>NC_134443.1:5374594-6093803 GCF_030867145.1 Opisthocomus hoazin
AGCAGGGCTGCGAAAGCAGCCTGGCTGGGACACCATCTTTCCCAGCATGCGTTTGAAGTTTGAGGTGGCAAGACAAGCAAGCAGCCCCATTCTCTGTGCCTCTGTGCGAGCACTGCCATGGGCAGATGAGGCTGAGCAACAGCTTTCCAGGCTAGCACCTTCTGGCTGCCAGCTATCTGCAGACGTTCGCACTTTCGGAGCAGGGCTGCGAAAGGAGCCTGGCTCGGACAACAACTTTCCCAGCATGCGTTTGAAGTTTGAGGTGGCAAGACAAGCAAGCAGCCCCATTCTCTGTGCCTCTATGCGAACAGTGCCATGGGCAGATGAGGCTGAGCAACAGCTTTCCAGGCTAGCACCTTCTGGCTGCCAGCTATCTGCAGACGTTCGCATTTCAAGAGCAGGGCTGCGAAAGGAGCCTGGCAGGGACACCACCATTCCCAGCATGCGTTTGAAGTTTGAGGTGGCAAGACAAGCAAGCAGCCCCATTCTCCGTGCCTCTATGCGAACAGTGCATTGGGCAGATGAGGCTGAGCAACAGCTTTCCAGGCTAGCACCTTCTGGCTGCCAGCTATCTGCAGACGTTCGCATTTCTAGAGCAGCGCTATGAAAGGAGCCTGGCTGGGACACAATCTTTCCCAGGCTACGTTTGAAGTTTGAGGTGGCAAGACAAACAAGCAGCCCCATTCTCTGTGCCTGTGTGCGAGCACTGCCATGGGCAGATGAGGCTGAGCAACAGCTTTCCAGATAGCCCCTTCTGGCTGCCAGCTATCTGCAGACGTTCGCACTTTCGGAGCAGGGCTGTGATAGGAGCCTGGCAGGGACACCACCATTCCCAGCATGCGTTTGAAGTTTCAAGTGGCAAGATAAGCAAGCAGCCCCATTCTCTGTGCCTCTATGCGAACAGTGCCATGGGCAGATGAGGCTGAGCAACAGCTTTCCAGGCTAGCACCTTCTGGCTGCCAGCTATCTGCAGAAGTTCGCATTTGAAGAGCAGGGCTGCGAAAGGAGCCTCGCTGGGACACCACCATTCCCAGCATGCGTTTGAAGTTTGAGGTGGCAAGACAAGCAAGGAGCCCCATTCTCTGTGCCTCTGTGCGAGCACTGCCATGGGCAGATGAGGCTGAGCAACAGCTTTCCAGGATAGCCCCTTCTGGCTGCCAGCTATCTGCAGACGTTCGCACTTTCGGAGCAGGGCTGCGAAAGCAGCCTGGCTGGGACACCATCTTTCCCAGCATGCGTTTGAAGTTTGAGGTGGCAAGACAAGCAAGCAGCCCCATTCTCTGTGCCTCTGTGCGAGCACTGCCATGGGCAGATGAGGCTGAGCAACAGCTTTCCAGGCTAGCACCTTCTGGCTGCCAGCTATCTGCAGACGTTCTCACTTTCGGAGCAGGGCTGCGAAAGGAGCCTGGCTGGGACACCATCTTTCCCAGCATGCGTTTGAAGTTTGAGGTGGCAAGACAAGCAAGCAGCCCCATTCTCCGTGCCTCTATGCGAACAGTGCCATGGGCAGATGAGGCTGAGCAACAGCTTTCCAGGCTAGCACCTTCTGGCTGCCAGCTATCTGCAGACGTTCGCATTTCAAGAGCAGCGCTATGAAAGGAGCCTGGCTGGGACACAATCTTTCCCAGGCTACGTTTGAAGTTTGAGGTGGCAAGACAAACAAGCAGCCCCATTCTCTGTGCCTCTGTGCGAGCACTGCCATGGGCAGATGAGGCTGAGCAACAGCTTTCCAGTCTAGCCCCTTCTGGCTGCCAGCTATCTGCAGACGTTCGCACTTTCGGAGCAGGGCTGCGAAAGGAGCCTGGCTGGGACACCAACTTTCCCAGGCTACGTTTGAAGTTTGAGGTGGCAAGACAAGCAAGCAGCCCCATTCTCTGTGCCTGTGTGCGAGCACTGCCACGGGCAGATGAGGCTCAGCAACAGCTTTCCAGTCTAGCCCCTTCTGCCTGCCAGCTATCTGCAGACGTTCGCACTTTCTTAGCAGGGCTGCGAAAGGAGCCTGGCTGGGACACCAACTTTCCCAGGCTACGTTTGAAGTTTCAGGTGGCAAGACAAGCAAGCAGCCCCATTCTCTGTGCCTCTGTGCGAGCACTGCCATGGGCAGATGAGGCTGAGCAACAGCTTTCCAGATAGCCCCTTCTGGCTGCCAGCTATCTGCAGACGTTCGCACTTTCGGAGCAGGGCTGTGATAGGAGCCTGGCAGGGACACCACCATTCCCAGCATGCGTTTGAAGTTTCAAGTGGCAAGATAAGCAAGCAGCCCCATTCTCTGTGCCTCTATGCGAACAGTGCCATGGGCAGATGAGGCTGAGCAACAGCTTTCCAGGATAGCCCCTTCTGGCTGCCAGCTATCTGCAGACGTTCGCATTTGAAGAGCAGGGCTGCGAAAGGAGCCTCGCTGGGACACCAACTTTCCCAGCATGCGTTTGAAGTTTGAGGTGGCAAGACAAGCAAGGAGCCCCATTTTCTGTGCCTCTGTGCGAGCACTGCCATGGGCAGATGAGGCTGAGCAACAGCTTTCCAGGCTAGCCCCTTCTGGCTGCCAGCTATCTGCAGACGTTCGCACTTTCGGAGCAGGGCTGCGAAAGCAGCCTGGCTGGGACACCATCTTTCCCAGCATGCGTTTGAAGTTTGAGGTGGCAAGACAAGCAAACAGCCCCATTCTCTGTGCCTCTGTGCGAGCACTGCCATGGGCAGATGAGGCTGAGCAACAGCTTTCCAGGCTAGCACCTTCTGGCTGCCAGCTATCTGCAGACGTTCGCACTTTCGGAGCAGGGCTGCGAAAGGAGACTGGCTGGGACAAGAACTTTCCCAGCATGCGTTTGAAGTTTGAGGTGGCAAGACAAGCAAGCAGCCCCATTCTCTGTGCCTCTATGCGAACAGTGCCATGGGCAGATGAGGCTGAGCAACAGCTTTCCAGGCTAGCACCTTCTGGCTGCCAGCTATCTGCAGACGTTCGCATTTCAAGAGCAGGGCTGCGAAAGGAGCCTGGCAGGGACACCACCATTCCCAGCATGCGTTTGAAGTTTGAGGTGGCAAGACAAGCAAGCAGCCCCATTCTCCGTGCCTCTATGCGAACAGTGCCATGGGCAGATGAGGCTGAGCAACAGCTTTCCAGGCTAGCACCTTCTGGCTGCCAGCTATCTGCAGACGTTCGCATTTCAAGAGCAGCGCAATGAAAGGAGCCTGGCTGGGACACCATCTTTCCCAGGCTACGTTTGAAGTTTGAGGTGGCAAGACAAGCAAGCAGCCCCATTCTCTGTGCTCTGTGCAAGCACTGCCATGGGCAGATGAGGCTGAGCAACAGCTTTCCAGGCTAGCACCTTCTGGCTGCCAGCTATCTGCAGACGTTCGCACTTTCGGAGCAGGGCTGTGATAGGAGCCTGGCAGGGACACCACCATTCCCAGCATGCGTTTGAAGTTTCAAGTGGCAAGATAAACAAGCAGCCCCATTCTCTGTGCCTCCATGCGAACAGTGCCATGGGTAGATGAGGCTGAGCAACAGCTTTCCAGGCTAGCCCCTTTTGGCTGCCAGCTATCTGCAGACGTTCGCACTTTCGGAGCAGGGCTGCGAAAGGAGCCTGGCTGGGACACCAACTTTCCCAGGCTACGTTTGAAGTTTGAGGTGGCAAGACAAGCAAGCAGCCCCATTCTCTGTGCCTGTGTGCGAGCACTGCCACGGGCAGATGAGGCTGAGCAACAGCTTTCCAGTCTAGCCCCTTCTGCCTGCCAGCTATCTGCAGACGTTCGCACTTTCGGAGCAGGGCTGCGAAAGGAGCCTGGCTGGGACACCAACTTTCCCAGGCTACGTTTGAAGTTTCAGGTGGCAAGACAAGCAAGCAGCCCCATTCTCTGTGCCTCTGTGCGAGCACTGCCATGGGCAGATGAGGCTGAGCAACAGCTTTCCAGATAGCCCCTTCTGGCTGCCAGCTATCTGCAGACGTTCGCACTTTCGGAGCAGGGCTGCGAAAGGAGCCTGGCAGGGACACAACCATTCCCAGCATGCGTTTGAAGTTTCAAGTAGCAAGATGAGCAAGCAGCCCCATTCTCTGTGCCTCTGTGCGAGCAGTGCCATGGGCAGATGAGGCTGAGCAATGGCTTTCCAGGCTAGCACCTTCTGGCTGCCAGCTATCTGCAGACGTTCGCATTTCAAGAGCAGAGCTGCGAAAGGAGCCTAGGAGGTACACCATCTTTCCCAGGCTACGTTTGAAGTTTGAGGTGGCAAGACAAGCAAGCAGCCCCATTCTCTGTGCCTCTGTGCGAGCAGTGCCATGGGCAGATGAGGCTGAGCAACAGCTTTCCAGGCTAGCACCTTCTGGCTGCCAGCTATCTGCAGACGTTCGCATTTCAAGAGAAGGGAATCGAAAGGAGCCTAGCAGGTACACCATCTTTCCCAGGTTACGTTTGAAGTTTGAGGTGGCAAGATAAGCAAGCAGCCCCATTCACTGTGCCTCTGTGCGAGCAGTGCCATGGGCAGATGAGGCTGAGCAACAGCTTTCCAGGCTAGCACCTTCTGGCTGCCAGCTATCTGCAGACGTTCGCACTTTCGGAGCAGGGCTGCGAAAGGAGCCTGGCTGGGACAAGAACTTTCCCAGCATGCGTTTGAAGTTTGAGGTGGCAAGACAAGCAAGCAGCCCCATTCTCTGTGCCTCTATGCGAACAGTGCCATGGGCAGATGAGGCTGAGCAACAGCTTTCCAGGCTAGCACCTTCTGGCTGCCAGCTATCTGCAGACGTTCGCATTTCAAGAGCAGGGCTGCGAAAGGAGCCTGGCAGGGACACCACCATTCCCAGCATGCGTTTGAAGTTTGAGGTGGCAAGACAAGCAAGCAGCCCCATTCTCCGTGCCTCTATGCGAACAGTGCCATGGGCAGATGAGGCTGAGCAACAGCTTTCCAGGCTAGCACCTTCTGGCTGCCAGCTATCTGCAGACGTTCGCATTTCAAGAGCAGCGCTATGAAAGGAGCCTGGCTGGGACACCATCTTTCCCAGGCTACGTTTGAAGTTTGAGGTGGCAAGACAAGCAAGCAGCCCCATTCTCTGTGCTCTGTGCAAGCACTGCCATGGGCAGATGAGGCTGAGCAACAGCTTTCCAGGCTAGCCCCTTCTGCCTGCCAGCTATCTGCAGACGTTCGCACTTTCGGAGCAGGGCTGTGATAGGAGCCTGGCAGGGACACCACCATTCCCAGCATGCGTTTGAAGTTTCAAGTAGCAAGATGAGAAAGCAGCCCCATTCTCTGTGCATCTGTGCGAGCAGTGCCATGGGCAGATGAGGCTGAGCAACAGCTTTCCAGGCTAGCCCCTTCTGGCTCCCAGCTATCTGCAGACGTTCGCAGTTTCGGAGCAGGGCTGCGAAAGGAGCCTGGCTGGGACAACAACTTTCCCAGGTTACGTTTGAAGTTTGAGGTGGCAAGACAAGCAAGGAGCCCCATTCTCTGTGCCTCTGTGCGAGCACTGCCATGGGCAGATGAGGCTGAGCAACAGCTTTCCAGGATAGCCCCTTCTGGCTGCCAGCTATCTGCAGACGTTCGCACTTTCGGAGCAGGGCTGCGAAAGCAGCCTGGCTGGGACACCATCTTTCCCAGCATGCGTTTGAAGTTTGAGGTGGCAAGACAAGCAAGCAGCCCCATTCTCTGTGCCTCTGTGCGAGCACTGCCATGGGCAGATGAGGCTGAGCAACAGCTTTCCAGGCTAGCCCCTTCTGCCTGCCAGCTATCTGCAGACGTTCGCACTTTCGGAGCAGGGCTGCTAAAGGAGCCTGGCTGGGACAACAACTTTCCCAGCATGCGTTTGAAGTTTGAGGTGGCAAGACAAGCAAGCAGCCCCATTCTCTGTGCCTCTATGCGAACAGTGCCATGGGCAGATGAGGCTGAGAAACAGCTTTCCAGGCTAGCACCTTCTGGCTGCCAGCTATCTGCAGACGTTCGCATTTCAAGAGCAGGGCTGCGAAAGGAGCCTGGCAGGGACACCACCATTCCCAGCATGCGTTTGAAGTTTGAGGTGGCAAGATGAGCAAGCAGCCCCATTCTCCGTGCCTCTATGCGAACAGTGCATTGGGCAGATGAGGCTGAGCAACAGCTTTCCAGGCTAGCACCTTCTGGCTGCCAGCTATCTGCAGACGTTCGCATTTCAAGAGCAGCGCTATGAAAGGAGCCTGGCTGGGACACCATCTTTCCCAGGCTACGTTTGAAGTTTGAGGTGGCAAGACAAGCAAGCAGCCCCATTCTCTGTGCCTCTGTGCGAGCACTGCCACGGGCAGATGAGGCTGAGCAACAGCTTTCCAGTCTAGCCCCTTCTGGCTGCCAGCTATCTGCAGACGTTCGCACTTTCGGAGCAGGGCTGCGAAAGGAGCCTGGCTGGGACACCAACTTTCCCAGGCTACGTTTGAAGTTTGAGGTGGCAAGACAAGCAAGCAGCCCCATTCTCTGTGCCTCTGTGCGAGCACTGCCACGGGCAGATGAGGCTGAGCAACAGCTTTCCAGGCTAGCACCTTCTGGCTGCCAGCTATCTGCAGACGTTCGCACTTTCGGAGCAGGGCTGCGAAAGGAGCCTGGCTGGGACACCAACTTTCCCAGGCTACGTTTGAAGTTTCAGGTGGCAAGACAAGCAAGCAGCCCCATTCTCTGTGCCTGTGTGCGAGCACTGCCATGGGCAGATGAGGCTGAGCAACAGCTTTCCAGATAGCCCCTTCTGGCTGCCAGCTATCTGCAGACGTTCGCACTTTCGGAGCAGGGCTGTGATAGGAGCCTGGCAGGGACACCACCATTCCCAGCATGCGTTTGAAGTTTCAAGTGGCAAGATAAGCAAGCAGCCCCATTCTCTGTGCCTCTATGCGAACAGTGCCATGGGCAGATGAGGCTGAGCAACAGCTTTCCAGGCTAGCACCTTCTGGCTGCCAGCTATCTGCAGAAGTTCGCATTTGAAGAGCAGGGCTGCGAAAGGAGCCTCGCTGGGACACCAACTTTCCCAGCATGCGTTTGAAGTTTGAGGTGGCAAGACAAGCAAGGAGCCCCATTCTCTGTGCCTCTGTGCGAGCAGTGCCATGGGCAGATGAGGCTGAGCAACAGCTTTCCAGGCTAGCCCCTTCTGGCTGCCAGCTATCTGCAGACGTTCGCACTTTCGGAGCAGGGCTGTGATAGGAGCCTGGCAGGGACACCACCATTCCCAGCATGCGTTTGAAGTTTCAAGTGGCAAGATAAACAAGCAGCCCCATTCTCTGTGCCTCCATGCGAACAGTGCCATGGGTAGATGAGGCTGAGCAACAGCTTTCCAGGCTAGCCCCTTTTGGCTGCCAGCTATCTGCAGACGTTCGCACTTTCGGAGCAGGGCTGCGAAAGGAGCCTGGCTGGGACACCAACTTTCCCAGGCTACGTTTGAAGTTTGAGGTGGCAAGACAAGCAAGCAGCCCCTTTCTCTGTGCCTGTGTGCGAGCACTGCCACGGGCAGATGAGGCTGAGCAACAGCTTTCCAGTCTAGCCCCTTCTGCCTGCCAGCTATCTGCAGACGTTCGCACTTTCGGAGCAGGGCTGCGAAAGGAGCCTGGCTGGGACACCAACTTTCCCAGGCTACGTTTGAAGTTTCAGGTGGCAAGACAAGCAAGCAGCCCCATTCTCTGTGCCTCTGTGCGAGCACTGCCATGGGCAGATGAGGCTGAGCAACAGCTTTCCAGATAGCCCCTTCTGGCTGCCAGCTATCTGCAGACGTTCGCACTTTCGGAGCAGGGCTGCGAAAGGAGCCTGGCAGGGACACAACCATTCCCAGCATGCGTTTGAAGTTTCAAGTAGCAAGATGAGCAAGCAGCCCCATTCTCTGTGCCTCTGTGCGAGCAGTGCCATGGGCAGATGAGGCTGAGCAATGGCTTTCCAGGCTAGCACCTTCTGGCTGCCAGCTATCTGCAGACGTTCGCATTTCAAGAGCAGAGCTGCGAAAGGAGCCTAGGAGGTACACCATCTTTCCCAGGCTACGTTTGAAGTTTGAGGTGGCAAGACAAGCAAGCAGCCCCATTCTCTGTGCCTGTGTGCGAGCACTGCCATGGGCAGATGAGGCTGAGCAACAGCTTTCCAGGCTAGCACCTTCTGGCTGCCAGCTATCTGCAGACGTTCGCATTTCAAGAGAAGGGCTGCGAAAGGAACCTAGCAGGTACACCATCTTTCCCAGGTTACGTTTGAAGTTTGAGGTGGCAAGATAAGCAAGCAGCCCCATTCACTGTGCCTCTGTGCGAGCAGTGCCATGGACAGATGAGGCTGAGCAACAGCTTTCCAGGCTAGCACCTTCTGGCTGCCAGCTATCTGCAGACGTTCGCATTTCAAGAGCAGCGCTATGAAAGAAGCCTGGCTGGGACACTATCTTTCCCAGGATACGTTTGAAGTTTGAGGTGGCAAGACAAGCAAGCAGCCCCATTCTCTGTGCCTCTGTGCGAGCAGTGCCATGGGCAGATGAGGCTGAGCAACAGCTTTCCAGGCTAGCACCTTCTGGCTGCCAGCTATCTGCAGACGTTCGCATTTCAAGAGCAGCGCTATGAAAGGAGCCTGGCTGGGACACCATCTTTCCCAGGCTACGTTTGAAGTTTGAGGTGGCAAGACAAGCAAGCAGCCCCATTCTCTGTGCTCTGTGCAAGCACTGCCATGTGCAGATGAGGCTGAGCAACAGCTTTCCAGGCTAGCACCTTCTGCCTGCCAGCTATCTGCAGACGTTCGCACTTTCGGAGCAGGGCTGTCATAGGAGCCTGGCAGGGACACCACCATTCCCAGCATGCGTTTGAAGTTTCAAGTGGCAAGATAAACAAGCAGCCCCATTCTCTGTGCCTCCATGCGAACAGTGCCATGGGTAGATGAGGCTGAGCAACAGCTTTCCAGGCTAGCCCCTTCTGGCTGCCAGCTATCTGCAGACGTTCGCACTTTCGGAGCAGGGCTGCGAAAGGAGCCTGGCTGGGACAGCAAAATACCCAGGTTACGTTTGAAGTTTGAGGTTGCAAGACAAGCAAGGAGCCCCATTCTCTGTGCCTCTGTGTGAGCAGTGCCATGGGCAGATGAGGCTGAGCAACAGCTTTCCAGGATAGCCCCTTCTGCCTGCCAGCTATCTGCAGACGTTCGCACTTTCGGAGCAGGGCTGTGATAGGAGCCTGGCTGGGACACCAACTTTCCCAGCATGCGTTTGAAGTTTGAGGTGGCAAGACAAGCAAGGAGCCCCATTCTCTGTGCCTCTGTGCGAGCACTGCCATGGGCAGATGAGGCTGAGCAACAGCTTTCCAGGATAGCCCCTTCTGGCTGCCAGCTATCTGCAGACGTTCGCACTTTCGGAGCAGGGCTGCGAAAGCAGCCTGGCTGGGACACCATCTTTCCCAGCATGCGTTTGAAGTTTGAGGTGGCAAGACAAGCAAGCAGCCCCATTCTCTGTGCCTCTGTGCGAGCACTGCCATGGGCAGATGAGGCTGAGCAACAGCTTTCCAGGCTAGCACCTTCTGGCTGCCAGCTATCTGCAGACGTTCGCACTTTCGGAGCAGGGCTGCTAAAGGAGCCTGGCTGGGACAACAACTTTCCCAGCATGCGTTTGAAGTTTGAGGTGGCAAGACAAGCAAGCAGCCCCATTCTCTGTGCCTCTATGCGAACAGTGCCATGGGCAGATGAGGCTGAGCAACAGCTTTCCAGGCTAGCACCTTCTGGCTGCCAGCTATCTGCAGACGTTCGCATTTCAAGAGCAGGGCTGCGAAAGGAGCCTGGCTGGGACACCAACTTTCCCAGGCTACGTTTGAAGTTTCAGGTGGCAAGACAAGCAAGCAGCCCCATTCTCTGTGCCTGTGTGCGAGCACTGCCATGGGCAGATGAGGCTGAGCAACAGCTTTCCAGATAGCCCCTTCTGGCTGCCAGCTATCTGCAGACGTTCGCACTTTCGGAGCAGGGCTGTGATAGGAGCCTGGCAGGGACACCACCATTCCCAGCATGCGTTTGAAGTTTCAAGTGGCAAGATAAGCAAGCAGCCCCATTCTCTGTGCCTCTATGCGAACAGTGCCATGGGCAGATGAGGCTGAGCAACAGCTTTCCAGGCTAGCACCTTCTGGCTGCCAGCTATCTGCAGAAGTTCGCATTTGAAGAGCAGGGCTGCGAAAGGAGCCTCGCTGGGACACCAACTTTCCCAGCATGCGTTTGAAGTTTGAGGTGGCAAGACAAGCAAGGAGCCCCATTCTCTGTGCCTCTGTGCGAGCACTGCCATGGGCAGATGAGGCTGAGCAACAGCTTTCCAGGCTAGCCCCTTCTGGCTGCCAGCTATCTGCAGACGTTCGCACTTTCGGAGCAGGGCTGCGAAAGGAGCCTGGCTGGGACACCAACTTTCCCAGCATGCGTTTGAAGTTTGAGGTGGCAAGACAAGCAAGCAGCCCCATTCTCTGTGCCTCTATGCGAACAGTGCCATGGGCAGATGAGGCTGAGCAACAGCTTTCCAGGCTAGCACCTTCTGGCTGCCAGCTATCTGCAGACGTTCGCATTTCAAGAGCAGGGCTGCGAAAGGAGCCTGGCAGGGACACCACCATTCCCAGCATGCGTTTGAAGTTTGAGGTGGCAAGACAAGCAAGCAGCCCCATTCTCTGTGCCTCCATGCGAACAGTGCCATGGGTAGATGAGGCTGAGCAACAGCTTTCCAGGCTAGCCCCTTCTGGCTGCCAGCTATCTGCAGACGTTCGCACTTTCGGAGCAGGGCTGCGAAAGGAGCCTGGCTGGGACACCAACTTTCCCAGGCTACGTTTGAAGTTTGAGGTGGCAAGACAAGCAAGCAGCCCCATTCTCTCTGCCTGTGTGCGAGCACTGCCACGGGCAGATGAGGCTGAGCAACAGCTTTCCAGTCTAGCCCCTTCTGCCTGCCAGCTATCTGCAGACGTTCGCACTTTCGGAGCAGGGCTGCGAAAGGAGCCTGGCTGGGACACCAACTTTCCCAGGCTACGTTTGAAGTTTCAGGTGGCAAGACAAGCAAGCAGCCCCATTCTCTGTGCCTCTATGCGAGCACTGCCATGGGCAGATGAGGCTGAGCAACAGCTTTCCAGATAGCCCCTTCTGGCTGCCAGCTATCTGCAGACGTTCGCACTTTCGGAGCAGGGCTGCGAAAGGAGCCTGGCAGGGACACCACCATTCCCAGCATGCGTTTGAAGTTTGAGGTGGCAAGATAAGCAAGCAGCCCCATTCACTGTGCCTCTATGCGAGCAGTGCCATGGACAGATGAGGCTGAGCAACAGCTTTCCAGGCTAGCACCTTCTGGCTGCCAGCTATCTGCAGACGTTCGCACTTTCGGAGCAGGGCTGCGAAAGGAGCCTGGCAGGGACACCACCATTCCCAGCATGCGTTTGAAGTTTGAGGTGGCAAGACAAGCAAGCAGCCCCATTCTCTGTGCCTCTATGCGAACAGTGCCATGGGCAGATGAGGCTGAGCAACAGCTTTCCAGGCTAGCACCTTCTGGCTGCCAGCTATCTGCAGACGTTCGCATTTCAAGAGCAGGGCTGCGAAAGGAGCCTGGCAGGGACACCACCATTCCCAGCATGCGTTTGAAGTTTGAGGTGGCAAGACAAGCAAGCAGCCCCATTCTCCGTGCCTCTATGCGAACAGTGCCATGGGCAGATGAGGCTGAGCAACAGCTTTCCAGGCTAGCACCTTCTGGCTGCCAGCTATCTGCAGACGTTCGCACTTTCGGAGCAGGGCTGTGATAGGAGCCTGGCAGGGACACCACCATTCCCAGCATGCGTTTGAAGTTTCAAGTGGCAAGATAAACAAGCAGCCCCATTCTCTGTGCCTCCATGCGAACAGTGCCATGGGTAGATGAGGCTGAGCAACAGCTTTCCAGGCTAGCCCCTTCTGGCTGCCAGCTATCTGCAGACGTTCGCACTTTCGGAGCAGGGCTGCGAAAGCAGCCTGGCTGGGACACCATCTTTCCCAGCATGCGTTTGAAGTTTGAGGTGGCAAGACAAGAAAGCAGCCCCATTCTCTCTGCCTGTGTGCGAGCAATGCCACGGGCAGATGAGGCTGAGCAACAGCTTTCCAGGCTAGCCCCTTCTGCCTGCCAGCTATCTGCAGACGTTCGCACTTTCGGAGCAGGGCTGCGAAAGGAGCCTGGCTGGGACACCAACTTTCCCAGGCTACGTTTGAAGTTTCAGGTGGCAAGACAAGCAAGCAGCCCCATGCTCTGTGCCTCTGTGCGAGCACTGCCATGGGCAGATGAGGCTGAGCAACAGCTTTCCAGGCTAGCCCCTTCTGGCTGCCAGCTATCTGCAGACGTTCGCACTTTCCGAGCAGGGCTGCGAAAGGAGCCTGGCAGGGACACCACCATTCCCAGCATGCGTTTGAAGTTTCAAGTGGCAAGATAAGCAAGCAGCCCCATTCTCTGTGCCTCTATGCGAACAGTGCCATGGGCAGATGAGGCTGAGCAACAGCTTTCCAGGCTAGCACCTTCTGGCTGCCAGCTATCTGCAGAAGTTCGCATTTGAAGAGCAGGGCTGCGAAAGGAGCCTCGCTGGGACACCAACTTTCCCAGGCTACGTTTGAAGTTTGAGGTGGCAAGACAAGCAAGCAGCCCCATACTCTGTGCCTCTGTGCGAGCACTGCCATGGGCAGATGAGGCTGAGCAACAGCTTTCCAGGATAGCCCCTTCTGGCTGCCAGCTATCTGCAGACGTTCGCACTTTCGGAGCAGGGCTGCGAAAGGAGCCTGGCAGGGACACCACCATTCCCAGCATGCGTTTGATGTTTCAAGTAGCAAGATGAGCAAGCAGCCCCATTCTCTGTGCCTCTGTGCGAGCAGTGCCATGGGCAGATGAGGCTGAGCAACGGCTTTCCAGGCTAGCACCTTCTGGCTGCCAGCTATCTGCAGACGTTCGCATTTCAAGAGCAGAGCTGCGAAAGGAGCGTAGGAGGTACACCATCTTTCCCAGGATACGTTTGAAGTTTGAGGTGGCAAGATAAGCAAGCAGCCCCATTCTCTGTGCCTCTGTGCGAGCAGTGCCATGGGCAGATGAGGCTGAGCAACAGCTTTCCAGGATAGCCCCTTCTGGCTGCCAGCTATCTGCAGACGTCCGCACTTTCGGAGCAGGGCTGCGAAAGGAGCCTGGCTGGGACACCAACTTTCCCAGCATGCGTTTGAAGTTTGAGGTGGCAAGACAAGCAAGCAGCCCCATTCTCTGTGCCTCTGTGCGAGCACTGCCATGGGCAGATGAGGCTGAGCAACAGCTTTCCAGGCTAGCACCTTCTGGCTGCCAGCTATCTGCAGACGTTCGCATTTCAAGAGCAGGGCTGCGAAAGGAGCCTGGCAGGGACACCACCATTCCCAGCATGCGTTTGAAGTTTGAGGTGGCAAGACAAGCAAGGAGCCCCATTCTCCGTGCCTCTATGCGAACAGTGCCATGGGCAGATGAGGCTGAGCAACAGCTTTCCAGGCTAGCACCTTCTGGCTGCCAGCTATCTGCAGACGTTCGCATTTCAAGAGCAGCGTTACGAAAGGAGCCTGGCTGGGACACCAACTTTCCCAGGCTATGTTTGAAGTTTGAGGTGGCAAGACAAGCAAGCAGCCCCATTCTCTGTGCTCTGTGCAAGCACTGCCATGGGCAGATGAGGCTGAGCAACAGCTTTCCAGGCTAGCACCTTCTGGCTGCCAGCTATCTGCAGACGTTCGCACTTTCGGAGCAGGGCTGCGAAAGGAGCCTGGCAGGGACACCACCTTTCCCAGCATGCGTTTGAAGTTTGAGGTGGCAAGACAAGCAAGCAGCCCCATTCTCCGTGCCTCTATGCGAACAGTGCCATGGGCAGATGAGGCTGAGCAACAGCTTTCCAGGCTAGCACCTTCTGGCTGCCAGCTATCTGCAGACGTTCGCACTTTCGGAGCCGGGCTGTGATAGGAGCCTGGCAGGGACACCACCATTCCCAGCATGCGTTTGAAGTTTCAAGTGGCAAGATAAACAAGCAGCCCCATTCTCTGTGCCTCCATGCGAACAGTGCCATGGGTAGATGAGGCTGAGCAACAGCTTTCCAGGCTAGCCCCTTCTGGCTGCCAGCTATCTGCAGACGTTCGCACTTTCGGAGCAGGGCTGCGAAAGGAGCCTGGCTGGGACACCAACTTTCCCAGGCTACGTTTGAAGTTTGAGGTGGCAAGACAAGCAAGCAGCCCCATTCTCTCTGCCTGTGTGCGAGCACTGCCACGGGCAGATGAGGCTGAGCAACAGCTTTCCAGTCTAGCCCCTTCTGCCTGCCAGCTATCTGCAGACGTTCGCACTTTCGGAGCAGGGCTGCGAAAGGAGCCTGGCTGGGACAACAACTTTCCCAGCATGCGTTTGAAGTTTGAGGTGGCAAGACAAGCAAGCAGCCCCATTCTCTGTGCCTCTATGCGAACAGTGCCATGGGCAGATGAGGCTGAGCAACAGCTTTCCAGGCTAGCACGTTCTGGCTGCCAGCTATCTGCAGACGTTCGCATTTCAAGAGCAGGGCTGCGAAAGGAGCCTGGCAGGGACACCACCATTCCCAGCATGCGTTTGAAGTTTGAGGTGGCAAGACAAGCAAGCAGCCCCATTCTCCGTGCCTCTATGCGAACAGTGCATTGGGCAGATGAGGCTGAGCAACAGCTTTCCAGGCTAGCACCTTCTGGCTGCCAGCTATCTGCAGACGTTCGCATTTCTAGAGCAGCGCTATGAAAGGAGCCTGGCTGGGACACAATCTTTCCCAGGCTACGTTTGAAGTTTGAGGTGGCAAGACAAACAAGCAGCCCCATTCTCTGTGCCTGTGTGCGAGCACTGCCATGGGCAGATGAGGCTGAGCAACAGCTTTCCAGATAGCCCCTTCTGGCTGCCAGCTATCTGCAGACGTTCGCACTTTCGGAGCAGGGCTGTGATAGGAGCCTGGCAGGGACACCACCATTCCCAGCATGCGTTTGAAGTTTCAAGTGGCAAGATAAGCAAGCAGCCCCATTCTCTGTGCCTCTATGCGAACAGTGCCATGGGCAGATGAGGCTGAGCAACAGCTTTCCAGGCTAGCACCTTCTGGCTGCCAGCTATCTGCAGAAGTTCGCATTTGAAGAGCAGGGCTGCGAAAGGAGCCTCGCTGGGACACCAACTTTCCCAGCATGCGTTTGAAGTTTGAGGTGGCAAGACAAGCAAGGAGCCCCATTCTCTGTGCCTCTGTGCGAGCACTGCCATGGGCAGATGAGGCTGAGCAACAGCTTTCCAGGCTAGCCCCTTCTGCCTGCCAGCTATCTGCAGACGTTCGCACTTTCGGAGCAGGGCTGCGAAAGCAGCCTGGCTGGGACACCATCATTCCCAGCATGCGTTTGAAGTTTGAGGTGGCAAGACAAGCAAGCAGCCCCATTCTCTGTGCCTCTGTGCGAGCACTGCCATGGGCAGATGAGGCTGAGCAACAGCTTTCCAGGCTAGCACCTTCTGGCTGCCAGCTATCTGCAGACGTTCGCACTTTCGGAGCAGGGCTGCGAAAGGAGACTGGCTGGGACAACAACTTTCCCAGCATGCGTTTGAAGTTTGAGGTGGCAAGACAAGCAAGCAGCCCCATTCTCTGTGCCTCTATGCGAACAGTGCCATGGGCAGATGAGGCTGAGCAACAGCTTTCCAGGCTAGCACCTTCTGGCTGCCAGCTATCTGCAGACGTTCGCATTTCAAGAGCAGGGCTGCGAAAGGAGCCTGGCAGGGACACCACCATTCCCAGCATGCGTTTGAAGTTTGAGGTGGCAAGACAAGCAAGCAGCCCCATTCTCCGTGCCTCTATGCGAACAGTGCCATGGGCAGATGAGGCTGAGCAACAGCTTTCCAGGCTAGCACCTTCTGGCTGCCAGCTATCTGCAGACGTTCGCATTTCAAGAGCAGCGCAATGAAAGGAGCCTGGCTGGGACACCAACTTTCCCAGCATGCGTTTGAAGTTTGAGGTGGCAAGACAAGCAAGCAGCCCCATTCTCTGTGCTCTGTGCAAGCACTGCCATGGGCAGATGAGGCTGAGCAACAGCTTTCCAGGCTAGCACCTTCTGGCTGCCAGCTATCTGCAGACGTTCGCACTTTCGGAGCAGGGCTGTGATAGGAGCCTGGCAGGGACACCACCATTCCCAGCATGCGTTTGAAGTTTCAAGTGGCAAGATAAACAAGCAGCCCCATTCTCTGTGCCTCCATGCGAACAGTGCCATGGGTAGATGAGGCTGAGCAACAGCTTTACAGGCTAGCCCCTTTTGGCTGCCAGCTATCTGCAGACGTTCGCACTTTCGGAGCAGGGCTGCGAAAGGAGCCTGGCTGGGACACCAACTTTCCCAGGCTACGTTTGAAGTTTGAGGTGGCAAGACAAGCAAGCAGCCCCATTCTCTGTGCCTGTGTGCGAGCACTGCCACGGGCAGATGAGGCTGAGCAACAGCTTTCCAGTCTAGCCCCTTCTGCCTGCCAGCTATCTGCAGACGTTCGCACTTTCGGAGCAGGGCTGCGAAAGGAGCCTGGCTGGGACACCAACTTTCCCAGGCTACGTTTGAAGTTTCAGGTGGCAAGACAAGCAAGCAGCCCCATTCTCTGTGCCTCTGTGCGAGCACTGCCATGGGCAGATGAGGCTGAGCAACAGCTTTCCAGATAGCCCCTTCTGGCTGCCAGCTATCTGCAGACGTTCGCACTTTCGGAGCAGGGCTGCGAAAGGAGCCTGGCAGGGACACAACCATTCCCAGCATGCGTTTGAAGTTTCAAGTAGCAAGATGAGCAAGCAGCCCCATTCTCTGTGCCTCTGTGCGAGCAGTGCCATGGGCAGATGAGGCTGAGCAATGGGTTTCCAGGCTAGCACCTTCTGGCTGCCAGCTATCTGCAGACGTTCGCATTTCAAGAGCAGAGCTGCGAAAGGAGCCTAGGAGGTACACCATCTTTCCCAGGCTACGTTTGAAGTTTGAGGTGGCAAGACAAGCAAGCAGCCCCATTCTCTGTGCCTCTGTGCGAGCAGTGCCATGGGCAGATGAGGCTGAGCAACAGCTTTCCAGGCTAGCACCTTCTGGCTGCCAGCTATCTGCAGACGTTCGCATTTCAAGAGAAGGGAATCGAAAGGAGCCTAGCAGGTACACCATCTTTCCCAGCATGCGTTTGAAGTTTGAGGTGGCAAGATAAGCAAGCAGCCCCATTCTCTGTGCCTCTGTGCGAGCACTGCCATGGGCAGATGAGGCTGAGCAACAGCTTTCCAGGCTAGCACCTTCTGGCTGCCAGCTATCTGCAGACGTTCGCACTTTCGGAGCAGGGCTGCGAAAGGAGCCTGGCTGGGACAAGAACTTTCCCAGCATGCGTTTGAAGTTTGAGGTGGCAAGACAAGCAAGCAGCCCCATTCTCTGTGCCTCTATGCGAACAGTGCCATGGGCAGATGAGGCTGAGCAACAGCTTTCCAGGCTAGCACCTTCTGGCTGCCAGCTATCTGCAGACGTTCGCATTTCAAGAGCAGCGCTACGAAAGGAGCCTGGCTGGGACACCAACTTTCCCAGGCTACGTTTGAAGTTTGAGGTGGCAAGACAAGCAAGCAGCCCCATTCTCTGTGCTCTGTGCAAGCACTGCCATGGGCAGATGAGGCTGAGCAACAGCTTTCCAGGCTAGCACCTTCTGGCTGCCAGCTATCTGCAGACGTTCGCACTTTCGGAGCAGGGCTGCGAAAGGAGCCTGGCAGGGACACCACCATTCCCAGCATGCGTTTGAAGTTTCAAGTAGCAAGATGAGCAAGCAGCCCCATTCTCTGTGCCTCTGTGCGAGCAGTGCCACGGGCAGATGAGGCTGAGCAACAGCTTTCCAGGCTAGCACCTTCTGGCTGCCAGCTATCTGCAGACGTTCGCATTTCAAGAGAAGGGCTGCGAAAGGAGCCTAGCAGGTACACCATCTTTCCCAGCATGCGTTTGAAGTTTGAGGTGGCAAGATAAGCAAGCAGCCCCATTCACTGTGCCTCTGTGCGAGCAGTGCCATGGACAGATGAGACTGAGCAACAGCTTTCCAGGCTAGCACCTTCTGGCTGCCAGCTATCTGCAGACGTTCGCACTTTCGGAGCAGGGCTGCGAAAGCAGCCTAGCCGGTACACCATCTTTCCCAGGATACGTTTGAAGTTTGAGGTGGCAAGACAAGCAAGCAGCCCCATTCTCTGTGCCTCTGTGCGAGCACTGCCATGGGCAGATGAGGCTGAGCAACAGCTTTCCAGGCTAGCCCCTTCTGCCTGCCAGCTATCTGCAGACGTTCGCACTTTCGGAGCAGGGCTGCGAAAGGAGCCTGGCAGGGACACCACCATTCCCAGCATGCGTTTGAAGTTTGAGGTGGCAAGACAAGCAAGCAGCCCCATTCTCTGTGCCTCTATGCGAACAGTGCCATGGGCAGATGAGGCTGAGCAACAGCTTTCCAGGCTAGCACCTTCTGGCTGCCAGCTATCTGCAGACGTTCGCATTTCAAGAGCAGGGCTGCGAAAGGAGCCTGGCAGGGACACCACCATTCCCAGCATGCGTTTGAAGTTTGAGGTGGCAAGACAAGCAAGCAGCCCCATTCTCCGTGCCTCTATGCGAACAGTGCCATGGGCAGATGAGGCTGAGCAACAGCTTTCCAGGCTAGCACCTTCTGGCTGCCAGCTATCTGCAGACGTTCGCACTTTCGGAGCAGGGCTGTGATAGGAGCCTGGCAGGGACACCACCATTCCCAGCATGCGTTTGAAGTTTCAAGTGGCAAGATAAACAAGCAGCCCCATTCTCTGTGCCTCTGTGCGAGCAGTGCCATGGGTAGATGAGGCTGAGCAACAGCTTTCCAGGCTAGCCCCTTCTGGCTGCCAGCTATCTGCAGACGTTCGCACTTTCGGAGCAGGGCTGCGAAAGGAGCCTGGCTGGGACACCAACTTTCCCAGGCTACGTTTGAAGTTTGAGGTTGCAAGACAAGCAAGCAGCCCCATTCTCTCTGCCTGTGTGCGAGCACTGCCACGGGCAGATGAGGCTGAGCAACAGCTTTCCAGTCTAGCCCCTTCTGCCTGCCAGCTATCTGCAGACGTTCGCACTTTCGGAGCAGGGCTGCGAAAGGAGCCTGGCTGGGACACCATCTTTCCCAGCATGCGTTTGAAGTTTGAGGTGGCAAGACAAGCAAGCAGCCCCATTCTCTGTGCCTCTATGCGAACAGTGCCATGGGCACATGAGGCTGAGCAACAGCTTTCCAGGCTAGCACCTTCTGGCTGCCAGCTATCTGCAGACGTTCGCATTTCAAGAGCAGGGCTGCGAAAGGAGCCTGGCAGGGACACCACCATTCCCAGCATGCGTTTGAAGTTTGAGGTGGCAAGACAAGCAAGCAGCCCCATTCTCCGTGCCTCTATGCGAACAGTGCATTGGGCAGATGAGGCTGAGCAACAGCTTTCCAGGCTAGCACCTTCTGGCTGCCAGCTATCTGCAGACGTTCGCATTTCTAGAGCAGCGCTATGAAAGGAGCCTGGCTGGGACACAATCTTTCCCAGGCTACGTTTGAAGTTTGAGGTGGCAAGACAAACAAGCAGCCCCATTCTCTGTGCCTGTGTGCGAGCACTGCCATGGGCAGATGAGGCTGAGCAACAGCTTTCCAGATAGCCCCTTCTGGCTGCCAGCTATCTGCAGACGTTCGCACTTTCGGAGCAGGGCTGTGATAGGAGCCTGGCAGGGACACCACCATTCCCAGCATGCGTTTGAAGTTTCAAGTGGCAAGATAAGCAAGCAGCCCCATTCTCTGTGCCTCTATGCGAACAGTGCCATGGGCAGATGAGGCTGAGCAACAGCTTTCCAGGCTAGCACCTTCTGGCTGCCAGCTATCTGCAGAAGTTCGCATTTGAAGAGCAGGGCTGCGAAAGGAGCCTCGCTGGGACACCAACTTTCCCAGCATGCGTTTGAAGTTTGAGGTGGCAAGACAAGCAAGGAGCCCCATTCTCTGTGCCTCTGTGCGAGCACTGCCATGGGCAGATGAGGCTGAGCAACAGCTTTCCAGGATAGCCCCTTCTGGCTGCCAGCTATCTGCAGACGTTCGCACTTTCGGAGCAGGGCTGCGAAAGCAGCCTGGCTGGGACACCAACTTTCCCAGCATGCGTTTGAAGTTTGAGGTGGCAAGACAAGCAAGCAGCCCCATTCTCTGTGCCTCTGTGCGAGCACTGCCATGGGCAGATGAGGCTGAGCAACAGCTTTCCAGGCTAGCACCTTCTGGCTGCCAGCTATCTGCAGACGTTCTCACTTTCGGAGCAGGGCTGCGAAAGGAGCCTGGCTGGGACACCATCTTTCCCAGCATGCGTTTGAAGTTTGAGGTGGCAAGACAAGCAAGCAGCCCCATTCTCTGTGCCTCTATGCGAACAGTGCCATGGGCACATGAGGCTGAGCAACAGCTTTCCAGGCTAGCACCTTCTGGCTGCCAGCTATCTGCAGACGTTCGCATTTCAAGAGCAGGGCTGCGAAAGGAGCCTGGCAGGGACACCACCATTCCCAGCATGCGTGTGAAGTTTGAGGTGGCAAGACAAGCAAGCAGCCCCATTCTCCGTGCCTCTATGCGAACAGTGCATTGGGCAGATGAGGCTGAGCAACAGCTTTCCAGGCTAGCACCTTCTGGCTGCCAGCTATCTGCAGACGTTCGCATTTCAAGAGCAGCGCTATGAAAGGAGCATGGCTGGGACACAATCTTTCCCAGGCTACGTTTGAAGTTTGAGGTGGCAAGACAAACAAGCAGCCCCATTCTCTGTGCCTGTGTGCGAGCACTGCCACGGGCAGATGAGGCTGAGCAACAGCTTTCCAGTCTAGCCCCTTCTGGCTGCCAGCTATCTGCAGACGTTCGCACTTTCGGAGCAGGGCTGCGAAAGGAGCCTGGCTGGGACACCAACTTTCCCAGGCTACGTTTGAAGTTTGAGGTGGCAAGACAAGCAAGCAGCCCCATTCTCTGTGCCTGTGTGCGAGCACTGCCACGGGCAGATGAGGCTGAGCAACAGCTTTCCAGTCTAGCCCCTTCTGCCTGCCAGCTATCTGCAGACGTTCGCACTTTCGGAGCAGGGCTGCGAAAGGAGCCTGGCTGGGACACCAACTTTCCCAGGCTACGTTTGAAGTTTCAGGTGGCAAGACAAGCAAGCAGCCCCATTCTCTGTGCCTCTGTGCGAGCACTGCCATGGGCAGATGAGGCTGAGCAACAGCTTTCCAGATAGCCCCTTCTGGCTGCCAGCTATCTGCAGATGTTCGCACTTTCGGAGCAGGGCTGTGATAGGAGCCTGGCAGGGACACCACCATTCCCAGCATGCGTTTGAAGTTTCAAGTGGCAAGATAAGCAAGCAGCCCCATTCTCTGTGCCTCTATGCGAACAGTGCCATGGGCAGATGAGGCTGAGCAACAGCTTTCCAGGCTAGCACCTTCTGGCTGCCAGCTATCTGCAGAAGTTCGCATTTGAAGAGCAGGGCTGCGAAAGGAGCCTCGCTGGGACACCAACTTTCCCAGCATGCTTTTGAAGTTTGAGGTGGCAAGACAAGCAAGGAGCCCCATTTTCTGTGCCTCTGTGCGAGCACTGCCATGGGCAGATGAGGCTGAGCAACAGCTTTCCAGGCTAGCCCCTTCTGGCTGCCAGCTATCTGCAGACGTTCGCACTTTCGGAGCAGGGCTGCGAAAGCAGCCTGGCTGGGACACCATCTTTCCCAGCATGCGTTTGAAGTTTGAGGTGGCAAGACAAGCAAGCAGCCCCATTCTCTGTGCCTCTGTGCGAGCACTGCCATGGGCAGATGAGGCTGAGCAACAGCTTTCCAGGCTAGCACCTTCTGGCTGCCAGCTATCTGCAGACGTTCGCACTTTCGGAGCAGGGCTGCGAAAGGAGACTGGCTGGGACAACAACTTTCCCAGCATGCGTTTGAAGTTTGAGGTGGCAAGACAAGCAAGCAGCCCCATTCTCTGTGCCTCTATGCGAACAGTGCCATGGGCAGATGAGGCTGAGCAACAGCTTTCCAGGCTAGCACCTTCTGGCTGCCAGCTATCTGCAGACGTTCGCATTTCAAGAGCAGGGCTGCGAAAGGAGCCTGGCAGGGACACCACCATTCCCAGCATGCGTTTGAAGTTTGAGGTGGCAAGACAAGCAAGCAGCCCCATTCTCCGTGCCTCTATGCGAACAGTGCCATGGGCAGATGAGGCTGAGCAACAGCTTTCCAGGCTAGCACCTTCTGGCTGCCAGCTATCTGCAGACGTTCGCATTTCAAGAGCAGCGCTACGAAAGGAGCCTGGCTGGGACACCAACTTTCCCAGGCTATGTTTGAAGTTTGAGGTGGCAAGACAAGCAAGGAGCCCCATTCTCTGTGCCTCTGTGCGAGCAGTGCCATGGGCAGATGAGGCTGAGCAACAGCTTTCCAGGATAGCCCCTTCTGGCTGCCAGCTATCTGCAGACGTTCGCACTTTCGGAGCAGGGCTGCGAAAGCAGCCTGGCTGGGACACCATCTTTCCCAGCATGCGTTTGAAGTTTGAGGTGGCAAGACAAGCAAGCAGCCCCATTCTCTGTGCCTCTGTGCGAGCACTGCCATGGGCAGATGAGGCTGAGCAACAGCTTTCCAGGCTAGCACCTTCTGGCTGCCAGCTATCTGCAGACGTTCTCACTTTCGGAGCAGGGCTGCGAAAGGAGCCTGGCTGGGACACCATCTTTCCCAGCATGCGTTTGAAGTTTGAGGTGGCAAGACAAGCAAGGAGCCCCATTCTCTGTGCCTCTATGCGAACAGTGCCATGGGCACATGAGGCTGAGCAACAGCTTTCCAGGCTAGCACCTTCTGGCTGCCAGCTATCTGCAGACGTTCGCATTTCAAGAGCAGGGCTGCGAAAGGAGCCTGGCAGGGACACCACCATTCCCAGCATGCGTGTGAAGTTTGAGGTGGCAAGACAAGCAAGCAGCCCCATTCTCCGTGCCTCTATGCGAACAGTGCATTGGGCAGATGAGGCTGAGCAACAGCTTTCCAGGCTAGCACCTTCTGGCTGCCAGCTATCTGCAGACGTTCGCATTTCAAGAGCAGCGCTATGAAAGGAGCCTGGCTGGGACACAATCTTTCCCAGGCTACGTTTGAAGTTTGAGGTGGCAAGACAAACAAGCAGCCCCATTCTCTGTGCCTGTGTGCGAGCACTGCCACGGGCAGATGAGGCTGAGCAACAGCTTTCCAGTCTAGCCCCTTCTGCCTGCCAGCTATCTGCAGACGTTCGCACTTTCGGAGCAGGGCTGCGAAAGGAGCCTGGCTGGGACACCAACTTTCCCAGGCTACGTTTGAAGTTTCAGGTGGCATGACAAGCAAGCAGCCCCATTCTCTGTGCCTCTGTGCGAGCAGTGCCATGGGCAGATGAGGCTGAGCAACAGCTTTCCAGATAGCCCCTTCTGGCTGCCAGCTATCTGCAGACGTTCGCACTTTCGGAGCAGGGCTGTGATAGGAGCCTGGCAGGGACACTACCATTCCCAGCATGCGTTTGAAGTTTCAAGTGGCAAGATAAGCAAGCAGCCCCATTCTCTGTGCCTCTATGCGAACAGTGCCATGGGCAGATGAGGCTGAGCAACAGCTTTCCAGGCTAGCACCTTCTGGCTGCCAGCTATCTTCAGAAGTTCGCATTTGAAGAGCAGGGCTGCGAAAGGAGCCTCGCTGGGACACCAACTTTCCCAGCATGCGTTTGAAGTTTGAGGTGGCAAGACAAGCAAGGAGCCCCATTTTCTGTGCCTCTGTGCGAGCACTGCCATGGGCAGATGAGGCTGAGCAACAGCTTTCCAGGCTAGCCCCTTCTGGCTGCCAGCTATCTGCAGACGTTCGCACTTTCGGAGCAGGGCTGCGAAAGCAGCCTGGCTGGGACACCATCTTTCCCAGCATGCGTTTGAAGTTTGAGGTGGCAAGACAAGCAAGCAGCCCCATTCTCTGTGCCTCTATGCGAACAGTGCCATGGGCAGATGAGGCTGAGCAACAGCTTTCCAGGCTAGCACCTTCTGGCTGCCAGCTATCTGCAGACGTTCGCATTTCAAGAGCAGGGCTGCGAAAGGAGCCTGGCAGGGACACCACCATTCCCAGCATGCGTTTGAAGTTTGAGGTGGCAAGACAAGCAAGCAGCCCCATTCTCCGTGCCTCTATGCGAACAGTGCCATGGGCAGATGAGGCTGAGCAACAGCTTTCCAGGCTAGCACCTTCTGCCTGCCAGCTATCTGCAGACGTTCGCACTTTCGGAGCAGGGCTGTGATAGGAGCCTGGCAGGGACACCACCATTCCCAGCATGCGTTTGAAGTTTCAAGTGGCAAGATAAACAAGCAGCCCCATTCTCTGTGCCTCCATGCGAACAGTGCCATGGGTAGATGAGGCTGAGCAACAGCTTTCCAGGCTAGCCCCTTTTGGCTGCCAGCTATCTGCAGACGTTCGCACTTTCGGAGCAGGGCTGCGAAAGGAGCCTGGCTGGGACACCAACTTTCCCAGGCTACGTTTGAAGTTTGAGGTGGCAAGACAAGCAAGCAGCCCCATTCTCTGTGCCTGTGTGCGAGCACTGCCACGGGCAGATGAGGCTGAGCAACAGCTTTCCAGGCTAGCCCCTTCTGCCTGCCAGCTATCTGCAGACGTTCGCACTTTCGGAGCAGGGCTGCGAAAGGAGCCTGGCTGGGACACCAACTTTCCCAGGCTACGTTTGAAGTTTCAGGTGGCAAGACAAGCAAGCAGCCCCATTCTCTGTGCCTCTGTGCGAGCACTGCCACGGGCAGATGAGGCTGAGCAACAGCTTTCCAGTCTAGCCCCTTCTGCCTGCCAGCTATCTGCAGACGTTCGCACTTTCGGAGCAGGGCTGCGAAAGGAGCCTGGCTGGGACACCAACTTTCCCAGGCTACGTTTGAAGTTTCAGGTGGCAAGACAAGCAAGCAGCCCCATTCTCTGTGCCTCTGTGCGAGCACTGCCATGGGCAGATGAGGCTGAGCAACAGCTTTCCAGATAGCCCCTTCTGGCTGCCAGCTATCTGCAGACGTTCGCACTTTCGGAGCAGGGCTGCGAAAGGAGCCTGGCAGGGACACAACCATTCCCAGCATGCGTTTGAAGTTTCAAGTAGCAAGATGAGCAAGCAGCCCCATTCTCTGTGCCTCTGTGCGAGCAGTGCCATGGGCAGATGAGGCTGAGCAATGGCTTTCCAGGCTAGCACCTTCTGGCTGCCAGCTATCTGCAGACGTTCGCATTTCAAGAGCAGAGCTGCGAAAGGAGCCTAGGAGGTACACCATCTTTCCCAGGCTACGTTTGAAGTTTGAGGTGGCAAGACAAGCAAGCAGCCCCATTCTCTGTGCCTCTGTGCGAGCAGTGCCATGGGCAGATGAGGCTGAGCAACAGCTTTCCAGGCTAGCACCTTCTGGCTGCCAGCTATCTGCAGACGTTCGCATTTCAAGAGAAGGGCTGCGAAAGGAACCTAGCAGGTACACCATCTTTCCCAGGTTACGTTTGAAGTTTGAGGTGGCAAGATAAGCAAGCAGCCCCATTCACTGTGCCTCTGTGCGAGCAGTGCCATGGACAGATGAGGCTGAGCAACAGCTTTCCAGGCTAGCACCTTCTGGCTGCCAGCTATCTGCAGACGTTCGCATTTCAAGAGCAGCGCTATGAAAGGAGCCTGGCTGGGACACCATCTTTCCCAGGATACGTTTGAAGTTTGAGGTGGCAAGACAAGCAAGCAGCCCCATTCTCTGTGCCTCTGTGCGAGCACTGCCATGGGCAGATGAGGCTGAGCAACAGCTTTCCAGGCTAGCACCTTCTGGCTGCCAGCTATCTGCAGACGTTCGCATTTCAAGAGCAGCGCTATGAAAGGAGCCTGGCTGGGACACCATCTTTCCCAGGCTACGTTTGAAGTTTGAGGTGGCAAGACAAGCAAGCAGCCCCATTCTCTGTGCTCTGTGCAAGCACTGCCATGGGCAGATGAGGCTGAGCAACAGCTTTCCAGGCTAGCACCTTCTGGCTGCCAGCTATCTGCAGACGTTCGCACTTTCGGAGCAGGGCTGTCATAGGAGCCTGGCAGGGACACCACCATTCCCAGCATGCGTTTGAAGTTTCAAGTGGCAAGATAAACAAGCAGCCCCATTCTCTGTGCCTCCATGCGAACAGTGCCATGGGTAGATGAGGCTGAGCAACAGCTTTCCAGGCTAGCCCCTTCTGGCTGCCAGCTATCTGCAGACGTTCGCACTTTCGGAGCAGGGCTGCGAAAGGAGCCTGGCTGGGACAGCAAAATACCCAGGTTACGTTTGAAGTTTGAGGTGGCAAGAGAAGCAAGGAGCCCCATTCTCTGTGCCTCTGTGCGAGCAGTGCCATGGGCAGATGAGGATGAGCAACAGCTTTCCAGGATAGCCCCTTCTGCCTGCCAGCTATCTGCAGACGTTCGCACTTTCGGAGCAGGGCTGTGATAGGAGCCTGGCTGGGACACCAACTTTCCCAGCATGCGTTTGAAGTTTGAGGTGGCAAGACAAGCAAGGAGCCCCATTCTCTGTGCCTCTGTGCGAGCACTGCCATGGGCAGATGAGGCTGAGCAACAGCTTTCCAGGATAGCCCCTTCTGGCTGCCAGCTATCTGCAGACGTTCGCACTTTCGGAGCAGGGCTGCGAAAGCAGCCTGGCTGGGACACCATCTTTCCCAGCATGCGTTTGAAGTTTGAGGTGGCAAGACAAGCAAGCAGCCCCATTCTCTGTGCCTCTGTGCGAGCACTGCCATGGGCAGATGAGGCTGAGCAACAGCTTTCCAGGCTAGCACCTTCTGGCTGCCAGCTATCTGCAGACGTTCGCACTTTCGGAGCAGGGCTGCTAAAGGAGCCTGGCTGGGACAAGAACTTTCCCAGCATGCGTTTGAAGTTTGAGGTGGCAAGACAAGCAAGCAGCCCCATTCTCTGTGCCTCTATGCGAACAGTGCCATGGGCAGATGAGGCTGAGCAACAGCTTTCCAGGCTAGCACCTTCTGGCTGCCAGCTATCTGCAGACGTTCGCATTTCAAGAGCAGGGCTGCGAAAGGAGCCTGGCTGGGACACCAACTTTCCCAGGCTACGTTTGAAGTTTGAGGTGGCAAGACAAGCAAGGAGCCCCATTCTCTGTGCCTCTGTGCGAGCACTGCCACAGGCAGATGAGGCTGAGCAACAGCTTTCCAGGCTAGCCCCTTCTGCCTGCCAGCTATCTGCAGACGTTCGCACTTTCGGAGCAGGGCTGCGAAAGGAGCCTGGCTGGGACACCAACTTTCCCAGCATGCGTTTGAAGTTTCAGGTGGCAAGACAAGCAAGCAGCCCCATTCTCTGTGCTCTGTGCAAGCACTGCCATGGGCAGATGAGGCTGAGCAACAGCTTTCCAGGCTAGCACCTTCTGGCTGCCAGCTATCTGCAGACGTTCGCACTTTCGGAGCAGGGCTGTCATAGGAGCCTGGCAGGGACACCACCATTCCCAGCATGCGTTTGAAGTTTCAAGTGGCAAGATAAACAAGCAGCCCCATTCTCTGTGCCTCCATGCGAACAGTGCCATGGGTAGATGAGGCTGAGCAACAGCTTTCCAGGCTAGCCCCTTCTGGCTGCCAGCTATCTGCAGACGTTCGCACTTTCGGAGCAGGGCTGCGAAAGGAGCCTGGCTGGGACACCAACTTTCCCAGGCTACGTTTGAAGTTTGAGGTGGCAAGAGAAGCAAGGAGCCCCATTCTCTGTGCCTCTGTGCGAGCAGTGCCATGGGCAGATGAGGATGAGCAACAGCTTTCCAGGATAGCCCCTTCTGCCTGCCAGCTATCTGCAGACGTTCGCACTTTCGGAGCAGGGCTGTGATAGGAGCCTGGCTGGGACACCAACTTTCCCAGCATGCGTTTGAAGTTTGAGGTGGCAAGACAAGCAAGGAGCCCCATTCTCTGTGCCTCTGTGCGAGCACTGCCATGGGCAGATGAGGCTGAGCAACAGCTTTCCAGGATAGCCCCTTCTGGCTGCCAGCTATCTGCAGACGTTCGCACTTTCGGAGCAGGGCTGCGAAAGCAGCCTGGCTGGGACACCATCTTTCCCAGCATGCGTTTGAAGTTTGAGGTGGCAAGACAAGCAAGCAGCCCCATTCTCTGTGCCTCTGTGCGAGCACTGCCATGGGCAGATGAGGCTGAGCAACAGCTTTCCAGGCTAGCACCTTCTGGCTGCCAGCTATCTGCAGACGTTCGCACTTTCGGAGCAGGGCTGCTAAAGGAGCCTGGCTGGGACAAGAACTTTCCCAGCATGCGTTTGAAGTTTGAGGTGGCAAGACAAGCAAGCAGCCCCATTCTCTGTGCCTCTATGCGAACAGTGCCATGGGCAGATGAGGCTGAGCAACAGCTTTCCAGGCTAGCACCTTCTGGCTGCCAGCTATCTGCAGACGTTCGCATTTCAAGAGCAGGGCTGCGAAAGGAGCCTGGCTGGGACACCAACTTTCCCAGGCTACGTTTGAAGTTTGAGGTGGCAAGACAAGCAAGGAGCCCCATTCTCTGTGCCTCTGTGCGAGCACTGCCACAGGCAGATGAGGCTGAGCAACAGCTTTCCAGGCTAGCCCCTTCTGCCTGCCAGCTATCTGCAGACGTTCGCACTTTCGGAGCAGGGCTGCGAAAGGAGCCTGGCTGGGACACCAACTTTCCCAGCATGCGTTTGAAGTTTCAGGTGGCAAGACAAGCAAGCAGCCCCATTCTCTGTGCCTGTGTGCGAGCACTGCCATGGGCAGATGAGGCTGAGCAACAGCTTTCCAGGCTAGCACCTTCTGGCTGCCAGCTATCTGCAGACGTTCGCACTTTCGGAGCAGGGCTGCGAAAGGAGCCTGGCTGGGACACCAACTTTCCCAGCATGCGTTTGAAGTTTGAGGTGGCAAGACAAGCAAGCAGCCCCATTCTCTGTGCCTCTATGCGAACAGTGCCATGGGCAGATGAGGCTGAGCAACAGCTTTCCAGGCTAGCACCTTCTGGCTGCCAGCTATCTGCAGACGTTCGCATTTCAAGAGCAGGGCTGCGAAAGGAGCCTGGCTGGGACACCAACTTTCCCAGGCTACGTTTGAAGTTTGAGGTGGCAAGACAAGCAAGCAGCCCCATTCTCTGTGCCTGTGTGCGAGCACTGCCACGGGCAGATGAGGCTGAGCAACAGCTTTCCAGGCTAGCCCCTTCTGCCTGCCAGCTATCTGCAGACGTTCGCACTTTCGGAGCAGGGCTGCGAAAGGAGCCTGGCTGGGACACCAACTTTCCCAGGCTACGTTTGAAGTTTGAGGTGGCAAGACAAGCAAGCAGCCCCATTCTCTGTGCCTGTGTGCGAGCACTGCCATGGGCAGATGAGGCTGAGCAACAGCTTTCCAGATAGCCCCTTCTGGCTGCCAGCTATCTGCAGAAGTTCGCACTTTCCGAGCAGGGCTGTGATAGGAGCCTGGCAGGGACACCACCATTCCCAGCATGCGTTTGAAGTTTCAAGTGGCAAGATAAGCAAGCAGCCCCATTCTCTGTGCCTCTATGCGAACAGTGCCATGGGCAGATGAGGCTGAGCAACAGCTTTCCAGGCTAGCACCTTCTGGCTGCCAGCTATCTGCAGAAGTTCGCATTTGAAGAGCAGGGCTGCGAAAGGAGACTCGCTGGGACACCAACTTTCCCAGAATGCGTTTGAATTTTGAGGTGGCAAGACAAGCAAGGAGCCCCATTCTCTGTGCCTCTGTGCGAGCACTGCCATGGGCAGATGAGGCTGAGCAACAGCTTTCCAGGCTAGCACCTTCTGGCTGCCAGCTATCTGCAGACGTTCGCACTTTCGGAGCAGGGCTGCGAAAGGAGCCTGGCTGGGACACCAACTTTCCCAGCATGCGTTTGAAGTTTGAGGTGGCAAGACAAGCAAGCAGCCCCATTCTCTGTGCCTCTATGCGAACAGTGCCATGGGCAGATGAGGCTGAGCAACAGCTTTCCAGGCTAGCACCTTCTGGCTGCCAGCTATCTGCAGACGTTCGCATTTCAAGAGCAGGGCTGCGAAAGGAGCCTGGCAGGGACACCACCATTCCCAGCATGCGTTTGAAGTTTGAGGTGGCAAGACAAGCAAGCAGCCCCATTCTCCGTGCCTCTATGCGAACAGTGCCATGGGCAGATGAGGCTGAGCAACAGCTTTCCAGGCTAGCACCTTCTGGCTGCCAGCTATCTGCAGACGTTCGCATTTCAAGAGCAGCGCTACGAAAGGAGCCTGGCTGGGACACCAACTTTCCCAGGCTACGTTTGAAGTTTGAGGTGGCAAGACAAGCAAGCAGCCCCATTCTCTGTGCTCTGTGCAAGCACTGCCATGGGCAGATGAGGCTGAGCAACAGCTTTCCAGGCTAGCACCTTCTGGCTGCCAGCTATCTGCAGACGTTCGCACTTTCGGAGCAGGGCTGTGATAGGAGCCTGGCAGGGACACCACCATTCCCAGCATGCGTTTGAAGTTTCAAGTGGCAAGATAAACAAGCAGCCCCATTCTCTGTGCCTCCATGCGAACAGTGCCATGGGTAGATGAGGCTGAGCAACAGCTTTCCAGGTTAGCCCCTTCTGGCTGCCAGCTATCTGCAGACGTTCGCACTTTCGGAGCAGGGCTGCGAAAGGAGCCTGGCTGGGACACCAACTTTCCCAGGCTACGTTTGAAGTTTGAGGTTGCAAGACAAGCAAGCAGCCCCATTCTCTCTGCCTGTGTGCGAGCACTGCCACGGGCAGATGAGGCTGAGCAACAGCTTTCCAGTCTAGCCCCTTCTGCCTGCCAGCTATCTGCAGACGTTCGCACTTTCGGAGCAGGGCTGCGAAAGGAGCCTGGCTGGGACACCAACTTTCCCAGGCTACGTTTGAAGTTTCAGGTGGCAAGACAAGCAAGCAGCCCCATTCTCTGTGCCTCTATGCGAGCACTGCCATGGGCAGATGAGGCTGAGCAACAGCTTTCCAGATAGCCCCTTCTGGCTGCCAGCTATCTGCAGACGTTCGCACTTTCGGAGCAGGGCTGCGAAAGGAGCCTGGCAGGGACACCACCATTCCCAGCATGCGTTTGAAGTTTCAAGTAGCAAGATGAGCAAGCAGCCCCATTCTCTGTGCCTCTGTGCGAGCAGTGCCATGGGCAGATGAGGCTGAGCAATGGCTTTCCAGGCTAGCACCTTCTGGCTGCCAGCTATCTGCAGACGTTCGCATTTCAAGAGAAGGGCTGCGAAAGGAGCCTAGCAGGTACACCATCTTTCCCAGCATGCGTTTGAAGTTTGAGGTGGCAAGATAAGCAAGCAGCCCCATTCACTGTTCCTCTGTGCGAGCAGTGCCATGGACAGATGAGACTGAGCAACAGCTTTCCAGGCTAGCACCTTCTGGCTGCCAGCTATCTGCAGACGTTCGCACTTTCGGAGCAGGGCTGCGAAAGGAGCCTAGCCGGTACACCATCTTTCCCAGGATACGTTTGAAGTTTGAGGTGGCAAGACAAGCAAGCAGCCCCATTCTCTGTGCCTCTGTGCGAGCACTGCCATGGGCAGATGAGGCTGAGCAACAGCTTTCCAGGCTAGCACCTTCTGGCTGCCAGCTATCTGCAGACGTTCGCACTTTCGGAGCAGGGCTGCGAAAGGAGCCTGGCAGGGACACCACCATTCCCAGCATGCGTTTGAAGTTTGAGGTGGCAAGACAAGCAAGCAGCCCCATTCTCTGTGCCTCTATGCGAACAGTGCCATGGGCAGATGAGGCTGAGCAACAGCTTTCCAGGCTAGCACCTTCTGGCTGCCAGCTATCTGCAGACGTTCGCATTTCAAGAGCAGGGCTGCGAAAGGAGCCTGGCAGGGACACCACCATTCCCAGCATGCGTTTGAAGTTTGAGGTGGCAAGACAAGCAAGCAGCCCCATTCTCCGTGCCTCTATGCGAACAGTGCCATGGGCAGATGAGGCTGAGCAACAGCTTTCCAGGCTAGCACCTTCTGGCTGCCAGCTATCTGCAGACGTTCGCACTTTTGGAGCAGGGCTGTGATAGGAGCCTGGCAGGGACACCACCATTCCCAGCATGCGTTTGAAGTTTCAAGTGGCAAGATAAACAAGCAGCCCCATTCTCTGTGCCTCCATGCGAACAGTGCCATGGGTAGATGAGGCTGAGCAACAGCTTTCCAGGCTAGCCCCTTCTGGCTGCCAGCTATCTGCAGACGTTCGCACTTTCGGAGCAGGGCTGCGAAAGGAGCCTGGCTGGGACACCAACTTTCCCAGGCTACGTTTGAAGTTTGAGGTGGCAAGACAAGCAAGCAGCCCCATTCTCTCTGCCTGTGTGCGAGCACTGCCACGGGCGGATGAGGCTGAGCAACAGCTTTCCAGTCTAGCCCCTTCTGCCTGCCAGCTATCTGCAGACGTTCGCACTTTCGGAGCAGGGCTGCGAAAGGAGCCTGGCTGGGACACCAACTTTCCCAGGCTACGTTTGAAGTTTCAGGTGGCAAGACAAGCAAGCAGCCCCATGCTCTGTGCCTCTGTGCGAGCACTGCCATGGGCAGATGAGGCTGAGCAACAGCTTTCCAGGCTAGCCCCTTCTGGCTGCCAGCTATCTGCAGACGTTCGCACTTTCCGAGCAGGGCTGTGATAAGAGCCTGGCAGGGACACCACCATTCCCAGCATGCGTTTGAAGTTTCAAGTGGCAAGATAAGCAAGCAGCCCCATTCTCTGTGCCTCTATGCGAACAGTGCCATGGGCAGATGAGGCTGAGCAACAGCTTTCCAGGCTAGCACCTTCTGGCTGCCAGCTATCTGCAGAAGTTCGCATTTGAAGAGCAGGGCTGCGAAAGGAGGCTCGCTGGGACACCAACTTTCCCAGGCTACGTTTGAAGTTTGAGGTGGCAAGACAAGCAAGCAGCCCCATACTCTGTGCCTCTGTGCGAGCACTGCCATGGGCAGATGAGGCTGAGCAACAGCTTTCCAGGATAGCCCCTTCTGGCTGCCAGCTATCTGCAGACGTTCGCACTTTCGGAGCAGGGCTGCGAAAGGAGCCTGGCAGGGACACCACCATTCCCAGCATGCGTTTGAAGTTTCAAGTAGCAAGATGAGCAAGCAGCCCCATTCTCTGTGCCTCTGTGCGAGCAGTGCCATGGGCAGATGAGGCTGAGCAACGGCTTTCCAGGCTAGCACCTTCTGGCTGCCAGCTATCTGCAGACGTTCGCATTTCAAGAGCAGAGCTGCGAAAGGAGCCTAGGAGGTACACCATCTTTCCCAGGATACGTTTGAAGTTTGAGGTGGCAAGATAAGCAAGCAGCCCCATTCTCTGTGCCTCTGTGCGAGCAGTGCCATGGGCAGATGAGGCTGAGCAACAGCTTTCCAGGATAGCCCCTTCTGGCTGCCAGCTATCTGCAGACGTCCGCACTTTCGGAGCAGGGCTGCGAAAGGAGCCTGGCTGGGACACCAACTTTCCCAGCATGCGTTTGAAGTTTGAGGTGGCAAGACAAGCAAGCAGCCCCATTCTCTGTGCCTCTGTGCGAGCACTGCCATGGGCAGATGAGGCTGAGCAACAGCTTTCCAGGCTAGCACCTTCTGGCTGCCAGCTATCTGCAGACGTTCGCATTTCAAGAGCAGGGCTGCGAAAGGAGCCTGGCAGGGACACCACCATTCCCAGCATGCGTTTGAAGTTTGAGGTGGCAAGACAAGCAAGCAGCCCCATTCTCCGTGCCTCTATGCGAACAGTGCCATGGGCAGATGAGGCTGAGCAACAGCTTTCCAGGCTAGCACCTTCTGGCTGCCAGCTATCTGCAGACGTTCGCATTTCAAGAGCAGCGCTACGAAAGGAGCCTGGCTGGGACACCAACTTTCCCAGGCTACGTTTGAAGTTTGAGGTGGCAAGACAAGCAAGCAGCCCCATTCTCTGTGCTCTGTGCAAGCACTGCCATGGGCAGATGAGGCTGAGCAACAGCTTTCCAGGCTAGCACCTTCTGGCTGCCAGCTATCTGCAGACATTCGCACTTTCGGAGCAGGGCTGCGAAAGGAGCCTGGCAGGGACACCACCATTCCCAGCATGCGTTTGAAGTTTCAAGTAGCAAGATGAGCAAGTAGCCCCATTCTCTGTGCCTCTGTGCGAGCAGTGCCATGGGCAGATGAGGCTGAGCAATGGCTTTCCAGGCTAGCACCTTCTGGCTGCCAGCTATCTGCAGACGTTCGCATTTCAAGAGAAGGGCTGCGAAAGGAGCCTAGCAGGTACACCATCTTTCCCAGCATGCGTTTGAAGTTTGAGGTGGCAAGATAAGCAAGCAGCCCCATTCACTGTGCCTCTGTGCGAGCAGTGCCATGGACAGATGAGACTGAGCAACAGCTTTCCAGGCTAGCACCTTCTGGCTGCCAGCTATCTGCAGACGTTCGCACTTTCGGAGCAGGGCTGCGAAAGGAGCCTAGCCGGTACACCATTTTTCCCAGGATACGTTTGAAGTTTGAGGTGGCAAGACAAGCAAGCAGCCCCATTCTCTGTGCCTCTGTGCGAGCACTGCCATGGGCAGATGAGGCTGAGCAACAGCTTTCCAGGCTAGCCCCTTCTGCCTGCCAGCTATCTGCAGACGTTCGCACTTTCGGAGCAGGGCTGCGAAAGGAGCCTGGCAGGGACACCACCATTCCCAGCATGCGTTTGAAGTTTGAGGTGGCAAGACAAGCAAGCAGCCCCATTCTCTGTGCCTCTATGCGAACAGTGCCATGGGCAGATGAGGCTGAGCAACAGCTTTCCAGGCTAGCACCTTCTGGCTGCCAGCTATCTGCAGACGTTCGCATTTCAAGAGCAGGGCTGCGAAAGGAGCCTGGCAGGGACACCACCATTCCCAGCATGCGTTTGAAGTTTGAGGTGGCAAGACAAGCAAGCAGCCCCATTCTCCGTGCCTCTATGCGAACAGTGCCATGGGCAGATGAGGCTGAGCAACAGCTTTCCAGGCTAGCACCTTCTGGCTGCCAGCTATCTGCAGACGTTCGCACTTTCGGAGCAGGGCTGTGATAGGAGCCTGGCAGGGACACCACCATTCCCAGCATGCGTTTGAAGTTTCAAGTGGCAAGATAAACAAGCAGCCCCATTCTCTGTGCCTCCATGCTAACAGTGCCATGGGTAGATGAGGCTGAGCAACAGCTTTCCAGGCTAGCCCCTTCTGGCTGCCAGCTATCTGCAGACGTTCGCACTTTCGGAGCAGGGCTGCGAAAGGAGCCTGGCTGGGACACCAACTTTCCCAGGCTACGTTTGAAGTTTGAGATTGCAAGACAAGCAAGCAGCCCCATTCTCTCTGCCTGTGTGCGAGCACTGCCACGGGCAGATGAGGCTGAGCAACAGCTTTCCAGTCTAGCCCCTTCTGCCTGCCAGCTATCTGCAGACGTTCGCACTTTCGGAGCAGGGCTGCGAAAGGAGCCTCGCTGGGACACCAACTTTCCCAGGCTACGTTTGAAGTTTGAGGTGGCAAGACAAGCAAGCAGCCCCATTCTCTGTGCCTCTGTGCGAGCACTGCCATGGGCAGATGAGGCTGAGCAACAGGTTTCCAGGCTAGCCCCTTCTGGCTGCCAGCTATCTGCAGACGTTCGCACTTTCCGAGCAGGGCTGTGATAAGAGCCTGGCAGGGACACCACCATTCCCAGCATGCGTTTGAAGTTTCAAGTGGCAAGATAAGCAAGCAGCCCCATTCTCTGTGCCTCTATGCGAACAGTGCCATGGGCAGATGAGGCTGAGCAACAGCTTTCCAGGCTAGCACCTTCTGGCTGCCAGCTATCTGCAGACGTTCGCATTTGAAGAGCAGGGCTGCGAAAGGAGCCTCGCTGGGACACCAACTTTCCCAGGCTACGTTTGAAGTTTGAGGTGGCAAAACGAGCAAGCAGCCCCATACTCTGTGCCTCTGTGCGAGCACTGCCATGGGCAGATGAGGCTGAGCAACAGCTTTCCAGGATAGCCCCTTCTGGCTGCCAGCTATCTGCAGACGTTCGCACTTTCGGAGCAGGGCTGCGAAAGGAGCCTGACAGGGACACCACCATTCCCAGCATGCGTTTGAAGTTTCAAGTAGCAAGATGAGCAAGCAGCCCCATTCTCTGTGCCTCTGTGCGAGCAGTGCCATGGGCAGATGAGGCTGAGCAACGGCTTTCCAGGCTAGCACCTTCTGGCTGCCAGCTATCTGCAGACGTTCGCATTTCAAGAGCAGAGCTGCGAAAGGAGCCTAGGAGGTACACCATCTTTCCCAGGATACGTTTGAAGTTTGAGGTGGCAAGATAAGCAAGCAGCCCCATTCTCTGTGCCTCTGTGCGAGCAGTGCCATGGGCAGATGAGGCTGAGCATCAGCTTTCCAGGATAGCCCCTTCTGGCTGCCAGCTATCTGCAGACGTCCGCACTTTCGGAGCAGGGCTGCGAAAGGAGCCTGGCTGGGACACCAACTTTCCCAGCATGCGTTTGAAGTTTGAGGTGGGAAGACAAGCAAGCAGCCCCATTCTCTGTGCCTCTGTGCGAGCACTGCCATGGGCAGATGAGGCTGAGCAACAGCTTTCCAGGCTAGCCTCTTCTGGCTGCCAGCTATCTGCAGACGTTCGCATTTCAAGAGCAGGGCTGCGAAAGGAGCCTGGCAGGGACACCACCATTCCCAGCATGCGTTTGAAGTTTGAGGTGGCAAGACAAGCAAGCAGCCCCATTCTCCGTGCCTCTATGCGAACAGTGCATTGGGCAGATGAGGCTGAGCAACAGCTTTCCAGGCTAGCACCTTCTGGCTGCCAGCTATCTGCAGACGTTCGCATTTCAAGAGCAGCGCTACGAAAGGAGCCTGGCTGGGACACCAACTTTCCCAGGCTACGTTTGAAGTTTGAGGTGGCAAGACAAGCAAGCAGCCCCATTCTCTGTGCTCTGTGCAAGCACTGCCATGGGCAGATGAGGCTGAGCAACAGCTTTCCAGGCTAGCACCTTCTGGCTGCCAGCTATCTGCAGACGTTCGCACTTTCGGAGCAGGGCTGTGATAGGAGCCTGGCAGGGACACCACCATTCCCAGCATGCGTTTGAAGTTTCAAGTGGCAAGATAAACAAGCAGCCCCATTCTCTGTGCCTCCATGCGAACAGTGCCATGGGTAGATGAGGCTGAGCAACAGCTTTCCAGGCTAGCCCCTTCTGGCTGCCAGCTATCTGCAGACGTTCGCACTTTCGGAGCAGGGCTGCGAAAGGAGCCTGGCTGGGACACCAACTTTCCCAGGCTACGTTTGAAGTTTGAGGTGGCAAGACAAGCAAGCAGCCCCATTCTCTCTGCCTGTGTGCGAGCACTGCCACGGGCAGATGAGGCTGAGCAACAGCTTTCCAGTCTAGCCCCTTCTGCCTGCCAGCTATCTGCAGACGTTCGCACTTTCGGAGCAGGGCTGCGAAAGGAGCCTGGCTGGGACACCAACTTTCCCAGGCTACGTTTGAAGTTTCAGGTGGCAAGACAAGCAAGCAGCCCCATTCTCTGTGCCTCTATGCGAGCACTGCCATGGGCAGATGAGGCTGAGCAACAGCTTTCCAGATAGCCCCTTCTGGCTGCCAGCTATCTGCAGACGTTCGCAGTTTCGGAGCAGGGCTGCGAAAGGAGCCTGGCAGGGACACCACCATTCCCAGCATGCGTTTGAAGTTTCAAGTAGCAAGATGAGCAAGCAGCCCCATTCTCTGTGCCTCTGTGCGAGCAGTGCCATGGGCAGATGAGGCTGATTAACAGCTTTCCAGGCTAGCACCTTCTGGCTGCCAGCTATCTGCAGACATTCGCACTTTCGGAGCAGGGCTGCGAAAGGAGCCTAGCCGGTACACCATCTTTCCCAGGATACGTTTGAAGTTTGAGGTGGCAAGACAAGCAAGCAGCCCCATTCTCTGTGCCTCTGTGCGAGCACTGCCATGGGCACATGAGGCTGAGCAACAGCTTTCCAGGCTATCCCCTTCTGCCTGCCAGCTATCTGCAGACGTTCGCACTTTCGGAGCAGGGCTGCGAAAGGAGCCTGGCAGGGACACCACCATTCCCAGCATGCGTTTGAAGTTTGAGGTGGCAAGACAAGCAAGCAGCCCCATTCTCTGTGCCTCTATGCGAACAGTGCCATGGGCAGATGAGGCTGAGCAACAGCTTTCCAGGCTAGCACCTTCTGGCTGCCAGCTATCTGCAGACGTTCGCATTTCAAGAGCAGGGCTGCGAAAGGAGACAAGCAGGGACACCACCATTCCCAGCATGCGTTTGAAGTTTGAGGTGGCAAGACAAGCAAGCAGCCCCATTCTCCGTGCCTCTATGCGAACAGTGCCATGGGCAGATGAGGCTGAGCAACAGCTTTCCAGGCTAGCACCTTCTGGCTGCCAGCTATCTGCAGACGTTCGCACTTTCGGAGCAGGGCTGTGATAGGAGCCTGGCAGGGACACCACCATTCCCAGCATGCGTTTGAAGTTTCAAGTGGCAAGATAAACAAGCAGCCCCATTCTCTGTGCCTCCATGCGAACAGTGCCATGGGTAGATGAGGCTGAGCAACAGCTTTCCAGGCTAGCCCCTTCTGGCTGCCAGCTATCTGCAGACGTTCGCAGTTTCGGAGCAGGGCTGCGAAAGGAGCCTGGCTGGGACACCAACTTTCCCAGGCTACGTTTGAAGTTTGAGGTGGCAAGACAAGCAAGCAGCCCCATACTCTGTGCCTCTGTGCGAGCACTGCCATGGGCAGATGAGGCTGAGCAACAGCTTTCTAGGCTAGCCCCTTCTGGCTGCCAGCTATCTGCAGACGTTCGCACTTTCGGAGCAGGGCTGTGATAAGAGCCTGGCAGGGACACCACCATTCCCAGCATGCGTTTGAAGTTTCAAGTGGCAAGATAAGCAAGCAGCCCCATTCTCTGTGCCTCTATGCGAGCACTGCCATGGGCAGATGAGGCTGAGCAACAGCTTTCCAGGCTAGCACCTTCTGGCTGCCAGCTATCTGCAGACGTTCGCATTTGAAGAGCAGGGCTGCGAAAGGAGCCTCGCTGGGACACCAACTTTCCCAGGCTACGTTTGAAGTTTGAGGTGGCAAGACGAGCAAGCAGCCCCATACTCTGTGCCTCTGTGCGAGCACTGCCATGGGCAGATGAGGCTGAGCAACAGCTTTCCAGGATAGCCCCTTCTGGCTGCCAGCTATCTGCAGACGTTCGCAGTTTCGGAGCAGGGCTGCGAAAGGAGCCTGGCAGGGACACCACCATTCCCAGCATGCGTTTGAAGTTTCAAGTAGCAAGATGAGCAAGCAGCCCCATTCTCTGTGCCTCTGTGCGAGCAGTGCCATGGGCAGATGAGGCTGATTAACAGCTTTCCAGGCTAGCACCTTCTGGCTGCCAGCTATCTGCAGACGTTCGCACTTTCGGAGCAGGGCTGCGAAAGGAGCCTAGCCGGTACACCATCTTTCCCAGGATACGTTTGAAGTTTGAGGTGGCAAGACAAGCAAGCAGCCCCATTCTCTGTGCCTCTGTGCGAGCACTGCCATGGGCAGATGAGGCTGAGCAACAGCTTTCCAGGCTAGCCCCTTCTGCCTGCCAGCTATCTGCAGACGTTCGCACTTTCGGAGCAGGGCTGCGAAAGGAGCCTGGCAGGGACACCACCATTCCCAGCATGCGTTTGAAGTTTGAGGTGGCAAGACAAGCAAGCAGCCCCATTCTCTGTGCCTCTATGCGAACAGTGCCATGGGCAGATGAGGCTGATTAACAGCTTTCCAGGCTAGCACCTTCTGGCTGCCAGCTATCTGCAGACGTTCGCATTTCAAGAGCAGGGCTGCGAAAGGAGCCTGGCAGGGACACCACCATTCCCAGCATGCGTTTGAAGTTTGAGGTGGCAAGACAAGCAAGGAGCCCTATTCTCTGTGCCTCTATGCGAACAGTGCCATGGGCAGATGAGGCTGAGCAACAGCTTTCCAGGCTAGCCCCTTCTGGCTGCCAGCTATCTGCAGACGTTCGCACTTTCGGAGCAGGGCTGTGATAAGAGCCTGGCAGGGACACCACCATTCCCAGCATGCGTTTGAAGTTTCAAGTGGCAAGATAAGCAAGCAGCCCCATTCTCTGTGCCTCTATGCGAGCACTGCCATGGGCAGATGAGGCTGAGCAACAGCTTTCCAGGCTAGCACCTTCTGGCTGCCAGCTATCTGCAGACGTTCGCATTTGAAGAGCAGGGCTGCGAAAGGAGCCTCGCTGGGACACCAACTTTCCCAGGCTACGTTTGAAGTTTGAGGTGGCAAGACGAGCAAGCAGCCCCATACTCTGTGCCTCTGTGCGAGCACTGCCATGGGCAGATGAGGCTGAGCAACAGCTTTCCAGGATAGCCCCTTCTGGCTGCCAGCTATCTGCAGACGTTCGCAGTTTCGGAGCAGGGCTGCGAAAGGAGCCTGGCAGGGACACCACCATTCCCAGCATGCGTTTGAAGTTTCAAGTAGCAAGATGAGCAAGCAGCCCCATTCTCTGTGCCTCTGTGCGAGCAGTGCCATGGGCAGATGAGGCTGATTAACAGCTTTCCAGGCTAGCACCTTCTGGCTGCCAGCTATCTGCAGACGTTCGCATTTCAAGAGCAGGGCTGCGAAAGGAGCCTAGCCGGTACACCAACTTTCCCAGGATACGTTTGAAGTTTGAGGTGGCAAGACAAGCAAGCAGCCCCATTCTCTGTGCCTCTGTGCGAGCACTGCCATGGGCAGATGAGGCTGAGCAACAGCTTTCCAGGCTAGCCCCTTCTGCCTGCCAGCTATCTGCAGACGTTCGCACTTTCGGAGCAGGGCTGCGAAAGGAGCCTGGCAGGGACACCACCATTCCCAGCATGCGTTTGAAGTTTGAGGTGGCAAGACAAGCAAGCAGCCCCATTCTCTGTGCCTCTATGCGAACAGTGCCATGGGCAGATGAGGCTGAGCAACAGCTTTCCAGGCTAGCACCTTCTGGCTGCCAGCTATCTGCAGACGTTCGCATTTCAAGAGCAGGGCTGCGAAAGGAGCCTGGCAGGGACACCACCATTCCCAGCATGCGTTTGAAGTTTGAGGTGGCAAGACAAGCAAGGAGCCCTATTCTCTGTGCCTCTATGCGAACAGTGCCATGGGCAGATGAGGCTGAGCAACAGCTTTCCAGGCTAGCACCTTCTGGCTGCCAGCTATCTGCAGACGTTCGCACTTTCGGAGCAGGGCTGTGATAGGAGCCTGGCAGGGACACCACCATTCCCAGCATGCGTTTGAAGTTTCAAGTGGCAAGATAAACAAGCAGCCCCATTCTCTGTGCCTCCATGCGAACAGTGCCATGGGTAGATGAGGCTGAGCAACAGCTTTCCAGGCTAGCACCTTCTGGCTGCCAGCTATCTGCAGACGTTCGCACTTTCGGAGCAGGGCTGTGATAAGAGCCTGGCAGGGACACCACCATTCCCAGCATGCGTTTGAAGTTTCAAGTGGCAAGATAAGCAAGCAGCCCCATTCTCTGTGCCTCTATGCGAGCACTGCCATGGGCAGATGAGGCTGAGCAACAGCTTTCCAGGCTAGCACCTTCTGGCTGCCAGCTATCTGCAGACGTTCGCATTTGAAGAGCAGGGCTGCGAAAGGAGCCTCGCTGGGACACCAACTTTCCCAGGCTACGTTTGAAGTTTGAGGTGGCAAGACGAGCAAGCAGCCCCATACTCTGTGCCTCTGTGCGAGCACTGCCATGGGCAGATGAGGCTGAGCAACAGCTTTCCAGGATAGCCCCTTCTGGCTGCCAGCTATCTGCAGACGTTCGCAGTTTCGGAGCAGGGCTGCGAAAGGAGCCTGGCAGGGACACCACCATTCCCAGCATGCGTTTGAAGTTTCAAGTAGCAAGATGAGCAAGCAGCCCCATTCTCTGTGCCTCTGTGCGAGCAGTGCCATGGGCAGATGAGGCTGATTAACAGCTTTCCAGGCTAGCACCTTCTGGCTGCCAGCTATCTGCAGACGTTCGCACTTTCGGAGCAGGGCTGCGAAAGGAGCCTAGCCGGTACACCATCTTTCCCAGGATACGTTTGAAGTTTGAGGTGGCAAGACAAGCAAGCAGCCCCATTCTCTGTGCCTCTGTGCGAGCACTGCCATGGGCAGATGAGGCTGAGCAACAGCTTTCCAGGCTAGCCCCTTCTGCCTGCCAGCTATCTGCAGACGTTCGCACTTTCGGAGCAGGGCTGCGAAAGGAGCCTGGCAGGGACACCACCATTCCCAGCATGCGTTTGAAGTTTGAGGTGGCAAGACAAGCAAGCAGCCCCATTCTCTGTGCCTCTATGCGAACAGTGCCATGGGCAGATGAGGCTGATTAACAGCTTTCCAGGCTAGCACCTTCTGGCTGCCAGCTATCTGCAGACGTTCGCATTTCAAGAGCAGGGCTGCGAAAGGAGCCTGGCAGGGACACCACCATTCCCAGCATGCGTTTGAAGTTTGAGGTGGCAAGACAAGCAAGGAGCCCTATTCTCTGTGCCTCTATGCGAACAGTGCCATGGGCAGATGAGGCTGAGCAACAGCTTTCCAGGCTAGCCCCTTCTGGCTGCCAGCTATCTGCAGACGTTCGCACTTTCGGAGCAGGGCTGTGATAAGAGCCTGGCAGGGACACCACCATTCCCAGCATGCGTTTGAAGTTTCAAGTGGCAAGATAAGCAAGCAGCCCCATTCTCTGTGCCTCTATGCGAGCACTGCCATGGGCAGATGAGGCTGAGCAACAGCTTTCCAGGCTAGCACCTTCTGGCTGCCAGCTATCTGCAGACGTTCGCATTTGAAGAGCAGGGCTGCGAAAGGAGCCTCGCTGGGACACCAACTTTCCCAGGCTACGTTTGAAGTTTGAGGTGGCAAGACGAGCAAGCAGCCCCATACTCTGTGCCTCTGTGCGAGCACTGCCATGGGCAGATGAGGCTGAGCAACAGCTTTCCAGGATAGCCCCTTCTGGCTGCCAGCTATCTGCAGACGTTCGCAGTTTCGGAGCAGGGCTGCGAAAGGAGCCTGGCAGGGACACCACCATTCCCAGCATGCGTTTGAAGTTTCAAGTAGCAAGATGAGCAAGCAGCCCCATTCTCTGTGCCTCTGTGCGAGCAGTGCCATGGGCAGATGAGGCTGATTAACAGCTTTCCAGGCTAGCACCTTCTGGCTGCCAGCTATCTGCAGACGTTCGCATTTCAAGAGCAGGGCTGCGAAAGGAGCCTAGCCGGTACACCAACTTTCCCAGGATACGTTTGAAGTTTGAGGTGGCAAGACAAGCAAGCAGCCCCATTCTCTGTGCCTCTGTGCGAGCACTGCCATGGGCAGATGAGGCTGAGCAACAGCTTTCCAGGCTAGCCCCTTCTGCCTGCCAGCTATCTGCAGACGTTCGCACTTTCGGAGCAGGGCTGCGAAAGGAGCCTGGCAGGGACACCACCATTCCCAGCATGCGTTTGAAGTTTGAGGTGGCAAGACAAGCAAGCAGCCCCATTCTCTGTGCCTCTATGCGAACAGTGCCATGGGCAGATGAGGCTGAGCAACAGCTTTCCAGGCTAGCACCTTCTGGCTGCCAGCTATCTGCAGACGTTCGCATTTCAAGAGCAGGGCTGCGAAAGGAGCCTGGCAGGGACACCACCATTCCCAGCATGCGTTTGAAGTTTGAGGTGGCAAGACAAGCAAGGAGCCCTATTCTCTGTGCCTCTATGCGAACAGTGCCATGGGCAGATGAGGCTGAGCAACAGCTTTCCAGGCTAGCACCTTCTGGCTGCCAGCTATCTGCAGACGTTCGCACTTTCGGAGCAGGGCTGTGATAGGAGCCTGGCAGGGACACCACCATTCCCAGCATGCGTTTGAAGTTTCAAGTGGCAAGATAAACAAGCAGCCCCATTCTCTGTGCCTCCATGCGAACAGTGCCATGGGTAGATGAGGCTGAGCAACAGCTTTCCAGGCTAGCACCTTCTGGCTGCCAGCTATCTGCAGACGTTCGCACTTTCGGAGCAGGGCTGTGATAAGAGCCTGGCAGGGACACCACCATTCCCAGCATGCGTTTGAAGTTTCAAGTGGCAAGATAAGCAAGCAGCCCCATTCTCTGTGCCTCTATGCGAACAGTGCCATTGGCAGATGAGGCTGAGCAACAGCTTTCCAGGCTAGCACCTTCTGGCTGCCAGCTATCTGCAGAAGTTCGCATTTGAAGAGCAGGGCTGCGAAAGGAGCCTCGCTGGGACACCAACTTTCCCAGGCTACGTTTGAAGTTTGAGGTGGCAAGACAAGCAAGCAGCCCCATACTCTGTGCCTCTGTGCGAGCACTGCCATGGGCAGATGAGGCTGAGCAACAGCTTTCCAGGATAGCCCCTTCTGGCTGCCAGCTATCTGCAGACGTTCGCACTGTCGGAGCAGGGCTGCGAAAGGAGCCTGGCAGGGACACCACCATTCCCAGCATGCGTTTGAAGTTTCAAGTAGCAAGATGAGCAAGCAGCCCCATTCTCTGTGCCTCTGTGCGAGCAGTGCCATGGGCAGATGAGGCTGAGCAACGGCTTTCCAGGCTAGCACCTTCTGGCTGCCAGCTATCTGCAGACGTTCACATTTCAAGAGCAGAGCTGCGAAAGGAGCCTAGGAGGTACACCATCTTTCCCAGGATACGTTTGAAGTTTGAGGTGGCAAGACAAGCAAGCAGCCCCATTCTCTGTGCCTCTGTGCGAGCAGTGCCATGGGCAGATGAGGCTGAGCAACAGCTTTCCAGGCTAGCCCCTTCTGGCTGCCAGCTATCTGCAGACGTTCGCATTTCAAGAGAAGGGCTGCGAAAGGAGCCTAGCAGGTACACCATCTTTCCCAGGTAACGTTTGAAGTTTGAGGTGGCAAGATAAGCAAGCAGCCCCATTCACTGTGCCTCTGTGCGAGCAGTGCCATGGACAGATGAGGCTGAGCAACAGCTTTCCAGGCTAGCACCTTCTGGCTGCCAGCTATCTGCAGACGTTCGCACTTTCGGAGCAGGGCTGTGATAAGAGCCTGGCAGGGACACCACCATTCCCAGCATGCGTTTGAAGTTTCAAGTGGCAAGATAAGCAAGCAGCCCCATTCTCCGTGCCTCTATGCGAACAGTGCCATTGGCAGATGAGGCTGAGCAACAGCTTTCCAGGCTAGCACCTTCTGGCTGCCAGCTATCTGCAGAAGTTCGCATTTGAAGAGCAGGGCTGCGAAAGGAGCCTCGCTGGGACACCAACTTTCCCAGGCTACGTTTGAAGTTTGAGGTGGCAAGACAAGCAAGCAGCCCCATACTCTGTGCCTCTGTGCGAGCACTGCCATGGGCAGATGAGGCTGAGCAACAGCTTTCCAGGATAGCCCCTTCTGGCTGCCAGCTATCTGCAGACGTTCGCACTTTCGGAGCAGGGCTGCGAAAGGAGCCTGGCAGGGACACCACCATTCCCAGCATGCGTTTGAAGTTTGAGGTGGCAAGACAAGCAAGCAGCCCCATTCTCTGTGCCTCTATGCGAACAGTGCCATGGGCAGATGAGGCTGAGCAACAGCTTTCCAGGCTAGCACCTTCTGGCTGCCAGCTATCTGCAGACGTTCGCATTTCAAGAGCAGGGCTGCGAAAGGAGCCTGGCAGGGACACCACCATTCCCAGCATGCGTTTGAAGTTTGAGGTGGCAAGACAAGCAAGCAGCCCCATTCTCCGTGCCTCTATGCGAACAGTGCCATGGGCAGATGAGGCTGAGCAACAGCTTTCCAGGCTAGCACCTTCTGGCTGCCAGCTATCTGCAGACGTTCGCACTTTCGGAGCAGGGCTGTGATAGGAGCCTGGCAGGGACACCACCATTCCCAGCATGCGTTTGAAGTTTCAAGTGGCAAGATAAACAAGCAGCCCCATTCTCTGTGCCTCCATGCGAACAGTGCCATGGGTAGATGAGGCTGAGCAACAGCTTTCCAGGCTAGCCCCTTCTGGCTGCCAGCTATCTGCAGACGTTCGCACTTTCGGAGCAGGGCTGCGAAAGGAGCCTGGCTGGGACACCAACTTTCCCAGGCTACGTTTGAAGTTTGAGGTGGCAAGACAAGCAAGCAGCCCCATTCTCTGTGCCTCTGTGCGAGCACTGCCATGGGCAGATGAGGCTGAGCAACAGCTTTCCAGGCTAGCCCCTTCTGGCTGCCAGCTATCTGCAGACGTTCGCACTTTCGGAGCAGGGCTGCGAAAGGAGCCTGGCAGGGACACCACCATTCCCAGCATGCGTTTGAAGTTTCAAGTAGCAAGATGAGCAAGCAGCCCCATTCTCTGTGCCTCTGTGCGAGCAGTGCCATGGGCAGATGAGGCTGAGCAACAGCTTTCCAGGCTAGCACCTTCTGGCTGCCAGCTATCTGCAGACGTTCGCATTTCAAGAGAAGGGCTGCGAAAGGAGCCTAGCAGGTACACCATCTTTCCCAGGTTACGTTTGAAGTTTGAGGTGGCAAGATAAGCAAGCAGCCCCATTCACTGTGCCTCTGTGCGAGCAGTGCCATGGACAGATGAGGCTGAGCAACAGCTTTCCAGGCTAGCACCTTCTGGCTGCCAGCTATCTGCAGACGTTCGCACTTTCGGAGCAGGGCTGCGAAAGGAGCCTCGCTGGGACACCATCTTTCCCAGGATACGTTTGAAGTTTGAGGTGGCAAGACAAGCAAGCAGCCCCATTCTCTGTGCCTCTGTGCGAGCACTGCCATGGGCAGATGAGGCTGAGCAACAGCTTTCCAGTCTAGCCCCTTCTGCCTGCCAGCTATCTGCAGACGTTCGCACTTTCGGAGCAGGGCTGCGAAAGGAGCCTGGCAGGGACACCACCATTCCCAGCATGCGTTTGAAGTTTGAGGTGGCAAGACAAGCAAGCAGCCCCATTCTCCGTGCCTCTATGCGAACAGTGCCATGGGCAGATGAGGCTGATTAACAGCTTTCCAGGCTAGCACCTTCTGGCTGCCAGCTATCTGCAGACGTTCGCATTTCAAGAGCAGGGCTGCGAAAGAAGCCTGGCAGGGACACCACCATTCCCAGCATGCGTTTGAAGTTTGAGGTGGCAAGACAAGCAAGCAGCCCCATTCTCCGTGCCTCTATGCGAACAGTGCCATGGGCAGATGAGGCTGAGCAACAGATTTCCAGGCTAGCACCTTCTGGCTGCCAGCTATCTGCAGACGTTCGCACTTTCGGAGCAGGGCTGTGATAGGAGCCTGGCAGGGACACCACCATTCCCAGCATGCGTTTGAAGTTTCAAGTGGCAAGATAAACAAGCAGCCCCATTCTCTGTGCCTCCGTGCGAACAGTGCCATGGGTAGATGAGGCTGAGCAACAGCTTTCCAGGCTAGCCCCTTCTGGCTGCCAGCTATCTGCAGACGTTCGCACTTTCGGAGCAGGGCTGCGAAAGGAGCCTGGCTGGGACACCAACTTTCCCAGCATGCGTTTGAAGTTTGAGGTGGCAAGACAAGCAAGCAGCCCCATTATCTGTGCCTCTGTGCGAGCACTGCCATGGGCAGATGAGGCTGAGCAACAGCTTTCCAGGCTAGCCCCTTCTGGCTGCCAGCTATCTGCAGACGTTCGCACTTTCGGAGCAGGGCTGTGATAAGAGCCTGGCAGGGACACCACCATTCCCACCATGCGTTTGAAGTTTCAAGTGGCAAGATAAGCAAGCAGCCCCATTCTCTGTGCCTCTATGCGAACAGTGCCATTGGCAGATGAGGCTGAGCAACAGCTTTCCAGGCTAGCACCTTCTGGCTGCCAGCTATCTGCAGAAGTTCGCATTTGAAGAGCAGGGCTGCGAAAGGAGCCTCGCTGGGACACCAACTTTCCCAGGCTACGTTTGAAGTTTGAGGTGGCAAGACAAGCAAGCAGCCCCATACTCTGTGCCTCTGTGCGAGCACTGCCATGGGCAGATGAGGCTGAGCAACAGCTTTCCAGGATAGCCCCTTCTGGCTGCCAGCTATCTGCAGACGTTCGCACTTTCGGAGCAGGGCTGCGAAAGGAGCCTGGCAGGGACACCACCATTCCCAGCATGCGTTTGAAGTTTCAAGTAGCAAGATGAGCAAGCAGCCCCATTCTCTGTGCCTCTGTGCGAGCAGTGCCATGGGCAGATGAGGCTGAGCAACGGCTTTGGAGGCTAGCACCTTCTGGCTGCCAGCTATCTGCAGACGTTCACATTTCAAGAGCAGAGCTGCGAAAGGAGCCTAGGAGGTACACCATCTTTCCCAGGCTACGTTTGAAGTTTGAGGTGGCAAGACAAGCAAGCAGCCCCATTCTCTGTGCCTCTGTGCGAGCACTGCCATGGGCAGATGAGGCTGAGCAACAGCTTTCCAGGATAGCCCCTTCTGGCTGCCAGCTATCTGCAGACGTTCGCACTTTCGGAGCAGGGCTGCGAAAGGAGCCTGGCAGGGACACCACCATTCCCAGCATGCGTTTGAAGTTTCAAGTGGCAAGATAAGCAAGCAGCCCCATTCTCTGTGCCTCTATGCGAACAGTGCCATTGGCAGATGAGGCTGAGCAACAGCTTTCCAGGCTAGCACCTTCTGGCTGCCAGCTATCTGCAGAAGTTCGCATTTGAAGAGCAGGGCTGCGAAAGGAGCCTCGCTGGGACACCAACTTTCCCAGGCTACGTTTGAAGTTTCAGGTGGCAAGACAAGCAAGCAGCCCCATACTCTGTGCCTCTGTGCGAGCACTGCCATGGGCAGATGAGGCTGAGCAACAGCTTTCCAGGATAGCCCCTTCTGGCTGCCAGCTATCTGCAGACGTTCGCACTTTCGGAGCAGGGCTGCGAAAGGAGCCTGGCAGGGACACCACCATTCCCAGCATGCGTTTGAAGTTTCAAGTGGCAAGATAAGCAAGCAGCCCCATTCTCTGTGCCTCTATGCGAACAGTGCCATGGGCAGATGAGGCTGAGCAACAGCTTTCCAGGCTAGCACCTTCTGGCTGCCAGCTATCTGCAGACGTTCGCATTTCAAGAGCAGGGCTGCGAAAGGAGCCTGGCAGGGACACCACCATTCCCAGCATGCGTTTGAAGTTTGAGGTGGCAAGACAAGCAAGCAGCCCCATTCTCCGTGCCTCTATGCGAACAGTGCCATGGGCAGATGAGGCTGAGCAACAGCTTTCCAGGCTAGCACCTTCTGGCTGCCAGCTATCTGCAGACGTTCGCACTTTCGGAGCAGGGCTGCGAAAGGAGCCTGGCAGGGACACCACCATTCCCAGCATGCGTTTGAAGTTTCAAGTGGCAAGATAAGCAAGCAGCCCCATTCTCTGTGCCTCTATGCGAACAGTGCCATGGGTAGATGAGGCTGAGCAACAGCTTTCCAGGCTAGCACCTTCTGGCTGCCAGCTATCTGCAGAAGTTCGCATTTGAAGAGCAGGGCTGCGAAAGGAACCTCGCTGGGACACCAACTTTCCCAGGCTACGTTTGAAGTTTGAGGTGGCAAGACAAGCAAGCAGCCCCATACTCTGTGCCTCTGTGCGAGCACTGCCATGGGCAGATGAGGCTGAGCAACAGCTTTCCAGGATAGCCCCTTCTGGCTGCCAGCTATCTGCAGACGTTCGCACTTTCGGAGCAGGGCTGTGAAAGGAGCCTGGCAGGGACACCACCATTCCCAGCATGCGTTTGAAGTTTCAAGTAGCAAGATGAGCAAGCAGCCCCATTCTCTGTGCCTCTGTGCGAGCAGTGCCATGGGCAGATGAGGCTGAGCAACGGCTTTCCAGGCTAGCACCTTCTGGCTGCCAGCTATCTGCAGACGTTCGCATTTCAAGAGCAGAGCTGCGAAAGGAGCCTAGGACGTACACCATCTTTCCCAGGCTACGTTTGAAGTTTGAGGTGGCAAGACAAGCAAGCAGCCCCATTCTCTGTGCCTCTGTGCGAGCAGTGCCATGGGCAGATGAGGCTGAGCAACAGCTTTCCAGGCTAGCCCCTTCTGGCTGCCAGCTATCTGCAGACGTTCGCATTTCAAGAGAAGGGCTGCGAAAGGAGCCTAGCAGGTACACCATCTTTCCCAGGTAACGTTTGAAGTTTGAGGTGGCAATATAAGCAAGCAGCCCCATTCACTGTGCCTCTGTGCGAGCAGTGCCATGGACAGATGAGGCTGAGCAACAGCTTTCCAGGCTAGCACCTTCTGGCTGCCAGCTATCTGCAGACGTTCGCACTTTCGGAGCAGGGCTGTGATAAGAGCCTGGCAGGGACACCACCATTCCCAGCATGCGTTTGAAGTTTCAAGTGGCAAGATAAGCAAGCAGCCCCATTCTCTGTGCCTCTATGCGAACAGTGCCATGGGCAGATGAGGCTGAGCAACAGCTTTCCAGGCTAGCACCTTCTGGCTGCCAGCTATCTGCAGAAGTTCGCATTTGAAGAGCAGGGCTGCGAAAGGAGCCTGGCTGGGACACCAACTTTCCCAGGCTACGTTTGAAGTTTGAGGTGGCAAGACAAGCAAGCAGCCCCATACTCTGTGCCTCTGTGCGAGCACTGCCATGGGCAGATGAGGCTGAGCAACAGCTTTCCAGGCTAGCACCTTCTGGCTGCCAGCTATCTGCAGACGTTCGCATTTCAAGAGCAGGGCTGCGAAAGGAGCCTGGCAGGGACACCACCATTCCCAGCATGCGTTTGAAGTTTGAGGTGGCAAGACAAGCAAGCAGCCCCATTCTCCGTGCCTCTATGCGAACAGTGCCATGGGCAGATGAGGCTGAGCAACAGCTTTCCAGGCTAGCACCTTCTGGCTGCCAGCTATCTGCAGACGTTCGCATTTCAAGAGCAGCGCTACGAAAGGAGCCTGGCTGGGACACCAACTTTCCCAGGCTACGTTTGAAGTTTGAGGTGGCAAGACAAGCAAGCAGCCCCATTCTCTGTGCTCTGTGCAAGCACTGCCATGGGCAGATGAGGCTGAGCAACAGCTTTCCAGGCTAGCACCTTCTGGCTGCCAGCTATCTGCAGACGTTCGCACTTTCGGAGCAGGGCTGTGATAGGAGCCTGGCAGGGACACCACCATTCCCAGCATGCGTTTGAAGTTTCAAGTGGCAAGACAAGCAAGCAGCCCCATTCTCTGTGCCTCCATGCGAACAGTGCCATGGGTAGATGAGGCTGAGCAACAGCTTTCCAGGCTAGCCCCTTCTGGCTGCCAGCTATCTGCAGACGTTCGCACTTTCGGAGCAGGGCTGCGAAAGGAGCCTGGCTGGGACACCAACTTTCCCAGGCTACGTTTGAAGTTTGAGGTGGCAAGACAAGCAAGCAGCCCCATTCTCTCTGGCTGTGTGCGAGCACTGCCACGGGCAGATGAGGCTGAGCAACAGCTTTCCAGTCTAGCCCCTTCTGCCTGCCAGCTATCTGCAGACGTTCGCACTTTCGGAGCAGGGCTGCGAAAGGAGCCTGGCTGGGACACCAACTTTCCCAGGCTACGTTTGAAGTTTCAGGTGGCAAGACAAGCAAGCAGCCCCATTCTCTGTGCCTCTATGCGAGCACTGCCATGGGCAGATGAGGCTGAGCAACAGCTTTCCAGGCTAGCCCCTTCTGGCTGCCAGCTATCTGCAGACGTTCGCATTTCAAGAGAAGGGCTGCGAAAGGAGCCTAGCAGGTACACCATCTTTCCCAGGTAACGTTTGAAGTTTGAGGTGGCAAGATAAGCAAGCAGCCCCATTCACTGTGCCTCTGTGCGAGCAGTGCCATTGGCAGATGAGGCTGAGCAACAGCTTTCCAGGCTAGCACCTTCTGGCTGCCAGCTATCTGCAGAAGTTCGCATTTGAAGAGCAGGGCTGCGAAAGGAGCCTCGCTGGGACACCAACTTTCCCAGGCTACGTTTGAAGTTTGAGGTGGCAAGACAAGCAAGCAGCCCCATACTCTGTGCCTCTGTGCGAGCACTGCCATGGGCAGATGAGGCTGAGCAACAGCTTTCCAGGATAGCCCCTTCTGGCTGCCAGCTATCTGCAGACGTTCGCACTTTCGGAGCAGGGCTGTGAAAGGAGCCTGGCAGGGACACCACCATTCCCAGCATGCGTTTGAAGTTTCAAGTAGCAAGATGAGCAAGCAGCCCCATTCTCTGTGCCTCTGTGCGAGCAGTGCCATGGGCAGATGAGGCTGAGCAACGGCTTTCCAGGCTAGCACCTTCTGGCTGCCAGCTATCTGCAGACGTTCGCATTTCAAGAGCAGAGCTGCGAAAGGAGCCTAGGACGTACACCATCTTTCCCAGGCTACGTTTGAAGTTTGAGGTGGCAAGACAAGCAAGCAGCCCCATTCTCTGTGCCTCTGTGCGAGCAGTGCCATGGGCAGATGAGGCTGAGCAACAGCTTTCCAGGCTAGCCCCTTCTGGCTGCCAGCTATCTGCAGACGTTCGCATTTCAAGAGAAGGGCTGCGAAAGGAGCCTAGCAGGTACACCATCTTTCCCAGGTAACGTTTGAAGTTTGAGGTGGCAATATAAGCAAGCAGCCCCATTCACTGTGCCTCTGTGCGAGCAGTGCCATGGACAGATGAGGCTGAGCAACAGCTTTCCAGGCTAGCACCTTCTGGCTGCCAGCTATCTGCAGACGTTCGCACTTTCGGAGCAGGGCTGTGATAAGAGCCTGGCAGGGACACCACCATTCCCAGCATGCGTTTGAAGTTTCAAGTGGCAAGATAAGCAAGCAGCCCCATTCTCTGTGCCTCTATGCGAACAGTGCCATGGGCAGATGAGGCTGAGCAACAGCTTTCCAGGCTAGCACCTTCTGGCTGCCAGCTATCTGCAGAAGTTCGCATTTGAAGAGCAGGGCTGCGAAAGGAGCCTGGCTGGGACACCAACTTTCCCAGGCTACGTTTGAAGTTTGAGGTGGCAAGACAAGCAAGCAGCCCCATACTCTGTGCCTCTGTGCGAGCACTGCCATGGGCAGATGAGGCTGAGCAACAGCTTTCCAGGCTAGCCCCTTCTGGCTGCCAGCTATCTGCAGACGTTCGCATTTCAAGAGCAGGGCTGCGAAAGGAGCCTGGCAGGGACACCACCATTCCCAGCATGCGTTTGAAGTTTGAGGTGGCAAGACAAGCAAGCAGCCCCATTCTCCGTGCCTCTATGCGAACAGTGCCATGGGCAGATGAGGCTGAGCAACAGCTTTCCAGGCTAGCACCTTCTGGCTGCCAGCTATCTGCAGACGTTCGCATTTCAAGAGCAGCGCTACGAAAGGAGCCTGGCTGGGACACCAACTTTCCCAGGCTACGTTTGAAGTTTGAGGTGGCAAGACAAGCAAGCAGCCCCATTCTCTGTGCTCTGTGCAAGCACTGCCATGGGCAGATGAGGCTGAGCAACAGCTTTCCAGGCTAGCACCTTCTGGCTGCCAGCTATCTGCAGACGTTCGCACTTTCGGAGCAGGGCTGTGATAGGAGCCTGGCAGGGACACCACCATTCCCAGCATGCGTTTGAAGTTTCAAGTGGCAAGATAAACAAGCAGCCCCATTCTCTGTGCCTCCATGCGAACAGTGCCATGGGTAGATGAGGCTGAGCAACAGCTTTCCAGGCTAGCCCCTTCTGGCTGCCAGCTATCTGCAGACGTTCGCACTTTCGGAGCAGGGCTGCGAAAGGAGCCTGGCTGGGACACCAACTTTCCCAGGCTACGTTTGAAGTTTGAGGTGGCAAGACAAGCAAGCAGCCCCATTCTCTCTGGCTGTGTGCGAGCACTGCCACGGGCAGATGAGGCTGAGCAACAGCTTTCCAGTCTAGCCCCTTCTGCCTGCCAGCTATCTGCAGACGTTCGCACTTTCGGAGCAGGGCTGCGAAAGGAGCCTGGCTGGGACACCAACTTTCCCAGGCTACGTTTGAAGTTTCAGGTGGCAAGACAAGCAAGCAGCCCCATTCTCTGTGCCTCTATGCGAGCACTGCCATGGGCAGATGAGGCTGAGCAACAGCTTTCCAGGCTAGCCCCTTCTGGCTGCCAGCTATCTGCAGACGTTCGCATTTCAAGAGAAGGGCTGCGAAAGGAGCCTAGCAGGTACACCATCTTTCCCAGGTAACGTTTGAAGTTTGAGGTGGCAAGATAAGCAAGCAGCCCCATTCACTGTGCCTCTGTGCGAGCAGTGCCATTGGCAGATGAGGCTGAGCAACAGCTTTCCAGGCTAGCACCTTCTGGCTGCCAGCTATCTGCAGAAGTTCGCATTTGAAGAGCAGGGCTGCGAAAGGAGCCTCGCTGGGACACCAACTTTCCCAGGCTACGTTTGAAGTTTGAGGTGGCAAGACAAGCAAGCAGCCCCATACTCTGTGCCTCTGTGCGAGCACTGCCATGGGCAGATGAGGCTGAGCAACAGCTTTCCAGGATAGCCCCTTCTGGCTGCCAGCTATCTGCAGACGTTCGCACTTTCAGAGCAGGGCTGCGAAAGGAGCCTGGCAGGGACACCACCATTCCCAGCATGCGTTTGAAGTTTGAGGTGGCAAGACAAGCAAGCAGCCCCATTCTCTGTGCCTCTATGCGAACAGTGCCATGGGCAGATGAGGCTGAGCAACAGCTTTCCAGGCTAGCACCTTCTGGCTGCCAGCTATCTGCAGACGTTCGCATTTCAAGAGCAGGGCTGCGAAAGGAGCCTGGCAGGGACACCACCATTCCCAGCATGCGTTTGAAGTTTGAGGTGGCAAGACAAGCAAGCAGCCCCATTCTCCGTGCCTCTATGCGAACAGTGCCATGGGCAGATGAGGCTGAGCAACAGCTTTCCAGGCTAGCACCTTCTGGCTGCCAGCTATCTGCAGACGTTCGCACTTTCGGAGCAGGGCTGTGATAGGAGCCTGGCAGGGACACCACCATTCCCAGCATGCGTTTGAAGTTTCAAGTGGCAAGATAAACAAGCAGCCCCATTCTCTGTGCCTCCATGCGAACAGTGCCATGGGTAGATGAGGCTGAGCAACAGCTTTCCAGGCTAGCCCCTTCTGGCTGCCAGCTATCTGCAGACGTTCGCACTTTCGGAGCAGGGCTGCGAAAGGAGCCTGGCTGGGACACCAACTTTCCCAGGCTACGTTTGAAGTTTGAGGTGGCAAGACAAGCAAGCAGCCCCATTCTCTGTGCCTCTGTGCGAGCACTGCCATGGGCAGATGAGGCTGAGCAACAGCTTTCCAGGCTAGCCCCTTCTGGCTGCCAGCTATCTGCAGACGTTCGCACTTTCGGAGCAGGGCTGCGAAAGGAGCCTGGCAGGGACACCACCATTCCCAGCATGCGTTTGAAGTTTCAAGTAGCAAGATGAGCAAGCAGCCCCATTCTCTGTGCCTCTGTGCGAGCAGTGCCATGGGCAGATGAGGCTGAGCAACAGCTTTCCAGGCTAGTACCTTCTGGCTGCCAGCTATCTGCAGACGTTCGCATTTCAAGAGCAGGGCTGCGAAAGGAGCCTAGCAGGTACACCATCTTTCCCAGCATGCGTTTGAAGTTTGAGGTGGCAAGATAAGCAAGCAGCCCCATTCACTGTGCCTCTGTGCGAGCAGTGCCATGGACAGATGAGGCTGAGCAACAGCTTTCCAGGCTAGCACCTTCTGGCTGCCAGCTATCTGCAGACGTTCGCACTTTCGGAGCAGGGCTGCGAAAGGAGCCTAGCCGGTACACCATCTTTCCCAGGATACGTTTGAAGTTTGAGGTGGCAAGACAAGCAAGCAGCCCCATTCTCTGTGCCTCTGTGCGAGCTCTGCCATGGGCAGATGAGGCTGAGCAACAGCTTTCCAGGCTAGCCCCTTCTGCCTGCCAGCTATCTGCAGACGTTCGCACTTTCGGAGCAGGGCTGCGAAAGGAGCCTGGCAGGGACACCACCATTCCCAGCATGCGTTTGAAGTTTGAGGTGGCAAGACAAGCAAGCAGCCCCATTCTCTGTGCCTGTATGCGAACAGTGCCATGGGCAGATGAGGCTGATTAACAGCTTTCCAGGCTAGCACCTTCTGGCTGCCAGCTATCTGCAGACGTTCGCATTTCAAGAGCAGGGCTGCGAAAGGAGCCTGGCAGGGACACCACCATTCCCAGCATGCGTTTGAAGTTTGAGGTGGCAAGACAAGCAAGCAGCCCCATTCTCCGTGCCTCTATGCGAACAGTGCCATGGGCAGATGAGGCTGAGCAACAGCTTTCCAGGCTAGCACCTTCTGGCTGCCAGCTATCTGCAGACGTTCGCACTTTCGGAGCAGGGCTGTGATAGGAGCCTGGCAGGGACACCACCATTCCCAGCATGCGTTTGAAGTTTCAAGTGGCAAGATAAACAAGCAGCCCCATTCTCTGTGCCTCCATGCGAACAGTGCCATGGGTAGATGAGGCTGAGCAACAGCTTTCCAGGCTAGCCCCTTCTGGCTGCCAGCTATCTGCAGACGTTCGCACTTTCGGAGCAGGGCTGCGAAAGGAGCCTGGCTGGGACACCAACTTTCCCAGGCTACATTTGAAGTTTGAGGTGGCAAGACAAGCAAGCAGCCCCATTCTCTGTGCCTCTGTGCGAGCACTGCCATGGGCAGATGAGGCTGAGCAACAGCTTTCCAGGCTAGCCCCTTCTGGCTGCCAGCTATCTGCAGACGTTCGCACTTTCGGAGCAGGGCTGTGATAAGAGCCTGGCAGGGACACCACCATTCCCAGCATGCGTTTGAAGTTTCAAGTGGCAAGATAAGCAAGCAGCCCCATTCTCTGTGCCTCTATGCGAACAGTGCCATTGGCAGATGAGGCTGAGCAACAGCTTTCCAGGCTAGCACCTTCTGGCTGCCAGCTATCTGCAGAAGTTCGCATTTGAAGAGCAGGGCTGCGAAAGGAGCCTCGCTGGGACACCAACTTTCCCAGGCTACGTTTGAAGTTTGAGGTGGCAAGACAAGCAAGCAGCCCCATACTCTGTGCCTCTGTGCGAGCACTGCCATGGGCAGATGAGGCTGAGCAACAGCTTTCCAGGATAGCCCCTTCTGGCTGCCAGCTATCTGCAGACGTTCGCACTTTCGGAGCAGGGCTGCGAAAGGAGCCTGGCTGGGACACCACCATTCCCAGCATGCGTTTGAAGTTTCAAGTAGCAAGATGAGCAAGCAGCCCCATTCTCTGTGCCTCTGTGCGAGCAGTGCCATGGGCAGATGAGGCTGAGCAACGGCTTTCCAGGCTAGCATCTTCTGGCTGCCAGCTATCTGCAGACGTTCGCACTTACGGAGCAGGGCTGTGATAGGAGCCTGGCTGGGACACCAACTTTCCCAGGCTACGTTTGAAGTTTGAGGTGGCAAGACAAGCAAGCAGCCCCATTCTCTGTGCCTCTGTGCGAGCAGTGCCATGGGCAGATGAGGCTGAGCAACAGCTTTCCAGGCTAGCCCCTTCTGGCTGCCAGCTATCTGCAGACGTTCGCATTTCAAGAGAAGGGCTGCGAAAGGAGCCTGGCAGGGACACCACCATTCCCAGCATGCGTTTGAAGTTTCAAGTAGCAAGATGAGCAAGCAGCCCCATTCTCTGTGCCTCTGTGCGAGCAGTGCCATGGGCAGATGAGGCTGAGCAACGGCTTTCCAGGCTAACATCTTCTGGCTGCCAGCTATCTGCAGACGTTCGCACTTACGGAGCAGGTCTGTGATAGGAGCCTGGCTCGGACACCACCATTCCCAGCATGCGTTTGAAGTTTGAGGTGGCAAGACAAGCAAGCAGCCCCATTCTCCGTGCCTCTATGCGAACAGTGCCATGGGCAGATGAGGCTGAGCAACAGCTTTCCAGGCTAGCACCTTCTGGCTGCCAGCTATCTGCAGACGTTCGCATTTCAAGAGCAGCGCTACGAAAGGAGCCTGGCTTGGACACCAACTTTCCCAGGCTACGTTTGAAGTTTGAGGTGGCAAGACAAGCAAGGAGCCCCATTCTCTGTGCTCTGTGCAAGCACTGCCATGGGCAGATGAGGCTGAGCAACAGCTTTCCAGGCTAGCACCTTCTGGCTGCCAGCTATCTGCAGACGTTCGCACTTTCGGAGCAGGGCTGTCATAGGAGCCTGGCAGGGACACCACCATTCCCAGCATGCATTTGAAGTTTCAAGTGGCAAGATAAACAAGCAGCCCCATTCTCTGTGCCTCCATGCGAACAGTGCCATGGGTAGATGAGGCTGAGCAACAGCTTTCCAGGCTAGCCCCTTCTGGCTGCCAGCTATCTGCAGACGTTCGCAATTTCGGAGCAGGGCTGCGAAAGGAGCCTGGCTGGGACACCAACTTTCCCAGGCTACGTTTGAAGTTTGAGGTGGCAAGACAAGCAAGCAGCCCCATTCTCTCTGGCTGTGTGCGAGCACTGCCACGGGCAGATGAGGCTGAGCAACAGCTTTCCAGTCTAGCCCCTTCTGCCTGCCAGCTATCTGCAGACGTTCGCACTTTCGGAGCAGGGCTGCGAAAGGAGCCTGGCTGGGACACCAACTTTCCCAGGCTACGTTTGAAGTTTCAGGTGGCAAGACAAGCAAGCAGCCCCATTCTCTGTGCCTCTATGCGAGCACTGCCATGGGCAGATGAGGCTGAGCAACAGCTTTCCAGATAGCCCCTTCTGGCTGCCAGCTATCTGCAGACGTTCGCACTTTCGGAGCAGGGCTGCGAAAGGAGCCTGGCAGGGACACCACCATTCCCAGCATGCGTTTGAAGTTTCAAGTAGCAAGATGAGCAAGCAGCCCCATTCTCTGTGCCTCTGTGCGAGCAGTGCCATGGGCAGATGAGGCTGAGCAACAGCTTTCCAGGCTAGCCCCTTCTGGCTGCCAGCTATCTGCAGACGTTCGCATTTCAAGAGAAGGGCTGCGAAAGGAGCCTAGCAGGTACACCATCTTTCCCAGGCTACGTTTGAAGTTTGAGGTGGCAAGATAAGCAAGCAGCCCCATTCACTGTGCCTCTGTGCGAGCAGTGCCATGGACAGATGAGGCTGAGCAACAGCTTTCCAGGCTAGCACCTTCTGGCTGCCAGCTATCTGCAGACGTTCGCACTTTCGGAGCAGGGCTGCGAAAGGAGCCTAGCCGGTACACCATCTTTCCCAGGATACGTTTGAAGTTTGAGGTGGCAAGACAAGCAAGCAGCCCCATTCTCTGTGCCTCTGTGCGAGCACTGCCATGGGCAGATGAGGCTGAGCAACAGCTTTCCAGGCTAGCCCCTTCTGCCTGCCAGCTATCTGCAGACGTTCGCATTTCAAGAGCAGGGCTGCGAAAGGAGCCTGGCTGGGACACCACCATTCCCAGCATGCGTTTGAAGTTTGAGGTGGCAAGACAAGCAAGCAGCCCCATTCTCCGTGCCTCTATGCGAACAGTGCCATGGGCAGATGAGGCTGAGCAACAGCTTTCCAGGCTAGCACCTTCTGGCTGCCAGCTATCTGCAGACGTTCGCACTTTCGGAGCAGGGCTGTGATAGGAGCCTGGCAGGGACACCACCATTCCCAGCATGCGTTTGAAGTTTCAAGTGGCAAGATAAACAAGCAGCCCCATTCTCTGTGCCTCCATGCGAACAGTGCCATGGGTAGATGAGGCTGAGCAACAGCTTTCCAGGCTAGCCCCTTCTGGCTGCCAGCTATCTGCAGACGTTCGCACTTTCGGAGCAGGGCTGCGAAAGGAGCCTGACTGGGACACCAACTTTCCCAGGCTACGTTTGAAGTTTGAGGTGGCAAGACAAGCAAGCAGCCCCATTCTCTGTGCCTCTGTGCGAGCACTGCCATGGGCAGATGAGGCTGAGCAACAGCTTTCCAGGCTAGCCCCTTCTGGCTGCCAGCTATCTGCAGACGTTCGCACTTTCGGAGCAGGGCTGTGATAAGAGCCTGGCAGGGACACCACCATTCCCAGCATGCGTTTGAAGTTTCAAGTGGCAAGATAAGCAAGCAGCCCCATTCTCTGTGCCTCTATGCGAACAGTGCCATTGGCAGATGAGGCTGAGCAACAGCTTTCCAGGCTAGCACCTTCTGGCTGCCAGCTATCTGCAGAAGTTCGTATTTGAAGAGCAGGGCTGCGAAAGGAGCCTCGCTGGGACACCAACTTTCCCAGGCTACGTTTGAAGTTTGAGGTGGCAAGACAAGCAAGCAGCCCCATACTCTGTGCCTCTGTGCGAGCACTGCCATGGGCAGATGAGGCTGAGCAACAGCTTTCCAGGATAGCCCCTTCTGGCTGCCAGCTATCTGCAGACGTTCGCACTTTCGGAGCAGGGCTGTGATAGGAGCCTGGCAGGGACACCACCATTCCCAGCATGCGTTTGAAGTTTCAAGTAGCAAGATGAGCAAGCAGCCCCATTCTCTGTGCCTCTGTGCGAGCAGTGCCATGGGCAGATGAGGCTGAGCAACGGCTTTCCAGGCTAGCGCCTTCTGGCTGCCAGCTATCTGCAGACGTTCGCATTTCAAGAGCAGAGCTGCGAAAGGAGCCTAGGAGGTACACCATCTTTCCCAGGCTACGTTTGAAGTTTGAGGTGGCAAGACAAGCAAGCAGCCCCATTCTCTGTGCCTCTGTGCGAGCAGTGCCATGGGCAGATGAGGCTGAGCAACAGCTTTCCAGGCTAGCACCTTCTGGCTGCCAGCTATCTGCAGACGTTCGCATTTCAAGAGAAGGGCTGCGAAAGGAGCCTAGCAGGTACACCATCGTTCCCAGGTAACGTTTGAAGTTTGAGGTGGCAAGATAAGCCAGCAGCCCCATTCACTGTGCCTCTGTGCGAGCAGTGCCATGGACAGATGAGGCTGAGCAACAGCTTTCCAGGCTAGCACCTTCTGGCTGCCAGCTATCTGCAGACGTTCGCACTTTCGGAGCAGGGCTGCGAAAGGAGCCTAGCCGGTACACCATCTTTCCCAGGATACGTTTGAAGTTTGAGGTGGCAAGACAAGCAAGCAGCCCCATTCTCTGTGCCTCTGTGCGAGCACTGCCATGGGCAGATGAGGCTGAGCAACAGCTTTCCAGGCTAGCCCCTTCTGCCTGCCTGCTATCTGCAGACGTTCGCACTTTCGGAGCAGGGCTGCGAAAGGAGCCTGGCAGGGACACCACCATTCCCAGCATGCGTTTGAAGTTTGAGGTGGCAAGACAAGCAAGCAGCCCCATTCTCTGTGCCTCTATGCGAACAGTGCCATGGGCAGATGAGGCTGAGCAACAGCTTTCCAGGCTAGCCCCTTCTGGCTGCCAGCTATCTGCAGACGTTCGCATTTCAAGAGCAGGGCTGCGAAAGGAGCCTGGCAGGGACACCAACTTTCCCAGCATGCGTTTGAAGTTTGAGGTGGCAAGACAAGCAAGCAGCCCCAATCTCCGTGCCTCTATGCGAACAGTGCCATGGGCAGATGAGGCTGAGCAACAGATTTCCAGGCTAGCACCTTCTGGCTGCCAGCTATCTGCAGACGTTCGCACTTTCGGAGCAGGGCTGTGATAGGAGCCTGGCAGGGACACCACCATTCCCAGCATGCGTTTGAAGTTTCAAGTGGCAAGATAAACAAGCAGCCCCATTCTCTGTGCCTCCATGCGAACAGTGCCATGGGCAGATGAGGCTGAGCAACAGCTTTCCAGGCTAGCCCCTTCTGGCTGCCAGCTATCTGCAGACATTCGCACTTTCGGAGCAGGGCTGCGAAAGGAGCCTGGCTGGGACACCAACTTTCCCAGGCTACGTTTGAAGTTTGAGGTGGCAAGACAAGCAAGCAGCCCCATTCTCTCTGCCTGTGTGCGAACACTGCCACGGGCAGATGAGGCTGAGCAACAGCTTTCCAGTCTAGCCCCTTCTGCCTGCCAGCTATCTGCAGACGTTCGCACTTTCGGAGCAGGGCTGCGAAAGGAGCCTGGCTGGGACACCAACTTTCCCAGGCTACGTTTGAAGTTTCAGGTGGCAAGACAAGCAAGCAGCCCCATTCTCTGTGCCTCTGTGCGAGCACTGCCATGGGCAGATGAGGCTGAGCAACAGCTTTCCAGGCTAGCCCCTTCTGGCTGCCAGCTATCTGCAGACGTTCGCACTTTCCGAGCAGGGCTGTGATAAGAGCCTGGCAGGGACACCACCATTCCCAGCATGCGTTTGAAGTTTCAAGTGGCAAGATAAGCAAGCAGCCCCATTCTCTGTGCCTCTGTGCGAGCAGTGCCATGGGCAGATGAGGCTGAGCAACGGCTTTCCAGGCTAGCACCTTCTGGCTGCCAGCTATCTGCAGACGTTCGCATTTCAAGAGCAGAGCTGCGAAAGGAGCCTAGGACGTACACCATCTTTCCCAGGCTACGTTTGAAGTTTGAGGTGGCAAGACAAGCAAGCAGCCCCATTCTCTGTGCCTCTGTGCGAGCAGTGCCATGGGCAGATGAGGCTGAGCAACAGCTTTCCAGGATAGCCCCTTCTGGCTGCCAGCTATCTGCAGACGTTCCCATTTCAAGAGAAGGGCTGTGATAGGAGCCTAGCAGGTACACCATCTTTCCCAGGTAACGTTTGAAGTTTGAGGTGGCAAGATAAGCAAGCAGCCCCATTCACTGTGCCTCTGTGCGAGCAGTGCCATGGACAGATGAGGCTGAGCAACAGCTTTCCAGGCTAGCCCCTTCTGGCTGCCAGCTATCTGCAGACGTTCGCACTTTCGGAGCAGGGCTGCGAAAGGAGCCTAGCCGGTACACCATCTTTCCCAGGATACGTTTGAAGTTTGAGGTGGCAAGATAAGCAAGCAGCCCCATTCTCTGTGCCTCTGTGCGAGCAGTGCCATGGGCAGATGAGGCTGAGCAACAGCTTTCCAGGATAGCCCCTTCTGGCTGCCAGCTATCTGCAGACGTCCGCACTTTCGGAGCAGGGCTGCTAAAGGAGCCTGGCTGGGACACCAACTTTCCCAGCATGCGTTTGAAGTTTGAGGTGGCAAGACAAGCAAGCAGCCCCATTCTCTGTGCCTCTGTGCGAGCACTGCCATGGGCAGATGAGGCTGAGCAACAGCTTTCCAGGCTAGCACCTTCTGGCTGCCAGCTATCTGCAGACGTTCGCATTTCAAGAGCAGGGCTGCGAAAGGAGCCTGGCAGGGACACCACCATTCCCAGCATGCGTTTGAAGTTTGAGGTGGCAAGACAAGCAAGCAGCCCCATTCTCCGTGCCTCTATGCGAACAGTGCCATGGGCAGATGAGGCTGAGCAACAGCTTTCCAGGCTAGCACCTTCTGGCTGCCAGCTATCTGCAGACGTTCGCATTTCAAGAGCAGCGCTACGAAAGGAGCCTCGCTGGGACACCAACTTTCCCAGGCTACGTTTGAAGTTTGAGGTGGCAAGACAAGCAAGCAGCCCCATTCTCTGTGCTCTGTGCAAGCACTGCCATGGGCAGATGAGGCTGAGCAACAGCTTTCCAGGCTAGCACCTTCTGGCTGCCAGCTATCTGCAGACGTTCGCACTTTCGGAGCAGGGCTGTGATAGGAGCCTGGCAGGGACACCACCATTCCCAGCATGCGTTTTAAGTTTCAAGTGGCAAGATAAACAAGCAGCCCCATTCTCTGTGCCTCCATGCGAACAGTGCCATGGGTAGATGAGGCTGAGCAACAGCTTTCCAGGCTAGCCCCTTCTGGCTGCCAGCTATCTGCAGACGTTCGCACTTTCGGAGCAGGGCTGCGAAAGGAGCCTGGCTGGGACACCAACTTTCCCAGGCTACGTTTGAAGTTTGAGGTGGCAAGACAAGCAAGCAGACCCATTCTCTCTGCCTGTGTGCGAGCACTGCCACGGGCAGATGAGGCTGAGCAACAGCTTTCCAGTCTAGCCCCTTCTGCCTGCCAGCTATCTGCAGACGTTCGCACTTTCAAAGCAGGGCTGCGAAAGGAGCCTGGCTGGGACACCAACTTTCCCAACATGCGTTTGAAGTTTCAGGTGGCAAGACAAGCAAGCAGCCCCATTCTCTGTGCCTCTATGCGAGCACTGCCATGGGCAGATGAGGCTGAGCAACAGCTTTCCAGATAGCCCCTTCTGGCTGCCAGCTATCTGCAGAAGTTCGCACTTTCGGAGCAGGGCTGCGAAAGGAGCCTGGCAGGGACACCACCATTCCCAGCATGCGTTTGAAGTTTCAAGTAGCAAGATGAGCAAGCAGCCCCATTCTCTGTGCCTCTGTGCGAGCAGTGCCATGGGCAGATGAGGCTGAGCAACAGCTTTCCAGGCTAGCACCTTCTGGCTGCCAGCTATCTGCAGACGTTCGCATTTCAAGAGAAGGGCTGCGAAAGGAGCCTAGCAGGTACACCATCTTTCCCAGGTTACGTTTGAAGTTTGAGGTGGCAAGATAAGCAAGCAGCCCCGTTCACTGTGCCTCTGTGCGAGCAGTGCCATGAACAGATGAGGCTGAGCAACAGCTTTCCAGGCTAGCACCTTCTGGCTGCCAGCTATCTGCAGACGTTCGCACTTTCGGAGCAGGGCTGCGAAAGGAGCCTAGCCGGTACACCATCTTTCCCAGGCTACGTTTGAAGTTTGAGGTGGCAAGACAAGCAAGCAGCCCCATTCTCTGTGCCTCTGTGCGAGCACTGCCATGGGCAGATGAGGCTGAGCAACAGCTTTCCAGGCTAGCCCCTTCTGCCTGCCAGCTATCTGCAGACGTTCGCACTTTCGGAGCAGGGCTGCGAAAGGAGCCTGGCAGGGACACCACCATTCCCAGCATGCGTTTGAAGTTTGAGGTGGCAAGACAAGCAAGCAGCCCCATTCTCTGTGCCTCTATGCGAACAGTGCCATGGGCAGATGAGGCTGAGCAACAGCTTTCCAGGCTAGCACCTTCTGGCTGCCAGCTATCTGCAGACGTTCGCATTTCAAGAGCAGGGCTGCGAAAGGAGCCTGGCAGGGACACCACCATTCCCAGCATGCGTTTGAAGTTTGAGGTGGCAAGACAAGCAAGCAGCCCCATTCTCCGTGCCTCTATGCGAACAGTGCCATGGGCAGATGAGGCTGAGCAACAGCTTTCCAGGCTAGCACCTTCTGGCTGTCAGCTATCTGCAGACGTTCGCACTTTCGGAGCAGGGCTGTGATAGGAGCCTGGCAGGGACACCACCATTCCCAGCATGCGTTTGAAGTTTCAAGTGGCAAGATAAACAAGCAGCCCCATTCTCTGTGCCTCCATGCGAACAGTGCCATGGGCAGATGAGGCTGAGCAACAGCTTTCCAGGCTAGCCCCTTCTGGCTGCCAGCTATCTGCAGACGTTCGCACTTTCGGAGCAGGGCTGCGAAAGGAGCCTGGCTGGGACACCAACTTTCCCAGGCTACGTTTGAAGTTTGAGGTGGCAAGACAAGCAAGCAGCCCCATTCTCTGTGCCTCTGTGCGAGCACTGCCATGGGCAGATGAGGCTGAGCAACAGCTTTCCAGGCTAGCCCCTTCTGGCTGCCAGCTATCTGCAGACGTTCGCACTTTCGGAGCAGGGCTGTGATAAGAGCCTGGCAGGGACACCACCATTCCCAGCATGCGTTTGAAGTTTCAAGTGGCAAGATAAGCAAGCAGCCCCATTCTCTGTGCCTCTATGCGAACAGTGCCATTGGCAGATGAGGCTGAGCAACAGCTTTCCAGGCTAGCACCTTCTGGCTGCCAGCTATCTGCAGAAGTTCGCATTTGAAGAGCAGGGCTGCGAAAGGAGCCTCGCTGGGACACCAACTTTCCCAGGCTACGTTTGAAGTTTGAGGTGGCAAGACAAGCAAGCAGCCCCATTCTCTGTGCCTCTGTGCGAGCACTGCCATGGGCAGATGAGGCTGAGCAACAGCTTTCCAGGATAGCCCCTTCTGGCTGCCAGCTATCTGCAGACGTTCGCACTTTCGGAGCAGGGCTGCGAAAGGAGCCTGGCAGGGACACCACCATTCCCAGCATGCGTTTGAAGTTTCAAGTAGCAAGATGAGCAAGCAGCCCCATTCTCTGTGCCTCTGTGCGAGCAGTGCCATGGGCAGATGAGGTTGAGCAACGGCTTTCCAGGCTAGCACCTTCTGGCTGCCAGCTATCTGCAGACGTTCGCATTTCAAGAGCAGAGCTGCGAAAGGAGCCTAGGAGGTACACCATCTTTCCCAGGCTACGTTTGAAGTTTGAGGTGGCAAGACAAGCAAGCAGCCCCATTCTCTGTGCCTCTGTGCGAGCAGTGCCATGGGCAGATGAGGCTGAGCAACAGCTTTCCAGGCTAGCACCTTCTGGCTGCCAGCTATCTGCAGACGTTCGCATTTCAAGAGCAGGGCTGCGAAAGGAGCCTAGCAGGTACACCATCTTTCCCAGGTAACGTTTGAAGTTTGAGGTGGCAAGATAAGCAAGCAGCCCCATTCACTGTGCCTCTGTGCGAGCAGTGCCATGGACAGATGAGGCTGAGCAACAGCTTTCCAGGCTAGCACCTTCTGGCTGCCAGCTATCTGCAGACGTTCGCACTTTCGGAGCAGGGCTGCGAAAGGAGCCTAGCCGGTACACCATCTTTCCCAGGATACGTTTGAAGTTTGAGGTGGCAAGATAAGCAAGCAGCCCCATTCTCTGTGCCTCTGTGCGAGCAGTGCCATGGGCAGATGAGGCTGAGCAACAGCTTTCCAGGATAGCCCCTTCTGGCTGCCAGCTATCTGCAGACGTCCGCACTTTCGGAGCAGGGCTGCGAAAGGAGCCTGGCTGGGACACCAACTTTCCCAGGTTACGTTTGAAGTTTGAGGTGGCAAGACAAGCAAGCAGCCCCATTCTCTGTGCCTCTGTGCGAGCACTGCCATGGGCAGATGAGGCTGAGCAACAGCTTTCCAGGATAGCCCCTTCTGGCTGCCAGCTATCTGCAGACGTTCGCACTTTCGGAGCAGGGCTGCGAAAGGAGCCTGGCTGGGACACCAACTTTCCCAGGCTACGTTTGAAGTTTCAGGTGGCAAGACAAGCAAGCAGCCCCATTCTCTGTGCCTCTGTGCGAGCACTGCCATGGGCAGATGAGGCTGAGCAACAGCTTTCCAGGCTAGCACCTTCTGGCTGCCAGCTATCTGCAGACGTTCGCGCTTTCGGAGCAGGGCTGTCATAGGAGCCTGGCAGGGACACCACCTTTCCCAGCATGCGTTTGAAGTTTCAAGTGGCAAGATAAGCAAGCAGCCCCATTCTCTGTGCCTCTATGCGAACAGTGCCATGGGCAGATGAGGCTGAGCAACAGCTTTCCAGGCTAGCACCTTCTGGCTGCCAGCTATCTGCAGACGTTCGCACTTTCGGAGCAGGGCTGCGAAAGGAGCCTGGCTGGGACAGCAAAATACCGAGGTTACGTTTGAAGTTTGAGGTGGCAAGACAAGCAAGGAGCCCCATTCTCTGTGCCTCTGTGCGAGCAGTGCCATGGGCAGATGAGGCTGAGCAACAGCTTTCCAGGATAGCCCCTTCTGGCTGCCAGCTATCTGCAGACGTTCGCACTTTCGGAGCAGGGCTGTGATAGGAGCCTGACAGGGACACCACCATTCTTAGCATGCGTTTGAAGTTTCAAGTGGCAAGATAAGCAAGCAGCCCCATTCTCTGTGCCTCTGTGCGAGCAGTGCCATGGGCAGATGAGGCTGAGCAACAGCTTTCCAGGCTAGCCCCTTCTGCCTGCCAGCTATCTGCAGACGTTCGCACTTTCGGAGCAGGGCTGCGAAAGGAGCCTGGCTGGGACACCAACTTTCCCAGCATGCGTTTGAAGTTTGAGGTGGCAAGACAAACAAGGAGCCCCATTCTCTGTGCCTCTGTGCGAGCACTGCCATGGGCAGATGAGGCTGAGCAACAGCTTTCCAGGCTAGCCCCTTCTGGCTGCCAGCTATCTGCAGATGTTCGCACTTTCGGAGCAGGGCTGCGAAAGCAGCCTGGCTGGGACGCCATCTTTCCCAGCATGCGTTTGAAGTTTGAGGTGGCAAGACAAGCAAGCAGCCCCATTCTCTGTGCCTCTGTGCGAGCAGTGCCATGGGCAGATGAGGCTGAGCAACAGCTTTCCAGGCTAGCACCTTCTGGCTGCCAGCTATCTGCAGACGTTCGCACTTTCGGAGCAGGGCTGCGAAAGGAGCCTGGCTGGGACACCAACTTTCCCAGGCTACGTTTGAAGTTTGAGGTGGCAAGACAAGCAAGCAGCCCCATTCTCTGTGCCTCTATGCGAACAGTGCCATGGGCAGATGAGGCTGAGCAACAGCTTTTCAGGCTAGCACCTTCTGGCTGCCAGCTATCTGCAGACGTTCGCATTTCAAGAGCAGGGCTGCGAAAGGAGACAAGCAGGTACACCATCTTTCCCAGGCTACGTTTGAAGTTTGAGGTGGCAAGACAAGCAAGCAGCCCCATTCTCCGTGCCTCTATGCGAACAGTGCCATGGGCAGATGAGGCTGAGCAACAGCTTTCCAGGCTAGCCCCTTCTGGCTGCCAGCTATCTGCAGACGTTCGCATTTCAAGAGCAGCGCTACGAAAGGAGCCTGGCTGGGACACCAACTTTCCCAGGCTACGTTTGAAGTTTGAGGTGGCAAGACAAGCAAGCAGCCCCATTCTCTGTGCTCTGTGCAAGCACTGCCATGGGCAGATGAGGCTGAGCAAGAGCTTTCCAGGCTAGTACCTTCTGGCTGCCAGCTATCTGCAGACGTTCGCACTTTCAAAGCAGGGCTGCGAAAGGAGCCTGGCTGGGACACCAACTTTCCCAGCATGCGTTTGAAGTTTGAGGTGGCAAGACAAGCAAGCAGCCCCATTCTCTGTGCCTCTGTGCGAGCACTGCCATGGGCAGATGAGGCTGAGCAACAGCTTTGCAGGATAGCCCCTTCTGCCTGCCAGCTATCTGCAGACGTTCGCACTTTTGGAGCAGGGCTGTCATAGGAGCCTGGCAGGGACACCACCTTTCCCAGCATGCGTTTCAAGTTTCAAGTGGCAAGATAAGCAAGCAGCCCCATTCTCTGTGCCTCTATGCGAACAGTGCCATGGGCAGATGAGGCTGAGCAACAGCTTTCCAGGCTAGCACCTTCTGGCTGCCAGCTATCTGCAGACGTTCGCACTTTCGGAGCAGGGCTGCGGAAGGAGCCTGGCTGGGACAGCAAAATACCCAGGTTACGTTTGAAGTTTGAGGTGGCAAGACAAGCAAGGAGCCCCATTCTCTGTGCCTCTGTGCGAGCAGTGCCATGGGCAGATGAGGCTGAGCAACAGCTTTCCAGGATAGCCCCTTCTGCCTGCCAGCTATCTGCAGACGTTCGCACTTTCGGAGCAGGGCTGTGATAGGAGCTGACAGGGACACCACCATTCCCAGCATGCGTTTGAAGTTTCAAGTAGGAAGATGAGAAAGAAGCCCCATTCTCTCTGCATCTGTGCGAGCAGTGCCATGGGCAGATGAGGCTGAGCAACAGCTTTCCAGGCTAGCCCCTTCTGGCTGCCAGCTATCTGCAGACGTTCGCACTTTCGGAGCAGGGCTGCGAAAGCAGCCTGGCTGGGACACCATCTTTCCCAGCATGCGTTTGAAGTTTGAGGTGGCAAGACAAGCAAGGAGCCCCATTCTCTGTGCCTCTGTGCGAGCAGTGCCATGGGCAGATGAGGCTGAGCAACAGCTTTCCAGGCTAGCACCTTCTGGCTGCCAGCTATCTGCAGACGTTCGCACTTTCGGAGCAGGGCTGCGAAAGGAGCCTGGCTGGGACACCAACTTTCCCAGGCTACGTTTGAAGTTTGAGGTGGCAAGACAAGCAAGCAGCCCCATTCTCTGTGCCTCTATGCGAACAGTGCCATGGGCAGATGAGGCTGAGCAACAGCTTTTCAGGCTAGCACCTTCTGGCTGCCAGCTATCTGCAGACGTTCGCATTTCAAGAGCAGGGCTGCGAAAGGAGACAAGCAGGTACACCATCTTTCCCAGGCTACGTTTGAAGTTTGAGGTGGCAAGACAAGCAAGCAGCCCCATTCTCCGTGCCTCTATGCGAACAGTGCCATGGGCAGATGAGGCTGAGCAACAGCTTTCCAGGCTAGCCCCTTCTGGCTGCCAGCTATCTGCAGACGTTCGCATTTCAAGAGCAGCGCTACGAAAGGAGCCTGGCTGGGACACCAACTTTCCCAGGCTACGTTTGAAGTTTGAGGTGGCAAGACAAGCAAGCAGCCCCATTCTCTGTGCTCTGTGCAAGCACTGCCATGGGCAGATGAGGCTGAGCAAGAGCTTTCCAGGCTAGTACCTTCTGGCTGCCAGCTATCTGCAGACGTTCGCACTTTCAAAGCAGGGCTGCGAAAGGAGCCTGGCTGGGACACCAACTTTCCCAGCATGCGTTTGAAGTTTGAGGTGGCAAGACAAGCAAGCAGCCCCATTCTCTGTGCCTCTGTGCGAGCACTGCCATGGGCAGATGAGGCTGAGCAACAGCTTTGCAGGATAGCCCCTTCTGCCTGCCAGCTATCTGCAGACGTTCGCACTTTTGGAGCAGGGCTGTCATAGGAGCCTGGCAGGGACACCACCTTTCCCAGCATGCGTTTGAAGTTTCAAGTGGCAAGATAAGCAAGCAGCCCCATTCTCTGTGCCTCTATGCGAACAGTGCCATGGGCAGATGAGGCTGAGCAACAGCTTTCCAGGCTAGCACCTTCTGGCTGCCAGCTATCTGCAGACGTTCGCACTTTCGGAGCAGGGCTGCGGAAGGAGCCTGGCTGGTACAGCAAAATACCCAGGTTACGTTTGAAGTTTGAGGTGGCAAGACAAGCAAGGAGCCCCATTCTCTGTGCCTCTGTGCGAGCAGTGCCATGGGCAGATGAGGCTGAGCAACAGCTTTCCAGGATAGCCCCTTCTGCCTGCCAGCTATCTGCAGACGTTCGCACTTTCGGAGCAGGGCTGTGATAGGAGCTGACAGGGACACCACCATTCCCAGCATGCGTTTGAAGTTTCAAGTAGGAAGATGAGAAAGAAGCCCCATTCTCTCTGCATCTGTGCGAGCAGTGCCATGGGCAGATGAGGCTGAGCAACAGCTTTCCAGGCTAGCCCCTTCTGGCTGCCAGCTATCTGCAGACGTTCGCACTTTCGGAGCAGGGCTGCGAAAGGAGCCTGGCTGGGACACCATCTTTCCCAGCATGCGTTTGAAGTTTGAGGTGGCAAGACAAGCAAGGAGCCCCATTCTCTGTGCCTCTGTGCGAGCAGTGCCATGGGCAGATGAGGCTGAGCAACAGCTTTCCAGGCTAGCACCTTCTGGCTGCCAGCTATCTGCAGACGTTCGCACTTTCGGAGCAGGGCTGCGAAAGGAGCCTGGCTGGGACACCAACTTTCCCAGCATGCGTTTGAAGTTTGAGGTGGCAAGACAAGCAAGCAGCCCCATTCTCTGTGCCTCTATGCGAACAGTGCCATGGGCAGATGAGGCTGAGCAACAGCTTTCCAGGCTAGCACCTTCTGGCTGCCAGCTATCTGCAGACGTTCGCATTTCAAGAGCAGGGCTGCGAAAGGAGCCTGGCAGGGACACCACCATTCCCAGCATGCGTTTGAAGTTTGAGGTGGCAAGACAAGCAAGCAGCCCCATTCTCTGTGCCTGTGTGCGAGCACTGCCACGGGCAGATGAGGCTGAGCAACAGCTTTCCAGTCTAGCCCCTTCTGGCTGCCAGCTATCTGCAGACGTTCGCACTTTCGGAGCAGGGCTGCGAAAGGAGCCTGGCTGGGACACCAACTTTCCCAGGCTACGTTTGAAGTTTGAGGTGGCAAGACAAGCAAGCAGCCCCATTCTCTGTGCCTGTGTGCGAGCACTGCCACGGGCAGATGAGGCTGAGCAACAGCTTTCCATTCTAGCCCCTTCTGCCTGCCAGCTATCTGCAGACGTTCGCACTTTCGGAGCAGGGCTGGGAAAGGAGCCTGGCTGGGACACCAACTTTCCCAGGCTACGTTTGAAGTTTGAGGTGGCAAGACAAGCAAGCAGCCCCATTCTCTGTGCCTCTGTGCGAGCACTGCCATGGGCAGATGAGGCTGAGCAACAGCTTTCCAGATAGCCCCTTCTGGCTGCCAGCTATCTGCAGACGTTCGCACTTTCGGAGCAGGGCTGTGATAGGAGCCAGGCAGGGACACCACCATTCTTAGCATGCGTTTGAAGTTTCAAGTGGCAAGATAAGCAAGCAGCCCCATTCTCTGTGCCTCTGTGCGAACAGTGCCATGGGCAGATGAGGCTGAGCAACAGCTTTTCAGGCTAGCACCTTCTGGCTGCCAGCTATCTGCAGACGTTCGCATTTCAAGAGCAGGGCTGCGAAAGGAGACAAGCAGGTACACCATCTTTCCCAGGCTACGTTTGAAGTTTGAGGTGGCAAGACAAGCAAGCAGCCCCATTCTCCGTGCCTCTATGCGAACAGTGCCATGGGCAGATGAGGCTGAGCAACAGCTTTCCAGGCTAGCCCCTTCTGGCTGCCAGCTATCTGCAGACGTTCGCATTTCAAGAGCAGCGCTACGAAAGGAGCCTGGCTGGGACACCAACTTTCCCAGGCTACGTTTGAAGTTTGAGGTGGCAAGACAAGCAAGCAGCCCCATTCTCTGTGCTCTGTGGAAGCACTGCCATGGGCAGATGAGGCTGAGCAACAGCTTTCCAGGCTAGCACCTTCTGGCTGCCAGCTATCTGCAGACGTTCGCACTTTCAAAGCAGGGCTGCGAAAGGAGCCTGGCTGGGACACCAACTTTCCCAGCATGCGTTTGAAGTTTGAGGTGGCAAGACAAGCAAGCAGCCCCATTCTCTGTGCCTCTGTGCGAGCACTGCCATGGGCAGATGAGGCTGAGCAACAGCTTTGCAGGATAGCCCCTTCTGCCTGCCAGCTATCTGCAGACGTTCGCACTTTTGGAGCAGGGCTGTCATAGGAGCCTGGCAGGGACACCACCATTCCCAGCATGCGTTTGAAGTTTCAAGTGGCAAGATAAGCAAGCAGCCCCATTCTCTGTGCCTCTATGCGAACAGTGCCATGGGCAGATGAGGCTGAGCAACAGCTTTCCAGGCTAGCACCTTCTGGCTGCCAGCTATCTGCAGACGTTCGCACTTTCGGAGCAGGGCTGCGGAAGGAGCCTGGCTGGGACAGCAAAATACCCAGGTTACGTTTGAAGTTTGAGGTGGCAAGACAAGCAAGGAGCCCCATTCTCTGTGCCTCTGTGCGAGCAGTGCCATGGGCAGATGAGGCTGAGCAACAGCTTTCCAGGATAGCCCCTTCTGCCTGCCAGCTATCTGCAGACGTTCGCACTTTCGGAGCAGGGCTGTGATAGGAGCTGACAGGGACACCACCATTCCCAGCATGCGTTTGAAGTTTCAAGTAGGAAGATGAGAAAGAAGCCCCATTCTCTCTGCATCTGTGCGAGCAGTGCCATGGGCAGATGAGGCTGAGCAACAGCTTTCCAGGATAGCCCCTTCTGGCTGCCAGCTATCTGCAGACGTTCGCACTTTCGGAGCAGGGCTGCGAAAGCAGCCTGGCTGGGACACCATCTTTCCCAGCATGCGTTTGAAGTTTGAGGTGGCAAGACAAGCAAGGAGCCCCATTCTCTGTGCCTCTGTGCGAGCAGTGCCATGGGCAGATGAGGCTGAGCAACAGCTTTCCAGGCTAGCACCTTCTGGCTGCCAGCTATCTGCAGACGTTCGCACTTTCGGAGCAGGGCTGCGAAAGGAGCCTGGCTGGGACACCAACTTTCCCAGGCTACGTTTGAAGTTTGAGGTGGCAAGACAAGCAAGCAGCCCCATTCTCTGTGCCTCTATGCGAACAGTGCCATGGGCAGATGAGGCTGAGCAACAGCTTTTCAGGCTAGCACCTTCTGGCTGCCAGCTATCTGCAGACGTTCGCATTTCAAGAGCAGGGCTGCGAAAGGAGACAAGCAGGTACACCATCTTTCCCAGGCTACGTTTGAAGTTTGAGGTGGCAAGACAAGCAAGCAGCCCCATTCTCCGTGCCTCTATGCGAACAGTGCCATGGGCAGATGAGGCTGAGCAACAGCTTTCCAGGCTAGCCCCTTCTGGCTGCCAGCTATCTGCAGACGTTCGCATTTCAAGAGCAGCGCTACGAAAGGAGCCTGGCTGGGACACCAACTTTCCCAGGCTACGTTTGAAGTTTCAGGTGGCAAGACAAGCAAGCAGCCCCATTCTCTGTGCTCTGTGCAAGCACTGCCATGGGCAGATGAGGCTGAGCAAGAGCTTTCCAGGCTAGTACCTTCTGGCTGCCAGCTATCTGCAGACGTTCGCACTTTCAAAGCAGGGCTGCGAAAGGAGCCTGGCTGGGACACCAACTTTCCCAGCATGCGTTTGAAGTTTGAGGTGGCAAGACAAGCAAGCAGCCCCATTCTCTGTGCCTCTGTGCGAGCACTGCCATGGGCAGATGAGGCTGAGCAACAGCTTTGCAGGATAGCCCCTTCTGCCTGCCAGCTATCTGCAGACGTTCGCACTTTTGGAGCAGGGCTGTGATAGGAGCCTGGCAGGGACACCACCTTTCCCAGCATGCGTTTGAAGTTTCAAGTGGCAAGATAAGCAAGCAGCCCCATTCTCTGTGCCTCTATGCGAACAGTGCCATGGGCAGATGAGGCTGAGCAACAGCTTTCCAGGCTAGCACCTTCTGGCTGCCAGCTATCTGCAGACGTTCGCACTTTCGGAGCAGGGCTGCGGAAGGAGCCTGGCTGGGACAGCAAAATACCCAGGTTACGTTTGAAGTTTGAGGTGGCAAGACAAGCAAGGAGCCCCATTCTCTGTGCCTCTGTGCGAGCAGTGCCATGGGCAGATGAGGCTGAGCAACAGCTTTCCAGGATAGCCCCTTCTGCCTGCCAGCTATCTGCAGACGTTCGCACTTTCGGAGCAGGGCTGTGATAGGAGCTGACAGGGACACCACCATTCCCAGCATGCGTTTGAAGTTTCAAGTAGGAAGATGAGAAAGAAGCCCCATTCTCTCTGCATCTGTGCGAGCAGTGCCATGGGCAGATGAGGCTGAGCAACAGCTTTCCAGGCTAGCCCCTTCTGGCTGCCAGCTATCTGCAGACGTTCGCACTTTCGGAGCAGGGCTGCGAAAGCAGCCTGGCTGGGACACCATCTTTCCCAGCATGCGTTTGAAGTTTGAGGTGGCAAGACAAGCAAGGAGCCCCATTCTCTGTGCCTCTGTGCGAGCAGTGCCATGGGCAGATGAGGCTGAGCAACAGCTTTCCAGGCTAGCACCTTCTGGCTGCCAGCTATCTGCAGACGTTCGCACTTTCGGAGCAGGGCTGCGAAAGGAGCCTGGCTGGGACACCAACTTTCCCAGCATGCGTTTGAAGTTTGAGGTGGCAAGACAAGCAAGCAGCCCCATTCTCTGTGCCTCTATGCGAACAGTGCCATGGGCAGATGAGGCTGAGCAACAGCTTTCCAGGCTAGCACCTTCTGGCTGCCAGCTATCTGCAGACGTTCGCATTTCAAGAGCAGGGCTGCGAAAGGAGCCTGGCAGGGACACCACCATTCCCAGCATGCGTTTGAAGTTTGAGGTGGCAAGACAAGCAAGCAGCCCCATTCTCTGTGCCTGTGTGCGAGCACTGCCACGGGCAGATGAGGCTGAGCAACAGCTTTCCAGTCTAGCCCCTTCTGGCTGCCAGCTATCTGCAGACGTTCGCACTTTCGGAGCAGGGCTGCGAAAGGAGCCTGGCTGGGACACCAACTTTCCCAGGCTACGTTTGAAGTTTGAGGTGGCAAGACAAGCAAGCAGCCCCATTCTCTGTGCCTGTGTGCGAGCACTGCCACGGGCAGATGAGGCTGAGCAACAGCTTTCCATTCTAGCCCCTTCTGCCTGCCAGCTATCTGCAGACGTTCGCACTTTCGGAGCAGGGCTGGGAAAGGAGCCTGGCTGGGACACCAACTTTCCCAGGCTACGTTTGAAGTTTGAGGTGGCAAGACAAGCAAGCAGCCCCATTCTCTGTGCCTGTGTGCGAGCACTGCCATGGGCAGATGAGGCTGAGCAACAGCTTTCCAGATAGCCCCTTCTGGCTGCCAGCTATCTGCAGACGTTCGCACTTTCGGAGCAGGGCTGTGATAGGAGCCTGGCAGGGACACCACCATTCTTAGCATGCGTTTGAAGTTTCAAGTGGCAAGATAAGCAAGCAGCCCCATTCTCTGTGCCTCTATGCGAACAGTGCCATGGGCAGATGAGGCTGAGCAACAGCTTTTCAGGCTAGCACCTTCTGGCTGCCAGCTATCTGCAGACGTTCGCATTTCAAGAGCAGGGCTGCGAAAGGAGACAAGCAGGTACACCATCTTTCCCAGGCTACGTTTGAAGTTTGAGGTGGCAAGACAAGCAAGCAGCCCCATTCTCCGTGCCTCTATGCGAACAGTGCCATGGGCAGATGAGGCTGAGCAACAGCTTTCCAGGCTAGCCCCTTCTGGCTGCCAGCTATCTGCAGACGTTCGCATTTCAAGAGCAGCGCTACGAAAGGAGCCTGGCTGGGACACCAACTTTCCCAGGCTACGTTTGAAGTTTCAGGTGGCAAGACAAGCAAGCAGCCCCATTCTCTGTGCTCTGTGCAAGCACTGCCATGGGCAGATGAGGCTGAGCAAGAGCTTTCCAGGCTAGTACCTTCTGGCTGCCAGCTATCTGCAGACGTTCGCACTTTCAAAGCAGGGCTGCGAAAGGAGCCTGGCTGGGACACCAACTTTCCCAGCATGCGTTTGAAGTTTGAGGTGGCAAGACAAGCAAGCAGCCCCATTCTCTGTGCCTCTGTGCGAGCACTGCCATGGGCAGATGAGGCTGAGCAACAGCTTTGCAGGATAGCCCCTTCTGCCTGCCAGCTATCTGCAGACGTTCGCACTTTTGGAGCAGGGCTGTCATAGGAGCCTGGCAGGGACACCACCTTTCCCAGCATGCGTTTGAAGTTTCAAGTGGCAAGATAAGCAAGCAGCCCCATTCTCTGTGCCTCTATGCGAACAGTGCCATGGGCAGATGAGGCTGAGCAACAGCTTTCCAGGCTAGCACCTTCTGGCTGCCAGCTATCTGCAGACGTTCGCACTTTCGGAGCAGGGCTGCGGAAGGAGCCTGGCTGGGACACCACCATTCCCAGCATGCGTTTGAAGTTTCAAGTAGGAAGATGAGAAAGAAGCCCCATTCTCTCTGCATCTGTGCGAGCAGTGCCATGGGCAGATGAGGCTGAGCAACAGCTTTCCAGGCTAGCCCCTTCTGGCTGCCAGCTATCTGCAGACGTTCGCACTTTCGGAGCAGGGCTGCGAAAGCAGCCTGGCTGGGACACCATCTTTCCCAGCATGCGTTTGAAGTTTGAGGTGGCAAGACAAGCAAGGAGCCCCATTCTCTGTGCCTCTGTGCGAGCAGTGCCATGGGCAGATGAGGCTGAGCAACAGCTTTCCAGGCTAGCACCTTCTGGCTGCCAGCTATCTGCAGACGTTCGCACTTTCGGAGCAGGGCTGCGAAAGGAGCCTGGCTGGGACACCAACTTTCCCAGGCTACGTTTGAAGTTTGAGGTGGCAAGACAAGCAAGCAGCCCCATTCTCTGTGCCTCTATGCGAACAGTGCCATGGGCAGATGAGGCTGAGCAACAGCTTTTCAGGCTAGCACCTTCTGGCTGCCAGCTATCTGCAGACGTTCGCATTTCAAGAGCAGGGCTGCGAAAGGAGACAAGCAGGTACACCATCTTTCCCAGGCTACGTTTGAAGTTTGAGGTGGCAAGACAAGCAAGCAGCCCCATTCTCCGTGCCTCTATGCGAACAGTGCCATGGGCAGATGAGGCTGAGCAACAGCTTTCCAGGCTAGCCCCTTCTGGCTGCCAGCTATCTGCAGACGTTCGCATTTCAAGAGCAGCGCTACGAAAGGAGCCTGGCTGGGACACCAACTTTCCCAGGCTACGTTTGAAGTTTCAGGTGGCAAGACAAGCAAGCAGCCCCATTCTCTGTGCTCTGTGCAAGCACTGCCATGGGCAGATGAGGCTGAGCAAGAGCTTTCCAGGCTAGTACCTTCTGGCTGCCAGCTATCTGCAGACGTTCGCACTTTCAAAGCAGGGCTGCGAAAGGAGCCTGGCTGGGACACCAACTTTCCCAGCATGCGTTTGAAGTTTGAGGTGGCAAGACAAGCAAGCAGCCCCATTCTCTGTGCCTCTGTGCGAGCACTGCCATGGGCAGATGAGGCTGAGCAACAGCTTTGCAGGATAGCCCCTTCTGCCTGCCAGCTATCTGCAGACGTTCGCACTTTTGGAGCAGGGCTGTCATAGGAGCCTGGCAGGGACACCACCTTTCCCAGCATGCGTTTGAAGTTTCAAGTGGCAAGATAAGCAAGCAGCCCCATTCTCTGTGCCTCTATGCGAACAGTGCCATGGGCAGATGAGGCTGAGCAACAGCTTTCCAGGCTAGCACCTTCTGGCTGCCAGCTATCTGCAGACGTTCGCACTTTCGGAGCAGGGCTGCGGAAGGAGCCTGGCAGGGACAGCAAAATACCCAGGTTACGTTTGAAGTTTGAGGTGGCAAGACAAGCAAGGAGCCCCATTCTCTGTGCCTCTGTGCGAGCAGTGCCATGGGCAGATGAGGCTGAGCAACAGCTTTCCAGGATAGCCCCTTCTGCCTGCCAGCTATCTGCAGACGTTCGCACTTTCGGAGCAGGGCTGTGATAGGAGCTGACAGGGACACCACCATTCCCAGCATGCGTTTGAAGTTTCAAGTAGGAAGATGAGAAAGAAGCCCCATTCTCTCTGCATCTGTGCGAGCAGTGCCATGGGCAGATGAGGCTGAGCAACAGCTTTCCAGGCTAGCCCCTTCTGGCTGCCAGCTATCTGCAGACGTTCGCACTTTCGGAGCAGGGCTGCGAAAGCAGCCTGGCTGGGACACCATCTTTCCCAGCATGCGTTTGAAGTTTGAGGTGGCAAGACAAGCAAGGAGCCCCATTCTCTGTGCCTCTGTGCGAGCAGTGCCATGGGCAGATGAGGCTGAGCAACAGCTTTCCAGGCTAGCACCTTCTGGCTGCCAGCTATCTGCAGACGTTCGCACTTTCGGAGCAGGGCTGCGAAAGGAGCCTGGCTGGGACACCAACTTTCCCAGCATGCGTTTGAAGTTTGAGGTGGCAAGACAAGCAAGCAGCCCCATTCTCTGTGCCTCTATGCGAACAGTGCCATGGGCAGATGAGGCTGAGCAACAGCTTTCCAGGCTAGCACCTTCTGGCTGCCAGCTATCTGCAGACGTTCGCATTTCAAGAGCAGGGCTGCGAAAGGAGCCTGGCAGGGACACCACCATTCCCAGCATGCGTTTGAAGTTTGAGGTGGCAAGACAAGCAAGCAGCCCCATTCTCTGTGCCTGTGTGCGAGCACTGCCACGGGCAGATGAGGCTGAGCAACAGCTTTCCAGTCTAGCCCCTTCTGGCTGCCAGCTATCTGCAGACGTTCGCACTTTCGGAGCAGGGCTGCGAAAGGAGCCTGGCTGGGACACCAACTTTCCCAGGTTACGTTTGAAGTTTCAGGTGGCAAGACAAGCAAGCAGCCCCATTCTCTGTGCCTCTGTGCGAGCACTGCCACGGGCAGATGAGGCTGAGCAACAGCTTTCCATTCTAGCCCCTTCTGCCTGCCAGCTATCTGCAGACGTTCGCACTTTCGGAGCAGGGCTGGGAAAGGAGCCTGGCTGGGACACCAACTTTCCCAGGCTACGTTTGAAGTTTGAGGTGGCAAGACAAGCAAGCAGCCCCATTCTCTGTGCCTGTGTGCGAGCACTGCCATGGGCAGATGAGGCTGAGCAACAGCTTTCCAGATAGCCCCTTCTGGCTGCCAGCTATCTGCAGACGTTCGCACTTTCGGAGCAGGGCTGTGATAGGAGCCTGGCAGGGACACCACCATTCTTAGCATGCGTTTGAAGTTTCAAGTGGCAAGATAAGCAAGCAGCCCCATTCTCTGTGCCTCTATGCGAACAGTGCCATGGGCAGATGAGGCTGAGCAACAGCTTTCCAGGCTAGCACCTTCTGGCTGCCAGCTATCTGCAGAAGTTCGCATTTGAAGAGCAGGGCTGCGAAAGGAGCCTCGCTGGGACACCAACTTTCCCAGCATGTGTTTGAAGTTTGAGGTGGCAAGACAAGCAAGGAGCCCCATTCTCTGTGCCTCTGTGCGAGCACTGCCATGGGCAGATGAGGCTGAGCAACAGCTTTCCAGGCTAGCCCCTTCTGGCTGCCAGCTATCTGCAGACGTTCGCACTTTCGGAGCAGGGCTGCGAAAGGAGCCTGGCTGGGACACCAACATACCCAGGCTACGTTTGAAGTTTGAGGTGGCAAGACAAGCAAGCAGCCCCATTCTCTGTGCCTCTATGCGAACAGTGCCATGGGCAGATGAGGCTGAGCAACAGCTTTCCAGGCTAGCACCTTCTGGCTGCCAGCTATCTGCAGACGTTCGCATTTCAAGAGCAGGGCTGCGAAAGGAGCCTGGCAGGGACACCACCATTCCCAGCATGCGTTTGAAGTTTGAGGTGGCAAGACAAGCAAGCAGCCCCATTCTCCGTGCCTCTATGCGAACAGTGCCATGGGCAGATGAGGCTGAGCAAAGCTTTCCAGGCTAGCACCTTCTGGCTGCCAGCTATCTGCAGACGTTCGCATTTCAAGAGCAGCGCTATGAAAGGAGCCTGGCTGGGACACCATCTTTCCCAGGCTACGTTTGAAGTTTCAGGTGGCAAGACAAGCAAGCAGCCCCATTCTCTGTGCTCTGTGCAAGCACTGCCATGGGCAGATGAGGCTGAGCAACAGCTTTCCAGGCTAGCATCTTCTGGCTGCCAGCTATCTGCAGACGTTCGCACTTTCGGAGCAGGGCTGTGATAGGAGCCTGGCAGGGACACCACCATTCCCAGCATGCGTTTGAAGTTTCAAGTGGCAAGATAAACAAGCAGCCCCATTCTCTGTTCCTCCATGCGAACATTTCCATGGGTAGATGAGGCTGTGCAACAGCTTTCCAGGCTAGCCCCTTCTGGCTGCCGGCTATCTGCAGACGTTCGCACTTTCGGAGCAGGGCTGCGAAAGGAGCCTGGCTGGGACACCAACTTTCCCAGCATGCGTTTGAAGTTTGAGGTGGCAATACAAGCAAGCAGCCCCATTCTCTGTGCCTGTGTGCGAGCACTGCCACGGGCAGATGAGGCTGAGCAACAGCTTTCCAGGATAGCCCCTTCTGCCTGCCAGCTATCTGCAGACGTTCGCACTTTCGGAGCAGGGCTGCGAAAGGAGCCTGGCTGGGACACCAACTTTCCCAGGCTACGTTTGAAGTTTGAGGTGGCAAGACAAGCAAGCAGCCCCATTCTCTGTGCCTCTGTGCGAGCACTGCCATGGGCAGATGAGGCTGAGCAACAGCTTTCCAGATAGCCCCTTCTGGCTGCCAGCTATCTGCAGACGTTCGCACTTTCAAAGCAGGGCTGCGATAGGAGCCTGACAGGGACACCACCATTCCCAGCATGCGTTTGAAGTTTCAAGTAGCAAGATGAGAAAGCAGCCCCATTCTCTGTGCCTCTGTGCGAGCAGTGCCATGGGCAGATGAGGCTGAGCAACAGCTTTTCAGGCTAGCCCCTTCTGGCTGCCAGCTATCTGCAGACGTTCGCACTTTCGGAGCAGGGCTGCGAAAGGAGCCTGGCTGGGACAACAACTTTCCCAGCATGCGTTTGAAGTTTGAGGTGGCAAGACAAGCAAGCAGCCCCATTCTCTGTGCCTCTATGCGAACAGTGCCATGGGCAGATGAGGCTGAGCAACATCTTTCCAGATAGCCCCTTCTGCCTGCCAGCTATCTGCAGACGTTCGCACTTTCGGAGCAGGGCTGTGATAGGAGCCTGGCAGGGACACCACCATTCCCAGCATGCGTTTGAAGTTTCAAGTGACAAGATAAGCAAGCAGCCCCATTCTCTGTGCCTCTATGCGAGCACTGCCATGGGCAGATGAGGCTGAGCAACAGCTTTCCAGGCTAGCCCCTTCTGGCTGCCAGCTATCTGCAGACGTTCGCACTTTCGGAGCAGGGCTGCGAAAGGAGCCTGGCTGGGACAACAACTTTCCCAGCATGCGTTTGAAGTTTGAGGTGGCAAGACAAGCAAGGAGCCCCATTCTCTGTGCCTCTGTGCGAGCAGTGCCATGGGCAGATGAGGCTGAGCAACGGCTTTCCAGGCTAGCCCCTTCTGCCTGCCAGCTATCTGCAGACGTTCGCACTTTCGGAGCATGGCTGTGATAGGAGCCTGGCTGGGACACCAACTTTCTCAGCATGCGTTTGAAGTTTGAGGTGGCAAGACAAGCAAGGAGCCCCATTCTCTGTGCCTCTGTGCGAGCAGTGCCATGGGCAGATGAGGCTGAGCAACGGTTTTCCAGGCTAGCACCTTCTGGCTGCCAGCTATCTGCAGACGTTCGCATTTCAAGAGCAGAGCTGCGAAAGGAGCCTAGCAGGTACACCATCTTTCCCAGGCTACGTTTGAAGTTTGAGGTGGCAAGATAAGCAAGCAGCCCCATTCTCTGTGCCTCTATGCGAACAGTGCCATGGGCAGATGAGGCTGAGCAACAGCTTTCCAGGCTAGCACCTTCTGGCTGCCAGCTATCTGCAGACGTTCGCACTTTCGGAGCGGGGCTGCGAAAGGAGCCTAGCAGGTACACCATCTCTGCCAGGCTACGTTTGAAGTTTGAGGTGGCAAGACAAGCAAGCAGCCCCATTCTCTGTGCCTCTGTGCGAGCACTGCCATGGGCAGATGAGGCTGAGCAACAGCTTTCCAGGCTAGCACCTTCTGGCTGCCAGCTATCTGCAGACGTTCGCACTTTCGGAGCAGGGCTGTGATAGGAGCCTGGCTGGGACACCAACTTTCCCAGCATGCGTTTGAAGTTTGAGGTGGCAAGACAAGCAAGGAGCCCCATTCTCTGTGCCTCTGTGCGAGCAGTGCCATGGGCAGATGAGGCTGAGCAACAGCTTTCCAGGCTAGCACCTTCTGGCTGCCAGCTATCTGCAGACGTTCGCACTTTCGGAGCAGGGCTGCGAAAGGAGCCTAGCAGGTACACCATCTTTCCCAGGATACATTTGAAGTTTGAGGTGGCAAGATAAGCAAGCAGCCCCATTCTCTGTGCCTCTGTGCGAGCAGTGCCTTGGGCAAATGAGGGTGAGCAACAGCTTTCCAGGCTAGCACCTTCTGGCTGCCAGCTATCTGCAGACGTTCGCACTTTCGGAGCAGGGCTGCGTAAGGAGCCTGGCTGGGACACCAACTTTCCCAGCATGCGTTTGAAGTTTGAGGTGGCAAGACAAGCAAGCAGCCCCATTCTCTGTGCCTCTGTGCGAGCAGTGCCATGGGCAGATGAGGCTGAGCAACAGCTTTCCAGGCTAGCCCCTTCTGGCTGCCAGCTATCTGCAGACGTTCGCATTTCAAGAGCAGCGCTACGAAAGGAACCTGGCTGGGACACCACCATTCCCAGCATGCGTTTGAAGTTTCAATTGGCAAGATAAGCAAGCAGCCCCATTCTCCGTGCCTCTGTGCGAGCACTGCCAAGGGGAGATGAGGCTGAGCAACAGCTTTCCAGGCTAGCACCTTCTGGCTGCCAGCTATCTGCAGACGTTCGCACTTTCGGAGCAGGGCTGCGAAAGGAGCCTGGCTGGGACACCATCTTTCCCAGCATGCGTTTGAAGTTTGAGGTGGCAAGACAAGCAAGCAGCCCCATTCTCTGTGCCTCTGTGCGAGCACTGCCATGGGCAGATGAGGCTGAGCAACAGCTTTCCAGGCTAGCACCTTCTGGCTGCCAGCTATCTGCAGACGTTCGCACTTTCGGAGCAGGGCTGTGATAGGAGCCTGGCAGGGACACCACCATTCCCAGCATGCGTTTGAAGTTTCAAGTAGCAAGATAAGCAAGCAGCCCCATTCTCCGTGCCTCTGTGCGAGCACTGCCATGGGCAGATGAGGCTGAGCAACAGCTTTCCAGGCTAGCATCTTCTGGCTGCCAGCTATCTGCAGACGTTCGCACTTACGGAGCAGGGCTGCGAAAGGAGCCTGGCTGGGACACCAACTTTCCCAGGCTACGTTTGAAGTTTGAGGTGGCAAGACAAGCAAGCAGCCCCATTCTCTGTGCCTCTGTGCGAGCACTGCCATGGGCAGATGAGGCTGAGCAACAGCTTTCCAGGCTAGCATCTTCTGGCTGCCAGCTATCTGCAGACGTTCGCACTTTCGGAGCAGGGCTGTGATAGGAGCCTGGCTGGGACACCAACTTTCCCAGGCTACGTTTGAAGTTTGAGGTGGCAAGACAAGCAAGCAGCCCCATTCTCTGTGCCTGTGTGCGAGCACTGCCATGGGCAGATGAGGCTGAGCAACAGCTTTCCAGGCTAGCCCCTTCTGGCTGCCAGCTATCTGCAGACGTTCGCACTTTCGGAGCAGGGCTGCGAAAGGAGCCTGGCTGGGACAACAACTTTCCCAGCATGCGTTTGAAGTTTGAGGTGGCAAGACAAGCAAGGAGCCCCATTCTCTGTGCCTCTGTGCGAGCAGTGCCATGGGCAGATGAGGCTGAGCAACAGCTTTCCAGGCTAGCCCCTTCTGCCTGCCAGCTATCTGCAGACGTTCGCACTTTCGGAGCATGGCTGTGATAGGAGCCTGGCTGGGACACCAACTTTCTCAGCATGCGTTTGAAGTTTGAGGTGGCAAGACAAGCAAGGAGCCCCATTCTCTGTGCCTCTGTGCGAGCAGTGCCATGGGCAGATGAGGCTGAGCAACGGTTTTCCAGGCTAGCACCTTCTGGCTGCCAGCTATCTGCAGACGTTCGCATTTCAAGAGCAGAGCTGCGAAAGGAGCCTAGCAGGTACACCATCTTTCCCAGGCTACGTTTGAAGTTTGAGGTGGCAAGATAAGCAAGCAGCCCCATTCTCTGTGCCTCTATGCAAACAGTGCCATGGGCAGATGAGGCTGAGCAACAGCTTTCCAGGCTAGCACCTTCTGGCTGCCAGCTATCTGCAGACGTTCGCACTTTCGGAGCAGGGCTGCGAAAGGAGCCTAGCAGGTACACCATCTCTGCCAGGCTACGTTTGAAGTTTGAGGTGGCAAGACAAGCAAGCAGCCCCATTCTCTGTGCCTCTGTGCGAGCAGTGCCATGGGCAGATGAGGCTGAGCAACAGCTTTCCAGGATAGCCCCTTCTGGCTGCCAGCTATCTGCAGACGTCCGCACTTTCGGAGCAGGGCTGCGAAAGGAGCCTGGCTGGGACAACAACTTTCCCAGCATGCGTTTGAAGTTTGAGGTGGCAAGACAAGCAAGGAGCCCCATTCTCTGTGCCTCTGTGCGAGCACTGCCATGGGCAGATGAGGCTGAGCAACAGCTTTCCAGGCTAGCACCTTCTGGCTGCCAGCTATCTGCAGACGTTCGCACTTTCGGAGCAGGGCTGTGATAGGAGCCTGGCTGGGACACCAACTTTCCCAGCATGCGTTTGAAGTTTGAGGTGGCAAGACAAGCAAGGAGCCCCATTCTCTGTGCCTCTGTGCGAGCACTGCCATGGGCAGATGAGGCTGAGCAACAGCTTTCCAGGCTAGCACCTTCTGGCTGCCAGCTATCTGCAGACGTTCGCACTTTCGGAGCAGGGCTGCGAAAGGAGCCTAGCAGGTACACCATCTTTCCCAGGATACATTTGAAGTTTGAGGTGGCAAGATAAGCAAGCAGCCCCATTCTCTGTGCCTCTGTGCGAGCAGTGCCTTGGGCAAATGAGGGTGAGCAACAGCTTTCCAGGCTAGCACCTTCTGGCTGCCAGCTATCTGCAGACGTTCGCACTTTCGGAGCAGGGCTGCGTAAGGAGCCTGGCTGGGACACCAACTTTCCCAGCATGCGTTTGAAGTTTGAGGTGGCAAGACAAGCAAGCAGCCCCATTCTCTGTGCCTCTGTGCGAGCAGTGCCATGGGCAGATGAGGCTGAGCAACAGCTTTCCAGGCTAGCCCCTTCTGGCTGCCAGCTATCTGCAGACGTTCGCATTTCAAGAGCAGCGCTACGAAAGGAACCTGGCTGGGACACCACCATTCCCAGCATGCGTTTGAAGTTTCAATTGGCAAGATAAGCAAGCAGCCCCATTCTCCGTGCCTCTGTGCGAGCACTGCCAAGGGGAGATGAGGCTGAGCAACAGCTTTCCAGGCTAGCACCTTCTGGCTGCCAGCTATCTGCAGACGTTCGCACTTTCGGAGCAGGGCTGCGAAAGGAGCCTGGCTGGGACACCATCTTTCCCAGCATGCGTTTGAAGTTTGAGGTGGCAAGACAAGCAAGCAGCCCCATTCTCTGTGCCTGTGTGCGAGCACTGCCACGGGCAGATGAGGCTGAGCAACAGCTTTCCAGGATAGCCCCTTCTGGCTGCCAGCTATCTGCAGACGTTCGCACTTTCGGAGCAGGGCTGCGAAAGGAGCCTGGCTGGGACACCAACTTTCCCAGGCTACGTTTGAAGTTTGAGGTGGCAAGACAAGCAAGCAGCCCCATTCTCTGTGCCTCTATGCGAACAGTGCCATGGGCAGATGAGGCTGAGCAACATCTTTCCAGATAGCCCCTTCTGCCTGCCAGCTATCTGCAGACGTTCGCACTTTCGGAGCAGGGCTGTGATAGGAGCCTGGCAGGGACACCACCATTCCCAGCATGCGTTTGAAGTTTCAAGTGGCAAGATAAGCAAGCAGCCCCATTCTCTGTGCCTCTATGCGAGCACTGCCATGGGCAGATGAGGCTGAGCAACAGCTTTCCAGGCTAGCCCCTTCTGGCTGCCAGCTATCTGCAGACGTTCGCACTTTCGGAGCAGGGCTGCGAAAGGAGCCTGGCTGGGACAACAACTTTCCCAGCATGCGTTTGAAGTTTGAGGTGGCAAGACAAGCAAGGAGCCCCATTCTCTGTGCCTCTGTGCGAGCAGTGCCATGGGCAGATGAGGCTGAGCAACGGCTTTCCAGGCTAGCCCCTTCTGCCTGCCAGCTATCTGCAGACGTTCGCACTTTCGGAGCATGGCTGTGATAGGAGCCTGGCTGGGACACCAACTTTCTCAGCATGCGTTTGAAGTTTGAGGTGGCAAGACAAGCAAGGAGCCCCATTCTCTGTGCCTCTGTGCGAGCAGTGCCATGGGCAGATGAGGCTGAGCAACGGTTTTCCAGGCTAGCACCTTCTGGCTGCCAGCTATCTGCAGACGTTCGCATTTCAAGAGCAGAGCTGCGAAAGGAGCCTAGCAGGTACACCATCTTTCCCAGGCTACGTTTGAAGTTTGAGGTGGCAAGATAAGCAAGCAGCCCCATTCTCTGTGCCTCTATGCGAACAGTGCCATGGGCAGATGAGGCTGAGCAACAGCTTTCCAGGCTAGCACCTTCTGGCTGCCAGCTATCTGCAGACGTTCGCACTTTCGGAGCGGGGCTGCGAAAGGAGCCTAGCAGGTACACCATCTCTGCCAGGCTACGTTTGAAGTTTGAGGTGGCAAGACAAGCAAGCAGCCCCATTCTCTGTGCCTCTGTGCGAGCAGTGCCATGGGCAGATGAGGCTGAGCAACAGCTTTCCAGGATAGCCCCTTCTGGCTGCCAGCTATCTGCAGACGTCCGCACTTTCGGAGCAGGGCTGCGAAAGGAGCCTGGCTGGGACAACAACTTTCCCAGCATGCGTTTGAAGTTTGAGGTGGCAAGACAAGCAAGGAGCCCCATTCTCTGTGCCTCTGTGCGAGCACTGCCATGGGCAGATGAGGCTGAGCAACAGCTTTCCAGGCTAGCATCTTCTGGCTGCCAGCTATCTGCAGACGTTCGCACTTTCGGAGCAGGGCTGTGATAGGAGCCTGGCTGGGACACCAACTTTCCCAGCATGCGTTTGAAGTTTGAGGTGGCAAGACAAGCAAGGAGCCCCATTCTCTGTGCCTCTGTGCGAGCAGTGCCACGGGCAGATGAGGCTGAGCAACAGCTTTCCAGGCTAGCACCTTCTGGCTGCCAGCTATCTGCAGACGTTCGCACTTTCGGAGCAGGGCTGCGAAAGGAGCCTAGCAGGTACACCATCTTTCCCAGGATACATTTGAAGTTTGAGGTGGCAAGATAAGCAAGCAGCCCCATTCTCTGTGCCTCTGTGCGAGCAGTGCCTTGGGCAAATGAGGGTGAGCAACAGCTTTCCAGGCTAGCACCTTCTGGCTGCCAGCTATCTGCAGACGTTCGCACTTTCGGAGCAGGGCTGCTAAAGGAGCCTGGCTGGGACACCAACTGTCCCAGCATGCGTTTGAAGTTTGAGGTGGCAAGACAAGCAAGCAGCCCCATTCTCTGTGCCTCTGTGCGAGCAGTGCCATGGGCAGATGAGGCTGAGCAACAGCTTTCCAGGCTAGCCCCTTCTGGCTGCCAGCTATCTGCAGACGTTCGCATTTCAAGAGCAGCGCTACGAAAGGAACCTGGCTGGGACACCACCATTCCCAGCATGCGTTTGAAGTTTCAATTGGCAAGATAAGCAAGCAGCCCCATTCTCCGTGCCTCTGTGCGAGCACTGCCAAGGGGAGATGAGGCTGAGCAACAGCTTTCCAGGCTAGCACCTTCTGGCTGCCAGCTATCTGCAGACGTTCGCACTTTCGGAGCAGGGCTGCGAAAGGAGCCTGGCTGGGACACCATCTTTCCCAGCATGCGTTTGAAGTTTGAGGTGGCAAGACAAGCAAGCAGCCCCATTCTCTGTGCCTCTGTGCGAGCACTGCCATGGGCAGATGAGGCTGAGCAACAGCTTTCCAGGCTAGCACCTTCTGGCTGCCAGCTATCTGCAGACGTTCGCACTTTCGGAGCAGGGCTGTGATAGGAGCCTGGCAGGGACACCACCATTCCCAGCATGCGTTTGAAGTTTCAAGTAGCAAGATAAGCAAGCAGCCCCATTCTCCGTGCCTCTGTGCGAGCACTGCCATGGGCAGATGAGGCTGAGCAACAGCTTTCCAGGCTAGCATCTTCTGGCTGCCAGCTATCTGCAGACGTTCGCACTTACGGAGCAGGGCTGCGAAAGGAGCCTGGCTGGGACACCAACTTTCCCAGGCTACGTTTGAAGTTTGAGGTGGCAAGACAAGCAAGCAGCCCCATTCTCTGTGCCTCTGTGCGAGCACTGCCATGGGCAGATGAGGCTGAGCAACAGCTTTCCAGGCTAGCATCTTCTGGCTGCCAGCTATCTGCAGACGTTCGCACTTTCGGAGCAGGGCTGTGATAGGAGCCTGGCTGGGACACCAACTTTCCCAGGCTACGTTTGAAGTTTGAGGTGGCAAGACAAGCAAGCAGCCCCATTCTCTGTGCCTGTGTGCGAGCACTGCCATGGGCAGATGAGGCTGAGCAACAGCTTTCCAGGCTAGCCCCTTCTGGCTGCCAGCTATCTGCAGACGTTCGCACTTTCGGAGCAGGGCTGCGAAAGGAGCCTGGCTGGGACAACAACTTTCCCAGCATGCGTTTGAAGTTTCAAGTGGCAAGACAAGCAAGGAGCCCCATTCTCTGTGCCTCTGTGCGAGCAGTGCCATGGGCAGATGAGGCTGAGCAACGGCTTTCCAGGCTAGCCCCTTCTGCCTGCCAGCTATCTGCAGACGTTCGCACTTTCGGAGCATGGCTGTGATAGGAGCCTGGCTGGGACACCAACTTTCTCAGCATGCGTTTGAAGTTTGAGGTGGCAAGACAAGCAAGGAGCCCCATTCTCTGTGCCTCTGTGCGAGCAGTGCCATGGGCAGATGAGGCTGAGCAACGGTTTTCCAGGCTAGCACCTTCTGGCTGCCAGCTATCTGCAGACGTTCGCATTTCAAGAGCAGAGCTGCGAAAGGAGCCTAGCAGGTACACCATCTTTCCCAGGCTACGTTTGAAGTTTGAGGTGGCAAGATAAGCAAGCAGCCCCATTCTCTGTGCCTCTATGCGAACAGTGCCATGGGCAGATGAGGCTGAGCAACAGCTTTCCAGGCTAGCACCTTCTGGCTGCCAGCTATCTGCAGACGTTCGCACTTTCGGAGCAGGGCTGCGAAAGGAGCCTAGCAGGTACACCATCTCTGCCAGGCTACGTTTGAAGTTTGAGGTGGCAAGACAAGCAAGCAGCCCCATTCTCTGTGCCTCTGTGCGAGCAGTGCCATGGGCAGATGAGGCTGAGCAACAGCTTTCCAGGATAGCCCCTTCTGGCTGCCAGCTATCTGCAGACGTCCGCACTTTCGGAGCAGGGCTGCGAAAGGAGCCTGGCTGGGACAACAACTTTCCCAGCATGCGTTTGAAGTTTGAGGTGGCAAGACAAGCAAGGAGCCCCATTCTCTGTGCCTCTGTGCGAGCACTGCCATGGGCAGATGAGGCTGAGCAACAGCTTTCCAGGCTAGCATCTTCTGGCTGCCAGCTATCTGCAGACGTTCGCACTTTCGGAGCAGGGCTGTGATAGGAGCCTGGCTGGGACACCAACTTTCCCAGCATGCGTTTGAAGTTTGAGGTGGCAAGACAAGCAAGGAGCCCCATTCTCTGTGCCTCTGTGCGAGCAGTGCCATGGGCAGATGAGGCTGAGCAACAGCTTTCCAGGCTAGCACCTTCTGGCTGCCAGCTATCTGCAGACGTTCGCACTTTCGGAGCAGGGCTGCGAAAGGAGCCTAGCAGGTACACCATCTTTCCCAGGATACATTTGAAGTTTGAGGTGGCAAGATAAGCAAGCAGCCCCATTCTCTGTGCCTCTGTGCGAGCAGTGCCTTGGGCAAATGAGGGTGAGCAACAGCTTTCCAGGCTAGCACCTTCTGGCTGCCAGCTATCTGCAGACGTTCGCACTTTCGGAGCAGGGCTGCGTAAGGAGCCTGGCTGGGACACCAACTTTCCCAGCATGCGTTTGAAGTTTGAGGTGGCAAGACAAGCAAGCAGCCCCATTCTCTGTGCCTCTGTGCGAGCAGTGCCATGGGCAGATGAGGCTGAGCAACAGCTTTCCAGGCTAGCCCCTTCTGGCTGCCAGCTATCTGCAGACGTTCGCATTTCAAGAGCAGCGCTACGAAAGGAACCTGGCTGGGACACCACCATTCCCAGCATGCGTTTGAAGTTTCAATTGGCAAGATAAGCAAGCAGCCCCATTCTCCGTGCCTCTGTGCGAGCACTGCCAAGGGGAGATGAGGCTGAGCAACAGCTTTCCAGGCTAGCACCTTCTGGCTGCCAGCTATCTGCAGACGTTCGCACTTTCGGAGCAGGGCTGCGAAAGGAGCCTGGCTGGGACACCATCTTTCCCAGCATGCGTTTGAAGTTTGAGGTGGCAAGACAAGCAAGCAGCCCCATTCTCTGTGCCTCTGTGCGAGCACTGCCATGGGCAGATGAGGCTGAGCAACAGCTTTCCAGGCTAGCACCTTCTGGCTGCCAGCTATCTGCAGACGTTCGCACTTTCGGAGCAGGGCTGTGATAGGAGCCTGGCAGGGACACCACCATTCCCAGCATGCGTTTGAAGTTTCAAGTAGCAAGATAAGCAAGCAGCCCCATTCTCCGTGCCTCTGTGCGAGCACTGCCATGGGCAGATGAGGCTGAGCAACAGCTTTCCAGGCTAGCATCTTCTGGCTGCCAGCTATCTGCAGACGTTCGCACTTACGGAGCAGGGCTGCGAAAGGAGCCTGGCTGGGACACCAACTTTCCCAGGCTACGTTTGAAGTTTGAGGTGGCAAGACAAGCAAGCAGCCCCATTCTCTGTGCCTCTGTGCGAGCACTGCCATGGGCAGATGAGGCTGAGCAACAGCTTTCCAGGCTAGCATCTTCTGGCTGCCAGCTATCTGCAGACGTTCGCACTTTCGGAGCAGGGCTGTGATAGGAGCCTGGCTGGGACACCAACTTTCCCAGGCTACGTTTGAAGTTTGAGGTGGCAAGACAAGCAAGCAGCCCCATTCTCTGTGCCTGTGTGCGAGCACTGCCATGGGCAGATGAGGCTGAGCAACAGCTTTCCAGGCTAGCCCCTTCTGGCTGCCAGCTATCTGCAGACGTTCGCACTTTCGGAGCAGGGCTGCGAAAGGAGCCTGGCTGGGACAACAACTTTCCCAGCATGCGTTTGAAGTTTGAGGTGGCAAGACAAGCAAGGAGCCCCATTCTCTGTGCCTCTGTGCGAGCAGTGCCATGGGCAGATGAGGCTGAGCAACGGCTTTCCAGGCTAGCCCCTTCTGCCTGCCAGCTATCTGCAGACGTTCGCACTTTCGGAGCATGGCTGTGATAGGAGCCTGGCTGGGACACCAACTTTCTCAGCATGCGTTTGAAGTTTGAGGTGGCAAGACAAGCAAGGAGCCCCATTCTCTGTGCCTCTGTGCGAGCAGTGCCATGGGCAGATGAGGCTGAGCAACGGTTTTCCAGGCTAGCACCTTCTGGCTGCCAGCTATCTGCAGACGTTCGCATTTCAAGAGCAGAGCTGCGAAAGGAGCCTAGCAGGTACACCATCTTTCCCAGGCTACGTTTGAAGTTTGAGGTGGCAAGATAAGCAAGCAGCCCCATTCTCTGTGCCTCTATGCGAACAGTGCCATGGGCAGATGAGGCTGAGCAACAGCTTTCCAGGCTAGCACCTTCTGGCTGCCAGCTATCTGCAGACGTTCGCACTTTCGGAGCAGGGCTGCGAAAGGAGCCTAGCAGGTACACCATCTCTGCCAGGCTACGTTTGAAGTTTGAGGTGGCAAGACAAGCAAGCAGCCCCATTCTCTGTGCCTCTGTGCGAGCAGTGCCATGGGCAGATGAGGCTGAGCAACAGCTTTCCAGGATAGCCCCTTCTGGCTGCCAGCTATCTGCAGACGTCCGCACTTTCGGAGCAGGGCTGCGAAAGGAGCCTGGCTGGGACAACAACTTTCCCAGCATGCGTTTGAAGTTTGAGGTGGCAAGACAAGCAAGGAGCCCCATTCTCTGTGCCTCTGTGCGAGCACTGCCATGGGCAGATGAGGCTGAGCAACAGCTTTCCAGGCTAGCACCTTCTGGCTGCCAGCTATCTGCAGACGTCCGCACTTTCGGAGCAGGGCTGTGATAGGAGCCTGGCTGGGACACCAACTTTCCCAGCATGCGTTTGAAGTTTGAGGTGGCAAGACAAGCAAGGAGCCCCATTCTCTGTGCCTCTGTGCGAGCAGTGCCATGGGCAGATGAGGCTGAGCAACAGCTTTCCAGGCTAGCACCTTCTGGCTGCCAGCTATCTGCAGACGTTCGCACTTTCGGAGCAGGGCTGCGAAAGGAGCCTAGCAGGTACACCATCTTTCCCAGGATACATTTGAAGTTTGAGGTGGCAAGATAAGCAAGCAGCCCCATTCTCTGTGCCTCTGTGCGAGCAGTGCCTTGGGCAAATGAGGGTGAGCAACAGCTTTCCAGGCTAGCACCTTCTGGCTGCCAGCTATCTGCAGACGTTCGCACTTTCGGAGCAGGGCTGCGTAAGGAGCCTGGCTGGGACACCAACTTTCCCAGCATGCGTTTGAAGTTTGAGGTGGCAAGACAAGCAAGCAGCCCCATTCTCTGTGCCTCTGTGCGAGCAGTGCCATGGGCAGATGAGGCTGAGCAACAGCTTTCCAGGCTAGCCCCTTCTGGCTGCCAGCTATCTGCAGACGTTCGCATTTCAAGAGCAGCGCTACGAAAGGAGCCTGGCTGGGACACCACCATTCCCAGCATGCGTTTGAAGTTTCAATTGGCAAGATAAGCAAGCAGCCCCATTCTCCGTGCCTCTGTGCGAGCACTGCCAAGGGGAGATGAGGCTGAGCAACAGCTTTCCAGGCTAGCACCTTCTGGCTGCCAGCTATCTGCAGACGTTCGCACTTTCGGAGCAGGGCTGCGAAAGGAGCCTGGCTGGGACACCATCTTTCCCAGCATGCGTTTGAAGTTTGAGGTGGCAAGACAAGCAAGCAGCCCGATTCTCTGTGCCTCTGTGCGAGCACTGCCATGGGCAGATGAGGCTGAGCAACAGCTTTCCAGGCTAGCACCTTCTGGCTGCCAGCTATCTGCAGACGTTCGCACTTTCGGAGCAGGGCTGTGATAGGAGCCTGGCAGGAACACCACCATTCCCAGCATGCGTTTGAAGTTTCAAGTAGCAAGATAAGCAAGCAGCCCCATTCTCCGTGCCTCTGTGCGAGCACTGCCATGGGCAGATGAGGCTGAGCAACAGCTTTCCAGGCTAGCATCTTCTGGCTGCCAGCTATCTGCAGACGTTCGCACTTACGGAGCAGGGCTGCGAAAGGAGCCTGGCTGGGACACCAACTTTCCCAGGCTACGTTTGAAGTTTGAGGTGGCAAGACAAGCAAGCAGCCCCATTCTCTGTGCCTCTGTGCGAGCACTGCCATGGGCAGATGAGGCTGAGCAACAGCTTTCCAGGCTAGCATCTTCTGGCTGCCAGCTATCTGCAGACGTTCGCACTTTCGGAGCAGGGCTGTGATAGGAGCCTGGCTGGGACACCAACTTTCCCAGGCTACGTTTGAAGTTTGAGGTGGCAAGACAAGCAAGCAGCCCCATTCTCTGTGCCTGTGTGCGAGCACTGCCATGGGCAGATGAGGCTGAGCAACAGCTTTCCAGGCTAGCCCCTTCTGGCTGCCAGCTATCTGCAGACGTTCGCACTTTCGGAGCAGGGCTGCGAAAGGAGCCTGGCTGGGACAACAACTTTCCCAGCATGCGTTTGAAGTTTGAGGTGGCAAGACAAGCAAGGAGCCCCATTCTCTGTGCCTCTGTGCGAGCAGTGCCATGGGCAGATGAGGCTGAGCAACGGCTTTCCAGGCTAGCCCCTTCTGCCTGCCAGCTATCTGCAGACGTTCGCACTTTCGGAGCATGGCTGTGATAGGAGCCTGGCTGGGACACCAACTTTCTCAGCATGCGTTTGAAGTTTGAGGTGGCAAGACAAGCAAGGAGCCCCATTCTCTGTGCCTCTGTGCGAGCAGTGCCATGGGCAGATGAGGCTGAGCAACGGTTTTCCAGGCTAGCACCTTCTGGCTGCCAGCTATCTGCAGACGTTCGCATTTCAAGAGCAGAGCTGCGAAAGGAGCCTAGCAGGTACACCATCTTTCCCAGGCTACGTTTGAAGTTTGAGGTGGCAAGATAAGCAAGCAGCCCCATTCTCTGTGCCTCTATGCGAACAGTGCCATGGGCAGATGAGGCTGAGCAACAGCTTTCCAGGCTAGCACCTTCTGGCTGCCAGCTATCTGCAGACGTTCGCACTTTCGGAGCAGGGCTGCGAAAGGAGCCTAGCAGGTACACCATCTCTGCCAGGCTACGTTTGAAGTTTGAGGTGGCAAGACAAGCAAGCAGCCCCATTCTCTGTGCCTCTGTGCGAGCAGTGCCATGGGCAGATGAGGCTGAGCAACAGCTTTCCAGGATAGCCCCTTCTGGCTGCCAGCTATCTGCAGACGTCCGCACTTTCGGAGCAGGGCTGCGAAAGGAGCCTGGCTGGGACAACAACTTTCCCAGCATGCGTTTGAAGTTTGAGGTGGCAAGACAAGCAAGGAGCCCCATTCTCTGTGCCTCTGTGCGAGCACTGCCATGGGCAGATGAGGCTGAGCAACAGCTTTCCAGGCTAGCATCTTCTGGCTGCCAGCTATCTGCAGACGTTCGCACTTTCGGAGCAGGGCTGTGATAGGAGCCTGGCTGGGACACCAACTTTCCCAGCATGCGTTTGAAGTTTGAGGTGGCAAGACAAGCAAGGAGCCCCATTCTCTGTGCCTCTGTGCGAGCAGTGCCATGGGCAGATGAGGCTGAGCAACAGCTTTCCAGGCTAGCACCTTCTGGCTGCCAGCTATCTGCAGACGTTCGCACTTTCGGAGCAGGGCTGCGAAAGGAGCCTAGCAGGTACACCATCTTTCCCAGGATACATTTGAAGTTTGAGGTGGCAAGATAAGCAAGCAGCCCCATTCTCTGTGCCTCTGTGCGAGCAGTGCCTTGGGCAAATGAGGGTGAGCAACAGCTTTCCAGGCTAGCACCTTCTGGCTGCCAGCTATCTGCAGACGTTCGCACTTTCGGAGCAGGGCTGCGTAAGGAGCCTGGCTGGGACACCAACTTTCCCAGCATGCGTTTGAAGTTTGAGGTGGCAAGACAAGCAAGCAGCCCCATTCTCTGTGCCTCTGTGCGAGCAGTGCCATGGGCAGATGAGGCTGAGCAACAGCTTTCCAGGCTAGCCCCTTCTGGCTGCCAGCTATCTGCAGACGTTCGCATTTCAAGAGCAGCGCTACGAAAGGAACCTGGCTGGGACACCACCATTCCCAGCATGCGTTTGAAGTTTCAATTGGCAAGATAAGCAAGCAGCCCCATTCTCCGTGCCTCTGTGCGAGCACTGCCAAGGGGAGATGAGGCTGAGCAACAGCTTTCCAGGCTAGCACCTTCTGGCTGCCAGCTATCTGCAGACGTTCGCACTTTCGGAGCAGGGCTGCGAAAGGAGCCTGGCTGGGACACCATCTTTCCCAGCATGCGTTTGAAGTTTGAGGTGGCAAGACAAGCAAGCAGCCCCATTCTCTGTGCCTCTGTGCGAGCACTGCCATGGGCAGATGAGGCTGAGCAACAGCTTTCCAGGCTAGCACCTTCTGGCTGCCAGCTATCTGCAGACGTTCGCACTTTCGGAGCAGGGCTGTGATAGGAGCCTGGCAGGGACACCACCATTCCCAGCATGCGTTTGAAGTTTCAAGTAGCAAGATAAGCAAGCAGCCCCATTCTCCGTGCCTCTGTGCGAGCACTGCCATGGGCAGATGAGGCTGAGCAACAGCTTTCCAGGCTAGCATCTTCTGGCTGCCAGCTATCTGCAGACGTTCGCACTTACGGAGCAGGGCTGCGAAAGGAGCCTGGCTGGGACACCAACTTTCCCAGGCTACGTTTGAAGTTTGAGGTGGCAAGACAAGCAAGCAGCCCCATTCTCTGTGCCTCTGTGCGAGCACTGCCATGGGCAGATGAGGCTGAGCAACAGCTTTCCAGGCTAGCATCTTCTGGCTGCCAGCTATCTGCAGACGTTCGCACTTTCGGAGCAGGGCTGTGATAGGAGCCTGGCTGGGACACCAACTTTCCCAGGCTACGTTTGAAGTTTGAGGTGGCAAGACAAGCAAGCAGCCCCATTCTCTGTGCCTGTGTGCGAGCACTGCCATGGGCAGATGAGGCTGAGCAACAGCTTTCCAGGCTAGCCCCTTCTGGCTGCCAGCTATCTGCAGACGTTCGCACTTTCGGAGCAGGGCTGCGAAAGGAGCCTGGCTGGGACAACAACTTTCCCAGCATGCGTTTGAAGTTTGAGGTGGCAAGACAAGCAAGGAGCCCCATTCTCTGTGCCTCTGTGCGAGCAGTGCCATGGGCAGATGAGGCTGAGCAACGGCTTTCCAGGCTAGCCCCTTCTGCCTGCCAGCTATCTGCAGACGTTCGCACTTTCGGAGCATGGCTGTGATAGGAGCCTGGCTGGGACACCAACTTTCTCAGCATGCGTTTGAAGTTTGAGGTGGCAAGACAAGCAAGGAGCCCCATTCTCTGTGCCTCTGTGCGAGCAGTGCCATGGGCAGATGAGGCTGAGCAACGGTTTTCCAGGCTAGCACCTTCTGGCTGCCAGCTATCTGCAGACGTTCGCATTTCAAGAGCAGAGCTGCGAAAGGAGCCTAGCAGGTACACCATCTTTCCCAGGCTACGTTTGAAGTTTGAGGTGGCAAGATAAGCAAGCAGCCCCATTCTCTGTGCCTCTATGCGAACAGTGCCATGGGCAGATGAGGCTGAGCAACAGCTTTCCAGGCTAGCACCTTCTGGCTGCCAGCTATCTGCAGACGTTCGCACTTTCGGAGCAGGGCTGCGAAAGGAGCCTGGCTGGGACACCATCTCTGCCAGGCTACGTTTGAAGTTTGAGGTGGCAAGACAAGCAAGCAGCCCCATTCTCTGTGCCTCTGTGCGAGCAGTGCCATGGGCAGATGAGGCTGAGCAACAGCTTTCCAGGATAGCCCCTTCTGGCTGCCAGCTATCTGCAGACGTCCGCACTTTCGGAGCAGGGCTGCGAAAGGAGCCTGGCTGGGACAACAACTTTCCCAGCATGCGTTTGAAGTTTGAGGTGGCAAGACAAGCAAGGAGCCCCATTCTCTGTGCCTCTGTGCGAGCACTGCCATGGGCAGATGAGGCTGAGCAACAGCTTTCCAGGCTAGCACCTTCTGGCTGCCAGCTATCTGCAGACGTCCGCACTTTCGGAGCAGGGCTGTGATAGGAGCCTGGCTGGGACACCAACTTTCCCAGCATGCGTTTGAAGTTTGAGGTGGCAAGACAAGCAAGGAGCCCCATTCTCTGTGCCTCTGTGCGAGCAGTGCCATGGGCAGATGAGGCTGAGCAACAGCTTTCCAGGCTAGCACCTTCTGGCTGCCAGCTATCTGCAGACGTTCGCACTTTCGGAGCAGGGCTGCGAAAGGAGCCTAGCAGGTACACCATCTTTCCCAGGATACATTTGAAGTTTGAGGTGGCAAGATAAGCAAGCAGCCCCATTCTCTGTGCCTCTGTGCGAGCAGTGCCTTGGGCAAATGAGGGTGAGCAACAGCTTTCCAGGCTAGCACCTTCTGGCTGCCAGCTATCTGCAGACGTTCGCACTTTCGGAGCAGGGCTGCGTAAGGAGCCTGGCTGGGACACCAACTTTCCCAGCATGCGTTTGAAGTTTGAGGTGGCAAGACAAGCAAGCAGCCCCATTCTCTGTGCCTCTGTGCGAGCAGTGCCATGGGCAGATGAGGCTGAGCAACAGCTTTCCAGGCTAGCCCCTTCTGGCTGCCAGCTATCTGCAGACGTTCGCATTTCAAGAGCAGCGCTACGAAAGGAGCCTGGCTGGGACACCACCATTCCCAGCATGCGTTTGAAGTTTCAATTGGCAAGATAAGCAAGCAGCCCCATTCTCCGTGCCTCTGTGCGAGCACTGCCAAGGGGAGATGAGGCTGAGCAACAGCTTTCCAGGCTAGCACCTTCTGGCTGCCAGCTATCTGCAGACGTTCGCACTTTCGGAGCAGGGCTGCGAAAGGAGCCTGGCTGGGACACCATCTTTCCCAGCATGCGTTTGAAGTTTGAGGTGGCAAGACAAGCAAGCAGCCCGATTCTCTGTGCCTCTGTGCGAGCACTGCCATGGGCAGATGAGGCTGAGCAACAGCTTTCCAGGCTAGCACCTTCTGGCTGCCAGCTATCTGCAGACGTTCGCACTTTCGGAGCAGGGCTGTGATAGGAGCCTGGCAGGAACACCACCATTCCCAGCATGCGTTTGAAGTTTCAAGTAGCAAGATAAGCAAGCAGCCCCATTCTCCGTGCCTCTGTGCGAGCACTGCCATGGGCAGATGAGGCTGAGCAACAGCTTTCCAGGCTAGCATCTTCTGGCTGCCAGCTATCTGCAGACGTTCGCACTTACGGAGCAGGGCTGCGAAACGAGCCTGGCTGGGACACCAACTTTCCCAGGCTACGTTTGAAGTTTGAGGTGGCAAGACAAGCAAGCAGCCCCATTCTCTGTGCCTCTGTGCGAGCACTGCCATGGGCAGATGAGGCTGAGCAACAGCTTTCCAGGCTAGCATCTTCTGGCTGCCAGCTATCTGCAGACGTTCGCACTTTCGGAGCAGGGCTGTGATAGGAGCCTGGCTGGGACACCAACTTTCCCAGGCTACGTTTGAAGTTTGAGGTGGCAAGACAAGCAAGCAGCCCCATTCTCTGTGCCTGTGTGCGAGCACTGCCATGGGCAGATGAGGCTGAGCAACAGCTTTCCGGGCTAGCCCCTTCTGGCTGCCAGCTATCTGCAGACGTTCGCACTTTCGGAGTAGGGCGGCGAAAGGAGCCTGGCTGGGACACCAACTTTCCCAGGCTACGTTTGAAGTTTCAGGTGGCAAGACAAGCAAGCAGCCTCATTCTCTGTGCCTCTGTGCGAGCACTGCCATGGGCAGATGAGGCTGAGCAACAGCTTTCCAGGCTAGCCCCTTCTGGCTGCCAGCTATCTGCAGACGTTCGCACTTTCGGAGCAGGGCTGTGATAGGAGCCTGGCAGGGACACCACCATTCCCGGGCTACGTTTGAAGTTTGAGGTGGCAAGATAAGCAAGCAGCCCCATTCTCTGTGCCTCTATGCGAGCACTGCCATGGGCAGATGAGGCTGAGCAACAGCTTTCCAGGCTAGCCCCTTCTGGCTGCCAGCTATCTGCAGACGTTCACATTTCAAGAGCAGCGCTACGAAAGGAGCCTGGCTGGGACACCATCTTTCCCAGGCTACGTTTGAAGTTTGAGGTGGCAAGACAAGCAAGGAGCCCCATTCTCTGTGCCTCTGTGCGAGCAGTGCCATGGGCAGATGAGGCTGAGCAACAGCTTTCCAGGCTAGCACCTTCTGGCTGCCAGCTATCTGCAGACGTTTGCACTTTCGGAGCAGGGCTGTGATAGGAGCCTGGCAGGGACACCACCATTCCCTGCATGCGTTTGAAGTTTCAAGTGGCAAGTTAAGCAAGCAGCCCCATTCTCCGTGCCTCTGTGCGAGCACTGCCATGGGCAGATGAGGCTGAGCAACAGCTTTCCAGGCTAGCCCCTTCTGGCTGCCAGCTATCTGCAGACGTTCGCACTTTCGGAGTAGGGCTGCGAAAGGAGCCTGGCTGGGACACCAACTTTGCCAGCATGCGTTTGAAGTTTCAGGTGGCAAGACAAGCAAGCAGCCTCATTCTCTGTGCCTCTGTGCGAGCACTGCCATGGGCAGATGAGGCTGAGCAACAGCTTTCCAGGCTAGCCCCTTGTGGCTGCCAGCTATCTGCAGACGTTCGCACTTTCGGAGCAGGGCTGTGATAGGAGCCTGGCAGGGACACCACCATTCCCAGCATGCGTTTGAAGTTTCAAGTGGCAAGATAAGCAAGCAGCCCCATTCTCTGTGCCTCTATGCGAACAGTGCCATGGGCAGATGAGGCTGAGCAACAGCTTTCCAGGCTAGCACCTTCTGGCTGCCAGCTATCTGCAGAAGTTCGCATTTCAAGAGCAGGGCTGCGAAAGGAGCCTTACTGGGACACCAACTTTCCCAGGCTACGTTTGAAGTTTGAGGTGGCAAAACAAGCAAGCAGCCCCATACTCTGTGCCTCTGTGCGAGCACTGCCATGGGCAGATGAGGCTGAGCAACAGCTTTCCAGGATAGCCCCTTCTGCCTGCCAGCTATCTGCAGACATTCGCACTTTCATAGCAGGGCTGTGATAGGAGCCTGACAGGGACACCACCATTCCCAGCATGCGTTTGAAGTTTCAAGTGGCAAGATAAACAAGCAGCCCCATTCTCTGTGCCTCCATGCGAACAGTGCCATGGGTAGATGAGACTGAGCAACAGCTTTCCAGGCTAGCCCCTTCTGGCTGCCAGCTATCTGCAGACGTTCGCACTTTCGGAGCAGGGCTGCGAAAGGAGCCTGGCTGGGACACCAACTTTCCCAGGCTACGTTTGAAGTTTGAGGTGGCAAGACAAGCAAGCAGCCCCATTCTCTGTGCCTGTGTGCGAGCACTGCCACGGGAAGATGAGGCTGAGCAACAGCTTTCCAGTCTAGCCCCTTCTGCCTGCCAGCTATCTGCAGACGTTCGCACTTTCGGAGCAGGGCTGTGATAGGAGCCTGGCTGGGACACCAACTTTCTCAGCATGCGTTTGAAGTTTGAGGTGGCAAGACAAGCAAGGAGCCCCATTCTCTGTGCCTCTGTGCGAGCAGTGCCATGGGCAGATGAGGCTGAGCAACGGCTTTCCAGGCTAGCACCTTCTGGCTGCCAGCTATCTGCAGACGTTCGCATTTCAAGAGCAGAGCTGCGAAAGGAGCCTAGCAGGTACACCATCTTTCCCAGGCTACGTTTGAAGTTTGAGGTGGCAAGATAAGCAAGCAGCCCCATTCTCTGTGCCTCTATGCGAACAGTGCCATGGTCAGATGAGGCTGAGCAACAGCTTTCCAGGCTAGCACCTTCTGGCTGCCAGCTATCTGCAGACGTTCGCACTTTCGGAGCAGGGCTGCGAAAGGAGCCTAGCCGGTACACCATCTCTGCCAGGCTACGTTTGAAGTTTGAGGTGGCAAGACAAGCAAGCAGCCCCATTCTCTGTGCCTCTGTGCGAGCACTGCCATGGGCAGATGAGGCTGAGCAACAGCTTTCCAGGATAGCCCCTTCTGGCTGCCAGCTATCTGCAGACGTCCGCACTTTCGGAGCAGGGCTGCGAAAGGAGCCTGGCAGGGACACCAACTTTCCCAGCATGCGTTTGAAGTTTGAGGTGGCAAGACAAGCAAGGAGCCCCATTCTCTGTGCCTCTGTGCGAGCAGTGCCATGGGCAGATGAGGCTGAGCAACAGCTTTCCAGGCTAGCACCTTCTGGCTGCCAGCTATCTGCAGACGTTCGCACTTTCGGAGCAGGGCTGTGATAGGAGCCTGGCTGGGACACCAACTTTCCCAGCATGCGTTTGAAGTTTGAGGTGGCAAGAGAAGCAAGGAGCCCCATTCTCTGTGCCTCTGTGCGAGCAGTGCCATGGGCAGATGAGGCTGAGCAACAGCTTTCCAGGCTAGCCCCTTCTGGCTGCCAGCTATCTGCAGACGTTCGCACTTTCGGAGTAGGGCTGCGAAAGGAGCCTGGCTGGGACACCAACTTTGCCAGCATGCGTTTGAAGTTTCAGGTGGCAAGACAAGCAAGCAGCCTCATTCTCTGTGCCTCTGTGCGAGCACTGCCATGGGCAGATGAGGCTGAGCAACAGCTTTCCAGGCTAGCCCCTTGTGGCTGCCAGCTATCTGCAGACGTTCGCACTTTCGGAGCAGGGCTGTGATAGGAGCCTGGCAGGGACACCACCATTCCCAGCATGCGTTTGAAGTTTCAAGTGGCAAGATAAGCAAGCAGCCCCATTCTCTGTGCCTCTATGCGAACAGTGCCATGGGCAGATGAGGCTGAGCAACAGCTTTCCAGGCTAGCACCTTCTGGCTGCCAGCTATCTGCAGAAGTTCGCATTTCAAGAGCAGGGCTGCGAAAGGAGCCTTACTGGGACACCAACTTTCCCAGGCTACGTTTGAAGTTTGAGGTGGCAAAACAAGCAAGCAGCCCCATACTCTGTGCCTCTGTGCGAGCACTGCCATGGGCAGATGAGGCTGAGCAACAGCTTTCCAGGATAGCCCCTTCTGCCTGCCAGCTATCTGCAGACATTCGCACTTTCATAGCAGGGCTGTGATAGGAGCCTGACAGGGACACCACCATTCCCAGCATGCGTTTGAAGTTTCAAGTGGCAAGATAAACAAGCAGCCCCATTCTCTGTGCCTCCATGCGAACAGTGCCATGGGTAGATGAGACTGAGCAACAGCTTTCCAGGCTAGCCCCTTCTGGCTGCCAGCTATCTGCAGACGTTCGCACTTTCGGAGCAGGGCTGCGAAAGGAGCCTGGCTGGGACACCAACTTTCCCAGGCTACGTTTGAAGTTTGAGGTGGCAAGACAAGCAAGCAGCCCCATTCTCTGTGCCTGTGTGCGAGCACTGCCACGGGAAGATGAGGCTGAGCAACAGCTTTCCAGTCTAGCCCCTTCTGCCTGCCAGCTATCTGCAGACGTTCGCACTTTCGGAGCAGGGCTGTGATAGGAGCCTGGCTGGGACACCAACTTTCTCAGCATGCGTTTGAAGTTTGAGGTGGCAAGACAAGCAAGGAGCCCCATTCTCTGTGCCTCTGTGCGAGCAGTGCCATGGGCAGATGAGGCTGAGCAACGGCTTTCCAGGCTAGCACCTTCTGGCTGCCAGCTATCTGCAGACGTTCGCATTTCAAGAGCAGAGCTGCGAAAGGAGCCTAGCAGGTACACCATCTTTCCCAGGCTACGTTTGAAGTTTGAGGTGGCAAGATAAGCAAGCAGCCCCATTCTCTGTGCCTCTATGCGAACAGTGCCATGGTCAGATGAGGCTGAGCAACAGCTTTCCAGGCTAGCACCTTCTGGCTGCCAGCTATCTGCAGACGTTCGCACTTTCGGAGCAGGGCTGCGAAAGGAGCCTAGCCGGTACACCATCTCTGCCAGGCTACGTTTGAAGTTTGAGGTGGCAAGACAAGCAAGCAGCCCCATTCTCTGTGCCTCTGTGCGAGCACTGCCATGGGCAGATGAGGCTGAGCAACAGCTTTCCAGGATAGCCCCTTCTGGCTGCCAGCTATCTGCAGACGTCCGCACTTTCGGAGCAGGGCTGCGAAAGGAGCCTGGCTGGGACACCAACTTTCCCAGCATGCGTTTGAAGTTTGAGGTGGCAAGACAAGCAAGGAGCCCCATTCTCTGTGCCTCTGTGCGAGCAGTGCCATGGGCAGATGAGGCTGAGCAACAGCTTTCCAGGCTAGCACCTTCTGGCTGCCAGCTATCTGCAGACGTTCGCACTTTCGGAGCAGGGCTGTGATAGGAGCCTGGCTGGGACACCAACTTTCCCAGCATGCGTTTGAAGTTTGAGGTGGCAAGAGAAGCAAGGAGCCCCATTCTCTGTGCCTCTGTGCGAGCAGTGCCATGGGCAGATGAGGCTGAGCAACAGCTTTCCAGGCTAGCCCCTTCTGGCTGCCAGCTATCTGCAGACGTTCGCATTTCAAGAGCAGCGCTACGAAAGGAACCTGGCTGGGACACCACCATTCCCAGCATGCGTTTGAAGTTTCAATTGGCAAGATAAGCAAGCAGCCCCATTCTCCGTGCCTCTGTGCGAGCACTGCCATGGGGAGATGAGGCTGAGCAACAGCTTTCCAGGCTAGCCCCTTGTGGCTGCCAGCTATCTGCAGACGTTCGCACTTTCGGAGCAGGGCTGTGATAGGAGCCTGGCTGGGACACCAACTTTCCCAGGCTACGTTTGAAGTTTGAGGTGGCAAGACAAGCAAGCAGCCTCATTCTCTGTGCCTCTGTGCGAGCACTGCCATGGGCAGATGAGGCTGAGCAACAGCTTTCCGGGCTAGCCCCTTCTGCCTGCCAGCTATCTGCAGACGTTCGCACTTTCGGAGCAGGGCTGCGAAAGGAGCCTGGCTGGGACACCAACTTTCCCAGGCTACGTTTGAAGTTTCAGGTGGCAAGACAAGCAAGCAGCCTCATTCTCTGTGCCTCTGTGCGAGCACTGCCATGGGCAGTTGAGGCTGAGCAACAGCTTTCCAGGCTAGCCCCTTCTGGCTGCCAGCTATCTGCAGACGTTCGCACTTTCGGAGCAGGGCTGCGAAAGGAGCCTAGCAGGTACACCATCTCTGCCAGGCTACGTTTGAAGTTTGAGGTGGCAAGACAAGCAAGCAGCCCCATTCTCTGTGCCTCTGTGCGAGCAGTGCCATGGGCAGATGAGGCTGAGCAACAGCTTTCCAGGCTAGCACCTTCTGCCTGCCAGCTATCTGCAGACGTCCGCACTTTCGGAGCAGGGCTGCGAAAGGAGCCTGGCTGGGACAACAACTTTCCCAGCATGCGTTTGAAGTTTGAGGTGGCAAGACAAGCAAGGAGCCCCATTCTCTGTGCCTCTGTGCGAGCACTGCCATGGGCAGATGAGGCTGAGCAACAGCTTTCCAGGCTAGCACCTTCTGGCTGCCAGCTATCTGCAGACGTTCGCACTTTCGGAGCAGGGCTGTGATAGGAGCCTGGCTGGGACACCAGCTTTCCCAGCATGCGTTTGAAGTTTGAGGTGGCAAGACAAGCAAGGAGCCCCATTCTCTGTGCCTCTGTGCGAGCAGTGCCATGGGCAGATGAGGCTGAGCAACAGCTTTCCAGGCTAGCACCTTCTGGCTGCCAGCTATCTGCAGACGTTCGCACTTTCGGAGCAGGGCTGCGAAAGGAGCCTAGCAGGTACACCATCTTTCCCAGGATACATTTGAAGTTTGAGGTGGCAAGATAAGCAAGCAGCCCCATTCTCTGTGCCTCTGTGCGAGCAGTGCCTTGGGCAGATGAGGCTGAGCAACAGCTTTCCAGGATAGCCCCTTCTGCCTGCCAGCTATCTGCAGACGTTCGCACTTTCGGAGCAGGGCTGCGTAAGGAGCCTGGCTGGGACACCAACTTTCCCAGCATGCGTTTGAAGTTTGAGGTGGCAAGACAAGCAAGCAGCCCCATTCTCTGTGCCTCTGTGCGAGCAGTGCCATGGGCAGATGAGGCTGAGCAACAGCTTTCCAGGCTAGCCCCTTCTGGCTGCCAGCTATCTGCAGACGTTCGCATTTCAAGAGCAGCGCTACGAAAGGAACCTGGCTGGGACACCACCATTCCCAGCATGCGTTTGAAGTTTCAATTGGCAAGATAAGCAAGCAGCCCCATTCTCCGTGCCTCTGTGCGAGCACTGCCAAGGGGAGATGAGGCTGAGCAACAGCTTTCCAGGCTAGCACCTTCTGGCTGCCAGCTATCTGCAGACGTTCGCACTTTCGGAGCAGGGCTGCGAAAGGAGCCTGGCTGGGACACCATCTTTCCCAGCATGCGTTTGAAGTTTGAGGTGGCAAGACAAGCAAGCAGCCCCATTCTCTGTGCCTCTGTGCGAGCACTGCCATGGGCAGATGAGGCTGAGCAACAGCTTTCCAGGCTAGCACCTTCTGGCTGCCAGCTATCTGCAGACGTTCGCACTTTCGGAGCAGGGCTGTGATAGGAGCCTGGCAGGGACACCACCATTCCCAGCATGCGTTTGAAGTTTCAAGTAGCAAGATAAGCAAGCAGCCCCATTCTCCGTGCCTCTGTGCGAGCACTGCCATGGGCAGATGAGGCTGAGCAACAGCTTTCCAGGCTAGCATCTTCTGGCTGCCAGCTATCTGCAGACGTTCGCACTTTCGGAGCAGGGCTGTGATAGGAGCCTGGCTGGGACACCAACTTTCCCAGGCTACGTTTGAAGTTTGAGGTGGCAAGACAAGCAAGCAGCCCCATTCTCTGTGCCTCTATGCGAGCACTGCCATGGGCAGATGAGGCTGAGCAACAGCTTTCCAGGCTAGCACCTTCTGGCTGCCAGCTATCTGCAGACGTTCGCACTTTCGGAGCAGGGCTGTGATAGGAGCCTGGCTGGGACACCAACTTTCCCAGGCTACGTTTGAAGTTTGAGGTGGCAAGACAAGCAAGCAGCCCCATTCTCTGTGCCTCTGTGCGAGCACTGCCATGGGCAGATGAGGCTGAGCAACAGCTTTCCGGGCTAGCCCCTTCTGGCTGCCAGCTATCTGCAGACGTTCGCACTTTCGGAGCAGGGCTGCGAAAGGAGCCTGGCTGGGACACCAACTTTCCCAGGCTACGTTTGAAGTTTGAGGTGGCAAGACAAGCAAGGAGCCCCATTCTCTGTGCCTCTGTGCGAGCAGTGCCATGGGCAGATGAGGCTGAGCAACAGCTTTCCAGGCTAGCACCTTCTGGCTGCCAGCTATCTGCAGACGTTCGCACTTTCGGAGCAGGGCTGTGATAGGAGCCTGGCAGGGACACCAACTTTCCCTGCATGCGTTTGAAGTTTCAAGTGGCAAGTTAAGCAAGCAGCCCCATTCTCCGTGCCTCTGTGCGAGCACTGCCATGGGCAGATGAGGCTGAGCAACAGCTTTCCAGGATAGCCCCTTCTGGCTGCCAGCTATCTGCAGACGTTCGCACTTTCGGAGTAGGGCTGCGAAAGGAGCCTGGCTGGGACACCAACTTTGCCAGCATGCGTTTGAAGTTTCAGGTGGCAAGACAAGCAAGCAGCCTCATTCTCTGTGCCTCTGTGCGAGCACTGCAATGGGCAGATGAGGCTGAGCAACAGCTTTCCAGGCTAGCCCCTTGTGGCTGCCAGCTATCTGCAGACGTTCGCACTTTCGGAGCAGGGCTGTGATAGGAGCCTGGCAGGGACACCACCATTCCCAGCATGCGTTTGAAGTTTCAAGTGGCAAGATAAGCAAGCAGCCCCATTCTCTGTGCCTCTATGCGAACAGTGCCATGGGCAGATGAGGCTGAGCAACAGCTTTCCAGGCTAGCACCTTCTGGCTGCCAGCTATCTGCAGACGTTCGCACTTTCGGAGCAGGGCTGCGAAAGGAGCCTGGCTGGGACACCAACTTTCCCAGGCTACGTTTGAAGTTTGAGGTGGCAAGACAAGCAAGCAGCCCCATTCTCTGTGCCTGTGTGCGAGCACTGCCACGGGAAGATGAGGCTGAGCAACAGCTTTCCAGTCTAGCCCCTTCTGCCTGCCAGCTATCTGCAGACGTTCGCACTTTCGGAGCAGGGCTGTGATAGGAGCCTGGCTGGGACACCAACTTTCTCAGCATGCGTTTGAAGTTTGAGGTGGCAAGACAAGCAAGGAGCCCCATTCTCTGTGCCTCTGTGCGAGCAGTGCCATGGGCAGATGAGGCTGAGCAACAGCTTTCCAGGCTAGCACCTTCTGGCTGCCAGCTATCTGCAGACGTTCGCATTTCAAGAGCAGAGCTGCGAAAGGAGCCTAGCAGGTACACCATCTTTCCCAGGCTACGTTTGAAGTTTGAGGTGGCAAGATAAGCAAGCAGCCCCATTCTCTGTGCCTCTATGCGAACAGTGCCATGGTCAGATGAGGCTGAGCAACAGCTTTCCAGGCTAGCACCTTCTGGCTGCCAGCTATCTGCAGACGTTCGCACTTTCGGAGCAGGGCTGCGAAAGGAGCCTAGCCGGTACACCATCTCTGCCAGGCTACGTTTGAAGTTTGAGGTGGCAAGACAAGCAAGCAGCCCCATTCTCTGTGCCTCTGTGCGAGCACTGCCATGGGCAGATGAGGCTGAGCAACAGCTTTCCAGGATAGCCCCTTCTGGCTGCCAGCTATCTGCAGACGTCCGCACTTTCGGAGCAGGGCTGCGAAAGGAGCCTGGCTGGGACACCAACTTTCCCAGCATGCGTTTGAAGTTTGAGGTGGCAAGACAAGCAAGGAGCCCCATTCTCTGTGCCTCTGTGCGAGCACTGCCATGGGCAGATGAGGCTGAGCAACAGCTTTCCAGGCTAGCACCTTCTGGCTGCCAGCTATCTGCAGACGTTCGCACTTTCGGAGCAGGGCTGTGATAGGAGCCTGGCTGGGACACCAACTTTCCCAGCATGCGTTTGAAGTTTGAGGTGGCAAGAGAAGCAAGGAGCCCCATTCTCTGTGCCTCTGTGCGAGCAGTGCCATGGGCAGATGAGGCTGAGCAACAGCTTTCCAGGCTAGCCCCTTCTGGCTGCCAGCTATCTGCAGACGTTCGCATTTCAAGAGCAGCGCTACGAAAGGAACCTGGCTGGGACACCACCATTCCCAGCATGCGTTTGAAGTTTCAATTGGCAAGATAAGCAAGCAGCCCCATTCTCCGTGCCTCTGTGCGAGCACTGCCATGGGGAGATGAGGCTGAGCAACAGCTTTCCAGGCTAGCCCCTTGTGGCTGCCAGCTATCTGCAGACGTTCGCACTTTCGGAGCAGGGCTGTGATAGGAGCCTGGCTGGGACACCAACTTTCCCAGGCTACGTTTGAAGTTTGAGGTGGCAAGACAAGCAAGCAGCCCCATTCTCTGTGCCTCTGTGCGAGCACTGCCATGGGCAGATGAGGCTGAGCAACAGCTTTCCGGGCTAGCCCCTTCTGCCTGCCAGCTATCTGCAGACGTTCGCACTTTCGGAGCAGGGCTGCGAAAGGAGCCTGGCTGGGACACCAACTTTCCCAGGCTACGTTTGAAGTTTCTGGTGGCAAGACAAGCAAGCAGCCTCATTCTCTGTGCCTCTGTGCGAGCACTGCCATGGGCAGTTGAGGCTGAGCAACAGCTTTCCAGGCTAGCCCCTTCTGGCTGCCAGCTATCTGCAGACGTTCGCACTTTCGGAGCAGGGCTGTGATAGGAGCCTGGCAGGGACACCACCATTCCCAGGCTACGTTTGAAGTTTGAGGTGGCAAGATAAGCAAGCAGCCCCATTCTCTGTGCCTCTATGCGAGCACTGCCATGGGCAGATGAGGCTGAGCAACAGCTTTCCAGGCTAGCCCCTTCTGGCTGCCAGCTATCTGCAGACGTTCGCATTTCAAGAGCAGCGCTACGAAAGGAGCCTGGCTGGGACACCATCTTTCCCAGGCTACGTTTGAAGTTTGAGGTGGCAAGACAAGCAAGGAGCCCCATTCTCTGTGCCTCTGTGCGAGCAGTGCCATGGGCAGATGAGGCTGAGCAACAGCTTTCCAGGCTAGCACCTTCTGGCTGCCAGCTATCTGCAGACGTTCGCACTTTCGGAGCAGGGCTGTGATAGGAGCCTGGCAGGGACACCACCATTCCCTGCATGCGTTTGAAGTTTCAATTGGCAAGATAAGCAAGCAGCCCCATTCTCCATGCCTCTGTGCGAGCACTGTCATGGGGAGATGAGGCTGAGCAACATCTTTCCAGGCTAGCACCTTCTGGCTGCCAGCTATCTGCAGACGTTCGCACTTTCGGAGCAGGGCTGCGAAAGGAGCCTGGCTGGGACACCATCTTTCCCAGCATGCGTTTGAAGTTTGAGGTGGCAAGACAAGCAAGGAGCCCCATTCTCTGTGCCTCTGTGCGAGCACTGCCATGGGCAGATGAGGCTGAGCAACAGCTTTCCAGGCTAGCACCTTCTGGCTGCCAGCTATCTGCAGACGTTCGCACTTTCGGAGCAGGGTTGTGATAGGAGCCTGGCAGGGACACCACCATTCCCAGCATGCGTTTGAAGTTTCAAGTGGCAAGATAAGCAAGCAGCCCCATTCTCCGTGCCTCTGTGCGAGCACTGCCATGGGCAGATGAGGCTGAGCAACAGCTTTCCAGGCTAGCATCTTCTGGCTGCCAGCTATCTGCAGACGTTCGCACTTTCGGAGCAGGGCTGTGATAGGAGCCTGGCTGGGACACCAACTTTCCCAGGCTACGTTTGAAGTTTGAGGTGGCAAGACAAGCAAGCAGCCCCATTCTCTGTGCCTGTGTGCGAGCACTGCCATGGGCAGATGAGGCTGAGCAACAGCTTTCCAGGCTAGCCTCTTCTGCCTGCCAGCTATCTGCAGACGTTCGCACTTTCGGAGCAGGGCTGCGAAAGGAGCCTGGCTGGGACACCATCTTTCCCAGGCTACGTTTGAAGTTTCAGGTGGCAAGACAAGCAAGCAGCCTCATTCTCTGTGCCTCTGTGCGAGCACTGCCATGGGCAGATGAGGCTGAGCAACAGCTTTCCAGGCTAGCCCCTTCTGGCTGCCAGCTATCTGCAGACGTTCGCACTTTCGGAGCAGGGCTGTGATAGGAGCCTGGCAGGGACACCACCATTCCCAGGTTACGTTTGAAGTTTGAGGTGGCAAGATAAGCAAGCAGCCCCATTCTCTGTGCCTCTATGCGAGCACTGCCATGGGCAGATGAGGCTGAGCAACAGCTTTCCAGGCTAGCCCCTTCTGGCTGCCAGCTATCTGCAGACGTTCGCATTTCAAGAGCAGCGCTACGAAAGGAGCCTGGCTGGGACACCATCTTTCCCAGGCTACGTTTGAAGTTTGAGGTGGCAAGACAAGCAAGGAGCCCCATTCTCTGTGCCTCTGTGCGAGCACTGCCATGGGCAGATGAGGCTGAGCAACAGCTTTCCAGGATAGCCCCTTCTGCCTGCCAGCTATCTGCAGACATTCGCACTTTCGGAGCAGGGCTGTGATAGGAGCCTGACAGGAACACCACCATTCCCAGCATGCGTTTGAAGTTTCAAGTGGCAAGATAAACAAGCAGCCCCATTCTCTGTGCCTCCATGCGAACAGTGCCATGGGCAGATGAGACTGAGCAACAGCTTTCCAGGCTAGCCCCTTCTGGCTGCCAGCTATCTGCAGACGTTCGCACTTTCGGAGCAGGGCTGCGAAAGGAGCCTGGCTGGGACACCAAGTTTCCCAGGCTACGTTTGAAGTTTGAGGTGGCAAGACAAGCAAGCAGCCCCATTCTCTGTGCCTGTGTGCGAGCACTGCCACGGGAAGATGAGGCTGAGCAACAGCTTTCCAGTCTAGCCCCTTCTGCCTGCCAGCTATCTGCAGACCTTCGCACTTTCGGAGCAGGGCTGCGAAAGGAGCCTGGCTGGGACACCAACTTTCCCAGGCTACGTTTGAAGTTTCAGGTGGCAAGACAAGCAAGCAGCCTCATTCTCTGTGCCTCTGTGCGAGCACTGCCATGGGCAGATGAGGCTGAGCAACAGCTTTCCAGATAGCCCCTTCTGGCTGCCAGCTATCTGCAGACGTTCGCACTTTCGGAGCAGGGCTGCGAAAGGAGCCTGGCAGGGACACCACCATTCCCAGCATGCGTTTGAAGTTTCAAGTGGCAAGATAAGCAAGCAGCCCCATTCTCTGTGCCTCTATGCGAACAGTGCCATGGGCAGATGAGGCTGAGCAACAGCTTTCCAGGCTAGCACCTTCTGGCTGCCAGCTATCTGCAGACGTTCGCATTTCAAGAGCAGGGCTGCGAAAGGAGCCTAGAAGGTACACCATCTTTCCCAGGCTACATTTGAAGTTTGAGGTGGCAAGACAAGCAAGGAGCCCCATTCTCTGTGCCTCTGTGCGAGCAGTGCCATGGGCAGATGAGGCTGAGCAACAGCTTTCCAGGATAGCCCCTTCTGGCTGCCAGCTATCTGCAGACGTTCGCACTTTCGGAGCAGGGCTGTGATAGGAGCCTGGCAGGGACACCACCATTCCCAGCATGCGTTTGAAGTTTCAAGTGGCAAGATAAGCAAGCAGCCCCATTCTCTGTGCCTCTATGCGAACAGTGCCATGGGCAGATGAGGCTGAGCAACAGCTTTCCAGGCTAGCACCTTCTGGCTGCCAGCTATCTGCAGACGTTCGCATTTCAAGAGCAGCGCTACGAAAGGAGCCTGGCTGGGACACCATCTTTCCCAGGCTACGTTTGAAGTTTGAGGTGGCAAGACAAGCAAGCAGCCCCATTCTCTGTGCCTCTGTGCGAGCAGTGCCATGGGCAGATGAGGCTGAGCAACAGCTTTCCAGGCTAGCACCTTCTGGCTGCCAGCTATCTGCAGACGTTCGCACTTTCGGAGCAGGGCTGTGATAGGAGCCTGGCAGGGACACCACCATTCCCTGCATGCGTTTGAAGTTTCAAGTGGCAAGTTAAGCAAGCAGTCCCATTCTCCGTGCCTCTGTGCGAGCACTGCCATGGGCAGATGAGGCTGAGCAACAGCTTTCCAGGCTAGCCCCTTCTGGCTGCCCGCTATCTGCAGACGTTCGCACTTTCGGAGTAGGGCTGCGAAAGGAGCCTGGCAGGGACACCACCATTCCCAGCATGCGTTTGAAGTTTCAAGTGGCAAGATAAGCAAGCAGCCCCATTCTCTGTGCCTCTATGCGAACAGTGCCATGGGCAGATGAGGCTGAGCAACAGCTTTCCAGGCTAGCACCTTCTGGCTGCCAGCTATCTGCAGACGTTCGCATTTCAAGAGCAGGGCTGCGAAAGGAGCCTGGCTGGGACACCAACTTTCCCAGGCTACGTTTGAAGTTTGAGGTGGCAAGACAAGCAAGCAGCCCCATACTCTGTGCCTCTGTGCGAGCACTGCCATGGGCAGATGAGGCTGAGCAACAGCTTTCCAGGATAGCCCCTTCTGCCTGCCAGCTATCTGCAGAGATTCGCACTTTCGGAGCAGGGCTGTGATAGGAGCCTGACAGGGACACCACCATTCCCAGCATGCGTTTGAAGTTTCAAGTGGCAAGATAAACAAGCAGCCCCATTCTCTGTGCCTCCATGCGAACAGTGCCATGGGTAGATGAGACTGAGCAACAGCTTTCCAGGCTAGCCCCTTCTGGCTGCCAGCTATCTGCAGAGGTTCGCACTTTCGGAGCAGGGCTGCGAAAGGAGCCTGGCTGGGACACCAACTTTCCCAGGCTACGTTTGAAGTTTGAGGTGGCAAGACAAGCAAGCAGCCCCATTCTCTGTGCCTGTGTGCGAGCACTGCCACGGGCAGATGAGGCTGAGCAACAGCTTTCCAGTCTAGCCCCTTCTGCCTGCCAGCTATCTGCAGACGTTCGCACTTTCGGAGCAGGGCTGCGAAAGGAGCCTGGCTGGGACACCAACTTTCCCAGGCTACGTTTGAAGTTTCAGGTGGCAAGACAAGCAAGCAGCCTCATTCTCTGTGCCTCTGTGCGAGCACTGCCATGGGCAGATGAGGCTGAGCAACAGCTTTCCAGATAGCACCTTCTGGCTGCCAGCTATCTGCAGACGTTCGCACTTTCGGAGCAGGGCTGTGATAGGAGCCTGGCAGGGACACCACCATTCCCAGCATGCGTTTGAAGTTTCAAGTGGCAAGATAAGCAAGCAGCCCCATTCTCTGTGCCTCTATGCGAACAGTGCCATGGGCAGATGAGGCTGAGCAACAGCTTTCCAGGCTAGCCCCTTCTGCCTGCCAGCTATCTGCAGACGTTCGCACTTTCGGAGCAGGGCTGCGAAAGGAGCCTGGCTGGGACAGCAAAATACACAGGTTACGTTTGAAGTTTGAGGTGGCAAGACAAGCAAGGAGCCCCATTCTCTGTGGCTGTGTGCGAGCAGTGCCATGGGCAGATGAGGCTGAGCAACGGCTTTCCAGGCTAGCACCTTCTGGCTGCCAGCTATCTGCAGACGTTCGCATTTCAAGAGCAGAGCTGCGAAAGGAGCCTAGGAGGTACACCATCTTTCCCAGGCTACGTTTGAAGTTTGAGGTGGCAAGACAAGCAAGCAGCCCCATTCTCTGTGCCTCTGTGCGAGCAGTGCCATGGGCAGATGAGGCTGAGCAACAGCTTTCCAGGCTAGCACCTTCTGGCTGCCAGCTATCTGCAGACGTTCGCACTTTCGGAGCAGGGCTGCGAAAGGAGCCTGGCAGGGACACCAACTTTCCCAGCATGCGTTTGAAGTTTGAGGTGGCAAGACAAGCAAGCAGCCCCATTCTGTGTGCCTCTGTGCGAGCACTGCCATGGGCAGATGAGGCTGAGCAACAGCTTTCCAGGCTAGCACCTTCTGGCTGCCAGCTATCTGCAGACATTCGCACTTTCGGAGCAGGGCTGTGATAGGAGCCTGGCAGGGACACCACCATTCCCAGCATGCGTTTGAAGTTTCAAGTGGCAAGATAAGCAAGCAGCCCCATTCTCCGTGCCTCTGTGCGAGCACTGCCATGGGCAGATGAGGCTGAGCAACAGCTTTCCAGGCTAGCCCCTTCTGGCTGCCAGCTATCTGCAGACGTTCGCACTTTCGGAGCAGGGCTGCGAAAGGAGCCTGGCTGGGACACCAACTTTCCCAGGCTACTTTTGAAGTTTGAGGTGGCAAGACAAGCAAGCAGCCCCATTCTCTGTGCCTCTGTGCGAGCACTGCCATGGGCAGATGAGGCTGAGCAACAGCTTCCCAGGCTAGCACCTTCTGGCTGCCAGCTATCTGCAGACGTTCGCACTTTCGGAGCAGGGCTGCGAAAGGAGCCTGGCTGGGACACCAACTTTCCCAGGCTACGTTTGAAGTTTGAGGTGGCAAGACAAGCAAGCAGCCCCATTCTCTGTGCCTGTGTGCGAGCACTGCCATGGGCAGATGAGGCTGAGCAACAGCTTTCCAGGCTAGCACCTTCTGGCTGCCAGCTATCTGCAGACGTTCGCACTTTCGGAGCAGGGCTGCGAAAGGAGCCTGGCTGGGACACCATCTTTCCCAGCATGCGTTTGAAGTTTGAGGTGGCAAGACAAGCAAGCAGCCCCATTCTCTGTGCCTCTGTGCGAGCACTGCCATGGGCAGATGAGGCTGAGCAACAGCTTTCCAGGCTAGCACCTTCTGGCTGCCAGCTATCTGCAGACGTTCGCACTTTCGGAGCAGGGCTGTGATAGGAGCCTGGCAGGGACACCACCATTCCCAGCATGCGTTTGAAGTTTCAAGTAGCAAGATAAGCAAGCAGCCCCATTCTCCGTGCCTCTGTGCGAGCACTGCCATGGGCAGATGAGGCTGAGCAACAGCTTTCCAGGCTAGCATCTTCTGGCTGCCAGCTATCTGCAGACGTTCGCACTTTCGGAGCAGGGCTGTGATAGGAGCCTGGCTGGGACACCAACTTTCCCAGGCTACGTTTGAAGTTTGAGGTGGCAAGACAAGCAAGCAGCCCCATTCTCTGTGCCTCTATGCGAGCACTGCCATGGGCAGATGAGGCTGAGCAACAGCTTTCCAGGCTAGCACCTTCTGGCTGCCAGCTATCTGCAGACGTTCGCACTTTCGGAGCAGGGCTGTGATAGGAGCCTGGCTGGGACACCAACTTTCCCAGGCTACGTTTGAAGTTTGAGGTGGCAAGACAAGCAAGCAGCCCCATTCTCTGTGCCTCTGTGCGAGCACTGCCATGGGCAGATGAGGCTGAGCAACAGCTTTCCGGGCTAGCCCCTTCTGGCTGCCAGCTATCTGCAGACGTTCGCACTTTCGGAGCAGGGCTGCGAAAGGAGCCTGGCTGGGACACCAACTTTCCCAGGCTACGTTTGAAGTTTGAGGTGGCAAGACAAGCAAGGAGCCCCATTCTCTGTGCCTCTGTGCGAGCAGTGCCATGGGCAGATGAGGCTGAGCAACAGCTTTCCAGGCTAGCACCTTCTGGCTGCCAGCTATCTGCAGACGTTCGCACTTTCGGAGCAGGGCTGTGATAGGAGCCTGGCAGGGACACCAACTTTCCCTGCATGCGTTTGAAGTTTCAAGTGGCAAGTTAAGCAAGCAGCCCCATTCTCCGTGCCTCTGTGCGAGCACTGCCATGGGCAGATGAGGCTGAGCAACAGCTTTCCAGGATAGCCCCTTCTGGCTGCCAGCTATCTGCAGACGTTCGCACTTTCGGAGTAGGGCTGCGAAAGGAGCCTGGCTGGGACACCAACTTTGCCAGCATGCGTTTGAAGTTTCAGGTGGCAAGACAAGCAAGCAGCCTCATTCTCTGTGCCTCTGTGCGAGCACTGCAATGGGCAGATGAGGCTGAGCAACAGCTTTCCAGGCTAGCCCCTTGTGGCTGCCAGCTATCTGCAGACGTTCGCACTTTCGGAGCAGGGCTGTGATAGGAGCCTGGCAGGGACACCACCATTCCCAGCATGCGTTTGAAGTTTCAAGTGGCAAGATAAGCAAGCAGCCCCATTCTCTGTGCCTCTATGCGAACAGTGCCATGGGCAGATGAGGCTGAGCAACAGCTTTCCAGGCTAGCACCTTCTGGCTGCCAGCTATCTGCAGACGTTCGCACTTTCGGAGCAGGGCTGCGAAAGGAGCCTGGCTGGGACACCAACTTTCCCAGGCTACGTTTGAAGTTTGAGGTGGCAAGACAAGCAAGCAGCCCCATTCTCTGTGCCTGTGTGCGAGCACTGCCACGGGAAGATGAGGCTGAGCAACAGCTTTCCAGTCTAGCCCCTTCTGCCTGCCAGCTATCTGCAGACGTTCGCACTTTCGGAGCAGGGCTGTGATAGGAGCCTGGCTGGGACACCAACTTTCTCAGCATGCGTTTGAAGTTTGAGGTGGCAAGACAAGCAAGGAGCCCCATTCTCTGTGCCTCTGTGCGAGCAGTGCCATGGGCAGATGAGGCTGAGCAACAGCTTTCCAGGCTAGCACCTTCTGGCTGCCAGCTATCTGCAGACGTTCGCATTTCAAGAGCAGAGCTGCGAAAGGAGCCTAGCAGGTACACCATCTTTCCCAGGCTACGTTTGAAGTTTGAGGTGGCAAGATAAGCAAGCAGCCCCATTCTCTGTGCCTCTATGCGAACAGTGCCATGGTCAGATGAGGCTGAGCAACAGCTTTCCAGGCTAGCACCTTCTGGCTGCCAGCTATCTGCAGACGTTCGCACTTTCGGAGCAGGGCTGCGAAAGGAGCCTAGCCGGTACACCATCTCTGCCAGGCTACGTTTGAAGTTTGAGGTGGCAAGACAAGCAAGCAGCCCCATTCTCTGTGCCTCTGTGCGAGCACTGCCATGGGCAGATGAGGCTGAGCAACAGCTTTCCAGGATAGCCCCTTCTGGCTGCCAGCTATCTGCAGACGTCCGCACTTTCGGAGCAGGGCTGCGAAAGGAGCCTGGCTGGGACACCAACTTTCCCAGCATGCGTTTGAAGTTTGAGGTGGCAAGACAAGCAAGGAGCCCCATTCTCTGTGCCTCTGTGCGAGCACTGCCATGGGCAGATGAGGCTGAGCAACAGCTTTCCAGGCTAGCACCTTCTGGCTGCCAGCTATCTGCAGACGTTCGCACTTTCGGAGCAGGGCTGTGATAGGAGCCTGGCTGGGACACCAACTTTCCCAGCATGCGTTTGAAGTTTGAGGTGGCAAGAGAAGCAAGGAGCCCCATTCTCTGTGCCTCTGTGCGAGCAGTGCCATGGGCAGATGAGGCTGAGCAACAGCTTTCCAGGCTAGCCCCTTCTGGCTGCCAGCTATCTGCAGACGTTCGCATTTCAAGAGCAGCGCTACGAAAGGAACCTGGCTGGGACACCACCATTCCCAGCATGCGTTTGAAGTTTCAATTGGCAAGATAAGCAAGCAGCCCCATTCTCCGTGCCTCTGTGCGAGCACTGCCATGGGGAGATGAGGCTGAGCAACAGCTTTCCAGGCTAGCCCCTTGTGGCTGCCAGCTATCTGCAGACGTTCGCACTTTCGGAGCAGGGCTGTGATAGGAGCCTGGCTGGGACACCAACTTTCCCAGGCTACGTTTGAAGTTTGAGGTGGCAAGACAAGCAAGCAGCCCCATTCTCTGTGCCTCTGTGCGAGCACTGCCATGGGCAGATGAGGCTGAGCAACAGCTTTCCGGGCTAGCCCCTTCTGCCTGCCAGCTATCTGCAGACGTTCGCACTTTCGGAGCAGGGCTGCGAAAGGAGCCTGGCTGGGACACCAACTTTCCCAGGCTACGTTTGAAGTTTCTGGTGGCAAGACAAGCAAGCAGCCTCATTCTCTGTGCCTCTGTGCGAGCACTGCCATGGGCAGTTGAGGCTGAGCAACAGCTTTCCAGGCTAGCCCCTTCTGGCTGCCAGCTATCTGCAGACGTTCGCACTTTCGGAGCAGGGCTGTGATAGGAGCCTGGCAGGGACACCACCATTCCCAGGCTACGTTTGAAGTTTGAGGTGGCAAGATAAGCAAGCAGCCCCATTCTCTGTGCCTCTATGCGAGCACTGCCATGGGCAGATGAGGCTGAGCAACAGCTTTCCAGGCTAGCCCCTTCTGGCTGCCAGCTATCTGCAGACGTTCGCATTTCAAGAGCAGCGCTACGAAAGGAGCCTGGCTGGGACACCATCTTTCCCAGGCTACGTTTGAAGTTTGAGGTGGCAAGACAAGCAAGGAGCCCCATTCTCTGTGCCTCTGTGCGAGCAGTGCCATGGGCAGATGAGGCTGAGCAACAGCTTTCCAGGCTAGCACCTTCTGGCTGCCAGCTATCTGCAGACGTTCGCACTTTCGGAGCAGGGCTGTGATAGGAGCCTGGCAGGGACACCACCATTCCCTGCATGCGTTTGAAGTTTCAATTGGCAAGATAAGCAAGCAGCCCCATTCTCCATGCCTCTGTGCGAGCACTGTCATGGGGAGATGAGGCTGAGCAACATCTTTCCAGGCTAGCACCTTCTGGCTGCCAGCTATCTGCAGACGTTCGCACTTTCGGAGCAGGGCTGCGAAAGGAGCCTGGCTGGGACACCATCTTTCCCAGCATGCGTTTGAAGTTTGAGGTGGCAAGACAAGCAAGGAGCCCCATTCTCTGTGCCTCTGTGCGAGCACTGCCATGGGCAGATGAGGCTGAGCAACAGCTTTCCAGGCTAGCACCTTCTGGCTGCCAGCTATCTGCAGACGTTCGCACTTTCGGAGCAGGGTTGTGATAGGAGCCTGGCAGGGACACCACCATTCCCAGCATGCGTTTGAAGTTTCAAGTGGCAAGATAAGCAAGCAGCCCCATTCTCCGTGCCTCTGTGCGAGCACTGCCATGGGCAGATGAGGCTGAGCAACAGCTTTCCAGGCTAGCATCTTCTGGCTGCCAGCTATCTGCAGACGTTCGCACTTTCGGAGCAGGGCTGTGATAGGAGCCTGGCTGGGACACCAACTTTCCCAGGCTACGTTTGAAGTTTGAGGTGGCAAGACAAGCAAGCAGCCCCATTCTCTGTGCCTGTGTGCGAGCACTGCCATGGGCAGATGAGGCTGAGCAACAGCTTTCCAGGCTAGCCTCTTCTGCCTGCCAGCTATCTGCAGACGTTCGCACTTTCGGAGCAGGGCTGCGAAAGGAGCCTGGCTGGGACACCATCTTTCCCAGGCTACGTTTGAAGTTTCAGGTGGCAAGACAAGCAAGCAGCCTCATTCTCTGTGCCTCTGTGCGAGCACTGCCATGGGCAGATGAGGCTGAGCAACAGCTTTCCAGGCTAGCCCCTTCTGGCTGCCAGCTATCTGCAGACGTTCGCACTTTCGGAGCAGGGCTGTGATAGGAGCCTGGCAGGGACACCACCATTCCCAGGTTACGTTTGAAGTTTGAGGTGGCAAGATAAGCAAGCAGCCCCATTCTCTGTGCCTCTATGCGAGCACTGCCATGGGCAGATGAGGCTGAGCAACAGCTTTCCAGGCTAGCCCCTTCTGGCTGCCAGCTATCTGCAGACGTTCGCATTTCAAGAGCAGCGCTACGAAAGGAGCCTGGCTGGGACACCATCTTTCCCAGGCTACGTTTGAAGTTTGAGGTGGCAAGACAAGCAAGGAGCCCCATTCTCTGTGCCTCTGTGCGAGCACTGCCATGGGCAGATGAGGCTGAGCAACAGCTTTCCAGGATAGCCCCTTCTGCCTGCCAGCTATCTGCAGACGTTCGCACTTTCGGAGCAGGGCTGTGATAGGAGCCTGACAGGAACACCACCATTCCCAGCATGCGTTTGAAGTTTCAAGTGGCAAGATAAACAAGCAGCCCCATTCTCTGTGCCTCCATGCGAACAGTGCCATGGGCAGATGAGACTGAGCAACAGCTTTCCAGGCTAGCCCCTTCTGGCTGCCAGCTATCTGCAGACGTTCGCACTTTCGGAGCAGGGCTGCGAAAGGAGCCTGGCTGGGACACCAAGTTTCCCAGGCTACGTTTGAAGTTTGAGGTGGCAAGACAAGCAAGCAGCCCCATTCTCTGTGCCTGTGTGCGAGCACTGCCACGGGAAGATGAGGCTGAGCAACAGCTTTCCAGTCTAGCCCCTTCTGCCTGCCAGCTATCTGCAGACCTTCGCACTTTCGGAGCAGGGCTGCGAAAGGAGCCTGGCTGGGACACCAACTTTCCCAGGCTACGTTTGAAGTTTCAGGTGGCAAGACAAGCAAGCAGCCTCATTCTCTGTGCCTCTGTGCGAGCACTGCCATGGGCAGATGAGGCTGAGCAACAGCTTTCCAGATAGCCCCTTCTGGCTGCCAGCTATCTGCAGACGTTCGCACTTTCGGAGCAGGGCTGCGAAAGGAGCCTGGCAGGGACACCACCATTCCCAGCATGCGTTTGAAGTTTCAAGTGGCAAGATAAGCAAGCAGCCCCATTCTCTGTGCCTCTATGCGAACAGTGCCATGGGCAGATGAGGCTGAGCAACAGCTTTCCAGGCTAGCACCTTCTGGCTGCCAGCTATCTGCAGACGTTCGCATTTCAAGAGCAGGGCTGCGAAAGGAGCCTAGAAGGTACACCATCTTTCCCAGGCTACATTTGAAGTTTGAGGTGGCAAGACAAGCAAGGAGCCCCATTCTCTGTGCCTCTGTGCGAGCAGTGCCATGGGCAGATGAGGCTGAGCAACAGCTTTCCAGGATAGCCCCTTCTGGCTGCCAGCTATCTGCAGACGTTCGCACTTTCGGAGCAGGGCTGTGATAGGAGCCTGGCAGGGACACCACCATTCCCAGCATGCGTTTGAAGTTTCAAGTGGCAAGATAAGCAAGCAGCCCCATTCTCTGTGCCTCTATGCGAACAGTGCCATGGGCAGATGAGGCTGAGCAACAGCTTTCCAGGCTAGCACCTTCTGGCTGCCAGCTATCTGCAGACGTTCGCATTTCAAGAGCAGCGCTACGAAAGGAGCCTGGCTGGGACACCATCTTTCCCAGGCTACGTTTGAAGTTTGAGGTGGCAAGACAAGCAAGCAGCCCCATTCTCTGTGCCTCTGTGCGAGCAGTGCCATGGGCAGATGAGGCTGAGCAACAGCTTTCCAGGCTAGCACCTTCTGGCTGCCAGCTATCTGCAGACGTTCGCACTTTCGGAGCAGGGCTGTGATAGGAGCCTGGCAGGGACACCACCATTCCCTGCATGCGTTTGAAGTTTCAAGTGGCAAGTTAAGCAAGCAGTCCCATTCTCCGTGCCTCTGTGCGAGCACTGCCATGGGCAGATGAGGCTGAGCAACAGCTTTCCAGGCTAGCCCCTTCTGGCTGCCCGCTATCTGCAGACGTTCGCACTTTCGGAGTAGGGCTGCGAAAGGAGCCTGGCAGGGACACCACCATTCCCAGCATGCGTTTGAAGTTTCAAGTGGCAAGATAAGCAAGCAGCCCCATTCTCTGTGCCTCTATGCGAACAGTGCCATGGGCAGATGAGGCTGAGCAACAGCTTTCCAGGCTAGCACCTTCTGGCTGCCAGCTATCTGCAGACGTTCGCATTTCAAGAGCAGGGCTGCGAAAGGAGCCTGGCTGGGACACCAACTTTCCCAGGCTACGTTTGAAGTTTGAGGTGGCAAGACAAGCAAGCAGCCCCATACTCTGTGCCTCTGTGCGAGCACTGCCATGGGCAGATGAGGCTGAGCAACAGCTTTCCAGGATAGCCCCTTCTGCCTGCCAGCTATCTGCAGAGATTCGCACTTTCGGAGCAGGGCTGTGATAGGAGCCTGACAGGGACACCACCATTCCCAGCATGCGTTTGAAGTTTCAAGTGGCAAGATAAACAAGCAGCCCCATTCTCTGTGCCTCCATGCGAACAGTGCCATGGGTAGATGAGACTGAGCAACAGCTTTCCAGGCTAGCCCCTTCTGGCTGCCAGCTATCTGCAGAGGTTCGCACTTTCGGAGCAGGGCTGCGAAAGGAGCCTGGCTGGGACACCAACTTTCCCAGGCTACGTTTGAAGTTTGAGGTGGCAAGACAAGCAAGCAGCCCCATTCTCTGTGCCTGTGTGCGAGCACTGCCACGGGCAGATGAGGCTGAGCAACAGCTTTCCAGTCTAGCCCCTTCTGCCTGCCAGCTATCTGCAGACGTTCGCACTTTCGGAGCAGGGCTGCGAAAGGAGCCTGGCTGGGACACCAACTTTCCCAGGCTACGTTTGAAGTTTCAGGTGGCAAGACAAGCAAGCAGCCTCATTCTCTGTGCCTCTGTGCGAGCACTGCCATGGGCAGATGAGGCTGAGCAACAGCTTTCCAGATAGCACCTTCTGGCTGCCAGCTATCTGCAGACGTTCGCACTTTCGGAGCAGGGCTGTGATAGGAGCCTGGCAGGGACACCACCATTCCCAGCATGCGTTTGAAGTTTCAAGTGGCAAGATAAGCAAGCAGCCCCATTCTCTGTGCCTCTATGCGAACAGTGCCATGGGCAGATGAGGCTGAGCAACAGCTTTCCAGGCTAGCCCCTTCTGCCTGCCAGCTATCTGCAGACGTTCGCACTTTCGGAGCAGGGCTGCGAAAGGAGCCTGGCTGGGACAGCAAAATACACAGGTTACGTTTGAAGTTTGAGGTGGCAAGACAAGCAAGGAGCCCCATTCTCTGTGGCTGTGTGCGAGCAGTGCCATGGGCAGATGAGGCTGAGCAACGGCTTTCCAGGCTAGCACCTTCTGGCTGCCAGCTATCTGCAGACGTTCGCATTTCAAGAGCAGAGCTGCGAAAGGAGCCTAGGAGGTACACCATCTTTCCCAGGCTACGTTTGAAGTTTGAGGTGGCAAGACAAGCAAGCAGCCCCATTCTCTGTGCCTCTGTGCGAGCAGTGCCATGGGCAGATGAGGCTGAGCAACAGCTTTCCAGGCTAGCACCTTCTGGCTGCCAGCTATCTGCAGACGTTCGCACTTTCGGAGCAGGGCTGCGAAAGGAGCCTGGCAGGGACACCAACTTTCCCAGCATGCGTTTGAAGTTTGAGGTGGCAAGACAAGCAAGCAGCCCCATTCTGTGTGCCTCTGTGCGAGCACTGCCATGGGCAGATGAGGCTGAGCAACAGCTTTCCAGGCTAGCACCTTCTGGCTGCCAGCTATCTGCAGACATTCGCACTTTCGGAGCAGGGCTGTGATAGGAGCCTGGCAGGGACACCACCATTCCCAGCATGCGTTTGAAGTTTCAAGTGGCAAGATAAGCAAGCAGCCCCATTCTCCGTGCCTCTGTGCGAGCACTGCCATGGGCAGATGAGGCTGAGCAACAGCTTTCCAGGCTAGCCCCTTCTGGCTGCCAGCTATCTGCAGACGTTCGCACTTTCGGAGCAGGGCTGCGAAAGGAGCCTGGCTGGGACACCAACTTTCCCAGGCTACTTTTGAAGTTTGAGGTGGCAAGACAAGCAAGCAGCCCCATTCTCTGTGCCTCTGTGCGAGCACTGCCATGGGCAGATGAGGCTGAGCAACAGCTTCCCAGGCTAGCACCTTCTGGCTGCCAGCTATCTGCAGACGTTCGCACTTTCGGAGCAGGGCTGCGAAAGGAGCCTGGCTGGGACACCAACTTTCCCAGGCTACGTTTGAAGTTTGAGGTGGCAAGACAAGCAAGCAGCCCCATTCTCTGTGCCTGTGTGCGAGCACTGCCATGGGCAGATGAGGCTGAGCAACAGCTTTCCAGGCTAGCCCCTTCTGGCTGCCAGCTATCTGCAGACGTTCGCACTTTCGGAGCAGGGCTGCGAAAGGAGCCTGGCTGGTACACCAACTTTCCCAGGTTACGTTTGAAGTTTCAGGTGGCAAGACAAGCAAGCAGCCCCATTCTCTGTGCCTCTGTGCGAGCAATGCCATGGGCAGATGAGGCTGAGCAACAGCTTTCCAGGATAGCCCCTTCTGGCTGCCAGCTATCTGCAGACGTTCGCAATTTCGGAGCAGGGCTGTCAAAGGAGCCTGGCAGGGACACCACCATTCCCAGCATGCGTTTGAAGTTTCAAGTGGCAAGATAAACAAGCAGCCCCATTCTCTGTGCCTCTATGCGAACAGTGCCATGGGCAGATGAGGCTGAGCAACAGCTTTCCAGGCTAGCACCTTCTGGCTGCCAGCTATCTGCAGACGTTCGCATTTCAAGAGCAGCGCTACGAAAGGAGCCTGGCTGGGACACCATCTTTCCCAGGCTACGTTTGAAGTTTGAGGTGGCAAGACAAGCAAGGAGCCCCATTCTCTGTGCCTCTGTGCGAGCAGTGCCATGGGCAGATGAGGCTGAGCAACAGCTTTCCAGGCTAGCACCTTCTGGCTGCCAGCTATCTGCAGACGTTCGCACTTTCGGAGCAGGGCTGTGATAGGAGCCTGGCAGGGACACCACCATTCCCTGCATGCGTTTGAAGTTTCAAGTGGCAAGATAAGCAAGCAGCCCCATTCTCCGTGCCTCTGTGCGAGCACTGCCATGGGCAGATGAGGCTGAGCAACAGCTTTCCAGGCTAGCCCCTTCTGGCTGCCAGCTATCTGCAGACGTTCGCACTTTCGGAGCAGGGCTGCGAAAGGAGCCTGGCTGGGACACCAACTTTCCCAGGCTACGTTTGAAGTTTGAGGTGGCAAGACAAGCAAGCAGCCTCATTCTCTGTGCCTCTGTGCGAGCACTGCCATGGGCAGATGAGGCTGAGCAACAGCTTTCCAGGCTAGCACCTTCTGGCTGCCAGCTATCTGCAGACGTTCGCACTTTCGGAGCAGGGCTGTGATAGGAGCCTGGCAGGGACACCACCATTCCCAGCATGCGTTTGAAGTTTCAAGTGGCAAGATAAGCAAGCAGCCCCATTCTCTGTGCCTCTATGCGAACAGTGCCATGGGCAGATGAGGCTGAGCAACAGCTTTCCAGGCTAGCACCTTCTGGCTGCCAGCTATCTGCAGACGTTCGCATTTCAAGAGCAGGGCTGCAAAAGGAGCCTGGCTGGGACACCAACTTTCCCAGGCTACGTTTGAAGTTTGAGGTGGCAAGACAAGCAAGCAGCCCCATACTCTGTGCCTCTGTGCGAGCACTGCCATGGGCAGATGAGGCTGAGCAACAGCTTTCCAGATAGCACCTTCTGGCTGCCAGCTATCTGCAGACGTTCGCACTTTCGGAGCAGGGCTGTGATAGGAGCCTGGCAGGGACACCACCATTCCCAGCATGCGTTTGAAGTTTCAAGTGGCAAGATAAGCAAGCAGCCCCATTCTCTGTGCCTCTATGCGAACAGTGCCATGGGCAGATGAGGCTGAGCAACAGCTTTCCAGGCTAGCCCCTTCTGCCTGCCAGCTATCTGCAGACGTTCGCACTTTCGGAGCAGGGCTGCGAAAGGAGCCTGGCTGGGACAGCAAAATACACAGGTTACGTTTGAAGTTTGAGGTGGCAAGACAAGCAAGGAGCCCCATTCTCTGTGGCTGTGTGCGAGCAGTGCCATGGGCAGATGAGGCTGAGCAACGGCTTTCCAGGCTAGCACCTTCTGGCTGCCAGCTATCTGCAGACGTTCGCATTTCAAGAGCAGAGCTGCGAAAGGAGCCTAGGAGGTACACCATCTTTCCCAGGCTACGTTTGAAGTTTGAGGTGGCAAGACAAGCAAGCAGCCCCATTCTCTGTGCCTCTGTGCGAGCAGTGCCATGGGCAGATGAGGCTGAGCAACAGCTTTCCAGGCTAGCACCTTCTGGCTGCCAGCTATCTGCAGACGTTCGCACTTTCGGAGCAGGGCTGCGAAAGGAGCCTGGCAGGGACACCAACTTTCCCAGCATGCGTTTGAAGTTTGAGGTGGCAAGACAAGCAAGCAGCCCCATTCTGTGTGCCTCTGTGCGAGCACTGCCATGGGCAGATGAGGCTGAGCAACAGCTTTCCAGGCTAGCACCTTCTGGCTGCCAGCTATCTGCAGACATTCGCACTTTCGGAGCAGGGCTGTGATAGGAGCCTGGCAGGGACACCACCATTCCCAGCATGCGTTTGAAGTTTCAAGTGGCAAGATAAGCAAGCAGCCCCATTCTCCGTGCCTCTGTGCGAGCACTGCCATGGGCAGATGAGGCTGAGCAACAGCTTTCCAGGCTAGCCCCTTCTGGCTGCCAGCTATCTGCAGACGTTCGCACTTTCGGAGCAGGGCTGCGAAAGGAGCCTGGCTGGGACACCAACTTTCCCAGGCTACTTTTGAAGTTTGAGGTGGCAAGACAAGCAAGCAGCCCCATTCTCTGTGCCTCTGTGCGAGCACTGCCATGGGCAGATGAGGCTGAGCAACAGCTTCCCAGGCTAGCACCTTCTGGCTGCCAGCTATCTGCAGACGTTCGCACTTTCGGAGCAGGGCTGCGAAAGGAGCCTGGCTGGGACACCAACTTTCCCAGGCTACGTTTGAAGTTTGAGGTGGCAAGACAAGCAAGCAGCCCCATTCTCTGTGCCTGTGTGCGAGCACTGCCATGGGCAGATGAGGCTGAGCAACAGCTTTCCAGGCTAGCCCCTTCTGGCTGCCAGCTATCTGCAGACGTTCGCACTTTCGGAGCAGGGCTGCGAAAGGAGCCTGGCTGGGACACCAACTTTCCCAGGTTACGTTTGAAGTTTCAGGTGGCAAGACAAGCAAGCAGCCCCATTCTCTGTGCCTCTGTGCGAGCAATGCCATGGGCAGATGAGGCTGAGCAACAGCTTTCCAGGATAGCCCCTTCTGGCTGCCAGCTATCTGCAGACGTTCGCAATTTCGGAGCAGGGCTGTCATAGGAGCCTGGCAGGGACACCACCATTCCCAGCATGCGTTTGAAGTTTCAAGTGGCAAGATAAACAAGCAGCCCCATTCTCTGTGCCTCTATGCGAACAGTGCCATGGGCAGATGAGGCTGAGCAACAGCTTTCCAGGCTAGCACCTTCTGGCTGCCAGCTATCTGCAGACGTTCGCATTTCAAGAGCAGCGCTACGAAAGGAGCCTGGCTGGGACACCATCTTTCCCAGGCTACGTTTGAAGTTTGAGGTGGCAAGACAAGCAAGGAGCCCCATTCTCTGTGCCTCTGTGCGAGCAGTGCCATGGGCAGATGAGGCTGAGCAACAGCTTTCCAGGCTAGCACCTTCTGGCTGCCAGCTATCTGCAGACGTTCGCACTTTCGGAGCAGGGTTGTGATAGGAGCCTGGCAGGGACACCACCATTCCCTGCATGCGTTTGAAGTTTCAAGTGGCAAGATAAGCAAGCAGCCCCATTCTCCGTGCCTCTGTGCGAGCACTGCCATGGGCAGATGAGGCTGAGCAACAGCTTTCCAGGCTAGCCCCTTCTGGCTGCCAGCTATCTGCAGACGTTCGCACTTTCGGAGCAGGGCTGCGAAAGGAGCCTGGCTGGGACACCAACTTTCCCAGGCTACGTTTGAAGTTTGAGGTGGCAAGACAAGCAAGCAGCCTCATTCTCTGTGCCTCTGTGCGAGCACTGCCATGGGCAGATGAGGCTGAGCAACAGCTTTCCAGGCTAGCACCTTCTGGCTGCCAGCTATCTGCAGACGTTCGCACTTTCGGAGCAGGGCTGTGATAGGAGCCTGGCAGGGACACCACCATTCCCAGCATGCGTTTGAAGTTTCAAGTGGCAAGATAAGCAAGCAGCCCCATTCTCTGTGCCTCTATGCGAACAGTGCCATGGGCAGATGAGGCTGAGCAACAGCTTTCCAGGCTAGCACCTTCTGGCTGCCAGCTATCTGCAGAAGTTCGCATTTCAAGAGCAGGGCTGCGAAAGGAGCCTGGCTGGGACACCATCTTTCCCAGGCTACGTTTGAAGTTTGAGGTGGCAAGACAAGCAAGGAGCCCCATTCTCTGTGCCTGTGTGCGAGCAGTGCCATGGGCAGATGAGGCTGAGCAACAGCTTTCCAGGATAGCCCCTTCTGGCTGCCAGCTATCTGCAGACGTTCGCACTTTCGGAGCAGGGCTGCGAAAGGAGCCTCGCTGGGACACCAACTTTCCCAGGCTACGTTTGAAGTTTCAGGTGGCAAGACAAGCAAGCAGCCTCATTCTCTGTGCCTCTGTGCGAGCACTGCCATGGGCAGATGAGGCTGAGCAACAGCTTTCCAGGCTAGCCCCTTCTGGCTGCCAGCTATCTGCAGACGTTCGCACTTTCGGAGCAGGGCTGTGATAGGAGCCTGGCAGGGACACCACCATTCCCAGCATGCGTTTGAAGTTTCAAGTGGCAAGATAAGCAAGCAGCCCCATTCTCTGTGCCTCTATGCGAACAGTGCCATGGGCAGATGAGGCTGAGCAACAGCTTTCCAGGCTAGCACCTTCTGGCTGCCAGCTATCTGCAGAAGTTCGCATTTCAAGAGCAGGGCTGCGAAAGGAGCCTGGCTGGGACACCAACTTTCCCAGCATGCGTTTGAAGTTTGAGGTGGCAAGACAAGCAAGGAGCCCCATTCTCTGTCTCTCTGTGCGAGCACTGCCATGGGCAGATGAGGCTGAGCAACAGCTTTCCAGGATAGCCCCTTCTGGCTGCCAGCTATCTGCAGACGTTCGCACTTTCGGAGCAGGGCTGCGAAAGGAGCCTGGCTGGGACACCATCTTTCCCAGCATGCGTTTGAAGTTTCAAGTGGCAAGATAAACAAGCAGCCCCATTCTCTGTGCCTCCATGCGAACAGTGCCATGGGTAGATGAGGCTGAGCAACAGCTTTCCAGGCTAGCCCCTTCTGGCTGCCAGCTATCTGCAGACGTTCGCACTTCCGGAGCAGGGCTGCGAAAGGAGCCTGGCTGGGACACCTACTTTCCCAGGCTACGTTTGAAGTTTCAGGTGGCAAGACAAGCAAGCAGCCTCATTCTCTGTGCCTCTGTGCGAGCACTGCCATGGGCAGATGAGGCTGAGCAACAGCTTTCCAGATAGCCCCTTCTGGCTGCCAGCTATCTGCAGACGTTCGCACTTTCGGAGCAGGGCTGTGATAGGAGCCTGGCAGGGACACCACCATTCCCAGCATGCGTTTGAAGTTTCAAGTGGCAAGATAAGCAAGCAGCCCCATTCTCTGTGCCTCTGTGCGAGCACTGCCATGGGCAGATGAGGCTGAGCAACAGCTTTCCAGGCTAGCACCTTCTGGCTGCCAGCTATCTACAGACGTTCGCATTTCAAGAGCAGCGCTACGAAAGGAGCCTGGCTGGGACACCATCTTTCCCAGGCTACGTTTGAAGTTTGAGGTGGCAAGACAAGCAAGGAGCCCCATTCTCTGTGCCTCTGTGCGAGCAGTGCCATGGGCAGATGAGGCTGAGCAACAGCTTTCCAGGATAGCCCCTTCTGGCTGCCAGCTATCTGCAGACGTTCGCACTTTCGGAGCAGGGCTGTGATAGGAGCCTGGCAGGGACACCACCATTCCCAGCATGCGTTTGAAGTTTCAAGTGGCAAGATAAGCAAGCAGCCCCATTCTCTGTGCCTCTATGCGAACAGTGCCATGGGCAGATGAGGCTGAGCAACAGCTTTCCAGGCTAGCACCTTCTGGCTGCCAGCTATCTGCAGACGTTCGCATTTCAAGAGCAGCGCTACGAAAGGAGCCTGGCTGGGACACCATCTTTCCCAGGCTACGTTTGAAGTTTGAGGTGGCAAGACAATCAAGGAGCCCCATTCTCTGTGCCTCTGTGCGAGCAGTGCCATGGGCAGATGAGGCTGAGCAACAGCTTTCCAGGATAGCCCCTTCTGGCTGCCAGCTATCTGCAGACGTTCGCACTTTCGGAGCAGGGCTGTGATAGGAGCCTGGCAGGGACACCACCATTCCCAGCATGCGTTTGAAGTTTCAAGTGGCAAGATAAGCAAGCAGCCCCATTCTCCGTGCCTCTGTGCGAGCACTGCCATGGGCAGATGAGGCTGAGCAACAGCTTTCCAGGCTAGCCCCTTCTGCCTGCCAGCTATCTGCAGACGTTCGCACTTTCGGAGCAGGGCTGCGAAAGGAGCCTGGCTGGGACACCAACTTTCCCAGGCTACGTTTGAAGTTTCAGGTGGCAAGACAAGCAAGCAGCCTCATTCTCTGTGCCTCTGTGCGAGCACTGCCATGGGCAGATGAGGCTGAGCAACAGCTTTCCAGGCTAGCCCCTTCTGGCTGCCAGCTATCTGCAGACGTTCGCACTTTCGGAGCAGGGCTGTGATAGGAGCCTGGCAGGGACACCACCATTCCCAGCATGCGTTTGAAGTTTCAAGTGGCAAGATAAGCAAGCAGCCCCATTCTCTGTGCCTCTATGCGAACAGTGTCATGGGCAGATGAGACTGAGCAACAGCTTTCCAGGCTAGCACCTTCTGGCTGCCAGCTATCTGCAGAAGTTCGCATTTCAAGAGCAGGGCTGCGAAAGGAGCCTGGCTGGGACACCAACTTTCCCAGGTTACGTTTGAACTTTGAGGTGGCAAGACAAGCAAGCAGCCCCATACTCTGTGCCTCTGTGCGAGCACTGCCATGGGCAGATGAGGCTGAGCAACAGCTTTCCAGGATAGCCCCTTCTGCCTGCCTGCTATCTGCAGACATTCGCACTTTCGGAGCAGGGCTGTGATAGGAGCCTGACAGGGACACCACCATTCCCAGCATGCATTTGAAGTTTCAAGTAGCAAGATGAGCAAGCAGCCCCATTCTCTGTGCCTCTGTGCGAGCAGTGCCATGGGCAGATGAGGCTGAGCAACAGCTTTCCAGGCTAGCACCTTCTGGCTGCCAGCTATCTGCAGACGTTCGCACTTTCGGAGCAGGGCTGCGAAAGGAGCCTGGCTGGGACACCAACTTTCCCAGCATGCGTTTGAAGTTTGAGGTGGCAAGACAAGCAAGCAGCCCCATTCTCTGTGTCTCTGTGCGAGCACTGCCATGGGCAGATGAGGCTGAGCAACAGCTTTCCAGGATAGCCCCTTCTGGCTGCCAGCTATCTGCAGACGTACGCACTTTCGGAGCAGGGCTGCGAAAGCAGCCTGGCTGGGACACCATCTTTCCCAGCATGCGTTTGAAGTTTGAGGTGGCAAGACAAGCAAGCAGCCCCATTCTCTGTGCCTCTGTGCGAGCACTGCCATGGGCAGATGAGGCTGAGCAACAGCTTTCCAGGCTAGCACCTTCTGGCTGCCAGCTATCTGCAGACGTTCGCACTTTCGGAGCAGGGCTGCGAAAGGAGCCTGGCTGGGAAAACAAATATCCCAGCATGCGTTTGAAGTTTCAAGTGGCAAGATAAACAAGCAGCCCCATTCTCTGTGCCTCCATGCGAACAGTGCCATGGGTAGATGAGGCTGAGCAACAGCTTTCCAGGCTAGCCACTTCTGGCTGCCAGCTATCTGCAGACGTTCGCACTTTCGGAGCAGGGCTGGGAAAGGAGCCTGGCTGGGACACCAACTTTCCCAGGCTACGTTTGAAGTTTCAGGTGGCAAGACAAGCAAGCAGCCTCATTCTCTGTGCCTCTGTGCGAGCACTGCCATGGGCAGATGAGGCTGAGCAACAGCTTTCCAGATAGCCCCTTCTGGCTGCCAGCTATCTGCAGACGTTCGCACTTTCGGAGCAGGGCTGTGATAGGAGCCTGGCAGGGACACCACCATTCCCAGCATGCGTTTGAAGTTTCAAGTGGCAAGATAAGCAAGCAGCCCCATTCTCTGTGCCTCTATGCGAACAGTGCCATGGGCAGATGAGGCTGAGCAACAGCTTTCCAGGCTAGCACCTTCTGGCTGCCAGCTATCTGCAGAAGTTCGCATTTCAAGAGCAGGGCTGCGAAAGGAGCCTGGCTGGGACAACATCTTTCCCAGGCTACGTTTGAAGTTTGAGGTGGCAAGACAAGCAAGGAGCCCCATTCTCTGTGCCTGTGTGCGAGCAGTGCCATGGGCAGATGAGGCTGAGCAACAGCTTTCCAGGATAGCCCCTTCTGGCTGCCAGCTATCTGCAGACGTTCGCACTTTCGGAGCAGGGCTGCGAAAGGAGCCTCGCTGGGACACCAACTTTCCCAGGCTACGTTTGAAGTTTCAGGTGGCAAGACAAGCAAGCAGCCTCATTCTCTGTGCCTCTGTGCGAGCACTGCCATGGGCAGATGAGGCTGAGCAACAGCTTTCCAGGCTAGCCCCTTCTGGCTGCCAGCTATCTGCAGACGTTCGCACTTTCGGAGCAGGGCTGTGATAGGAGCCTGGCAGGGACACCACCATTCCCAGCATGCGTTTGAAGTTTCAAGTGGCAAGATAAGCAAGCAGCCCCATTCTCTGTGCCTCTATGCGAACAGTGCCATGGGCAGATGAGGCTGAGCAACAGCTTTCCAGGCTAGCACCTTCTGGCTGCCAGCTATCTGCAGAAGTTCGCATTTCAAGAGCAGGGCTGCGAAAGGAGCCTGGCTGGGACACCAACTTTCCCAGCATGCGTTTGAAGTTTGAGGTGGCAAGACAAGCAAGGAGCCCCATTCTCTGTCTCTCTGTGCGAGCACTGCCATGGGCAGATGAGGCTGAGCAACAGCTTTCCAGGCTAGCCCCTTCTGGCTGCCAGCTATCTGCAGACGTTCGCACTTTCGGAGCAGGGCTGCGAAAGGAGCCTGGCTGGGACACCATCTTTCCCAGCATGCGTTTGAAGTTTCAAGTGGCAAGATAAACAAGCAGCCCCATTCTCTGTGCCTCCATGCGAACAGTGCCATGGGTAGATGAGGCTGAGCAACAGCTTTCCAGGCTAGCCCCTTCTGGCTGCCAGCTATCTGCAGACGTTCGCACTTCCGGAGCAGGGCTGCGAAAGGAGCCTGGCTGGGACACCTACTTTCCCAGGCTACGTTTGAAGTTTCAGGTGGCAAGACAAGCAAGCAGCCTCATTCTCTGTGCCTCTGTGCGAGCACTGCCATGGGCAGATGAGGCTGAGCAACAGCTTTCCAGATAGCCCCTTCTGGCTGCCAGCTATCTGCAGACGTTCGCACTTTCGGAGCAGGGCTGTGATAGGAGCCTGGCAGGGACACCACCATTCCCAGCATGCGTTTGAAGTTTCAAGTGGCAAGATAAGCAAGCAGCCCCATTCTCTGTGCCTCTGTGCGAGCACTGCCATGGGCAGATGAGGCTGAGCAACAGCTTTCCAGGCTAGCACCTTCTGGCTGCCAGCTATCTACAGACGTTCGCATTTCAAGAGCAGCGCTACGAAAGGAGCCTGGCTGGGACACCATCTTTCCCAGGCTACGTTTGAAGTTTGAGGTGGCAAGACAAGCAAGGAGCCCCATTCTCTGTGCCTCTGTGCGAGCAGTGCCATGGGCAGATGAGGCTGAGCAACAGCTTTCCAGGATAGCCCCTTCTGGCTGCCAGCTATCTGCAGACGTTCGCACTTTCGGAGCAGGGCTGTGATAGGAGCCTGGCAGGGACACCACCATTCCCAGCATGCGTTTGAAGTTTCAAGTGGCAAGATAAGCAAGCAGCCCCATTCTCTGTGCCTCTATGCGAACAGTGCCATGGGCAGATGAGGCTGAGCAACAGCTTTCCAGGCTAGCACCTTCTGGCTGCCAGCTATCTGCAGACGTTCGCATTTCAAGAGCAGCGCTACGAAAGGAGCCTGGCTGGGACACCATCTTTCCCAGGCTACGTTTGAAGTTTGAGGTGGCAAGACAATCAAGGAGCCCCATTCTCTGTGCCTCTGTGCGAGCAGTGCCATGGGCAGATGAGGCTGAGCAACAGCTTTCCAGGATAGCCCCTTCTGGCTGCCAGCTATCTGCAGACGTTCGCACTTTCGGAGCAGGGCTGTGATAGGAGCCTGGCAGGGACACCACCATTCCCAGCATGCGTTTGAAGTTTCAAGTGGCAAGATAAGCAAGCAGCCCCATTCTCCGTGCCTCTGTGCGAGCACTGCCATGGGCAGATGAGGCTGAGCAACAGCTTTCCAGGCTAGCCCCTTCTGCCTGCCAGCTATCTGCAGACGTTCGCACTTTCGGAGCAGGGCTGCGAAAGGAGCCTGGCTGGGACACCAACTTTCCCAGGCTACGTTTGAAGTTTCAGGTGGCAAGACAAGCAAGCAGCCTCATTCTCTGTGCCTCTGTGCGAGCACTGCCATGGGCAGATGAGGCTGAGCAACAGCTTTCCAGGCTAGCCCCTTCTGGCTGCCAGCTATCTGCAGACGTTCGCACTTTCGGAGCAGGGCTGTGATAGGAGCCTGGCAGGGACACCACCATTCCCAGCATGCGTTTGAAGTTTCAAGTGGCAAGATAAGCAAGCAGCCCCATTCTCTGTGCCTCTATGCGAACAGTGTCATGGGCAGATGAGACTGAGCAACAGCTTTCCAGGCTAGCACCTTCTGGCTGCCAGCTATCTGCAGAAGTTCGCATTTCAAGAGCAGGGCTGCGAAAGGAGCCTGGCTGGGACACCAACTTTCCCAGGTTACGTTTGAACTTTGAGGTGGCAAGACAAGCAAGCAGCCCCATACTCTGTGCCTCTGTGCGAGCACTGCCATGGGCAGATGAGGCTGAGCAACAGCTTTCCAGGATAGCCCCTTCTGCCTGCCTGCTATCTGCAGACATTCGCACTTTCGGAGCAGGGCTGTGATAGGAGCCTGACAGGGACACCACCATTCCCAGCATGCATTTGAAGTTTCAAGTAGCAAGATGAGCAAGCAGCCCCATTCTCTGTGCCTCTGTGCGAGCAGTGCCATGGGCAGATGAGGCTGAGCAACAGCTTTCCAGGCTAGCACCTTCTGGCTGCCAGCTATCTGCAGACGTTCGCACTTTCGGAGCAGGGCTGCGAAAGGAGCCTGGCTGGGACACCAACTTTCCCAGCATGCGTTTGAAGTTTGAGGTGGCAAGACAAGCAAGCAGCCCCATTCTCTGTGTCTCTGTGCGAGCACTGCCATGGGCAGATGAGGCTGAGCAACAGCTTTCCAGGATAGCCCCTTCTGGCTGCCAGCTATCTGCAGACGTACGCACTTTCGGAGCAGGGCTGCGAAAGCAGCCTGGCTGGGACACCATCTTTCCCAGCATGCGTTTGAAGTTTGAGGTGGCAAGACAAGCAAGCAGCCCCATTCTCTGTGCCTCTGTGCGAGCACTGCCATGGGCAGATGAGGCTGAGCAACAGCTTTCCAGGCTAGCACCTTCTGGCTGCCAGCTATCTGCAGACGTTCGCACTTTCGGAGCAGGGCTGCGAAAGGAGCCTGGCTGGGAAAACAAATATCCCAGCATGCGTTTGAAGTTTCAAGTGGCAAGATAAACAAGCAGCCCCATTCTCTGTGCCTCCATGCGAACAGTGCCATGGGTAGATGAGGCTGAGCAACAGCTTTCCAGGCTAGCCACTTCTGGCTGCCAGCTATCTGCAGACGTTCGCACTTTCGGAGCAGGGCTGCGAAAGGAGCCTGGCTGGGACACCAACTTTCCCAGGCTACGTTTGAAGTTTCAGGTGGCAAGACAAGCAAGCAGCCTCATTCTCTGTGCCTCTGTGCGAGCACTGCCATGGGCAGATGAGGCTGAGCAACAGCTTTCCAGATAGCCCCTTCTGGCTGCCAGCTATCTGCAGACGTTCGCACTTTCGGAGCAGGGCTGTGATAGGAGCCTGACAGGGACACCACCATTCCCAGCATGCGTTTGAAGTTTCAAGTGGCAAGATAAGCAAGCAGCCCCATTCTCTGTGCCTCTATGCGAACAGTGCCATGGGCAGATGAGGCTGAGCAACAGCTTTCCAGGCTAGCACCTTCTGGCTGCCAGCTATCTGCAGACGTTCGCATTTCAAGAGCAGGGCTGCGAAAGGAGCCTAGCAGGTACACCATCTTTCCCAGGCTACATTTGAAGTTTGAGGTGGCAAGACAAGCAAGGAGCCCCATTCTCTGTGCCTCTGTGCGAGCACTGCCATGGGCAGATGAGGCTGAGCAACAGCTTTCCAGGATAGCCCCTTCTGGCTGCCTGCTATCTGCAGACGTTCGCACTTTCGGAGCAGGGCTGTGATAGGAGCCTGACAGGGACACCACCATTCCTAGCATGCGTTTGAAGTTTCAAGTAGCAAGATGAGAAAGCAGCCCCATTCTCTGTGCATCTGTGCGAGCAGTGCCATGGGCAGATGAGGCTGAGCAACAGCTTTCCAGGCTAGCCCCTTCTGCCTGCCAGCTATCTGCAGACGTTCGCACTTTCGGAGCAGGGCTGCGAAAGGAGCCTGGTTGGGACAACAACTTTCCCAGCATGCGTTTGAAGTTTGAGGTGGCAAGACAAGCAAGCAGCCCCATTCTCTGTGCCTCTGTGCGAACAGTGCCATGGGCAGATGAGGCTGAGCAACAGCTTTCCAGGATAGCCCCTTCTGGCTGCCAGCTATCTGCAGACGTTCGCATTTCAAGAGCAGCGCTACGAAAGGAGCCTGGCTGGGACACCATCTTTCCCAGGCTACGTTTGAAGTTTGAGGTGGCAAGACAAGCAAGGAGCCCCATTCTCTGTGCCTCTGTGCGAGCAGTGCCATGGGCAGATGAGGCTGAGCAACAGCTTTCCAGGCTAGCCCCTTCTGCCTGCAAGCTATCTGCAGATGTTCGCACTTTCGGAGCAGGGCTGCGAAAGGAGCCTGGCTGGGACACCATCTTTCCCAGCATGCGTTTGAAGTTTGAGGTGGCAAGACAAGCAAGCAGCCCCATTCTCTGTGCCTCTGTGCGAGCACTGCCATGGGCAGATGAGGCTGAGCAACAGCTTTCCAGGCTAGCCCCTTCTGGCTGCCAGCTATCTGCAGACGTTCGCACTTTCGGAGCAGGGCTGCGAAAGGAGCCTGGCTGGGAAAACAAATTTCCCAGCATGCGTTTGAAGTTTCAAGTGGCAAGACAAGCAAGCAGCCCCATTCTCTGTGCCTCTATGCGAACAGTGCCATGGGCAGATGAGGCTGAGCAACAGCTTTCCAGGCTAGCCCCTTCTGCCTGCCAGCTATCTGCAGACGTTCGCATTTCAAGAGCAGGGCTGCGAAAGGAGCCTTGCAGGTACACCATCTTTCCCAGGCTACATTTGAAGTTTGAGGTGGCAAGACAAGCAAGGAGCCCCATTCTCTGTGCCTCTGTGCGAGCACTGCCATGGGCAGATGAGGCTGAGCAACAGCTTTCCAGGCTAGCACCTTCTGGCTGCCAGCTATCTGCAGACGTTCGCACTTTCGGAGCAGGGCTATGATAGGAGCCTGGCAGGGACACCACCATTCCCAGCATGCGTTTGAAGTTTCAAGTGGCAAGATAAGCAAGCAGCCCCATTCTCTGTGCCTCTATGCGAACAGTGCCATGGGCAGATGAGGCTGAGCAACAGCTTTCCAGGCTAGCACCTTCTGGCTGCCAGCTATCTGCAGACGTTCGCACTTTCGGAGCAGGGCTGCGAAAGGAGCCTGGCTGGGACACCACCATTCCCAGCATGCGTTTGAAGTTTCAGGTGGCAAGACAAGCAAGCAGCCCCATTCTCTGTGCCTCTGTGCGAGCACTGCCATGGGCAGATGAGGCTGAGCAACAGCTTTCCAGGCTAGCACCTTCTGGCTGCCAGCTATCTGCAGATGTTCGCACTTTCGGAGCAGGGCTGTGATAGGAGCCTGGCAGGGACATCACCATTCCCAGCATGCGTTTGAAGTTTCAAGTAGCAAGATAAGCAAGCAGCCCCATTCTCTGTGCTCTGTGCGAGCACTGCCATGGGCAGATGAGGCTGAGCAACAGCTTTCCAGGATAGCACCTTCTGGCTGCCAGCTCTCTGGAGATGTTCGCACTTTCCGAGCAGGGCTGCGATAGGAGCCTGGCAGGGACAACACCATTCCCAGCATGCGTTTGAAGTTTGAAGTGGCAAGATAAGCAAGCAGCCCCATTCTCTGTGCCTCCATGCGAACAGTGCCATGGGTAGATGAGGCTGAGCAACAGCTTTCCAGGCTAGCCCCTTCTGGCTGCCAGCTATCTGCAGACGTTCGCACTTTCGGAGCACGGCTGCGAAAGGAGCCTGGCTGGGACACCAACTTTCCCAGGCTACGTTTGAAGTTTGAGGTGGCAAGACAAGCAAGCAGCCCCATTCTCTGTGCCTGTGTGCGAGCACTGCCATGGGCAGATGAGGCTGAGCAACAGCTTTCCAGGATAGCCCCTTCTGCCTGCCAGCTATCTGCAGACGTTCGCACTTTCGGAGCAGGGCTGCGAAAGGAGCCTGGCTGGGACACCAACTTTCCCAGGCTACGTTTGAAGTTTCAGGTGGCAAGACAAGCAAGCAACCTCATTCTCTGTGCCTCTGTGCGAGCACTGCCATGGGCACATGAGGCTGAGCAACAGCTTTCCAGATAGCCCTTTCTGGCTGCCAGCTATCTGCAGACGTTCGCACTTTCGGAGCAGGGCTGCGAAAGGAGCGTGGCTGGGACAACAACTTTCCCAGCATGCGTTTGAAGTTTGAGGTGGCAAGACAAGCAAGCAGCCCCATTCTCTATGCCTCTATGCGAACAGTGCCATGGGCAGATGAGGCTGAGCAACAGCTTTCCAGGCTAGCACCTTCTGGCTGCCAGCTATCTGCAGACGTTCGCACTTTCAAGAGCAGGGCTGCGAAAGGAGCCTGGCTGGGACACCAACTTTCCCAGCATGCGTTTGAAGTTTGAGGTGGCAAGACAAGCAAGGAGCCCCAATCTCTGTGCCTCTGTGCGAGCACTGCCACGGGCAGATGAGGCTGAGCAACAGCTTTCCAGTCTAGCCCCTTCTGCCTGCCAGCTATCTGCAGACGTTCGCACTTTCGGAGCAGGGCTGCGAAAGGAGCCTTTCTGGGACACCAACTTTCCCAGGCTACGTTTGAAGTTTCAGGTGGCAAGACAAGCAAGCAGCCTCATTCTCTGTGCCTCTGTGCGAGCAGTGCCATGGACAGATGAGGCTGAGCAACAGCTTTCCAGATAGCCCCTTCTGGCTGCCAGCTATCTGCAGACGTTCGCACTTTCGGAGCAGGGCTGTGATAGGAGCCTGGCAGGGACACCACCATTCCCAGCATGCGTTTGAAGTTTCAAGTGGCAAGATAAGCAAGCAGCCCCATTCTCTGTGCCTCTATGCGAACAGTGCCATGGGCAGATGAGGCTGAGCAACAGCTTTCCAGGCTAGCACCTTCTGGCTGCCAGCTATCTGCAGACGTTCGCATTTCAAGAGCAGGGCTGCGAAAGGAGCCTCGCTGGGACACCAACTTTCCCAGCATGCGTTTGAAGTTTGAGGTGGCAAGACAAGCAAGCAGCCCCATTCTCTGTGCCTGTGTGCGAGCACTGCCACGGGCAGATGAGGCTGAGCAACAGCTTTCCAGTCTAGCCCCTTCTGCCTGCCAGCTATCTGCAGACGTTCGCACTTTCGGAGCAGGGCTGCGAAAGGAGCCTGGCTGGGACACCAACTTTCCCAGGCTACGTTTGAAGTTTCAGGTGGCAAGACAAGCAAGCAGCCTCATTCTCTGTGCCTCTGTGCGAGCAGTGCCATGGACAGATGAGGCTGAGCAACAGCTTTCCAGATAGCCCCTTCTGGCTGCCAGCTATCTGCAGACATTCGCACTTTCGGAGCAGGGCTGTGATAGGAGCCTGGCAGGGACACCACCATTCCCAGCATGCGTTTGAAGTTTCAAGTGGCAAGATAAGCAAGCAGCCCCATTCTCTGTGCCTCTATGCGAACAGTGCCATGGGCAGATGAGGCTGAGCAACAGCTTTCCAGGCTAGCACCTTCTGGCTGCCAGCTATCTGCAGACGTTCGCATTTCAAGAGCAGGGCTGCGAAAGGAGCCTCGCTGGGACACCAACTTTCCCAGGCTACGTTTGAAGTTTGAGGTGGCAAGACAAGCAAGCAGCCCCATACTCTGTGCCTCTGTGCGAGCACTGCCATGGGCAGATGAGGCTGAGCAACAGCTTTCCAGGATAGCCCCTTCTGGCTGCCAGCTATCTGCAGACGTTCGCATTTCAAGAGCAGCGCTACGAAAGGAGCCTGGCTGGGACACCATCTTTCCCAGGCTACGTTAGAAGTTTGAGGTGGCAAGACAAGCAAGGAGCCCCATTCTCTGTGCCTCTGTGCGAGCACTGCCATGGGCAGATGAGGCTGAGCAACAGCTTTCCAGGCTAGCCCCTTCTGCCTGCAAGCTATCTGCAGATGTTCGCACTTTCGGAGCAGGGCTGCGAAAGGAGCCTGGCTGGGACACCATCTTTCCCAGCATGCGTTTGAAGTTTGAGGTGGCAAGACAAGCAAGCAGCCCCATTCTCTGTGCCTCTGTGCGAGCACTGCCATGGGCAGATGAGGCTGAGCAACAGCTTTCCAGGATAGCCCCTTCTGGCTGCCAGCTATCTGCAGACGTTCGCACTTTCGGAGCAGGGCTGCGAAAGGAGCCTGGCTGGGAAAACAAATTTCCCAGCATGCGTTTGAAGTTTCAAGTGGCAAGACAAGCAAGCAGCCCCATTCTCTGTGCCTCTATGCGAACAGTGCCATGGGCAGATGAGGCTGAGCAACAGCTTTCCAGGCTAGCCCCTTCTGCCTGCCAGCTATCTGCAGACGTTCGCATTTCAAGAGCAGGGCTGCGAAAGGAGCCTAGCAGGTACACCATCTTTCCCAGGCTACATTTGAAGTTTGAGGTGGCAAGACAAGCAAGGAGCCCCATTCTCTGTGCCTCTGTGCGAGCACTGCCATGGGCAGATGAGGCTGAGCAACAGCTTTCCAGGCTAGCACCTTCTGGCTGCCAGCTATCTGCAGACGTTCGCACTTTCGGAGCAGGGCTATGATAGGAGCCTGGCAGGGACACCACCATTCCCAGCATGCGTTTGAAGTTTCAAGTGGCAAGATAAGCAAGCAGCCCCATTCTCTGTGCCTCTATGCGAACAGTGCCATGGGCAGATGAGGCTGAGCAACAGCTTTCCAGGCTAGCACCTTCTGGCTGCCAGCTATCTGCAGACGTTCGCACTTTCGGAGCAGGGCTGCGAAAGGAGCCTGGCTGGGACACCACCATTCCCAGCATGCGTTTGAAGTTTCAGGTGGCAAGACAAGCAAGCAGCCCCATTCTCTGTGCCTCTGTGCGAGCACTGCCATGGGCAGATGAGGCTGAGCAACAGCTTTCCAGGCTAGCACCTTCTGGCTGCCAGCTATCTGCAGATGTTCGCACTTTCGGAGCAGGGCTGTGATAGGAGCCTGGCAGGGACATCACCATTCCCAGCATGCGTTTGAAGTTTCAAGTGGGAAGATAAGCAAGCAGCCCCATTCTCTGTGCTCTGTGCGAGCACTGCCATGGGCAGATGAGGCTGAGCAACAGCTTTCCAGGATAGCACCTTCTGGCTGCCAGCTCTCTGGAGATGTTCGCACTTTCCGAGCAGGGCTGCGATAGGAGCCTGGCAGGGACAACACCATTCCCAGCATGCGTTTGAAGTTTGAAGTGGCAAGATAAGCAAGCAGCCCCATTCTCTGTGCCTCCATGCGAACAGTGCCATGGGTAGATGAGGCTGAGCAACAGCTTTCCAGGCTAGCCCCTTCTGGCTGCCAGCTATCTGCAGACGTTCGCACTTTCGGAGCACGGCTGCGAAAGGAGCCTGGCTGGGACACCAACTTTCCCAGGCTACGTTTGAAGTTTGAGGTGGCAAGACAAGCAAGCAGCCCCATTCTCTGTGCCTGTGTGCGAGCACTGCCATGGGCAGATGAGGCTGAGCAACAGCTTTCCAGGATAGCCCCTTCTGCCTGCCAGCTATCTGCAGACGTTCGCACTTTCGGAGCAGGGCTGCGAAAGGAGCCTGGCTGGGACACCAACTTTCCCAGGCTACGTTTGAAGTTTCAGGTGGCAAGACAAGTAAGCAACCTCATTCTCTGTGCCTCTGTGCGAGCACTGCCATGGGCACATGAGGCTGAGCAACAGCTTTCCAGGCTAGCACCTTCTGGCTGCCAGCTATCTGCAGACGTTCGCACTTTCGGAGCAGGGCTGCGAAAGGAGCGTGGCTGGGACAACAACTTTCCCAGCATGCGTTTGAAGTTTGAGGTGGCAAGACAAGCAAGCAGCCCCATTCTCTATGCCTCTATGCGAACAGTGCCATGGGCAGATGAGGCTGAGCAACAGCTTTCCAGGCTAGCACCTTCTGGCTGCCAGCTATCTGCAGACGTTCGCACTTTCAAGAGCAGGGCTGCGAAAGGAGCCTGGCTGAGACACCAACTTTCCCAGCATGCGTTTGAAGTTTGAGGTGGCAAGACAAGCAAGCAGCCCCAATCTCTGTGCCTCTGTGCGAGCACTGCCACGGGCAGATGAGGCTGAGCAACAGCTTTCCAGTCTAGCCCCTTCTGCCTGCCAGCTATCTGCAGACGTTCGCACTTTCGGAGCAGGGCTGCGAAAGGAGCGTGGCTGGGACACCAACTTTCCCAGGCTACGTTTGAAGTTTCAGGTGGCAAGACAAGCAAGCAGCCTCATTCTCTGTGCCTCTGTGCGAGCAGTGCCATGGACAGATGAGGCTGAGCAACAGCTTTCCAGATAGCCCCTTCTGGCTGCCAGCTATCTGCAGACGTTCGCACTTTCGGAGCAGGGCTGTGATAGGAGCCTGGCAGGGACACCACCATTCCCAGCATGCGTTTGAAGTTTCAAGCGGCAAGATAAGCAAGCAGCCCCATTCTCTGTGCCTCTATGCGAACAGTGCCATGGGCAGATGAGGCTGAGCAACAGCTTTCCAGGCTAGCACCTTCTGGCTGCCAGCTATCTGCAGACGTTCGCATTTCAAGAGCAGGGCTGCGAAAGGAGCCTCGCTGGGACACCAACTTTCCCAGCATGCGTTTGAAGTTTGAGGTGGCAAGACAAGCAAGCAGCCCCATTCTCTGTGCCTGTGTGCGAGCACTGCCACGGGCAGATGAGGCTGAGCAACAGCTTTCCAGTCTAGCCCCTTCTGCCTGCCAGCTATCTGCAGACGTTCGCACTTTCGGAGCAGGGCTGCGAAAGGAGCCTGGCTGGGACACCAACTTTCCCAGGCTACGTTTGAAGTTTCAGGTGGCAAGACAAGCAAGCAGCCTCATTCTCTGTGCCTCTGTGCGAGCAGTGCCATGGACAGATGAGGCTGAGCAACAGCTTTCCAGATAGCCCCTTCTGGCTGCCAGCTATCTGCAGACATTCGCACTTTCGCAGCAGGGCTGTGATAGGAGCCTGGCAGGGACACCACCATTCCCAGCATGCGTTTGAAGTTTCAAGTGGCAAGATAAGCAAGCAGCCCCATTCTCTGTGCCTCTATGCGAACAGTGCCATGGGCAGATGAGGCTGAGCAACAGCTTTCCAGGCTAGCACCTTCTGGCTGCCAGCTATCTGCAGACGTTCGCATTTCAAGAGCAGGGTTGCGAAAGGAGCCTGGCTGGGAAAACAAATTTCCCAGCATGCGTTTGAAGTTTGAGGTGGCAAGACAAGCAAGCAGCCCCATACTCTGTGCCTCTGTGCGAGCACTGCCATGGGCAGATGAGGCTGAGCAACAGCTTTCCTGGATAGCCCGTTCTGCCTGCCAGCTATCTGCAGACGTTCGCACTTTCGGAGCAGGGCTGTGATAGGAGCCTGACAGGGACACCACCATTCCCAGCATGCGTTTGAAGTTTCAAGTAGCAAGATGAGCAAGCAGCCCCATTCTCTGTGCCTCTGTGCGAGCAGTGCCATGGGCAGATGAGGCTGAGCAACAGCTTTCCAGGCTAGCACCTTCTGGCTGCCAGCTATCTGCAGACGTTCGCACTTTCGGAGCAGGGCTGCGAAAGGAGCCTGGCTGGGACACCAACTTTCCCAGCATGCGTTTGAAGTTTGAGGTGGCAAGACAAGCAAGGAGCCCCATTCTCTGTGCCTCTGTGCGAGCACTGCCATGGGCAGATGAGGCTGAGCAACAGCTTTCCAGGCTAGCCCCTTCTGGCTGCCAGCTATCTGCAGACGTTCGCACTTTCAAAGCAGGGCTGCGAAAGCAGCCTGGCTGGGACACCATCTTTCCCAGCATGCGTTTGAAGTTTGAGGTGGCAAGACAAGCAAGCAGCCCCATTCTCTGTGCCTCTGTGCGAGTAGTGCCATGGGCAGATGAGGCTGAGCAACAGCTTTCCAGGCTAGCACCTTCTGGCTGCCAGCTATCTGCAGACGTTCGCACTTTCGGAGCAGGGCTGCGAAAGGAGCCTGGCTGGGACACCAACTTTCCCAGGCTACGTTTGAAGTTTGAGGTGGCAAGACAAGCAAGCAGCCCCATTCTCTGTGCCTGTGTGCGAGCACTGCCATGGGCAGATGAGGCTGAGCAACAGCTTTCCAGGATAGCACCTTCTGCCTGCCAGCTATCTGCAGACGTTCGCACTTTCGGAGCAGGGCTGCGAAAGGAGCCTGGCTGGGACACCAACTTTCCCAGGCTACGTTTGAAGTTTCAGGTGGCAAGACAAGCAAGCAACCTCATTCTCTGTGCCTCTGTGCGAGCACTGCCATGGGCACATGAGGCTGAGCAACAGCTTTCCAGATAGCCCTTTCTGGCTGCCAGCTATCTGCAGACGTTCGCACTTTCGGAGCAGGGCTGCGAAAGGAGCGTGGCTGGGACAACAACTTTCCCAGCATGCGTTTGAAGTTTGAGGTGGCAAGACAAGCAAGCAGCCCCATTCTCTATGCCTCTATGCGAACAGTGCCATCGGCAGATGAGGCTGAGCAACAGCTTTCCAGGCTAGCACCTTCTGGCTGCCAGCTATCTGCAGACGTTCGCACTTTCAAGAGCAGGGCTGCGAAAGGAGCCTGGCTGGGACACCAACTTTCCCAGCATGCGTTTGAAGTTTGAGGTGGCAAGACAAGCAAGCAGCCCCAATCTCTGTGCCTCTGTGCGAGCACTGCCACGGGCAGATGAGGCTGAGCAACAGCTTTCCAGTCTAGCCCCTTCTGCCTGCCAGCTATCTGCAGACGTTCGCACTTTCGGAGCAGGGCTGTGATAGGAGCCTTTCTGGGACACCAACTTTCCCAGGCTACGTTTGAAGTTTCAGGTGGCAAGACAAGCAAGCAGCCCCATTCTCTGTGCCTCTATGCGAACAGTGCCATGGGCAGATGAGGCTGAGCAACAGCTTTCCAGGCTAGCACCTTCTGGCTGCCAGCTATCTGCAGACGTTCAAATTTCAAGAGCAGGGCTGCGAAAGGAGCCTCGCTGGGACACCAACTTTCCCAGCATGCGTTTGAAGTTTGAGGTGGCAAGACAAGCAAGCAGCCCCATTCTCTGTGCCTCTGTGCGAGCACTGCCACGGGCAGATGAGGCTGAGCAACAGCTTTCCAGTCTAGCCCCTTCTGCCTGCCAGCTATCTGCAGACGTTCGCACTTTCGGAGCAGGGCTGCGAAAGGAGCCTGGCTGGGACACCAACTTTCCCAGGCTACGTTTGAAGTTTCAGGTGGCAAGACAAGCAAGCAGCCTCATTCTCTGTGCCTCTGTGCGAGCAGTGCCATGGACAGATGAGGCTGAGCAACAGCTTTCCAGATAGCCCCTTCTGGCTGCCAGCTATCTGCAGACATTCGCACTTTCGGAGCAGGGCTGTGATAGGAGCCTGGCAGGGACACCACCATTCCCAGCATGCGTTTGAAGTTTCAAGTGGCAAGATAAGCAAGCAGCCCCATTCTCTGTGCCTCTATGCGAACAGTGCCATGGGCAGATGAGGCTGAGCAACAGCTTTCCAGGCTAGCACCTTCTGGCTGCCAGCTATCTGCAGACGTTCGCATTTCAAGAGCAGGGCTGCGAAAGGAGCCTCGCTGGGACACCATCTTTCCCAGGCTACGTTTGAAGTTTGAGGTGGCAAGACAAGCAAGCAGCCCCATACTCTGTGCCTCTGTGCGAGCACTGCCATGGGCAGATGAGGCTGAGCAACAGCTTTCCAGGATAGCCCCTTCTGGCTGCCAGCTATCTGCAGACGTTCGCATTTCAAGAGCAGCGCTACGAAAGGAGCCTGGCTGGGACACCATCTTTCCCAGGCTACGTTTGAAGTTTGAGGTGGCAAGACAAGCAAGGAGCCCCATTCTCTGTGCCTCTGTGCGAGCACTGCCATGGGCAGATGAGGCTGAGCAACAGCTTTCCAGGCTAGCCCCTTCTGCCTGCAAGCTATCTGCAGATGTTCGCACTTTCGGAGCAGGGCTGCGAAAGGAGCCTGGCTGGGACACCATCTTTCCCAGCATGCGTTTGAAGTTTGAGGTGGCAAGACAAGCAAGCAGCCCCATTCTCTGTGCCTCTGTGCGAGCACTGCCATGGGCAGATGAGGCTGAGCAACAGCTTTCCAGGATAGCCCCTTCTGGCTGCCAGCTATCTGCAGACGTTCGCACTTTCGGAGCAGGGCTGCGAAAGGAGCCTGGCTGGGAAAACAAATTTCCCAGCATGCGTTTGAAGTTTCAAGTGGCAAGACAAGCAAGCAGCCCCATTCTCTGTGCCTCTATGCGAACAGTGCCATGGGCAGATGAGGCTGAGCAACAGCTTTCCAGGCTAGCCCCTTCTGCCTGCCAGCTATCTGCAGACGTTCGCATTTCAAGAGCAGGGCTGCGAAAGGAGCCTAGCAGGTACACCATCTTTCCCAGGCTACATTTGAAGTTTGAGGTGGCAAGACAAGCAAGGAGCCCCATTCTCTGTGCCTCTGTGCGAGCACTGCCATGGGCAGATGAGGCTGAGCAACAGCTTTCCAGGCTAGCACCTTCTGGCTGCCAGCTATCTGCAGACGTTCGCACTTTCGGAGCAGGGCTATGATAGGAGCCTGGCAGGGACACCATCATTCCCAGCATGCGTTTGAAGTTTCAAGTGGCAAGATAAGCAAGCAGCCCCATTCTCTGTGCCTCTATGCGAACAGTGCCATGGGCAGATGAGGCTGAGCAACAGCTTTCCAGGCTAGCACCTTCTGGCTGCCAGCTATCTGCAGACGTTCGCACTTTCGGAGCAGGGCTGCGAAAGGAGCCTGGCTGGGACACCACCATTCCCAGCATGCGTTTGAAGTTTCAGGTGGCAAGACAAGCAAGCAGCCCCATTCTCTGTGCCTCTGTGCGAGCACTGCCATGGGCAGATGAGGCTGAGCAACAGCTTTCCAGGCTAGCACCTTCTGGCTGCCAGCTATCTGCAGATGTTCGCACTTTCGGAGCAGGGCTGTGATAGGAGCCTGGCAGGGACATCACCATTCCCAGCATGCGTTTGAAGTTTCAAGTGGCAAGATAAGCAAGCAGCCCCATTCTCTGTGCTCTGTGCGAGCACTGCCATGGGCAGATGAGGCTGAGCAACAGCTTTCCAGGATAGCACCTTCTGGCTGCCAGCTCTCTGGAGATGTTCGCACTTTCCGAGCAGGGCTGCGATAGGAGCCTGGCAGGGACAACACCATTCCCAGCATGCGTTTGAAGTTTGAAGTGGCAAGATAAGCAAGCAGCCCCATTCTCTGTGCCTCCATGCGAACAGTGCCATGGGTAGATGAGGCTGAGCAACAGCTTTCCAGGCTAGCCCCTTCTGGCTGCCAGCTATCTGCAGACGTTCGCACTTTCGGAGCACGGCTGCGAAAGGAGCCTGGCTGGGACACCAACTTTCCCAGGCTACGTTTGAAGTTTGAGGTGGCAAGACAAGCAAGCAGCCCCATTCTCTGTGCCTGTGTGCGAGCACTGCCATGGGCAGATGAGGCTGAGCAACAGCTTTCCAGGATAGCCCCTTCTGCCTGCCAGCTATCTGCAGACGTTCGCACTTTCGGAGCAGGGCTGCGAAAGGAGCCTGGCTGGGACACCAACTTTCCCAGCATGCGTTTGAAGTTTCAGGTGGCAAGACAAGCAAGCAACCTCATTCTCTGTGCCTCTGTGCGAGCACTGCCATGGGCACATGAGGCTGAGCAACAGCTTTCCAGGCTAGCACCTTCTGGCTGCCAGCTATCTGCAGACGTTCGCACTTTCGGAGCAGGGCTGCGAAAGGAGCGTGGCTGGGACAACAACTTTCCCAGCATGCGTTTGAAGTTTGAGGTGGCAAGACAAGCAAGCAGCCCCATTCTCTATGCCTCTATGCGAACAGTGCCATGGGCAGATGAGGCTGAGCAACAGCTTTCCAGGCTAGCACCTTCTGGCTGCCAGCTATCTGCAGACGTTCGCACTTTCAAGAGCAGGGCTGCGAAAGGAGCCTGGCTGGGACACCAACTTTCCCAGCATGCGTTTGAAGTTTGAGGTGGCAAGACAAGCAAGCAGCCCCAATCTCTGTGCCTCTGTGCGAGCACTGCCACGGGCAGATGAGGCTGAGCAACAGCTTTCCAGTCTAGCCCCTTCTGCCTGCCAGCTATCTGCAGACGTTCGCACTTTCGGAGCAGGGCTGCGAAAGGAGCCTTTCTGGGACACCAACTTTCCCAGGCTACGTTTGAAGTTTCAGGTGGCAAGACAAGCAAGCAGCCTCATTCTCTGTGCCTCTGTGCGAGCAGTGCCATGGACAGATGAGGCTGAGCAACAGCTTTCCAGATAGCCCCTTCTGGCTGCCAGCTATCTGCAGACGTTCGCACTTTCGGAGCAGGGCTGTGATAGGAGCCTGGCAGGGACACCACCATTCCCAGCATGCGTTTGAAGTTTCAAGCGGCAAGATAAGCAAGCAGCCCCATTCTCTGTGCCTCTATGCGAACAGTGCCATGGGCAGATGAGGCTGAGCAACAGCTTTCCAGGCTAGCACCTTCTGGCTGCCAGCTATCTGCAGACGTTCGCATTTCAAGAGCAGGGCTGCGGAAGGAGCCTCGCTGGGACACCAACTTTCCCAGCATGCGTTTGAAGTTTGAGGTGGCAAGACAAGCAAGCAGCCCCATTCTCTGTGCCTGTGTGCGAGCACTGCCACGGGCAGATGAGGCTGAGCAACAGCTTTCCAGTCTAGCCCCTTCTGGCTGCCAACTATCTGCAGACGTTCGCACTTTCGGAGCAGGGCTGCGAAAGGAGCCTGGCTGGGACACCAACTTTCCCAGGCTACGTTTGAAGTTTCAGGTGGCAAGACAAGCAAGCAGCCTCATTCTCTGTGCCTCTGTGCGAGCAGTGCCATGGACAGATGAGGCTGAGCAACAGCTTTCCAGATAGCCCCTTCTGGCTGCCAGCTATCTGCAGACATTCGCACTTTCGCAGCAGGGCTGTGATAGGAGCCTGGCAGGGACACCACCATTCCCAGCATGCGTTTGAAGTTTCAAGTGGCAAGATAAGCAAGCAGCCCCATTCTCTGTGCCTCTATGCGAACAGTGCCATGGGCAGATGAGGCTGAGCAACAGCTTTCCAGGCTAGCACCTTCTGGCTGCCAGCTATCTGCAGACGTTCGCATTTCAAGAGCAGGGTTGCGAAAGGAGCCTGGCTGGGAAAACAAATTTCCCAGCATGCGTTTGAAGTTTGAGGTGGCAAGACAAGCAAGCAGCCCCATACTCTGTGCCTCTGTGCGAGCACTGCCATGGGCAGATGAGGCTGAGCAACAGCTTTCCTGGATAGCCCGTTCTGCCTGCCAGCTATCTGCAGACGTTCGCACTTTCGGAGCAGGGCTGTGATAGGAGCCTGACAGGGACACCACCATTCCCAGCATGCGTTTGAAGTTTCAAGTAGCAAGATGAGCAAGCAGCCCCATTCTCTGTGCCTCTGTGCGAGCAGTGCCATGGGCAGATGAGGCTGAGCAACAGCTTTCCAGGCTAGCACCTTCTGGCTGCCAGCTATCTGCAGACGTTCGCACTTTCGGAGCAGGGCTGCGAAAGGAGCCTGGCTGGGACACCAACTTTCCCAGCATGCGTTTGAAGTTTGAGGTGGCAAGACAAGCAAGGAGCCCCATTCTCTGTGCCTCTGTGCGAGCACTGCCATGGGCAGATGAGGCTGAGCAACAGCTTTCCAGGCTAGCCCCTTCTGGCTGCCAGCTATCTGCAGACGTTCGCACTTTCAAAGCAGGGCTGCGAAAGCAGCCTGGCTGGGACACCATCTTTCCCAGCATGCGTTTGAAGTTTGAGGTGGCAAGACAAGCAAGCAGCCCCATTCTCTGTGCCTCTGTGCGAGTAGTGCCATGGGCAGATGAGGCTGAGCAACAGCTTTCCAGGCTAGCACCTTCTGGCTGCCAGCTATCTGCAGACGTTCGCACTTTCGGAGCAGGGCTGCGAAAGGAGCCTGGCTGGGACACCAACTTTCCCAGGCTACGTTTGAAGTTTGAGGTGGCAAGACAAGCAAGCAGCCCCATTCTCTGTGCCTGTGTGCGAGCACTGCCATGGGCAGATGAGGCTGAGCAACAGCTTTCCAGGATAGCACCTTCTGCCTGCCAGCTATCTGCAGACGTTCGCACTTTCTGAGCAGGGCTGCGAAAGGAGCCTGGCTGGGACACCAACTTTCCCAGGCTACGTTTGAAGTTTCAGGTGGCAAGACAAGCAAGCAACCTCATTCTCTGTGCCTCTGTGCGAGCACTGCCATGGGCACATGAGGCTGAGCAACAGCTTTCCAGATAGCCCTTTCTGGCTGCCAGCTATCTGCAGACGTTCGCACTTTCGGAGCAGGGCTGCGAAAGGAGCGTGGCTGGGACAACAACTTTCCCAGCATGCGTTTGAAGTTTGAGGTGGCAAGACAAGCAAGCAGCCCCATTCTCTATGCCTCTATGCGAACAGTGCCATGGGCAGATGAGGCTGAGCAACAGCTTTCCAGGCTAGCACCTTCTGGCTGCCAGCTATCTGCAGACGTTCGCACTTTCAAGAGCAGGGCTGCGAAAGGAGCCTGGCTGGGACACCAACTTTCCCAGCATGCGTTTGAAGTTTGAGGTGGCAAGACAAGCAAGCAGCCCCAATCTCTGTGCCTCTGTGCGAGCACTGCCACGGGCAGATGAGGCTGAGCAACAGCTTTCCAGTCTAGCCCCTTCTGCCTGCCAGCTATCTGCAGACGTTCGCACTTTCGGAGCAGGGCTGCGAAAGGAGCCTTTCTGGGACACCAACTTTCCCAGGCTACGTTTGAAGTTTCAGGTGGCAAGACAAGCAAGCAGCCTCATTCTCTGTGCCTCTGTGCGAGCAGTGCCATGGACAGATGAGGCTGAGCAACAGCTTTCCAGATAGCCCCTTCTGGCTGCCAGCTATCTGCAGACGTTCGCACTTTCGGAGCAGGGCTGTGATAGGAGCCTGGCAGGGACACCACCATTCCCAGCATGCGTTTGAAGTTTCAAGTGGCAAGATAAGCAAGCAGCCCCATTCTCTGTGCCTCTATGCGAACAGTGCCATGGGCAGATGAGGCTGAGCAACAGCTTTCCAGGCTAGCACCTTCTGGCTGCCAGCTATCTGCAGACGTTCGCATTTCAAGAGCAGGGCTGCGAAAGGAGCCTCGCTGGGACACCAACTTTCCCAGCATGCGTTTGAAGTTTGAGGTGGCAAGACAAGCAAGCAGCCCCATTCTCTGTGTCTGTGTGCGAGCACTGCCACGGGCAGATGAGGCTGAGCAACAGCTTTCCAGTCTAGCCCCTTCTGCCTGCCAGCTATCTGCAGACGTTCGCACTTTCGGAGCAGGGCTGCGAAAGGAGCCTGGCTGGGACACCAACTTTCCCAGGCTACGTTTGAAGTTTCAGGTGGCAAGACAAGCAAGCAGCCTCATTCTCTGTGCCTCTGTGCGAGCAGTGCCATGGACAGATGAGGCTGAGCAACAGCTTTCCAGATAGCCCCTTCTGGCTGCCAGCTATCTGCAGACATTCGCACTTTCGGAGCAGGGCTGTGATAGGAGCCTGTCAGGGACACCACCATTCCCAGCATGCGTTTGAAGTTTCAAGTGGCAAGATAAGCAAGCAGCCCCATTCTCTGTGCCTCTATGCGAACAGTGCCATGGGCAGATGAGGCTGAGCAACAGCTTTCCAGGCTAGCACCTTCTGGCTGCCAGCTATCTGCAGACGTTCGCATTTCAAGAGCAGGGCTGCGAAAGGAGCCTCGCTGGGACACCAACTTTCCCAGGCTACGTTTGAAGTTTGAGGTGGCAAGACAAGCAAGCAGCCCCATACTCTGTGCCTCTGTGCGAGCACTGCCATGGGCAGATGAGGCTGAGCAACAGCTTTCCTGGATAGCCCGTTCTGCCTGCCAGCTATCTGCAGACGTTCGCACTTTCGGAGCAGGGCTGTGATAGGAGCCTGACAGGGACACCACCATTCCCAGCATGCGTTTGAAGTTTCAAGTAGCAAGATGAGCAAGCAGCCCCATTCTCTGTGCCTCTGTGCGAGCAGTGCCATGGGCAGATGAGGCTGAGCAACAGCTTTCCAGGCTAGCACCTTCTGGCTGCCAGCTATCTGCAGACGTTCGCACTTTCGGAGCAGGGCTGCGAAAGGAGCCTGGCTGGGACACCAACTTTCCCAGCATGCGTTTGAAGTTTGAGGTGGCAAGACAAGCAAGGAGCCCCATTCTCTGTGCCTCTGTGCGAGCACTGCCATGGGCAGATGAGGCTGAGCAACAGCTTTCCAGGCTAGCCCCTTCTGGCTGCCAGCTATCTGCAGACGTTCGCACTTTCAAAGCAGGGCTGCGAAAGCAGCCTGGCTGGGACACCATCTTTCCCAGCATGCGTTTGAAGTTTGAGGTGGCAAGACAAGCAAGCAGCCCCATTCTCTGTGCCTCTGTGCGAGTAGTGCCATGGGCAGATGAGGCTGAGCAACAGCTTTCCAGGCTAGCACCTTCTGGCTGCCAGCTATCTGCAGACGTTCTCACTTTCGGAGCAGGGCTGCGAAAGGAGCCTGGCTGGGACACCAACTTTCCCAGCATGCGTTTGAAGTTTGAGGTGGCAAGACAAGCAAGCAGCCCCATTCTCTGTGCCTCTATGCGAACAGTGCCATGGGCAGATGAGGCTGAGCAACAGCTTTCCAGGCTAGCCCCTTCTGCCTGCCAGCTATCTGCAGACGTTCGCATTTCAAGAGCAGGGCTGCGAAAGGAGCCTAGCAGGTACACCATCTTTCCCAGGCTACATTTGAAGTTTGAGGTGGCAAGACAAGCAAGGAGCCCCATTCTCTGTGCCTCTGTGCGAGCACTGCCATGGGCAGATGAGGCTGAGCAACAGCTTTCCAGGCTAGCACCTTCTGGCTGCCAGCTATCTGCAGACGTTCGCACTTTCGGAGCAGGGCTATGATAGGAGCCTGGCAGGGACACCACCATTCCCAGCATGCGTTTGAAGTTTCAAGTGGCAAGATAAGCAAGCAGCCCCATTCTCTGTGCCTCTATGCGAACAGTGCCATGGGCAGATGAGGCTGAGCAACAGCTTTCCAGGCTAGCCCCTTCTGCCTGCCAGCTATCTGCAGACGTTCGCATTTCAAGAGCAGGGCTGCGAAAGGAGCCTAGCAGGTACACCATCTTTCCCAGGCTACATTTGAAGTTTGAGGTGGCAAGACAAGCAAGGAGCCCCATTCTCTGTGCCTCTGTGCGAGCACTGCCATGGGCAGATGAGGCTGAGCAACAGCTTTCCAGGCTAGCACCTTCTGGCTGCCAGCTATCTGCAGACGTTCGCATTTCAAGAGCAGGGCTGCGAAATAAGCCTCGCTGGGACACCAACTTTCCCAGCATGCGTTTGAAGTTTGAGGTGGCAAGACAAGCAAGCAGCCCCATTCTCTGTGCCTGTGTGCGAGCACTGCCACGGGCAGATGAGGCTGAGCAACAGCTTTCCAGTCTAGCCCCTTCTGCCTGCCAGCTATCTGCAGACGTTCGCACTTTCGGAGCAGGGCTGCGAAAGGAGCCTGGCTGGGACACCAACTTTCCCAGGCTACGTTTGAAGTTTCAGGTGGCAAGACAAGCAAGCAGCCTCATTCTCTGTGCCTCTGTGCGAGCAGTGCCATGGACAGATGAGGCTGAGCAACAGCTTTCCAGATAGCCCCTTCTGGCTGCCAGCTATCTGCAGACATTCGCACTTTCGGAGCAGGGCTGTGATAGGAGCCTGGCAGGGACACCACCATTCCCAGCATGCGTTTGAAGTTTCAAGTGGCAAGATAAGCAAGCAGCCCCATTCTCCGTGCCTCTATGCGAACAGTGCCATGGGCAGATGAGGCTGAGCAACAGCTTTCCAGGCTAGCACCTTCTGGCTGCCAGCTATCTGCAGACGTTCGCATTTCAAGAGCAGGGCTGCGAAAGGAGCCTCGCTGGGACACCAACTTTCCCAGGCTACGTTTGAAGTTTGAGGTGGCAAGACAAGCAAGCAGCCCCATACTCTGTGCCTCTGTGCGAGCACTGCCATGGGCAGATGAGGCTGAGCAACAGCTTTCCTGGATAGCCCGTTCTGCCTGCCAGCTATCTGCAGACGTTCGCACTTTCGGAGCAGGGCTGTGATAGGAGCCTGACAGGGACACCACCATTCCCAGCATGCGTTTGAAGTTTCAAGTAGCAAGATGAGCAAGCAGCCCCATTCTCTGTGCCTCTGTGCGAGCAGTGCCATGGGCAGATGAGGCTGAGCAACAGCTTTCCAGGCTAGCACCTTCTGGCTGCCAGCTATCTGCAGACGTTCGCACTTTCGGAGCAGGGCTGCGAAAGGAGCCTGGCTGGGACACCAACTTTCCCAGCATGCGTTTGAAGTTTGAGGTGGCAAGACAAGCAAGGAGCCCCATTCTCTGTGCCTCTGTGCGAGCACTGCCATGGGCAGATGAGGCTGAGCAACAGCTTTCCAGGCTAGCCCCTTCTGGCTGCCAGCTATCTGCAGACGTTCGCACTTTCAAAGCAGGGCTGCGAAAGCAGCCTGGCTGGGACACCATCTTTCCCAGCATGCGTTTGAAGTTTGAGGTGGCAAGACAAGCAAGCAGCCCCATTCTCTGTGCCTCTGTGCGAGTAGTGCCATGGGCAGATGAGGCTGAGCAACAGCTTTCCAGGCTAGCACCTTCTGGCTGCCAGCTATCTGCAGACGTTCGCACTTTCGGAGCAGGGCTGCGAAAGGAGCCTGGCTGGGACACCAACTTTCCCAGCATGCGTTTGAAGTTTGAGGTGGCAAGACAAGCAAGCAGCCCCATTCTCTGTGCCTCTATGCGAACAGTGCCATGGGCAGATGAGGCTGAGCAACAGCTTTCCAGGCTAGCCCCTTCTGCCTGCCAGCTATCTGCAGACGTTCGCATTTCAAGAGCAGGGCTGCGAAAGGAGCCTAGCAGGTACACCATCTTTCCCAGGCTACATTTGAAGTTTGAGGTGGCAAGACAAGCAAGGAGCCCCATTCTCTGTGCCTCTGTGCGAGCACTGCCATGGGCAGATGAGGCTGAGCAACAGCTTTCCAGGCTAGCACCTTCTGGCTGCCAGCTATCTGCAGACGTTCGCACTTTCGGAGCAGGGCTATGATAGGAGCCTGGCAGGGACACCACCATTCCCAGCATGCGTTTGAAGTTTCAAGTGGCAAGATAAGCAAGCAGCCCCATTCTCTGTGCCTCTATGCGAACAGTGCCATGGGCAGATGAGGCTGAGCAACAGCTTTCCAGGCTAGCCCCTTCTGCCTGCCAGCTATCTGCAGACGTTCGCATTTCAAGAGCAGGGCTGCGAAAGGAGCCTAGCAGGTACACCATCTTTCCCAGGCTACATTTGAAGTTTGAGGTGGCAAGACAAGCAAGCAGCCCCATACTCTGTGCCTCTGTGCGAGCACTGCCATGGGCAGATGAGGCTGAGCAACAGCTTTCCAGGCTAGCACCTTCTGGCTGCCAGCTATCTGCAGACGTTCGCACTTTCGGAGCAGGGCTATGATAGGAGCCTGGCAGGGACACCACCATTCCCAGCATGCGTTTGAAGTTTCAAGTGGCAAGATAAGCAAGCAGCCCCATTCTCTGTGCCTCTATGCGAACAGTGCCATGGGCAGATGAGGCTGAGCAACAGCTTTCCAGGCTAGCACCTTCTGGCTGCCAGCTATCTGCAGACGTTCGCACTTTCGGAGCAGGGCTGCGAAAGGAGCCTGGCTGGGACACCACCATTCCCAGCATGCGTTTGAAGTTTCAGGTGGCAAGACAAGCAAGCAGCCCCATTCTCTGTGCCTCTGTGCGAGCACTGCCATGGGCAGATGAGGCTGAGCAACAGCTTTCCAGGCTAGCACCTTCTGGCTGCCAGCTATCTGCAGATGTTCGCACTTTCGGAGCAGGGCTGTGATAGGAGCCTGGCAGGGACATCACCATTCCCAGCATGCGTTTGAAGTTTCAAGTGGCAAGATAAGCAAGCAGCCCCATTCTCTGTGCTCTGTGCGAGCACTGCCATGGGCAGATGAGGCTGAGCAACAGCTTTCCAGGATAGCACCTTCTGGCTGCCAGCTCTCTGGAGATGTTCGCACTTTCCGAGCAGGGCTGCGATAGGAGCCTGGCAGGGACAACACCATTCCCAGCATGCGTTTGAAGTTTGAAGTGGCAGGATAAGCAAGCAGCCCCATTCTCTGTGCCTCCATGCGAACAGTGCCATGGGTAGATGAGGCTGAGCAACAGCTTTCCAGGCTAGCCCCTTCTGGCTGCCAGCTATCTGCAGACGTTCGCACTTTCGGAGCACGGCTGCGAAAGGAGCCTGGCTGGGACACCAACTTTCCCAGGCTACGTTTGAAGTTTGAGGTGGCAAGACAAGCAAGCAGCCCCATTCTCTGTGCCTGTGTGCGAGCACTGCCATGGGCAGATGAGGCTGAGCAACAGCTTTCCAGGATAGCCCCTTCTGCCTGCCAGCTATCTGCAGACGTTCGCACTTTCGGAGCAGGGCTGCGAAAGGAGCCTGGCTGGGACACCAACTTTCCCAGGCTACGTTTGAAGTTTCAGGTGGCAAGACAAGCAAGCAACCTCATTCTCTGTGCCTCTGTGCGAGCACTGCCATGGGCACATGAGGCTGAGCAACAGCTTTCCAGGCTAGCACCTTCTGGCTGCCAGCTATCTGCAGACGTTCGCACTTTCGGAGCAGGGCTGCGAAAGGAGCGTGGCTGGGACAACAACTTTCCCAGCATGCGTTTGAAGTTTGAGGTGGCAAGACAAGCAAGCAGCCCCATTCTCTATGCCTCTATGCGAACAGTGCCATGGGCAGATGAGGCTGAGCAACAGCTTTCCAGGCTAGCACCTTCTGGCTGCCAGCTATCTGCAGACGTTCGCACTTTCAAGAGCAGGGCTGCGAAAGGAGCCTGGCTGGGACACCAACTTTCCCAGCATGCGTTTGAAGTTTGAGGTGGCAAGACAAGCAAGCAGCCCCAATCTCTGTGCCTCTGTGCGAGCACTGCCACGGGCAGATGAGGCTGAGCAACAGCTTTCCAGTCTAGCCCCTTCTGCCTGCCAGCTATCTGCAGACGTTCGCACTTTCGGAGCAGGGCTGCGAAAGGAGCCTTTCTGGGACACCAACTTTCCCAGGCTACGTTTGAAGTTTCAGGTGGCAAGACAAGCAAGCAGCCTCATTCTCTGTGCCTCTGTGCGAGCAGTGCCATGGACAGATGAGGCTGAGCAACAGCTTTCCAGATAGCCCCTTCTGGCTGCCAGCTATCTGCAGACGTTCGCACTTTCGGAGCAGGGCTGTGATAGGAGCCTGGCAGGGACACCACCATTCCCAGCATGCGTTTGAAGTTTCAAGCGGCAAGATAAGCAAGCAGCCCCATTCTCTGTGCCTCTATGCGAACAGTGCCATGGGCACATGAGGCTGAGCAACAGCTTTCCAGGCTAGCACCTTCTGGCTGCCAGCTATCTGCAGACGTTCGCATTTCAAGAGCAGGGCTGCGAAAGGAGCCTCGCTGGGACACCAACTTTCCCAGCATGCGTTTGAAGTTTGAGGTGGCAAGACAAGCAAGCAGCCCCATTCTCTGTGCCTCTGTGCGAGCACTGCCACGGGCAGATGAGGCTGAGCAACAGCTTTCCAGTCTAGCCCCTTCTGCCTGCCAGCTATCTGCAGACGTTCGCACTTTCGGAGCAGGGCTGCGAAAGGAGCCTGGCTGGGACACCAACTTTCCCAGGCTACGTTTGAAGTTTCAGGTGGCAAGACAAGCAAGCAGCCCCATTCTCTGTGCCTCTGTGCGAGTAGTGCCATGGGCAGATGAGGCTGAGCAACAGCTTTCCAGGCTAGCACCTTCTGGCTGCCAGCTATCTGCAGACGTTCGCACTTTCGGAGCAGGGCTGCGAAAGGAGCCTGGCTGGGACACCAACTTTCCCAGCATGCGTTTGAAGTTTGAGGTGGCAAGACAAGCAAGCAGCCCCATTCTCTGTGCCTCTATGCGAACAGTGCCATGGGCAGATGAGGCTGAGCAACAGCTTTCCAGGCTAGCCCCTTCTGCCTGCCAGCTATCTGCAGACGTTCGCATTTCAAGAGCAGGGCTGCGAAAGGAGCCTAGCAGGTACACCATCTTTCCCAGGCTACATTTGAAGTTTGAGGTGGCAAGACAAGCAAGGAGCCCCATTCTCTGTGCCTCTGTGCGAGCACTGCCATGGGCAGATGAGGCTGAGCAACAGCTTTCCAGGCTAGCACCTTCTGGCTGCCAGCTATCTGCAGACGTTCGCACTTTCGGAGCAGGGCTATGATAGGAGCCTGGCAGGGACACCACCATTCCCAGCATGCGTTTGAAGTTTCAAGTGGCAAGATAAGCAAGCAGCCCCATTCTCTGTGCCTCTATGCGAACAGTGCCATGGGCAGATGAGGCTGAGCAACAGCTTTCCAGGCTAGCCCCTTCTGCCTGCCAGCTATCTGCAGACGTTCGCATTTCAAGAGCAGGGCTGCGAAAGGAGCCTAGCAGGTACACCATCTTTCCCAGGCTACATTTGAAGTTTGAGGTGGCAAGACAAGCAAGCAGCCCCATACTCTGTGCCTCTGTGCGAGCACTGCCATGGGCAGATGAGGCTGAGCAACAGCTTTCCAGGCTAGCACCTTCTGGCTGCCAGCTATCTGCAGACGTTCGCACTTTCGGAGCAGGGCTATGATAGGAGCCTGGCAGGGACACCACCATTCCCAGCATGCGTTTGAAGTTTCAAGTGGCAAGATAAGCAAGCAGCCCCATTCTCTGTGCCTCTATGCGAACAGTGCCATGGGCAGATGAGGCTGAGCAACAGCTTTCCAGGCTAGCACCTTCTGGCTGCCAGCTATCTGCAGACGTTCGCACTTTCGGAGCAGGGCTGCGAAAGGAGCCTGGCTGGGACACCACCATTCCCAGCATGCGTTTGAAGTTTCAGGTGGCAAGACAAGCAAGCAGCCCCATTCTCTGTGCCTCTGTGCGAGCACTGCCATGGGCAGATGAGGCTGAGCAACAGCTTTCCAGGCTAGCACCTTCTGGCTGCCAGCTATCTGCAGATGTTCGCACTTTCGGAGCAGGGCTGTGATAGGAGCCTGGCAGGGACATCACCATTCCCAGCATGCGTTTGAAGTTTCAAGTGGCAAGATAAGCAAGCAGCCCCATTCTCTGTGCTCTGTGCGAGCACTGCCATGGGCAGATGAGGCTGAGCAACAGCTTTCCAGGATAGCACCTTCTGGCTGCCAGCTCTCTGGAGATGTTCGCACTTTCCGAGCAGGGCTGCGATAGGAGCCTGGCAGGGACAACACCATTCCCAGCATGCGTTTGAAGTTTGAAGTGGCAGGATAAGCAAGCAGCCCCATTCTCTGTGCCTCCATGCGAACAGTGCCATGGGTAGATGAGGCTGAGCAACAGCTTTCCAGGCTAGCCCCTTCTGGCTGCCAGCTATCTGCAGACGTTCGCACTTTCGGAGCACGGCTGCGAAAGGAGCCTGGCTGGGACACCAACTTTCCCAGGCTACGTTTGAAGTTTGAGGTGGCAAGACAAGCAAGCAGCCCCATTCTCTGTGCCTGTGTGCGAGCACTGCCATGGGCAGATGAGGCTGAGCAACAGCTTTCCAGGATAGCCCCTTCTGCCTGCCAGCTATCTGCAGACGTTCGCACTTTCGGAGCAGGGCTGCGAAAGGAGCCTGGCTGGGACACCAACTTTCCCAGGCTACGTTTGAAGTTTCAGGTGGCAAGACAAGCAAGCAACCTCATTCTCTGTGCCTCTGTGCGAGCACTGCCATGGGCACATGAGGCTGAGCAACAGCTTTCCAGGCTAGCACCTTCTGGCTGCCAGCTATCTGCAGACGTTCGCACTTTCGGAGCAGGGCTGCGAAAGGAGCGTGGCTGGGACAACAACTTTCCCAGCATGCGTTTGAAGTTTGAGGTGGCAAGACAAGCAAGCAGCCCCATTCTCTATGCCTCTATGCGAACAGTGCCATGGGCAGATGAGGCTGAGCAACAGCTTTCCAGGCTAGCACCTTCTGGCTGCCAGCTATCTGCAGACGTTCGCACTTTCAAGAGCAGGGCTGCGAAAGGAGCCTGGCTGGGACACCAACTTTCCCAGCATGCGTTTGAAGTTTGAGGTGGCAAGACAAGCAAGCAGCCCCAATCTCTGTGCCTCTGTGCGAGCACTGCCACGGGCAGATGAGGCTGAGCAACAGCTTTCCAGTCTAGCCCCTTCTGCCTGCCAGCTATCTGCAGACGTTCGCACTTTCGGAGCAGGGCTGCGAAAGGAGCCTTTCTGGGACACCAACTTTCCCAGGCTACGTTTGAAGTTTCAGGTGGCAAGACAAGCAAGCAGCCTCATTCTCTGTGCCTCTGTGCGAGCAGTGCCATGGACAGATGAGGCTGAGCAACAGCTTTCCAGATAGCCCCTTCTGGCTGCCAGCTATCTGCAGACGTTCGCACTTTCGGAGCAGGGCTGTGATAGGAGCCTGGCAGGGACACCACCATTCCCAGCATGCGTTTGAAGTTTCAAGCGGCAAGATAAGCAAGCAGCCCCATTCTCTGTGCCTCTATGCGAACAGTGCCATGGGCACATGAGGCTGAGCAACAGCTTTCCAGGCTAGCACCTTCTGGCTGCCAGCTATCTGCAGACGTTCGCATTTCAAGAGCAGGGCTGCGAAAGGAGCCTCGCTGGGACACCAACTTTCCCAGCATGCGTTTGAAGTTTGAGGTGGCAAGACAAGCAAGCAGCCCCATTCTCTGTGCCTCTGTGCGAGCACTGCCACGGGCAGATGAGGCTGAGCAACAGCTTTCCAGTCTAGCCCCTTCTGCCTGCCAGCTATCTGCAGACGTTCGCACTTTCGGAGCAGGGCTGCGAAAGGAGCCTGGCTGGGACACCAACTTTCCCAGGCTACGTTTGAAGTTTCAGGTGGCAAGACAAGCAAGCAGCCTCATTCTCTGTGCCTCTGTGCGAGCAGTGCCATGGACAGATGAGGCTGAGCAACAGCTTTCCAGATAGCCCCTTCTGGCTGCCAGCTATCTGCAGACATTCGCACTTTCGCAGCAGGGCTGTGATAGGAGCCTGGCAGGGACACCACCATTCCCAGCATGCGTTTGAAGTTTCAAGTGGCAAGATAAGCAAGCAGCCCCATTCTCTGTGCCTCTATGCGAACAGTGCCATGGGCAGATGAGGCTGAGCAACAGCTTTCCAGGCTAGCACCTTCTGGCTGCCAGCTATCTGCAGACGTTCGCATTTCAAGAGCAGGGTTGCGAAAGGAGCCTGGCTGGGAAAACAAATTTCCCAGCATGCGTTTGAAGTTTGAGGTGGCAAGACAAGCAAGCAGCCCCATACTCTGTGCCTCTGTGCGAGCACTGCCATGGGCAGATGAGGCTGAGCAACAGCTTTCCTGGATAGCCCGTTCTGCCTGCCAGCTATCTGCAGACGTTCGCACTTTCGGAGCAGGGCTGTGATAGGAGCCTGACAGGGACACCACCATTCCCAGCATGCGTTTGAAGTTTCAAGTAGCAAGATGAGCAAGCAGCCCCATTCTCTGTGCCTCTGTGCGAGCAGTGCCATGGGCAGATGAGGCTGAGCAACAGCTTTCCAGGCTAGCACCTTCTGGCTGCCAGCTATCTGCAGACGTTCGCACTTTCGGAGCAGGGCTGCGAAAGGAGCCTGGCTGGGACACCAACTTTCCCAGCATGCGTTTGAAGTTTGAGGTGGCAAGACAAGCAAGGAGCCCCATTCTCTGTGCCTCTGTGCGAGCACTGCCATGGGCAGATGAGGCTGAGCAACAGCTTTCCAGGCTAGCCCCTTCTGGCTGCCAGCTATCTGCAGACGTTCGCACTTTCAAAGCAGGGCTGCGAAAGCAGCCTGGCTGGGACACCATCTTTCCCAGCATGCGTTTGAAGTTTGAGGTGGCAAGACAAGCAAGCAGCCCCATTCTCTGTGCCTCTGTGCGAGTAGTGCCATGGGCAGATGAGGCTGAGCAACAGCTTTCCAGGCTAGCACCTTCTGGCTGCCAGCTATCTGCAGACGTTCGCACTTTCGGAGCAGGGCTGCGAAAGGAGCCTGGCTGGGACACCAACTTTCCCAGGCTACGTTTGAAGTTTGAGGTGGCAAGACAAGCAAGCAGCCCCATTCTCTGTGCCTGTGTGCGAGCACTGCCATGGGCAGATGAGGCTGAGCAACAGCTTTCCAGGATAGCACCTTCTGGCTGCCAGCTATCTGCAGACGTTCGCACTTTCGGAGCAGGGCTGCGAAAGGAGCCTGGCTGGGACACCAACTTTCCCAGGCTACGTTTGAAGTTTCAGGTGGCAAGACAAGCAAGCAACCTCATTCTCTGTGCCTCTGTGCGAGCACTGCCATGGGCACATGAGGCTGAGCAACAGCTTTCCAGATAGCCCTTTCTGGCTGCCAGCTATCTGCAGACGTTCGCACTTTCGGAGCAGGGCTGCGAAAGGAGCGTGGCTGGGACAACAACTTTCCCAGCATGCGTTTGAAGTTTGAGGTGGCAAGACAAGCAAGCAGCCCCATTCTCTATGCCTCTATGCGAACAGTGCCATGGGCAGATGAGGCTGAGCAACAGCTTTCCAGGCTAGCACCTTCTGGCTGCCAGCTATCTGCAGACGTTCGCACTTTCAAGAGCAGGGCTGCGAAAGGAGCCTGGCTGGGACACCAACTTTCCCAGCATGCGTTTGAAGTTTGAGGTGGCAAGACAAGCAAGCAGCCCCAATCTCTGTGCCTCTGTGCGAGCACTGCCACGGGCAGATGAGGCTGAGCAACAGCTTTCCAGTCTAGCCCCTTCTGCCTGCCAGCTATCTGCAGACGTTCGCACTTTCGGAGCAGGGCTGCGAAAGGAGCCTTTCTGGGACACCAACTTTCCCAGGCTACGTTTGAAGTTTCAGGTGGCAAGACAAGCAAGCAGCCTCATTCTCTGTGCCTCTGTGCGAGCAGTGCCATGGACAGATGAGGCTGAGCAACAGCTTTCCAGATAGCCCCTTCTGGCTGCCAGCTATCTGCAGACGTTCGCACTTTCGGAGCAGGGCTGTGATAGGAGCCTGGCAGGGACACCACCATTCCCAGCATGCGTTTGAAGTTTCAAGTGGCAAGATAAGCAAGCAGCCCCATTCTCTGTGCCTCTATGCGAACAGTGCCATGGGCAGATGAGGCTGAGCAACAGCTTTCCAGGCTAGCACCTTCTGGCTGCCAGCTATCTGCAGACGTTCGCATTTCAAGAGCAGGGCTGCGAAAGGAGCCTCGCTGGGACACCAACTTTCCCAGCATGCGTTTGAAGTTTGAGGTGGCAAGACAAGCAAGCAGCCCCATTCTCTGTGCCTGTGTGCGAGCACTGCCACGGGCAGATGAGGCTGAGCAACAGCTTTCCAGTCTAGCCCCTTCTGCCTGCCAGCTATCTGCAGACGTTCGCACTTTCGGAGCAGGGCTGCGAAAGGAGCCTGGCTGGGACACCAACTTTCCCAGGCTACGTTTGAAGTTTCAGGTGGCAAGACAAGCAAGCAGCCTCATTCTCTGTGCCTCTGTGCGAGCAGTGCCATGGACAGATGAGGCTGAGCAACAGCTTTCCAGATAGCCCCTTCTGGCTGCCAGCTATCTGCAGACATTCGCACTTTCGGAGCAGGGCTGTCATAGGAGCCTGGCAGGGACACCACCATTCCCAGCATGCGTTTGAAGTTTCAAGTGGCAAGATAAGCAAGCAGCCCCATTCTCTGTGCCTCTATGCGAACAGTGCCATGGGCAGATGAGGCTGAGCAACAGCTTTCCAGGCTAGCACCTTCTGGCTGCCAGCTATCTGCAGACGTTCGCATTTTCGGAGCAGGGCTGCGAAAGGAGCCTGGCTGGGACACCAACTTTCCCAGGCTACGTTTGAAGTTTCAGGTGGCAAGACAAGCAAGGAGCCCCATTCTCTGTGCCTCTGTGCGAGCACTGCCATGGGCAGATGAGGCTGAGCAACAGCTTTCCAGGCTAGCCCCTTCTGGCTGCCAGCTATCTGCAGACGTTCGCACTTTCAAAGCAGGGCTGCGAAAGCAGCCTGGCTGGGACACCATCTTTCCCAGCATGCGTTTGAAGTTTGAGGTGGCAAGACAAGCAAGCAGCCCCATTCTCTGTGCCTCTGTGCGAGTAGTGCCATGGGCAGATGAGGCTGAGCAACAGCTTTCCAGGCTAGCACCTTCTGGCTGCCAGCTATCTGCAGACGTTCGCACTTTCGGAGCAGGGCTGCGAAAGGAGCCTGGCTGGGACACCAACTTTCCCAGCATGCGTTTGAAGTTTGAGGTGGCAAGACAAGCAAGCAGCCCCATTCTCTGTGCCTCTATGCGAACAGTGCCATGGGCAGATGAGGCTGAGCAACAGCTTTCCAGGCTAGCCCCTTCTGCCTGCCAGCTATCTGCAGACGTTCGCATTTCAAGAGCAGGGCTGCGAAAGGAGCCTAGCAGGTACACCATCTTTCCCAGGCTACATTTGAAGTTTGAGGTGGCAAGACAAGCAAGGAGCCCCATTCTCTGTGCCTCTGTGCGAGCACTGCCATGGGCAGATGAGGCTGAGCAACAGCTTTCCAGGCTAGCACCTTCTGGCTGCCAGCTATCTGCAGACGTTCGCACTTTCGGAGCAGGGCTATGATAGGAGCCTGGCAGGGACACCACCATTCCCAGCATGCGTTTGAAGTTTCAAGTAGCAAGATAAGCAAGCAGCCCCATTCTCTGTGCCTCTATGCGAACAGTGCCATGGGCAGATGAGGCTGAGCAACAGCTTTCCAGGCTAGCCCCTTCTGCCTGCCAGCTATCTGCAGACGTTCGCATTTCAAGAGCAGGGCTGCGAAAGGAGCCTAGCAGGTACACCATCTTTCCCAGGCTACATTTGAAGTTTGAGGTGGCAAGACAAGCAAGGAGCCCCATTCTCTGTGCCTCTGTGCGAGCACTGCCATGGGCAGATGAGGCTGAGCAACAGCTTTCCAGGCTAGCACCTTCTGGCTGCCAGCTATCTGCAGACGTTCGCATTTCAAGAGCAGGGCTGCGAAAGGAGCCTCGCTGGGACACCAACTTTCCCAGCATGCGTTTGAAGTTTGAGGTGGCAAGACAAGCAAGCAGCCCCATTCTCTGTGCCTGTGTGCGAGCACTGCCACGGGCAGATGAGGCTGAGCAACAGCTTTCCAGTCTAGCCCCTTCTGCCTGCCAGCTATCTGCAGACGTTCGCACTTTCGGAGCAGGGCTGCGAAAGGAGCCTGGCTGGGACACCAACTTTCCCAGGCTACGTTTGAAGTTTCAGGTGGCAAGACAAGCAAGCAGCCTCATTCTCTGTGCCTCTGTGCGAGCAGTGCCATGGACAGATGAGGCTGAGCAACAGCTTTCCAGATAGCCCCTTCTGGCTGCCAGCTATCTGCAGACATTCGCACTTTCGGAGCAGGGCTGTGATAGGAGCCTGGCAGGGACACCACCATTCCCAGCATGCGTTTGAAGTTTCAAGTGGCAAGATAAGCAAGCAGCCCCATTCTCTGTGCCTCTATGCGAACAGTGCCATGGGCAGATGAGGCTGAGCAACAGCTTTACAGGCTAGCACCTTCTGGCTGCCAGCTATCTGCAGACGTTCGCATTTCAAGAGCAGGGCTGCGAAAGGAGCCTCGCTGGGACACCAACTTTCCCAGGCTACGTTTGAAGTTTGAGGTGGCAAGACAAGCAAGCAGCCCCATACTCTGTGCCTCTGTGCGAGCACTGCCATGGGCAGATGAGGCTGAGCAACAGCTTTCCTGGATAGCCCGTTCTGCCTGCCAGCTATCTGCAGACGTTCGCACTTTCGGAGCAGGGCTGTGAAAGGAGCCTGACAGGGACACCACCATTCCCAGCATGCGTTTGAAGTTTCAAGTAGCAAGATGAGCAAGCAGCCCCATTCTCTGTGCCTCTGTGCGAGCAGTGCCATGGGCAGATGAGGCTGAGCAACAGCTTTCCAGGCTAGCACCTTCTGGCTGCCAGCTATCTGCAGACGTTCGCACTTTCGGAGCAGGGCTGCGAAAGGAGCGTGGCTGGGACACCAACTTTCCCAGCATGCGTTTGAAGTTTGAGGTGGCAAGACAAGCAAGGAGCCCCATTCTCTGTGCCTCTGTGCGAGCACTGCCATGGGCAGATGAGGCTGAGCAACAGCTTTCCAGGCTAGCCCCTTCTGGCTGCCAGCTATCTGCAGACGTTCGCACTTTCAAAGCAGGGCTGCGAAAGCAGCCTGGCTGGGACACCATCTTTCCCAGCATGCGTTTGAAGTTTGAGGTGGCAAGACAAGCAAGCAGCCCCATTCTCTGTGCCTCTGTGCGAGTAGTGCCATGGGCAGATGAGGCTGAGCAACAGCTTTCCAGGCTAGCACCTTCTGGCTGCCAGCTATCTGCAGACGTTCGCACTTTCGGAGCAGGGCTGCGAAAGGAGCCTGGCTGGGACACCAACTTTCCCAGCATGCGTTTGAAGTTTGAGGTGGCAAGACAAGCAAGCAGCCCCATTCTCTGTGCCTCTATGCGAACAGTGCCATGGGCAGATGAGGCTGAGCAACAGCTTTCCAGGCTAGCCCCTTCTGCCTGCCAGCTATCTGCAGACGTTCGCATTTCAAGAGCAGGGCTGCGAAAGGAGCCTAGCAGGTACACCATCTTTCCCAGGCTACATTTGAAGTTTGAGGTGGCAAGACAAGCAAGCAGCCCCATTCTCTGTGCCTCTGTGCGAGCACTGCCATGGGCAGATGAGGCTGAGCAACAGCTTTCCAGGCTAGCACCTTCTGGCTGCCAGCTATCTGCAGACGTTCGCACTTTCGGAGCAGGGCTATGATAGGAGCCTGGCAGGGACACCACCATTCCCAGCATGCGTTTGAAGTTTCAAGTGGCAAGATAAGCAAGCAGCCCCATTCTCTGTGCCTCTATGCGAACAGTGCCATGGGCAGATGAGGCTGAGCAACAGCTTTCCAGGCTAGCCCCTTCTGCCTGCCAGCTATCTGCAGACGTTCGCATTTCAAGAGCAGGGCTGCGAAAGGAGCCTAGCAGGTACACCATCTTTCCCAGGCTACATTTGAAGTTTGAGGTGGCAAGACAAGCAAGCAGCCCCATACTCTGTGCCTCTGTGCGAGCACTGCCATGGGCAGATGAGGCTGAGCAACAGCTTTCCAGGCTAGCACCTTCTGGCTGCCAGCTATCTGCAGACGTTCGCACTTTCGGAGCAGGGCTATGATAGGAGCCTGGCAGGGACACCACCATTCCCAGCATGCGTTTGAAGTTTGAGGTGGCAAGATAAGCAAGCAGCCCCATTCTCTGTGCCTCTATGCGAACAGTGCCATGGGCAGATGAGGCTGAGCAACAGCTTTCCAGGCTAGCACCTTCTGGCTGCCAGCTATCTGCAGACGTTCGCACTTTCGGAGCAGGGCTGCGAAAGGAGCCTGGCTGGGACACCACCATTCCCAGCATGCGTTTGAAGTTTCAGGTGGCAAGACAAGCAAGCAGCCCCATTCTCTGTGCCTCTGTGCGAGCACTGCCATGGGCAGATGAGGCTGAGCAACAGCTTTCCAGGCTAGCACCTTCTGGCTGCCAGCTATCTGCAGATGTTCGCACTTTCGGAGCAGGGCTGTGATAGGAGCCTGGCAGGGACATCACCATTCCCAGCATGCGTTTGAAGTTTCAAGTGGCAAGATAAGCAAGCAGCCCCATTCTCTGTGCTCTGTGCGAGCACTGCCATGGGCAGATGAGGCTGAGCAACAGCTTTCCAGGATAGCACCTTCTGGCTGCCAGCTCTCTGGAGATGTTCGCACTTTCCGAGCAGGGCTGCGATAGGAGCCTGGCAGGGACAACACCATTCCCAGCATGCGTTTGAAGTTTGAAGTGGCAAGATAAGCAAGCAGCCCCATTCTCTGTGCCTCCATGCGAACAGTGCCATGGGTAGATGAGGCTGAGCAACAGCTTTCCAGGCTAGCCCCTTCTGGCTGCCAGCTATCTGCAGACGTTCGCACTTTCGGAGCACGGCTGCGAAAGGAGCCTGGCTGGGACACCAACTTTCCCAGGCTACGTTTGAAGTTTGAGGTGGCAAGACAAGCAAGCAGCCCCATTCTCTGTGCCTGTGTGCGAGCACTGCCATGGGCAGATGAGGCTGAGCAACAGCTTTCCAGGATAGCCCCTTCTGCCTGCCAGCTATCTGCAGACGTTCGCACTTTCGGAGCAGGGCTGCGAAAGGAGCCTGGCTGGGACACCAACTTTCCCAGGCTACGTTTGAAGTTTCAGGTGGCAAGACAAGCAAGCAACCTCATTCTCTGTGCCTCTGTGCGAGCACTGCCATGGGCACATGAGGCTGAGCAACAGCTTTCCAGGCTAGCACCTTCTGGCTGCCAGCTATCTGCAGACGTTCGCACTTTCGGAGCAGGGCTGCGAAAGGAGCGTGGCTGGGACAACAACTTTCCCAGCATGCGTTTGAAGTTTGAGGTGGCAAGACAAGCAAGCAGCCCCATTCTCTATGCCTCTATGCGAACAGTGCCATGGGCAGATGAGGCTGAGCAACAGCTTTCCAGGCTAGCACCTTCTGGCTGCCAGCTATCTGCAGACGTTCGCACTTTCAAGAGCAGGGCTGCGAAAGGAGCCTGGCTGGGACACCAACTTTCCCAGCATGCGTTTGAAGTTTGAGGTGGCAAGACAAGCAAGCAGCCCCAATCTCTGTGCCTCTGTGCGAGCACTGCCACGGGCAGATGAGGCTGAGCAACAGCTTTCCAGTCTAGCCCCTTCTGCCTGCCAGCTATCTGCAGACGTTCGCACTTTCGGAGCAGGGCTGCGAAAGGAGCCTTTCTGGGACACCAACTTTCCCAGGCTACGTTTGAAGTTTCAGGTGGCAAGACAAGCAAGCAGCCTCATTCTCTGTGCCTCTGTGCGAGCAGTGCCATGGACAGATGAGGCTGAGCAACAGCTTTCCAGATAGCCCCTTCTGGCTGCCAGCTATCTGCAGACGTTCGCACTTTCGGAGCAGGGCTGTGATAGGAGCCTGGCAGGGACACCACCATTCCCAGCATGCGTTTGAAGTTTCAAGCGGCAAGATAAGCAAGCAGCCCCATTCTCTGTGCCTCTATGCGAACAGTGCCATGGGCAGATGAGGCTGAGCAACAGCTTTCCAGGCTAGCACCTTCTGGCTGCCAGCTATCTGCAGACGTTCGCATTTCAAGAGCAGGGCTGCGAAAGGAGCCTCGCTGGGACACCAACTTTCCCAGCATGCGTTTGAAGTTTGAGGTGGCAAGACAAGCAAGCAGCCCCATTCTCTGTGCCTCTGTGCGAGCACTGCCACGGGCAGATGAGGCTGAGCAACAGCTTTCCAGTCTAGCCCCTTCTGCCTGCCAGCTATCTGCAGACGTTCGCACTTTCGGAGCAGGGCTGCGAAAGGAGCCTGGCTGGGACACCAACTTTCCCAGGCTACGTTTGAAGTTTCAGGTGGCAAGACAAGCAAGCAGCCTCATTCTCTGTGCCTCTGTGCGAGCAGTGCCATGGACAGATGAGGCTGAGCAACAGCTTTCCAGATAGCCCCTTCTGGCTGCCAGCTATCTGCAGACATTCGCACTTTCGCAGCAGGGCTGTGATAGGAGCCTGGCAGGGACACCACCATTCCCAGCATGCGTTTGAAGTTTCAAGTGGCAAGATAAGCAAGCAGCCCCATTCTCTGTGCCTCTATGCGAACAGTGCCATGGGCAGATGAGGCTGAGCAACAGCTTTCCAGGCTAGCACCTTCTGGCTGCCAGCTATCTGCAGACGTTCGCATTTCAAGAGCAGGGTTGCGAAAGGAGCCTGGCTGGGAAAACAAATTTCCCAGCATGCGTTTGAAGTTTGAGGTGGCAAGACAAGCAAGCAGCCCCATACTCTGTGCCTCTGTGCGAGCACTGCCATGGGCAGATGAGGCTGAGCAACAGCTTTCCTGGATAGCCCGTTCTGCCTGCCAGCTATCTGCAGACGTTCGCACTTTCGGAGCAGGGCTGTGATAGGAGCCTGACAGGGACACCACCATTCCCAGCATGCGTTTGAAGTTTCAAGTAGCAAGATGAGCAAGCAGCCCCATTCTCTGTGCCTCTGTGCGAGCAGTGCCATGGGCAGATGAGGCTGAGCAACAGCTTTCCAGGCTAGCACCTTCTGGCTGCCAGCTATCTGCAGACGTTCGCACTTTCGGAGCAGGGCTGCGAAAGGAGCCTGGCTGGGACACCAACTTTCCCAGCATGCGTTTGAAGTTTGAGGTGGCAAGACAAGCAAGGAGCCCCATTCTCTGTGCCTCTGTGCGAGCACTGCCATGGGCAGATGAGGCTGAGCAACAGCTTTCCAGGCTAGCCCCTTCTGCCTGCCAGCTATCTGCAGACGTTCGCACTTTCAAAGCAGGGCTGCGAAAGCAGCCTGGCTGGGACACCATCTTTCCCAGCATGCGTTTGAAGTTTGAGGTGGCAAGACAAGCAAGCAGCCCCATTCTCTGTGCCTCTGTGCGAGTAGTGCCATGGGCAGATGAGGCTGAGCAACAGCTTTCCAGGCTAGCACCTTCTGGCTGCCAGCTATCTGCAGACGTTCGCACTTTCGGAGCAGGGCTGCGAAAGGAGCCTGGCTGGGACACCAACTTTCCCAGGCTACGTTTGAAGTTTGAGGTGGCAAGACAAGCAAGCAGCCCCATTCTCTGTGCCTGTGTGCGAGCACTGCCATGGGCAGATGAGGCTGAGCAACAGCTTTCCAGGATAGCACCTTCTGCCTGCCAGCTATCTGCAGACGTTCGCACTTTCGGAGCAGGGCTGCGAAAGGAGCCTGGCTGGGACACCAACTTTCCCAGGCTACGTTTGAAGTTTCAGGTGGCAAGACAAGCAAGCAACCTCATTCTCTGTGCCTCTGTGCGAGCACTGCCATGGGCACATGAGGCTGAGCAACAGCTTTCCAGATAGCCCTTTCTGGCTGCCAGCTATCTGCAGACGTTCGCACTTTCGGAGCAGGGCTGCGAAAGGAGCGTGGCTGGGACAACAACTTTCCCAGCATGCGTTTGAAGTTTGAGGTGGCAAGACAAGCAAGCAGCCCCATTCTCTATGCCTCTATGCGAACAGTGCCATGGGCAGATGAGGCTGAGCAACAGCTTTCCAGGCTAGCACCTTCTGGCTGCCAGCTATCTGCAGACGTTCGCACTTTCAAGAGCAGGGCTGCGAAAGGAGCCTGGCTGGGACACCAACTTTCCCAGCATGCGTTTGAAGTTTGAGGTGGCAAGACAAGCAAGCAGCCCCAATCTCTGTGCCTCTGTGCGAGCACTGCCACGGGCAGATGAGGCTGAGCAACAGCTTTCCAGTCTAGCCCCTTCTGCCTGCCAGCTATCTGCAGACGTTCGCACTTTCGGAGCAGGGCTGCGAAAGGAGCCTTTCTGGGACACCAACTTTCCCAGGCTACGTTTGAAGTTTCAGGTGGCAAGACAAGCAAGCAGCCTCATTCTCTGTGCCTCTGTGCGAGCAGTGCCATGGACAGATGAGGCTGAGCAACAGCTTTCCAGATAGCCCCTTCTGGCTGCCAGCTATCTGCAGACATTCGCACTTTCGGAGCAGGGCTGTGATAGGAGCCTGGCAGGGACACCACCATTCCCAGCATGCGTTTGAAGTTTCAAGTGGCAAGATAAGCAAGCAGCCCCATTCTCTGTGCCTCTATGCGAACAGTGCCATGGGCAGATGAGGCTGAGCAACAGCTTTCCAGGCTAGCACCTTCTGGCTGCCAGCTATCTGCAGACGTTCGCATTTCAAGAGCAGGGCTGCGAAAGGAGCCTCGCTGGGACACCAACTTTCCCAGGCTACGTTTGAAGTTTGAGGTGGCAAGACAAGCAAGCAGCCCCATACTCTGTGCCTCTGTGCGAGCACTGCCATGGGCAGATGAGGCTGAGCAACAGCTTTCCTGGATAGCCCGTTCTGCCTGCCAGCTATCTGCAGACGTTCGCACTTTCGGAGCAGGGCTGTGATAGGAGCCTGACAGGGACACCACCATTCCCAGCATGCGTTTGAAGTTTCAAGTAGCAAGATGAGCAAGCAGCCCCATTCTCTGTGCCTCTGTGCGAGCAGTGCCATGGGCAGATGAGGCTGAGCAACAGCTTTCCAGGCTAGCACCTTCTGGCTGCCAGCTATCTGCAGACGTTCGCACTTTCGGAGCAGGGCTGCGAAAGGAGCCTGGCTGGGACACCAACTTTCCCAGCATGCGTTTGAAGTTTGAGGTGGCAAGACAAGCAAGGAGCCCCATTCTCTGTGCCTCTGTGCGAGCACTGCCATGGGCAGATGAGGCTGAGCAACAGCTTTCCAGGCTAGCCCCTTCTGGCTGCCAGCTATCTGCAGACGTTCGCACTTTCAAAGCAGGGCTGCGAAAGCAGCCTGGCTGGGACACCATCTTTCCCAGCATGCGTTTGAAGTTTGAGGTGGCAAGACAAGCAAGCAGCCCCATTCTCTGTGCCTCTGTGCGAGTAGTGCCATGGGCAGATGAGGCTGAGCAACAGCTTTCCAGGCTAGCACCTTCTGGCTGCCAGCTATCTGCAGACGTTCGCACTTTCGGAGCAGGGCTGCGAAAGGAGCCTGGCTGGGACACCAACTTTCCCAGCATGCGTTTGAAGTTTGAGGTGGCAAGACAAGCAAGCAGCCCCATTCTCTGTGCCTCTATGCGAACAGTGCCATGGGCAGATGAGGCTGAGCAACAGCTTTCCAGGCTAGCACCTTCTGGCTGCCAGCTATCTGCAGACGTTCGCATTTCAAGAGCAGGGCTGCGAAAGGAGCCTAGCAGGTACACCATCTTTCCCAGGCTACATTTGAGGTTTGAGGTGGCAAGACAAGCAAGGAGCCCCATTCTCTGTGCCTCTGTGCGAGCACTGCCATGGGCAGATGAGGCTGAGCAACAGCTTTCCAGGATAGCCCCTTCTGGCTGCCAGCTATCTGCAGACGTTCGCACTTTCGGAGCAGGGCTGTGATAGGAGCCTGGCAGGGACACCACCATTCCCAGCATGCGTTTGAAGTTTCAAGTGGCAAGATAAGCAAGCAGCCCCATTCTCCGTGCCTCTATGCGAACAGTGCCATGGGCAGATGAGGCTGAGCAACAGCTTTCCAGGCTAGCACCTTCTGGCTGCCAGCTATCTGCAGACGTTCGCATTTCAAGAGCAGCGCTACGAAAGGAGCCTGGCTGGGACACCATCTTTCCCAGGCTACGTTTGAAGTTTGAGGTGGCAAGACAAGCAAGGAGCCCCATTCTCTGTGCCTCTGTGCGAGCAGTGCCATGGGCAGATGAGGCTGAGCAACAGCTTTCCAGGCTAGCACCTTCTGGCTGCCAGCTATCTGCAGACGTTCGCACTTTCAAAGCAGGGCTGTGATAGGAGCCTGGCAGGGACACCACCATTCCCAGCATGCGTTTGAAGTTTCAAGTGGCAAGATAAGCAAGCAGCCCCATTCTCTGTGCCTCTGTGCGAGCACTGCCATGGGCAGATGAGGCTGAGCAACAGCTTTCCAGGATAGCACCTTCTGGCTGCCAGCTATCTGCAGACGTTCGCACTTTCGGAGCAGGGCTGCGAAAGCAGCCTGGCTGGGACACCACCATTCCCAGCATGCGTTTGAAGTTTGAGGTGGCAAGACAAGCAAGCAGCCCCATTCTCTGTGCCTCTGTGCGAGCACTGCCATGGGCAGATGAGGCTGAGCAACAGCTTTCCAGGCTAGCACCTTCTGGCTGCCAGCTATCTGCAGACGTTCGCACTTTCGGAGCAGGGCTGTGATAGGAGCCTGGCAGGGACACCACCATTCCCAGCATGCGTTTGAAGTTTCAAGTGGCAAGATAAGCAAGCAGCCCCATTCTCTGTGCTCTGTGCGAGCACTGCCATGGGCAGATGAGGCTGAGCAACAGCTTTCCAGGATAGCACCTTGTGGCTGCCAGCTCTCTGGAGATGTTCGCACTTTCCGAGCAGGGCTGTGATAGGAGCCTGGCAGGGACACCACCATTCCCAGCATGCGTTTGAAGTTTCAAGTGGCAAGATAAGCAAGCAGCCCCATTCTCTGTGCCTCCATGCGAACAGTGCCATGGGTAGATGAGGCTGAGCAACAGCTTTCCAGGCTAGCCCCTTCTGGCTGCCAGCTATCTGCAGACGTTCGCATTTCAAGAGCAGCGCTACGAAAGGAGCCTGGCTGGGACACCATCTTTCCCAGGCTACGTTTGAAGTTTGAGGTGGCAAGACAAGCAAGGAGCCCCATTCTCTGTGCCTCTGTGCGAGCAGTGCCATGGGCAGATGAGGCTGAGCAACAGCTTTCCAGGATAGCCCCTTCTGGCTGCCAGCTATCTGCAGACGTTCGCACTTTCGGAGCAGGGCTGTGATAGGAGCCTGGCAGGGACACCACCATTCCCAGCATGCGTTTGAAGTTTCAAGTGGCAAGATAAGCAAGCAGCCCCATTCTCTGTGCCTCTGTGCGAGCACTGCCATGGGCAGATGAGGCTGAGCAACAGCTTTCCAGGCTAGCCCCTTCTGGCTGCCAGCTATCTGCAGACGTTCGCACTTTCGGAGCAGGGCTGCGAAAGGAGCCTGGCTGGGACACCAACTTTCCCAGGCTACGTTTGAAGTTTGAGGTGGCAAGACAAGCAAGCAGCCCCATTCTCTGTGCCTCTGTGCGAGCACTGCCATGGGCAGATGAGGCTGAGCAACAGCTTTCCAGATAGCCCCTTCTGGCTGCCAGCTATCTGCAGACGTTCGCACTTTCGGAGCAGGGCTGTGATAGGAGCCTGGCAGGGACACCACCATTCCCAGCATGCGTTTGAAGTTTCAAGTGGCAAGATAAGCAAGCAGCCCCATTCTCTGTGCCTCTATGCGAACAGTGCCATGGGCAGATGAGGCTGAGCAACAGCTTTCCAGGCTAGCACCTTCTGGCTGCCAGCTATCTGCAGACGTTCGCATTTCAAGAGCAGGGCTGCGAAAGGAGCCTAGCAGGTACACCATCTTTCCCAGGCTACATTTGAAGTTTGAGGTGGCAAGACAAGCAAGGAGCCCCATTCTCTGTGCCTCTGTGCGAGCACTGCCATGGGCAGATGAGGCTGAGCAACAGCTTTCCAGGATAGCCCCTTCTGCCTGCCAGCTATCTGCAGACGTTCGCACTTTCGGAGCAGGGCTGTGATAGGAGCCTGGCAGGGACACCACCATTCCCAGCATGCGTTTGAAGTTTCAAGTGGCAAGATAAGCAAGCAGCCCCATTCTCTGTGCCTCTATGCGAACAGTGCCATGGGCAGATGAGGCTGAGCAACAGCTTTCCAGGCTAGCACCTTCTGGCTGCCAGCTATCTGCAGACGTTCGCATTTCAAGAGCAGCTCTACGAAAGGAGCCTGGCTGGGACACCATCTTTCCCAGGCTACGTTTGAAGTTTGAGGTGGCAAGACAAGCAAGGAGCCCCATTCTCTGTGCCTCTGTGCGAGCAGTGCCATGGGCAGATGAGGCTGAGCAACAGCTTTCCAGGATAGCCCCTTCTGGCTGCCAGCTATTTGCAGACGTTCGCACTTTCGGAGCAGGGCTGTGATAGGAGCCTGGCAGGGACACCACCATTCCCAGCATGCGTTTGAAGTTTCAAGTGGCAAGATAAGCAAGCAGCCCCATTCTCTGTGCCTCTATGCGAACAGTGCCATGGGCAGATGAGGCTGAGCAACAGCTTTCCAGGCTAGCACCTTCTGGCTGCCAGCTATCTGCAGACGTTCGCATTACAAGAGCAGCGCTACGAAAGGAGCCTGGCTGGGACACCATCTTTCCCAGGCTACGTTTGAAGTTTGAGGTGGCAAGACAATCAAGGAGCCCCATTCTCTGTGCCTCTGTGCGAGCAGTGCCATGGGCAGATGAGGCTGAGCAACAGCTTTCCAGGATAGCCCCTTCTGGCTGCCAGCTATCTGCAGACGTTCGCACTTTCGGAGCAGGGCTGTGATAGGAGCCTGGCAGGGACACCACCATTCCCAGCATGCGTTTGAAGTTTCAAGTGGCAAGATAAGCAAGCAGCCCCATTCTCCGTGACTCTGTGCGAGCACTGCCATGGGCAGATGAGGCTGAGCAACAGCTTTCCAGGCTAGCCCCTTCTGCCTGCCAGCTATCTGCAGACGTTCGCACTTTCGGAGCAGGGCTGCGAAAGAAGCCTGGCTGGGACACCAACTTTCCCAGGCTACGTTTGAAGTTTCAGGTGGCAAGACAAGCAAGCAGCCTCATTCTCTGTGCCTCTGTGCGAGCACTGCCATGGGCAGATGAGGCTGAGCAACAGCTTTCCAGGCTAGCCCCTTCTGGCTGCCAGCTATCTGCAGACGTTCGCACTTTCGGAGCAGGGCTGTGATAGGAGCCTGGCAGGGACACCACCATTCCCAGCATGCGTTTGAAGTTTCAAGTGGCAAGATAAGCAAGCAGCCCCATTCTCTGTGCCTCTATGCGAACAGTGCCATGGGCAGATGAGACTGAGCAACAGCTTTCCAGGCTAGCACCTTCTGGCTGCCAGCTATCTGCAGAAGTTCGCATTTCAAGAGCAGCGCTACGAAAGGAGCCTGGCTGGAACACCATCTTTCCCAGGCTACGTTTGAAGTTTGAGGTGGCAAGACAAGCAAGGAGCCCCATTCTCTGTGCCTCTGTGCGAGCAGTGCCATGGGCAGATGAGGCTGAGCAACAGCTTTCCAGGATAGCCCCTTCTGGCTGCCAGCTATCTGCAGACGTTCGCACTTTCGGAGCAGGGCTGTGATAGGAGCCTGGCAGGGACACCACCATTCCCAGCATGCGTTTGAAGTTTCAAGTGGCAAGATAAGCAAGCAGCCCCATTCTCTGTGCCTCTGTGCGAGCACTGCCATGGGCAGATGAGGCTGAGCAACAGCTTTCCAGGCTAGCCCCTTCTGCCTGCCAGCTATCTGCAGACGTTCGCACTTTCGGAGCAGGGCTGCGAAAGGAGCCTGGCTGGGACACCAACTTTCCCAGGCTACGTTTGAAGTTTGAGGTGGCAAGACAAGCAAGGAGCCCCATTCTCTGTGCCTCTGTGCGAGCACTGCCATGGGCAGATGAGGCTGAGCAACAGCTTTCCAGATAGCCCCTTCTGGCTGCCAGCTATCTGCAGACGTTCGCACTTTCGGAGCAGGGCTGTGATAGGAGCCTGGCAGGGACACCACCATTCCCAGCATGCGTTTGAAGTTTCAAGTGGCAAGATAAGCAAGCAGCCCCATTCTCTGTGCCTCTATGCGAACAGTGCCATGGGCAGATGAGGCTGAGCAACAGCTTTCCAGGCTAGCACCTTCTGGCTGCCAGCTATCTGCAGACGTTCGCATTTCAAGAGCAGGGCTGCGAAAGGAGCCTAGCAGGTACACCATCTTTCCCAGGCTACATTTGAAGTTTGAGGTGGCAAGACAAGCAAGGAGCCCCATTCTCTGTGCCTCTGTGCGAGCACTGCCATGGGCAGATGAGGCTGAGCAACAGCTTTCCAGGATAGCCCCTTCTGCCTGCCAGCTATCTGCAGACGTTCGCACTTTCGGAGCAGGGCTGTGATAGGAGCCTGGCAGGGACACCACCATTCCCAGCATGCGTTTGAAGTTTCAAGTGGCAAGATAAGCAAGCAGCCCCATTCTCTGTGCCTCTATGCGAACAGTGCCATGGGCAGATGAGGCTGAGCAACAGCTTTCCAGGCTAGCACCTTCTGGCTGCCAGCTATCTGCAGACGTTCGCATTTCAAGAGCAGCGCTACGAAAGGAGCCTGGCTGGGACACCATCTTTCCCAGGCTACGTTTGAAGTTTGAGGTGGCAAGACAAGCAAGGAGCCCCATTCTCTGTGCCTCTGTGCGAGCAGTGCCATGGGCAGATGAGGCTGAGCAACAGCTTTCCAGGATAGCCCCTTCTGGCTGCCAGCTATCTGCAGACGTTCGCACTTTCGGAGCAGGGCTGTGATAGGAGCCTGGCAGGGACACCACCATTCCCAGCATGCGTTTGAAGTTTCAAGTGGCAAGATAAGCAAGCAGCCCCATTCTCTGTGCCTCTATGCGAACAGTGCCATGGGCAGATGAGGCTGAGCAACAGCTTTCCAGGCTAGCACCTTCTGGCTGCCAGCTATCTGCAGACGTTCGCATTTCAAGAGCAGCGCTACGAAAGGAGCCTGGCTGGGACACCATCTTTCCCAGGCTACGTTTGAAGTTTGAGGTGGCAAGACAATCAAGGAGCCCCATTCTCTGTGCCTCTGTGCGAGCAGTGCCATGGGCAGATGAGGCTGAGCAACAGCTTTCCAGGATAGCCCCTTCTGGCTGCCAGCTATCTGCAGACGTTCGCACTTTCGGAGCAGGGCTGTGATAGGAGCCTGGCAGGGACACCACCATTCCCAGCATGCGTTTGAAGTTTCAAGTGGCAAGATAAGCAAGCAGCCCCATTCTCCGTGCCTCTGTGCGAGCACTGCCATGGGCAGATGAGGCTGAGCAACAGCTTTCCAGGCTAGCCCCTTCTGCCTGCCAGCTATCTGCAGACGTTCGCACTTTCGGAGCAGGGCTGCGAAAGGAGCCTGGCTGGGACACCAACTTTCCCAGGCTACGTTTGAAGTTTCAGGTGGCAAGACAAGCAAGCAGCCTCATTCTCTGTGCCTCTGTGCGAGCACTGCCATGGGCAGATGAGGCTGAGCAACAGCTTTCCAGGCTAGCCCCTTCTGGCTGCCAGCTATCTGCAGACGTTCGCACTTTCGGAGCAGGGCTGTGATAGGAGCCTGGCAGGGACACCACCATTCCCAGCATGCGTTTGAAGTTTCAAGTGGCAAGATAAGCAAGCAGCCCCATTCTCTGTGCCTCTATGCGAACAGTGCCATGGGCAGATGAGACTGAGCAACAGCTTTCCAGGCTAGCACCTTCTGGCTGCCAGCTATCTGCAGAAGTTCGCATTTCAAGAGCAGGGCTGCGAAAGGAGCCTCGCTGGGACACCAACTTTCCCAGGTTACGTTTGAAGTTTGAGGTGGCAAGACAAGCAAGCAGCCCCATACTCTGTGCCTCTGTGCGAGCACTGCCATGGGCAGATGAGGCTGAGCAACAGCTTTCCAGGATAGCCCCTTCTGCCAGCCTGCTATCTGCAGACATTCGCACTTTCGGAGCAGGGCTGTGATAGGAGCCTGGCAGGGACACCACCATTCCCAGCATGCGTTTGAAGTTTCAAGTAGCAAGATGAGCAAGCAGCCCCATTCTCTGTGCCTCTGTGCGAGCAGTGCCATGGGCAGATGAGGCTGAGCAACAGCTTTCCAGGCTAGCACCTTCTGGCTGCCAGCTATCTGCAGACGTTCGCACTTTCGGAGCAGGGCTGCGAAAGGAGCCTGGCTGGGACACCAACTTTCCCAGCATGCGTTTGAAGTTTGAGGTGGCAAGACAAGCAAGCAGCCCCATTCTCTGTGTCTCTGTGCGAGCACTGCCATGGGCAGATGAGGCTGAGCAACAGCTTTCCAGGCTAGCCCCTTCTGGCTGCCAGCTATCTGCAGACGTACGCACTTTCGGAGCAGGGCTGCGAAAGCAGCCTGGCAGGGACACCATCTTTCCCAGCATGCGTTTGAAGTTTGAGGTGGCAAGACAAGCAAGCAGCCCCATTCTCTGTGCCTCTGTGCGAGCACTGCCATGGGCAGATGAGGCTGAGCAACAGCTTTCCAGGCTAGCACCTTCTGGCTGCCAGCTATCTGCAGACGTTCGCACTTTCGGAGCAGGGCTGCGAAAGGAGCCTGGCTGGGACACCATTTTTCCCAGCATGCGTTTGAAGTTTCAAGTGGCAAGATAAACAAGCAGCCCCATTCTCTGTGCCTCCATGCGAACAGTGCCATGGGTAGATGAGGCTGAGCAACAGCTTTCCAGGCTAGCCACTTCTGGCTGCCAGCTATCTGCAGACGTTCGCACTTTCGGAGCAGGGCTGCGAAAGGAGCCTGGCTGGGACACCAACTTTCCCAGGCTACGTTTGAAGTTTCAGGTGGCAAGACAAGCAAGCAGCCTCATTCTCTGTGCCTCTGTGCGAGCACTGCCATGGGCAGATGAGGCTGAGCAACAGCTTTCCAGATAGCCCCTTCTGGCTGCCAGCTATCTGCAGACGTTCGCACTTTCGGAGCAGGGCTGTGATAGGAGCCTGGCAGGGACACCACCATTCCCAGCATGCGTTTGAAGTTTCAAGTGGCAAGATAAGCAAGCAGCCCCATTCTCTGTGCCTCTATGCGAACAGTGCCATGGGCAGATGAGGCTGAGCAACAGCTTTCCAGGCTAGCACCTTCTGGCTGCCAGCTATCTGCAGACGTTCGCATTTCAAGAGCAGGGCTGCGAAAGGAGCCTAGCAGGTACACCATCTTTCCCAGGCTACATTTGAAGTTTGAGGTGGCAAGACAAGCAAGGAGCCCCATTCTCTGTGCCTCTGTGCGAGCACTGCCATGGGCAGATGAGGCTGAGCAACAGCTTTCCAGGATAGCCCCTTCTGGCTGCCAGCTATCTGCAGACGTTCGCACTTTCGGAGCAGGGCTGTGATAGGAGCCTGACAGGGACACCACCATTCCTAGCATGCGTTTGAAGTTTCAAGTAGCAAGATGAGAAAGCAGCCCCATTCTCTGTGCATCTGTGCGAGCAGTGCCATGGGCAGATGAGGCTGAGCAACAGCTTTCCAGGCTAGCCCCTTCTGCCTGCCAGCTATCTGCAGACGTTCGCACTTTCGGAGCAGGGCTGCGAAAGGAGCCTGGTTGGGACAACAACTTTCCCAGCATGCGTTTGAAGTTTGAGGTGGCAAGACAAGCAAGCAGCCCCATTCTCTGTGCCTCTGTGCGAACAGTGCCATGGGCAGATGAGGCTGAGCAACAGCTTTCCAGGATAGCCCCTTCTGGCTGCCAGCTATCTGCAGACGTTCGCATTTCAAGAGCAGCGCTACGAAAGGAGCCTGGCTGGGACACCATCTTTCCCAGGCTACGTTTGAAGTTTGAGGTGGCAAGACAAGCAAGGAGCCCCATTCTCTGTGCCTCTGTGCGAGCAGTGCCACGGGCAGATGAGGCTGAGCAACAGCTTTCCAGGCTAGCCCCTTCTGCCTGCCAGCTATCTGCAGATGTTCGCACTTTCGGAGCAGGGCTGCGAAAGGAGCCTGGCTGGGACACCATCTTTCCCAGCATGCGTTTGAAGTTTGAGGTGGCAAGACAAGCAAGCAGCCCCATTCTCTGTGCCTCTGTGCGAGCACTGCCATGGGCAGATGAGGCTGAGCAACAGCTTTCCAGGCTAGCCCCTTCTGGCTGCCAGCTATCTGCAGACGTTCGCACTTTCGGAGCAGGGCTGCGCAAGGAGCCTGGCTGGGAAAACAAATTTCCCAGCATGCGTTTGAAGTTTGAGGTGGCAAGACAAGCAAGCAGCCCCATTCTCTGTGCCTCTATGCGAACAGTGCCATGGGCAGATGAGGCTGAGCAACAGCTTTCCAGGCTAGCCCCTTCTGCCTGCCAGCTATCTGCAGACGTTCGCACTTTCGGAGCAGGGCTATGATAGGAGCCTGGCAGGGACACCACCATTCCCAGCATGCGTTTGAAGTTTCAAGTGGCAAGATAAGCAAGCAGCCCCATTCTCTGTGCCTCTATGCGAACAGTGCCATGGGCAGATGAGGCTGAGCAACAGCTTTCCAGGCTAGCACCTTCTGGCTGCCAGCTATCTGCAGACGTTCGCACTTTCGGAGCAGGGCTGCGAAAGGAGCCTGTCTGGGACACCACCATTCCCAGCATGCGTTTGAAGTTTCAGGTGGCAAGACAAGCAAGCAGCCCCATTCTCTGTGCCTCTGTGCGAGCACTGCCATGGGCAGATGAGGCTGAGCAACAGCTTTCCAGGCTAGCACCTTCTGGCTGCCAGCTATCTGCAGACGTTCGCACTTTCGGAGCAGGGCTGTGATAGGAGCCTGGCAGGGACACCACCATTCCCAGCATGCGTTTGAAGTTTCAAGTGGCAAGATAAGCAAGCAGCCCCATTCTCTGTGCCTCTGTGCGAACAGTGCCATGGGCAGATGAGGCTGAGCAACAGCTTTCCAGGATAGCCCCTTCTGGCTGCCAGCTATCTGCAGACGTTCGCATTTCAAGAGCAGCGCTACGAAAGGAGCCTGGCTGGGACACCATCTTTCCCAGGCTACGTTTGAAGTTTGAGGTGGCAAGACAAGCAAGGAGCCCCATTCTCTGTGCCTCTGTGCGAGCAGTGCCACGGGCAGATGAGGCTGAGCAACAGCTTTCCAGGCTAGCCCCTTCTGCCTGCCAGCTATCTGCAGATGTTCGCACTTTCGGAGCAGGGCTGCGAAAGGAGCCTGGCTGGGACACCATCTTTCCCAGCATGCGTTTGAATTTTGAGGTGGCAAGACAAGCAAGGAGCCCCATTCTCTGTGCCTCTGTGCGAGCACTGCCATGGGCAGATGAGGCTGAGCAACAGCTTTCCAGGCTAGCCCCTTCTGGCTGCCAGCTATCTGCAGACGTTCGCACTTTCGGAGCAGGGTTGCGAAAGGAGCCTGGCTGGGAAAACAAATTTCCCAGCATGCGTTTGAAGTTTGAGGTGGCAAGACAAGCAAGCAGCCCCATTCTCTGTGCCTCTATGCGAACAGTGCCATGGGCAGATGAGGCTGAGCAACAGCTTTCCAGGCTAGCCCCTTCTGCCTGCCAGCTATCTGCAGACGTTCGCACTTTCGGAGCAGGGCTATGATAGGAGCCTGGCAGGGACACCACCATTCCCAGCATGCGTTTGAAGTTTCAAGTGGCAAGATAAGCAAGCAGCCCCATTCTCTGTGCCTCTATGCGAACAGTGCCATGGGCAGATGAGGCTGAGCAACAGCTTTCCAGGCTAGCACCTTCTGGCTGCCAGCTATCTGCAGACGTTCGCACTTTCGGAGCAGGGCTGCGAAAGGAGCCTGTCTGGGACACCACCATTCCCAGCATGCGTTTGAAGTTTCAGGTGGCAAGACAAGCAAGCAGCCCCATTCTCTGTGCCTCTGTGCGAGCACTGCCATGGGCAGATGAGGCTGAGCAACAGCTTTCCAGGCTAGCACCTTCTGGCTGCCAGCTATCTGCAGACGTTCGCACTTTCGGAGCAGGGCTGTGATAGGAGCCTGGCAGGGACACCACCATTCCCAGCATGCGTTTGAAGTTTCAAGTGGCAAGATAAGCAAGCAGCCCCATTCTCTGTGCTCTGTGCGAGCACTGCCATGGGCAGATGAGGCTGAGCAACAGCTTTCCAGGATAGCACCTTCTGGCTGCCAGCTCTCTGGAGATGTTCGCACTTTCCGAGCAGGGCTGTGATAGGAGCCTGGCAGGGACACCACCATTCCCAGCATGCGTTTGAAGTTTGAAGTGGCAAGATAAGCAAGCAGCCCCATTCTCTGTGCCTCCATGCGAACAGTGCCATGGGTAGATGAGGCTGAGCAACAGCTTTCCAGGCTAGCCCCTTCTGGCTGCCAGCTATCTGCAGACGTTCGCACTTTCGGAGCACGGCTGCGAAAGGAGCCTGGCTGGGACACCAACTTTCCCAGGCTACGTTTGAAGTTTGAGGTGGCAAGACAAGCAAGCAGCCCCATTCTCTCTGCCTGTGTGCGAGCACTGCCATGGGCAGATGAGGCTGAGCAACAGCTTTCCAGGATAGCCCCTTCTGCCTGCCAGCTATCTGCAGACGTTCGCACTTTCGGAGCAGGGCTGCGAAAGGAGCCTGGCTGGGACACCAACTTTCCCAGGCTACGTTTGAAGTTTCAGGTGGCAAGACAAGCAAGCAACCTCATTCTCTGTGCCTCTGTGCGAGCACTGCCATGGGCACATGAGGCTGAGCAACAGCTTTCCAGATAGCCCCTTCTGGCTGCCAGCTATCTGCAGACGTTCGCACTTTCGGAGCAGGGCTGCGAAAGGAGCGTGGCTGGGACAACAACTTTCCCAGCATGCGTTTGAAGTTTGAGGTGGCAAGACAAGCAAGCAGCCCCATTCTCTATGCCTCTATGCGAACAGTGCCATGGGCAGATGAGGCTGAGCAACAGCTTTCCAGGCTAGCACCTTCTGGCTGCCAGCTATCTGCAGACGTTCGCACTTTCAAGAGCAGGGCTGCGAAAAGAGCCTGGCTGGGACACCAACTTTCCCAGCATGCGTTTGAAGTTTGAGGTGGCAAGACAAGCAAGCAGCCCCAATCTCTGTGCCTCTGTGCGAGCACTGCCACGGGCAGATGAGGCTGAGCAACAGCTTTCCAGTCTAGCCCCTTCTGCCTGCCAGCTATCTGCAGACGTTCGCACTTTCGGAGCAGGGCTGCGAAAGGAGCCTGGCTGGGACACCAACTTTCCCAGGCTACGTTTGAAGTTTCAGGTGGCAAGATAAGCAAGCAGCCCCATTCTCCGTGCCTCTATGCGAACAGTGCCATGGGCAGATGAGGCTGAGCAACAGCTTTCCAGGCTAGCACCTTCTGGCTGCCAGCTATCTGCAGACGTTCGCATTTCAAGAGCAGCGCTACGAAAGGAGCCTGGCTGGGACACCATCTTTCCCAGGCTACGTTTGAAGTTTGAGGTGGCAAGACAAGCAAGGAGCCCCATTCTCTGTGCCTCTGTGCGAGCAGTGCCATGGGCAGATGAGGCTGAGCAACAGCTTTCCAGGCTAGCACCTTCTGGCTGCCAGCTATCTGCAGACGTTCGCACTTTCGGAGCAGGGCTGCGAAAGGAGCCTGGCTGGGACACCACCATTCCCAGCATGCGTTTGAAGTTTGAGGTGGCAAGACAAGCAAGCATCCCCATTCTCTGTGCCTCTGTGCGAGCACTGCCATGGGCAGATGAGGCTGAGCAACAGCTTTCCAGGCTAGCACCTTCTGGCTGCCAGCTATCTGCAGACGTTCGCACTTTCGGAGCAGGGCTGTGATAGGAGCCTGGCAGGGACACCACCATTCCCAGCATGCGTTTGAAGTTTCAAGTGGCAAGATAAGCAAGCAGCCCCATTCTCTGTGCTCTGTGCGAGCACTGCCATGGGCAGATGAGGCTGAGCAACAGCTTTCCAGGATAGCACCTTGTGGCTGCCAGCTCTCTGGAGATGTTGGCACTTTCCGAGCAGGGCTGTGATAGGAGCCTGGCAGGGACACCACCATTCCCAGCATGCGTTTGAAGTTTCAAGTGGCAAGATAAGCAAGCAGCCCCATTCTCTGTGCCTCCATGCGAACAGTGCCATGGGTAGATGAGGCTGAGCAACAGCTTTCCAGGCTAGCCCCTTCTGGCTGCCAGCTATCTGCAGACGTTCGCACTTTCGGAGCAGGGCTGCGAAAGGAGCCTGGCTGGGACACCAACTTTCCCAGGCTACGTTTGAAGTTTGAGGTGGCAAGACAAGCAAGCAGCCCCATTCTCTGTGCCTGTGTGCGAGCACTGCCATGGGCAGATGAGGCTGAGCAACAGCTTTCCAGGATAGCCCCTTCTGCCTGCCAGCTATCTGCAGACGTTCGCACTTTCGGAGCAGGGCTGCGAAAGGAGCCTGGCTGGGACACCAACTTTCCCAGGCTACGTTTGAAGTTTCAGGTGGCAAGACAAGCAAGCAACCTCATTCTCTGTGCCTCTGTGCGAGCACTGCCATGGGCACATGAGGCTGAGCAACAGCTTTCCAGATAGCCCTTTCTGGCTGCCAGCTATCTGCAGACGTTCGCACTTTCGGAGCAGGGCTGTGATAGGAGCCTGGCAGGGACACCACCATTCCCAGCATGCGTTTGAAGTTTCAAGTGGCAAGATAAGCAAGCAGCCCCATTCTCTGTGCCTCTATGCGAACAGTGCCATGGGCAGATGAGGCTGAGCAACAGCTTTCCAGGCTAGCCCCTTCTGGCTTCCAGCTATCTGCAGACGTTCGCACTTTCGGAGCAGGGCTGCGAAAGCAGCCTGGCTGGGACACCATCTTTCCCAGCATGCGTTTGAAGTTTGAGGTGGCAAGACAAGCAAGCAGCCCCATTCTCTGTGCCTCTGTGCGAGCACTGCCATGGGCAGATGAGGCTGAGCAACAGCTTTCCAGGCTAGCACCTTCTGGCTGCCAGCTATCTGCAGACGTTCGCACTTTCGGAGCAGGGCTGTGATAGGAGCCTGGCAGGGACACCACCATTCCCAGCATGCGTTTGAAGTTTCAAGTGGCAAGATAAGCAAGCAGCCCCATTCTCTGTGCTCTGTGCGAGCACTGCCATGGGCAGATGAGGCTGAGCAACAGCTTTCCAGGATAGCACCTTCTGGCTGCCAGCTCTCTGGAGATGTTCGCACTTTCCGAGCAGGGCTGTGATAGGAGCCTGGCAGGGACACCACCATTCCCAGCATGCGTTTGAAGTTTCAAGTGGCAAGATAAGCAAGCAGCCCCATTCTCTGTGCTCTGTGCGAGCACTGCCATGGGCAGATGAGGCTGAGCAACAGCTTTCCAGGATAGCACCTTCTGGCTGCCAGCTCTCTGGAGATGTTCGCACTTTCCGAGCAGGGCTGTGATAGGAGCCTGGCAGGGACACCACCATTCCCAGCATGCGTTTGAAGTTTCAAGTGGCAAGATAAGCAAGCAGCCCCATTCTCTGTGCCTCCATGCGAACAGTGCCATGGGTAGATGAGGCTGAGCAACAGCTTTCCAGGCTAGCCCCTTCTGGCTTCCAGCTATCTGCAGACGTTCGCACTTTCGGAGCAGGGCTGCGAAAGCAGCCTGGCTGGGACACCATATTTCCCAGCATGCGTTTGAAGTTTGAGGTGGCAAGACAAGCAAGCAGCCCCATTCTCTGTGCCTCTGTGCGAGCACTGCCATGGGCAGATGAGGCTGAGCAACAGCTTTCCAGGCTAGCACCTTCTGGCTGCCAGCTATCTGCAGACGTTCGCACTTTCGGAGCAGGGCTGTGATAGGAGCCTGGCAGGGACACCACCATTCCCAGCACGCGTTTGAAGTTTCAAGTGGCAAGATAAGCAAGCAGCCCCATTCTCTGTGCTCTGTGCGAGCACTGCCATGGGCAGATGAGGCTGAGCAACAGCTTTCCAGGATAGCACCTTCTGGCTGCCAGCTCTCTGGAGATGTTCGCACTTTCCGAGCAGGGCTGTGATAGGAGCCTGGCAGGGACACCACCATTCCCAGCATGCGTTTGAAGTTTCAAGTGGCAAGATAAGCAAGCAGCCCCATTCTCTGTGCCTCCATGCGAACAGTGCCATGGGTAGATGAGGCTGAGCAACAGCTTTCCAGGCTAGCCCCGTCTGGCTGCCAGCTATCTGCAGACGTTCGCACTTTCGGAGCAGGGCTGCGAAAGGAGCCTGGCTGGGACACCAACTTTCCCAGGCTACGTTTGAAGTTTCAGGTGGCAAGACAAGCAAGCAGCCCCATTCTCTGTGCCTCTGTGCGAGCACTGCCATGGGCAGATGAGGCTGAGCAACAGCTTTCCAGGATAGCCCCTTCTGCCTGCCAGCTATCTGCAGACGTTCGCACTTTCGGAGCAGGGCTGCGAAAGGAGCCTGGCTGGGACACCAACTTTCCCAGCATGCGTTTGAAGTTTGAGGTGGCAAGACAAGCAAGCAGCCCCATTCTCTGTGCCTCTATGCGAACAGTGCCATGGGCAGATGAGGCTGAGCAACAGCTTTCCAGGCTAGCCCCTTCTGGCTGCCAGCTATCTGCAGACGTTCGCACTTTCGGAGCAGGGCTGCGAAAGCAGCCTTGCTGGGACACCATCTTTCCCAGCATGCGTTTGAAGTTTGAGGTGGCAAGACAAGCAAGCAGCCCCATTCTCTGTGCCTCTGTGCGAGCACTGCCATGGGCAGATGAGGCTGAGCAACAGCTTTCCAGGCTAGCACCTTCTGGCTGCCAGCTATCTGCAGACGTTCGCACTTTCGGAGCAGGGCTGTGAAAGGAGCCTGGCTGGGACAACAACTTTCCCAGCATGCGTTTGAAGTTTCAAGTGGCAAGATAAGCAAGCAGCCCCATTCTCTGTGCCTCTATGCGAACAGTGCCATGGGCAGATGAGGCTGAGCAACAGCTTTCCAGGCTAGCACCTTCTGGCTGCCAGCTATCTGCAGACGTTCGCATTTCAAGAGCAGTGCTGCGAAAGGAGCCTCGCTGGGACACCAACTTTCCCAGGCTACGTTTGAAGTTTGAGGTGGCAAGACAAGCAAGAAGCCCCATACTCTGTGCCTCTGTGCGAGCACTGCCATGGGCAGATGAGGCTGAGCAACAGCTTTCCTGGATAGCCCGTTCTGCCTGCCAGCTATCTGCAGACGTTCGCACTTTCGGAGCAGGGCTGTGATAGGAGCCTGGCAGGGACACCACCATTCCCAGCATGCGTTTGAAGTTTCAAGTGGCAAGATGAGCAAGCAGCCCCATTCTCTGTGCCTCTGTGCGAGCAGTGCCATGGGCAGATGAGGCTGAGCAACAGCTTTCCAGGCTAGCACCTTCTGGCTGCCAGCTATCTGCAGACGTTCGCACTTTCGGAGCAGGGCTGCGAAAGGAGCCTGGCTGGGACACCAACTTTCCCAGCATGCGTTTGAAGTTTGAGGTGGCAAGACAAGCAAGGAGCCCCATTCTCTGTGCCTCTGTGCGAGCACTGCCATGGGCAGATGAGGCTGAGCAACAGCTTTCCAGGCTAGCCCCTTCTGGCTGCCAGCTATCTGCAGAGGTTCGCACTTTCGGAGCAGGGCTGCGAAAGCAGCCTGGCTGGGACACCATCTTTCCCAGCATGCGTTTGAAGTTTGAGGTGGCAAGACAAGCAAGCAGCCCCATTCTCTGTGCCTGTGTGCGAGCACTGCCATGGGCAGATGAGGCTGAGCAACAGCTTTCCAGGCTAGCCCCTTCTGGCTGCCAGCTATCTGCAGACGTTCGCACTTTCGGAGCAGGGCTGTGATAGGAGCCTGGCAGGGACACCACCATTCCCAGCATGCGTTTGAAGTTTCAAGTGGCAAGATAAGCAAGCAGCCCCATTCTCTGTGCCTCTATGCGAACAGTGCCATGGGCAGATGAGGCTGAGCAACAGCTTTCCAGGCTAGCACCTTCTGGCTGCCAGCTATCTGCAGACGTTCGCATTTCAAGAGCAGGGCTGCGAAAGGAGCCTCGCTGGGACACCAACTTTCCCAGGCTACGTTTGAAGTTTGAGGTGGCAAGACAAGCAAGCAGCCCCATACTCTGTGCCTCTGTGCGAGCACTGCCATGGGCAGATGAGGCTGAGCAACAGCTTTCCAGGATAGCCCGTTCTGCCTGCCAGCTATCTGCAGACGTTCGCACTTTCGGAGCAGGGCTGTGATAGGAGCCTGACAGGGACACCACCATTCCCAGCATGCGTTTGAAGTTTCAAGTAGCAAGATGAGCAAGCAGCCCCATTCTCTGTGCCTCTGTGCGAGCAGTGCCATGGGCAGATGAGGCTGAGCAACAGCTTTCCAGGCTAGCACCTTCTGGCTGCCAGCTATCTGCAGACGTTCGCACTTTCGGAGCAGGGCTGCGAAAGGAGCCTGGCTGGGACACCAACTTTCCCAGCATGCGTTTGAAGTTTGAGGTGGCAAGACAAGCAAGGAGCCCCATTCTCTGTACCTCTGTGCGAGCACTGCCATGGGCAGATGAGGCTGAGCAACAGCTTTCCAGGCTAGCCCCTTCTGGCTGCCAGCTATCTGCAGAGGTTCGCACTTTCGGAGCAGGGCTGCGAAAGCAGCCTGGCTGGGACACCATCTTTCCCAGCATGCGTTTGAAGTTTGAGGTGGCAAGACAAGCAAGCAGCCCCATTCTCTGTGCCTCTGTGCGAGCACTGCCATGGGCAGATGAGGCTGAGCAACAGCTTTCCAGGCTAGCACCTTCTGGCTGCCAGCTATCTGCAGACGTTCGCACTTTCGGAGCAGGGCTGCGAAAGGAGCCTGGCTGGGACAACAAATTTCCCAGCATGCGTTTGAAGTTTGAGGTGGCAAGACAAGCAAGCAGCCCCATTCTCTGTGCCTCTATGCGAACAGTGCCATGGGCAGATGAGGCTGAGCAACAGCTTTCCAGGCTAGCACCTTCTGGCTGCCAGCTATCTGCAGACGTTCGCATTTCAAGAGCAGGGCTGCGAAAGGAGCCTAGCAGGTACACCATCTTTCCCAGCATGCGTTTGAAGTTTGAGGTGGCAAGACAAGCAAGGAGCCCCATTCTCTGTGCCTCTGTGCGAGCAGTGCCATGGGCAGATGAGGCTGAGCAACAGCTTTCCAGGCTAGCCCCTTCTGGCTGCCAGCTATCTGCAGACGTTCGCACTTTCGGAGCAGGGCTGTGATAGGAGCCTGGCAGGGACACCACCATTCCCAGCATGCGTTTGAAGTTTCAAGTGGCAAGATAAGCAAGCAGCCCCATTCTCCGTGCCTCTATGCGAACAGTGCCATGGGCAGATGAGGCTGAGCAACAGCTTTCCAGGCTAGCACCTTCTGGCTGCCAGCTATCTGCAGACGTTCGCATTTCAAGAGCAGCGCTACGAAAGGAGCCTGGCTGGGACACCATCTTTCCCAGGCTACGTTTGAAGTTTGAGGTGGCAAGACAAGCAAGGAGCCCCATTCTCTGTGCCTCTGTGCGAGCAGTGCCATGGGCAGATGAGGCTGAGCAACAGCTTTCCAGGCTAGCACCTTCTGGCTGCCAGCTATCTGCAGACGTTCGCACTTTCGGAGCAGGGCTGTGATAGGAGCCTGGCAGGGACACCACCATTCCCAGCATGCGTTTGAAGTTTCAAGTGGCAAGATAAGCAAGCAGCCCCATTCTCCGTGCCTCTGTGCGAGCACTGCCATGGGCAGATGAGGCTGAGCAACAGCTTTCCAGGCTAGCCCCTTCTGGCTGCCAGCTATCTGCAGACGTTCGCACTTTCGGAGCAGGGCTGCGAAAGGAGCCTGGCTGGGACACCATCTTTCCCAGCATGCGTTTGAAGTTTGAGGTGGCAAGACAAGCAAGCAGCCCCATTCTCTGTGCCTCTGTGCGAGCACTGCCATGGGCAGATGAGGCTGAGCAACAGCTTTCCAGGCTAGCACCTTCTGGCTGCCAGCTATCTGCAGACGTTCGCACTTTCGGAGTAGGGCTGCGAAAGGAGCCTGGCTGGGACACCATCTTTCCCAGCATGCGTTTGAAGTTTGAGGTGGCAAGACAAGCAAGCAGCCCCATACTCTGTGCCTCTATGCGAACAGTGCCATGGGCAGATGAGGCTGAGCAACAGCTTTCCAGGCTAGCACCTTCTGGCTGCCAGCTATCTGCAGACGTTTGCATTTCAAGAGCAGGGCTGCGAAAGGAGCCTAGCAGGTACACCATCTTTCCCAGGCTACATTTGAAGTTTGAGGTGGCAAGACAAGCAAGGAGCCCCATTCTCTGTGCCTCTGTGCCAGCAGTGCCATGGGCAGATGAGGCTGAGCAACAGCTTTCCAGGCTAGCCCCTTCTGGCTACCAGCTATCTGCAGACGTTCGCACATTCGGAGCAGGGCTGTGATAGGAGCCCGGCAGGGACACCACCATTCCCAGCATGCGTTTGAAGTTTCAAGTGGCAAGATAAGCAAGCAGCCCCATTCTCCGTGCCTCTATGCGAACAGTGCCATGGGCAGATGAGGCTGAGCAACAGCTTTCCAGGCTAGCACCTTCTGGCTGCCAGCTATCTGCAGACGTTCGCATTTCAAGAGCAGGGCTGCGAAAGGAGCCTGGCTGGGACACCAACTTTCCCAGGCTACGTTTGAAGTTTGAGGTGGCAAGAAAAGCAAGGAGCCCCATTCTCTGTGCCTCTGTGCCAGCAGTGCCATGGGCAGATGAGGCTGAGCAACAGCTTTCCAGGATAGCCCCTTCTGGCTGCCAGCTATCTGCAGACGTTCGCACTTTCGGAGCAGGGCTGTGATAGGAGCCTGGCAGGGACACCACCATTCCCAGCAAGCGTTTGAAGTTTCAAGTGGCAAGATAAGCAAGCAGCCCCATTCTCCGTGCCTCTGTGCGAGCACTGCCATGGGCAGATGAGGCTGAGCAACAGCTTTCCAGGCTAGCACCTTCTGGCTGCCAGCTATCTGCAGACGTTCGCACTTTCGGAGCAGGGCTGCGAAAGGAGCCTGGCTGGGACACCAACTTTCCCAGCATGCGTTTGAAGTTTGAGGTGGCAAGACAAGCAAGCAGCCCCATTCTCTGTGCCTCTGTGCGAGCACTGCCATGGGCAGATGAGGCTGAGCAACAGCTTTCCAGGCTAGCACCTTCTGGCTGCCAGCTATCTGCAGACGTTCGCACTTTCGGAGCAGGGCTGTGATAGGAGCCTGGCAGGGACACCACCATTCCCAGCATGCGTTTGAAGTTTCAAGTGGCAAGATAAGCAAGCAGCTCCATTCTCTGTGCTCTGTGCGAGCACTGCCATGGGCAGATGAGGCTGAGCAACAGCTTTCCAGGATAGCACCTTGTGGCTGCCAGCTATCTGGAGACGTTCGCACTTTCCGAGCAGGGCTGTGATAGGAGCCTGGCAGGGACACCACCATTCCCAGTATGCGTTTGAAGTTTCAAGTGGCAAGATAAACAAGCAGCCCCATTCTCTGTGCCTCCATGCGAACAGTGCCATGGGTAGATGAGGCTGAGCAACAGCTTTCCAGGATAGCCCCTTCTGGCTGCCAGCTATCTGCAGACGTTCGCACTTTCGGAGCAGGGCTGCGAAAGAAGCCTGGCTGGGACACCAACTTTCCCAGGCTACGTTTGAAGTTTGAGGTGGCAAGAGAAGTAAGCAGCCCCATTCTCTGTGCCTGTGTGCGAGCACTGCCATGGGCAGATGAGGCTGAGCAACAGCTTTCCAGTCTAGCCCCTTCTGCCTGCCAGCTATCTGCAGACGTTCGCACTTTCGGAGCAGGGCTGCGAAAGCAGGCTGGCTGGGACACCAACTTTCCCAGGCTACGTTTGAAGTTTCAGGTGGCAAGACAAGCAAGCAGCCTCATTCTCTGTGCCTCTGTGCGAGCACTGCCATGGGCAGATGAGGCTGAGCAACAGCTTTCCAGATAGCCACTTCTGGCTGCCAGCTATCTGCAGACGTTCGCACTTTCGGAGCAGGGCTGCGAAAGCAGCCTGGCTGGGACACCATCTTTCCCAGCATGCGTTTGAAGTTTGAGGTGGCAAGACAAGCAAGCAGCCCCATTCTCTGTGCCTCTGTGCGAGCACTGCCATGGGCAGATGAGGCTGAGCAACAGCTTTCCAGGCTAGCACCTTCTGGCTGCCAGCTATCTGCAGACGTTCGCACTTTCGGAGCAGGGCTGCGAAAGGAGCCTGGCTGGGACAACAAATTTCCCAGCATGCGTTTGAAGTTTGAGGTGGCAAGACAAGCAAGCAGCCCCATTCTCTGTGCCTCTATGCGAACAGTGCCATGGGCAGATGAGGCTGAGCAACAGCTTTCCAGGCTAGCACCTTCTGGCTGCCAGCTATCTGCAGACGTTCGCATTTCAAGAGCAGGGCTGCGAAAGGAGCCTAGCAGGTACACCATCTTTCCCAGGCTACATTTGAAGTTTGAGGTGGCAAGACAAGCAAGCAGCCCCATTCTCTGTGCCTCTGTGCGAGCACTGCCATTGGCAGATGAGGCTGAGCAACAGCTTTCCAGGATAGCCCCTTCTGGCTGCCAGCTATCTGCAGACGTTCGCACTTTCGGAGCAGGGCTGTGATAGGAGCCTGGCAGGGACACCACCATTCCCAGCATGCGTTTGAAGTTTCAAGTGGCAAGATTAGCAAGCAGCCCCATTCTCCGTGCCTCTATGCGAACAGTGCCATGGGCAGATGAGGCTGAGCAACAGCTTTCCAGGCTAGCACCTTCTGGCTGCCAGCTATCTGCAGACGTTCGCATTTCAAGAGCAGGGCTGTGAAAGGAGCCTGGCTGGGACACCATCTTTCCCAGGCTACGTTTGAAGTTTGAGGTGGCAAGACAAGCAAGGAGCCCCATTCTCTGTGCCTCTGTGCGAGCAGTGCCATGGGCAGATGAGGCTGAGCAACAGCTTTCCAGGCTAGCACCTTCTGGCTGCCAGCTATCTGCAGACGTTCGCACTTTCGGAGCAGGGCTGCGAAAGGAGCCTGGCTGGGACACCAACTTTCCCAGGCTACGTTTGAAGTTTGAGGTGGCAAGACAAGCAAGCAGCCCCATTCTCTGTGCCTCTGTGCGAGCACTGCCATGGGCAGATGAGGCTGAGCAACAGCTTTCCAGGCTAGCCCCTTCTGGCTGCCAGCTATCTGCAGACGTTCGCACTTTCGGAGCAGGGCTGTGATAGGAGCCTGACAGGGACACCACCATTCCCAGCATGCGTTTGAAGTTTCAAGTAGCAAGATGAGCAAGCAGCCCCATACTCTGTGCATCTGTGCGAGCAGTGCCATGGGCAGATGAGGCTGAGCAACAGCTTTCCAGGCTAGCACCTTCTGGCTGCCAGCTATCTGCAGACGTTCGCACTTTCGGAGCAGGGCTGCGAAAGGAGCCTGGCTGAGACACCAACTTTCCCAGCATGCGTTTGAAGTTTGAGGTGGCAAGACAAGCAAGGAGCCCCATTCTCTGTGCCTCTGTGCGAGCACTGCCATGGGCAGATGAGGCTGAGCAACAGCTTTCCAGTCTAGCCCCTTCTGGCTGCCAGCTATCTGCAGACGTTCGCACTTTCGGAGCAGGGCTGCGAAAGCAGCCTGGCTGGGACACCATCTTTCCCAGCATGCGTTTGAAGTTTGAGGTGGCAAGACAAGCAAGCAGCCCCATTCTCTGTGCCTCTATGCGAACAGTGCCATGGGCAGATGAGGCTGAGCAACAGCTTTCCAGGCTAGCACCTTCTGGCTGCCAGCTATCTGCAGACGTTCGCATTTCAAGAGCAGGGCTGCGAAAGGAGCCTAGCAGGTACACCATCTTTCCCAGGCTACGTTTGAAGTTTGAGGTGGCAAGACAAGCAAGGAGCCCCATTCTCTGTGCCTCTGTGCGAGCAGTGCCATGGGCAGATGAGGCTGAGCAACAGCTTTCCAGGCTAGCACCTTCTGGCTGCCAGCTATCTGCAGACGTTCGCATTTCAAGAGCAGCGCTACGAAAGGAGCCTGGCTGGGACACCATCTTTCCCAGGCTACGTTTGAAGTTTGAGGTGGCAAGACAAGCAAGGAGCCCCATTCTCTGTGCCTCTGTGCGAGCAGTGCCATGGGCAGATGAGGCTGAGCAACAGCTTTCCAGGCTAGCACCTTCTGGCTGCCAGCTATCTGCAGACGTTCGCACTTTCGGAGCAGGGCTGTGATAGGAGCCTGGCAGGGACACCACCATTCCCAGCATGTGTTTGAAGTTTCAAGTGGCAAGATAAGCAAGCAGCCCCATTCTCTGTGCCTCTGTGCGAGCACTGCCATGGGCAGATGAGGCTGAGCAACAGCTTTCCAGGATAGCACCTTCTGGCTGCCAGCTATCTGCAGACGTTCGCACTTTCGGAGCAGGGCTGCGAAAGCAGCCTGGCTGGGACACCATCTTTCCCAGCATGCGTTTGAAGTTTGAGGTGGCAAGACAAGCAAGCAGCCCCATTCTCTGTGCCTCTGTGCGAGCACTGCCATGGGCAGATGAGGCTGAGCAACAGCTTTCCAGGCTAGCACCTTCTGGCTGCCAGCTATCTGCAGACGTTCGCACTTTTGGAGCAGGGCTGCGAAAGGAGCCTGGCTGGGACATCAACTTTCCCAGGCTACGTTTGAAGTTTGAGTTGGCAAGACAAGCAAGCAGCCCCATACTCTGTGCCTCTATGCGAACAGTGCCATGGGCAGATGAGGCTGAGCAACAGCTTTCCAGGCTAGCACCTTCTGGCTGCCAGCTATCTGCAGACGTTCGCATTTCAAGAGCAGGGTTGCGAAAGGAGCCTAGGAGGTACACCATCTTTCCCAGGCTACATTTGAAGTTTGAGGTGGCAAGACAAGCAAGGAGCCCCATTCTCTGTGCCTCTGTGCGAGCAGTGCCATGGGCAGATGAGGCTGAGCAACAGCTTTCCAGGATAGCCCCTTCTGGCTGCCAGCTATCTGCAGACGTTCGCACTTTCGGAGCAGGGCTGTGATAGGAGCCTGGCAGGGGCACCACCATTCCCAGCATGCGTTTGAATTTTCAAGTGGCAAGATAAGCAAGCAGCCCCATTCTCTGTGCCTCTGTGCGAGCACTGCCATGGGCAGATGAGGCTGAGCAACAGCTTTCCAGGCTAGCACCTTCTGGCTGCCAGCTATCTGCAGACGTTCGCATTTCAAGAGCAGGGATGCGAAAGGAGCCTAGCAGTTACACCATCTTTCCCAGGCTACGTTTGAAGTTTGAGGTGGCAAGACAAGCAAGGAGCCCCATTCTCTGTGCCTCTGTGCCAGCAGTGCCATGGGCAGATGAGGCTGAGCAACAGCTTTCCAGGCTAGCACCTTCTGGCTGCCAGCTATTTGCAGACGTCCGCACTTTCGGAGCAGGGCTGTGATAGGAGCCTTGCAGGGACACCACCATTCCCAGCATGCGTTTGAAGTTTCAAGTGGCAAGATAAGCAAGCAGTCCCATTCTCCGTGCCTCTGTGCGAGCACTGCCATGGGCAGATGAGGCTGAGCAACAGCTTTCCAGGCTAGCACCTTCTGGCTGCCAGCTATCTGCAGACGTTCGCACTTTCGGAGCAGGGCTGCGAAAGGAGCCTGGCTGGGACACCAACTTTCCCAGGTTACGTTTGAAGTTTGAGGTGGCAAGACAAGCAAGCAGCCCCATTCTCTGTGCCTCTGTGCGAGCACTGCCATGGGCAGATGAGGCTGAGCAACAGCTTTCCAGGATAGCCCCTTCTGCCTGCCAGCTATCTGCAGACGTTCGCACTTTCGGAGCAGGGCTGTGATAGGAGCCTGACAGGGACACCACCATTCCCAGCATGAGTTTGAAGTTTCAAGTAGCAAGATGAGCAAGTAGTCCCATTCTCTGTGCCTCTGTGCGAGCAGTGCCATGGGCAGATGAGGCTGAGCAACAGCTTTCCAGGCTAGCACCTTCTGGCTGCCAGCTATCTGCAGACGTTCGCACTTTCGGAGCAGGGCTGCGAAAGGAGCCTGGCTGGGACACCAACTTTCCCAGCATGCGTTTGAAGTTTGAGGTGGCAAGACAAGCAAGGAGCCCCATTCTCTGTGCCTCTGTGCGAGCACTGCCATGGGCAGATGAGGCTGAGCAACAGCTTTCCAGGCTAGCCCCTTCTGGCTGCCAGCTATCTGCAGACGTTCGCACTTTCGGAGCAGGGCTGCGAAAGCAGCCTGGCTGGGACAACAACTTTCCCAGCATGCGTTTGAAGTTTGAGGTGGCAAGACAAGCAAGCAGCCCCATTCTCTGTGCCTCTATGCGAACAGTGCCATGGGCAGATGAGGCTGAGCAACAGCTTTCCAGGCTAGCACCTTCTGGCTGCCCGCTATCTGCAGACGTTCGCATTTCAAGAGCAGGGCTGCGAAAGGAGCCTAGCAGGTACACCATCTTTCCCAGGTTACATTTGAAGTTTGAGGTGGCAAGAGAAGCAAGCAGCCCCATTCTCTGTGCCTCTGTGCGAGCACTGCCATGGGCAGATGAGGCTGAGCAACAGCTTTCCAGGATAGCCCCTTCTGGCTGCCAGCTATCTGCAGACGTTCGCACTTTCGGAGCAGGGCTGTGATAGGAGCCTGGCAGGGACACCACCATTCCCAGCATGCGTTTGAAGTTTCAAGTGGCAAGATAAGCAAGCAGCCCCATTCTCCGTGCCTCTATGCGAACAGTGCCATGGGCAGATGAGGCTGAGCAACAGCTTTCCAGGCTAGCACCTTCTGGCTGCCAGCTATCTGCAGACGTTCGCATTTCAAGAGCAGCGCTACGAAAGGAGCCTGGCTGGGACACCATCTTTCCCAGGCTACGTTTGAAGTTTGAGGTGGCAAGACAAGCAAGGAGCCCCATTCTCTGTGCCTCTGTGCGAACAGTGCCATGGGCAGATGAGGCTGAGCAACAGCTTTCCAGGCTAGCACCTTCTGGCTGCCAGCTATCTGCAGACGTTCGCACTTTCGGAGCAGGGCTGTGATAGGAGCCTGGCAGGGACAACACCATTCCCAGCATGCGTTTGAAGTTTCAAGTGGCAAGATAAGCAAGCAGCCCCATTCTCCGTGCCTCTGTGCGAGCAGTGCCATGGGCAGATGAGGCTGAGCAACAGCTTTCCAGGCTAGCACCTTCTGGCTGCCAGCTATCTGCAGACGTTCGCACTTTCGGAGCAGGGCTGCGAAAAGAGCCTGGCAGGGACACCACCATTCCCAGCATGCGTTTGAAATTTCAAGTGGCAAGATAAGCAAGCAGCCCCATTCTTCGTGCCTCTGTGCGAGCACTGCCATGGGCAGATGAGGCTGAGCAACAGCTTTCCAGGCTAGCACCTTCTGGCTGCCAGCTATCTGCAGACGTTCGCACTTTCGGAGCAGGGCTGCGAAAGGACCCTGGCTGGGACACCAACTTTCCCAGGTTACGTTTGAAGTTTGAGGTGGCAAGACAAGCAAGCAGCCCCATTCTCTGTGCCTCTGTGCGAGCACTGCCATGGGCAGATGAGGCTGAGCAACACCTTTCCAGGATAGCCCCTTCTGCCTGCCATCTATCTGCAGACGTTCGCACTTTCTGAGCAGGGCTGTGATAGGAGCCTGACAGGGACACCACCATTCCCAGCATGAGTTTGAAGTTTCAAGTAGCAAGACAAGCAAGGAGCCCCATTCTCTGTGCCTCTGTGCGAGCACTGCCATGGGCAGATGAGGCTGAGCAACAGCTTTCCAGGCTAGCCCCTTCTGGCTGCCAGCTATCTGCAGACGTTCGCACTTTCGGAGCAGGGCTGCGAAAGCAGCCTGGCTGGGACACCATCTTTCCCAGCATGCGTTTGAAGTTTGAGGTGGCAAGACAAGCAAGCAGCCCCATTCTCTGTGCCTCTGTGCGAGCACTGCCATGGGCAGATGAGGCTGAGCAACAGCTTTCCAGGCTAGCACCTTCTGGCTGCCAGCTATCTGCAGACGTTCGCACTTTCGGAGCAGGGCTGCGAAAGGAGCCTGGCTGGGACAACAACTTTCCCAGCATGCGTTTGAAGTTTGAGGTGGCAAGACAAGCAAGCAGCCCCATTCTCTGTGCCTCTATGCGAACAGTGCCATGGGCAGATGAGGCTGAGCAACAGCTTTCCAGGCTAGCACCTTCTGGCTGCCAGCTATCTGCAGACGTTCGCATTTCAAGAGCAGGGCTGCGAAAGGACCCTAGCAGGTACACCATCTTTCCAGGCTACATTTGAAGTTTGAGGTGGCAAGACAAGCAAGGAGCCCCATTCTCTGTGCCTCTGTGCGAGCACTGCCATGGGCAGATGAGGCTGAGCAACAGCTTTCCAGGATAGCCCCTTCTGGCTGCCAGCTATCTGCAGACGTTCGCACTTTCGGAGCAGGGCTGTGATAGGAGCCTGGCAGGGGCACCACCATTCCCAGCATGCGTTTGAATTTTCAAGTGGCAAGATAAGCAAGCAGCCCCATTCTCCGTGCCTCTATGCGAACAGTGCCATGGACAGATGAGGCTGAGCAACAGCTTTCCAGGCTAGCACCTTCTGGCTGCCAGCTATCTGCAGACGTTCGCATTTGAAGAGCAGGGATACGAAAGGAGCCTAGCAGTTACACCATCTTTCCCAGGCTACGTTTGAAGTTTGAGGTGGCAAGACAAGCAAGGAGCCCCATTCTCTGTGCCTCTGTGCCAGCAGTGCCATGGGCAGATGAGGCTGAGCAACAGCTTTCCAGGCTAGCACCTTCTGGCTGCCAGCTATCTGCAGACGTTCGCACTTTCGGAGCAGGGCTGCGAAAGGAGCCTGGCTGGGACACCAACTTTCCCAGGCTACGTTTGAAGTTTGAGGTGGCAAGACAAGCAAGCAGCCCCATTCTCTGTGCCTCTGTGCGAGCACTGCCATGGGCAGATGAGGCTGAGCAACAGCTTTCCAGGATAGCCCCTTCTGCCTGCCAGCTATCTGCAGACGTTCGCACTTTCGGAGCAGGGCTGTGATAGGAGCCTGACAGGGACACCACCATTCCCAGCATGCGTTTGAAGTTTCAAGTAGCAAGATGAGCAAGCAGCCCCATACTCTATGCATCTGTGCGAGCAGTGCCATGGGCAGATGAGGCTGAGCAACAGCTTTCCAGGCTAGCACCTTCTGGCTGCCAGCTATCTGCAGACGTTCGCACTTTCGGAGCAGGGCTGCGAAAGGAGCCTGGCTGGGACACCAACTTTCCCAGCATGCGTTTGAAGTTTGAGGTGGCAAGACAAGCAAGGAGCCCCATTCTCTGTGCCTCTGTGCGAGCACTGCCATGGGCAGATGAGGCTGAGCAACAGCTTTCCAGTCTAGCCCCTTCTGCCTGCCAGCTATCTGCAGACGTTCGCACTTTCGGAGCAGGGCTGCGAAAGCAGCCTGGCTGGGACACCATCTTTCCCAGCATGCGTTTGAAGTTTGAGGTGGCAAGACAAGCAAGCAGCCCCATTCTCTGTGCCTCTATGCGAACAGTGCCATGGGCAGATGAGGCTGAGCAACAGCTTTCCAGGCTAGCACCTTCTGGCTGCCAGCTATCTGCAGACGTTCGCATTTCAAGAGCAGGGCTGCGAAAGGAGCCTAGCAGGTACACCATCTTTCCCAGGCTACGTTTGAAGTTTGAGGTGGCAAGACAAGCAAGGAGCCCCATTCTCTGTGCCTCTGTGCGAGCAGTGCCATGGGCAGATGAGGCTGAGCAACAGCTTTCCAGGCTAGCACCTTCTGGCTGCCAGCTATCTGCAGACGTTCGCATTTCAAGAGCAGCGCTACGAAAGGAGCCTGGCTGGGACACCATCTTTCCCAGGCTACGTTTGAAGTTTGAGGTGGCAAGACAAGCAAGGAGCCCCATTCTCTGTGCCTCTGTGCGAGCAGTGCCATGGGCAGATGAGGCTGAGCAACAGCTTTCCAGGCTAGCACCTTCTGGCTGCCAGCTATCTGCAGACGTTCGCACTTTCGGAGCAGGGCTGTGATAGGAGCCTGGCAGGGACACCACCATTCCCAGCATGTGTTTGAAGTTTCAAGTGGCAAGATAAGCAAGCAGCCCCATTCTCTGTGCCTCTGTGCGAGCACTGCCATGGGCAGATGAGGCTGAGCAACAGCTTTCCAGGATAGCACCTTCTGGCTGCCAGCTATCTGCAGACGTTCGCACTTTCGGAGCAGGGCTGCGAAAGCAGCCTGGCTGGGACACCATCTTTCCCAGCATGCGTTTGAAGTTTGAGGTGGCAAGACAAGCAAGCAGCCCCATTCTCTGTGCCTCTGTGCGAGCACTGCCATGGGCAGATGAGGCTGAGCAACAGCTTTCCAGGCTAGCACCTTCTGGCTGCCAGCTATCTGCAGACGTTCGCATTTCAAGAGCAGGGTTGCGAAAGGAGCCTAGGAGGTACACCATCTTTCCCAGGCTACATTTGAAGTTTGAGGTGGCAAGACAAGCAAGGAGCCCCATTCTCTGTGCCTCTGTGCGAGCAGTGCCATGGGCAGATGAGGCTGAGCAACAGCTTTCCAGGATAGCCCCTTCTGGCTGCCAGCTATCTGCAGACGTTCGCACTTTCGGAGCAGGGCTGTGATAGGAGCCTGGCAGGGGCACCACCATTCCCAGCATGCGTTTGAATTTTCAAGTGGCAAGATAAGCAAGCAGCCCCATTCTCTGTGCCTGTGTGCGAGCACTGCCATGGGCAGATGAGGCTGAGCAACAGCTTTCCAGGCTAGCACCTTCTGGCTGCCAGCTATCTGCAGACGTTCGCATTTGAAGAGCAGGGATGCGAAAGGAGCCTAGCAGTTACACCATCTTTCCCAGGCTACGTTTGAAGTTTGAGGTGGCAAGACAAGCAAGGAGCCCCATTCTCTGTGCCTCTGTGCGAGCAGTGCCATGGGCAGATGAGGCTGAGCAACAGCTTTCCAGGCTAGCACCTTCTGGCTGCCAGCTATTTGCAGACGTCCGCACTTTCGGAGCAGGGCTGTGATAGGAGCCTGGCAGGGACACCACCATTCCCAGCATGCGTTTGAAGTTTCAAGTGGCAAGATAAGCAAGCAGCCCCATTCTCCGTGCCTCTGTGCGAGCACTGCCATGGGCAGATGAGGCTGAGCAACAGCTTTCCAGGCTAGCACCTTCTGGCTGCCAGCTATCTGCAGACGTTCGCACTTTCGGAGCAGGGCTGCGAAAGGAGCCTGGCTGGGATACCAACTTTCCCAGGTTACGTTTGAAGTTTGAGGTGGCAAGACAAGCAAGCAGCCCCATTCTCTGTGCCTCTGTGCGAGCACTGCCATGGGCAGATGAGGCTGAGCAACAGCTTTCCAGGATAGCCCCTTCTGCCTGCCAGCTATCTGCAGACGTTCGCACTTTCGGAGCAGGGCTGTGATAGGAGCCTGACAGGGACACCACCATTCCCAGCATGAGTTTGAAGTTTCAAGTAGCAAGATGAGCAAGTAGTCCCATTCTCTGTGCCTCTGTGCGAGCAGTGCCATGGGCAGATGAGGCTGAGCAACAGCTTTCCAGGCTAGCACCTTCTGGCTGCCAGCTATCTGCAGACGTTCGCACTTTCGGAGCAGGGCTGCGAAAGGAGCCTGGCTGGGACACCAACTTTCCCAGCATGCGTTTGAAGTTTGAGGTGGCAAGACAAGCAAGGAGCCCCATTCTCTGTGCCTCTGTGCGAGCACTGCCATGGGCAGATGAGGCTGAGCAACAGCTTTCCAGGCTAGCCCCTTCTGGCTGCCAGCTATCTGCAGACGTTCGCACTTTCGGAGCAGGGCTGCGAAAGCAGCCTGGCTGGGACACCATCTTTCCCAGCATGCGTTTGAAGTTTGAGGTGGCAAGACAAGCAAGCAGCCCCATTCTCTGTGCCTCTGTGCGAGCACTGCCATGGGCAGATGAGGCTGAGCAACAGCTTTCCAGGCTAGCACCTTCTGCCTGCCAGCTATCTGCAGACGTTCGCACTTTCGGAGCAGGGCTGCGAAAGGAGCCTGGCTGGGACAACAACTTTCCCAGCATGCGTTTGAAGTTTGAGGTGGCAAGACAAGCAAGCAGCCCCATTCTCTGTGCGTCTATGCGAACAGTGCCATGGGCAGATGAGGCTGAGCAACAGCTTTCCAGGCTAGCACCTTCTGGCTGCCCGCTATCTGCAGACGTTCGCATTTCAAGAGCAGGGCTGTGAAAGGAGCCTAGCAGGTACACCATCTTTCCCAGGCTACATTTGAAGTTTGAGGTGGCAAGAGAAGCAAGCAGCCCCATTCTCTGTGCCTCTGTGCGAGCACTGCCATGGGCAGATGAGGCTGAGCAACAGCTTTCCAGGATAGCCCCTTCTGGCTGCCAGCTATCTGCAGACGTTCGCACTTTCGGAGCAGGGCTGTGATAGGAGCCTGGCAGGGACACCACCATTCCCAGCATGCGTTTGAAGTTTCAAGTGGCAAGATAAGCAAGCAGCCCCATTCTCCGTGCCTCTATGCGAACAGTGCCATGGGCAGATGAGGCTGAGCAACAGCTTTCCAGGCTAGCACCTTCTGGCTGCCAGCTATCTGCAGACGTTCGCATTTCAAGAGCAGCGCTACGAAAGGAGCCTGGCTGGGACACCAACTTTCCCAGGCTACGTTTGAAGTTTGAGGTGGCAAGACAAGCAAGGAGCCCCATTCTCTGTGCCTCTGTGCGAACAGTGCCATGGGCAGATGAGGCTGAGCAACAGCTTTCCAGGCTAGCACCTTCTGGCTGCCAGCTATCTGCAGACGTTCGCACTTTCGGAGCAGGGCTGTGATAGGAGCCTGACAGGGACACCACCATTCCCAGCATGCGTTTGAAGTTTCAAGTGGCAAGATAAGCAAGCAGCCCCATTCTCCGTGCCTCTGTGCGAGCAGTGCCATGGGCAGATGAGGCTGAGCAACAGCTTTCCAGGCTAGCACCTTCTGGCTGCCAGCTATCTGCAGACGTTCGCACTTTCGGAGCAGGGCTGCGAAAAGAGCCTGGCAGGGACACCACCATTCCCAGCATGCGTTTGAAATTTCAAGTGGCAAGATAAGCAAGCAGCCCCATTCTTCGTGCCTCTGTGCGAGCACTGCCATGGGCAGATGAGGCTGAGCAACAGCTTTCCAGGCTAGCACCTTCTGGCTGCCAGCTATCTGCAGACGTTCGCACTTTCGGAGCAGGGCTGCGAAAGGACCCTGGCTGGGACACCAACTTTCCCAGGTTACGTTTGAAGTTTGAGGTGGCAAGACAAGCAAGCAGCCCCATTCTCTGTGCCTCTGTGCGAGCACTGCCATGGGCAGATGAGGCTGAGCAACAGCTTTCCAGGATAGCCCCTTCTGCCTGCCATCTATCTGCAGACGTTCGCACTTTCGGAGCAGGGCTGCGAAAGCAGCCTGGCTGGGACACCATCTTTCCCAGCATGCGTTTGAAGTTTGAGGTGGCAAGACAAGCAAGCAGCCCCATTCTCTGTGCCTCTGTGCGAGCACTGCCATGGGCAGATGAGGCTGAGCAACAGCTTTCCAGGCTAGCACCTTCTGGCTGCCAGCTATCTGCAGACGTTCGCACTTTCGGAGCAGGGCTGCGAAAGGAGCCTGGCTGGGACAACAACTTTCCCAGCATGCGTTTGAAGTTTGAGGTGGCAAGACAAGCAAGCAGCCCCATTCTCTGTGCCTCTATGCGAACAGTGCCATGGGCAGATGAGGCTGAGCAACAGCTTTCCAGGCTAGCACCTTCTGGCTGCCCGCTATCTGCAGACGTTCGCATTTCAAGAGCAGGGCTGCGAAAGGAGCCTAGCAGGTACACCATCTTTCCCAGGCTACATTTGAAGTTTGAGGTGGCAAGACAAGCAAGCAGCCCCATTCTCTGTGCCTCTGTGCGAGCACTGCCATGGGCAGATGAGGCTGAGCAACAGCTTTCCAGGCTAGCACCTTCTGGCTGCCAGCTATCTGCAGACGTTCGCACTTTCGGAGCAGGGCTGTGATAGGAGCCTGGCAGGGACACCACCATTCCCAGCATGCGTTTGAAGTTTCAAGTGGCAAGATAAGCAGGCAGCCCCATTCTCCGTGCCTCTATGCGAACAGTGCCATGGGCAGATGAGGCTGAGCAACAGCTTTCCAGGCTAGCACCTTCTGGCTGCCAGCTATCTGCAGACGTTCGCATTTCAAGAGCAGCGCTACGAAAGGAGCCTGGCTGGGACACCATCTTTCCCAGGCTACGTTTGAAGTTTGAGGTGGCAAGACAAGCAAGGAGCCCCATTCTGTGTGCCTCTGTGCGAGCAGTGCCATGGGCAGATGAGGCTGAGCAACAGCTTTCCAGGCTAGCACCTTCTGGCTGCCAGCTATCTGCAGACGTTCGCACTTTCGGAGCAGGGCTGCGAAAGCAGCCTGGCTGGGACACCATCTTTCCCAGCATGCGTTTGAAGTTTGAGGTGGCAAGACAAGCAAGCAGCCCCATTCTCTGTGCCTCTGTGCGAGCACTGCCATGGGCAGATGAGGCTGAGCAACAGCTTTCCAGGCTAGCACCTTCTGGCTGCCAGCTATCTGCAGACGTTCGCACTTTCGGAGCAGGGCTGCGAAAGGAGCCTGGCTGGGACATCAACTTTCCCAGGCTACGTTTGAAGTTTGAGGTGGCAAGACAAGCAAGCAGCCCCATACTCTGTGCCTCTATGCGAACAGTGCCATGGGCAGATGAGGCTGAGCAACAGCTTTCCAGGCTAGCACCTTCTGGCTGCCAGCTATCTGCAGACGTTCGCATTTCAAGAGCAGGGCTGCGAAAGGAGCCTAGCAGGTACACCATCTTTCCAGGCTACATTTGAAGTTTGAGGTGGCAAGACAAGCAAGGAGCCCCATTCTCTGTGCCTCTGTGCGAGCACTGCCATGGGCAGATGAGGCTGAGCAACAGCTTTCCAGGATAGCCCCTTCTGGCTGCCAGCTATCTGCAGACGTTCGCACTTTCGGAGCAGGGCTGTGATAGGAGCCTGGCAGGGGCACCACCATTCCCAGCATGCGTTTGAATTTTCAAGTGGCAAGATAAGCAAGCAGCCCCATTCTCCGTGCCTCTATGCGAACAGTGCCATGGACAGATGAGGCTGAGCAACAGCTTTCCAGGCTAGCACCTTCTGGCTGCCAGCTATCTGCAGACGTTCGCATTTGAAGAGCAGGGATACGAAAGGAGCCTAGCAGTTACACCATCTTTCCCAGGCTACGTTTGAAGTTTGAGGTGGCAAGACAAGCAAGGAGCCCCATTCTCTGTGCCTCTGTGCCAGCAGTGCCATGGGCAGATGAGGCTGAGCAACAGCTTTCCAGGCTAGCACCTTCTGGCTGCCAGCTATCTGCAGACGTCCGCACTTTCGGAGCAGGGCTGTGATAGGAGCCTGGCAGGGACACCACCATTCCCAGCATGCGTTTGAAGTTTCAAGTGGCAAGACAAGCAAGGAGCCCCATTCTCTGTGCCTCTGTGCGAGCACTGCCATGGGCAGATGAGGCTGAGCAACAGCTTTCCAGGCTAGCCCCTTCTGGCTGCCAGCTATCTGCAGACGTTCGCACTTTCGGAGCAGGGCTGCGAAAGCAGCCTGGCTGGGACACCATCTTTCCCAGCATGCGTTTGAAGTTTGAGGTGGCAAGACAAGCAAGCAGCCCCATTCTCTGTGCCTCTGTGCGAGCACTGCCATGGGCAGATGAGGCTGAGCAACAGCTTTCCAGGCTAGCACCTTCTGGCTGCCAGCTATCTGCAGACGTTCGCACTTTCGGAGCAGGGCTGTGAAAGGAGCCTGGCTGGGACAACAACTTTCCCAGCATGCGTTTGAAGTTTGAGGTGGCAAGACAAGCAAGCAGCCCCATTCTCCGTGCCTCTATGCGAACAGTGCATTGGGCAGATGAGGCTGAGCAACAGCTTTCCAGGCTAGCACCTTCTGGCTGCCAGCTATCTGCAGACGTTCGCACTTTCGGAGCAGGGCTGCGAAAGCAGCCTGGCTGGGACACCATCTTTCCCAGCATGCGTTTGAAGTTTGAGGTGGCAAGACAAGCAAGCAGCCCCATTCTCTGTGCCTCTGTGCGAGCACTGCCATGGGCAGATGAGGCTGAGCAACAGCTTTCCAGGCTAGCACCTTCTGGCTGCCAGCTATCTGCAGACGTTCGCATTTCAAGAGCAGGGCTGCGAAAGGAGCCTAGCAGGTACACCATCTTTCCCAGGCTACATTTGAAGTTTGAGGTGGCAAGACAAGCAAGGAGCCCCATTCTCTGTGCCTGTGTGCGAGCACTGCCATGGGCAGATGAGGCTGAGCAACAGCTTTCCAGGCTAGCCCCTTCTGGCTGCCAGCTATCTGCAGACGTTCGCACTTTCGGAGCAGGGCTGTGATAGGAGCCTGGCAGGGGCACCACCATTCCCAGCATGCGTTTGAATTTTCAAGTGGCAAGATAAGCAAGCAGCCCCATTCTCCGTGCCTCTATGCGAACAGTGCCATGGGCAGATGAGGCTGAGCAACAGCTTTCCAGGCTAGCACCTTCTGGCTGCCAGCTATCTGCAGACGTCCGCACTTTCGGAGCAGGGCTGCGAAAGCAGCCTGGCTGGGACACCATCTTTCCCAGCATGCGTTTGAAGTTTGAGGTGGCAAGACAAGCAAGCAGCCCCATTCTCTGTGCCTCTATGCGAACAGTGCCATGGGCAGATGAGGCTGAGCAACAGCTTTCCAGGCTAGCACCTTCTGGCTGCCAGCTATCTGCAGACGTTCGCATTTCAAGAGCAGGGCTGCGAAAGGAGCCTAGCAGGTACACCATCTTTCCCAGGCTACATTTGAAGTTTGAGGTGGCAAGACAAGCAAGGAGCCCCATTCTCTGTGCCTCTGTGCCAGCAGTGCCATGGGCAGATGAGGCTGAGCAACAGCTTTCCAGGCTAGCACCTTCTGGCTGCCAGCTATCTGCAGACGTCCGCACTTTCGGAGCAGGGCTGTGATAGGAGCCTGGCAGGGACACCACCATTCCCAGCATGCGTTTGAAGTTTCAAGTGGCAAGATAAGCAAGCAGCCCCATTCTCCGTGCCTCTGTGCGAGCACTGCCATGGGCAGATGAGGCTGAGCAACAGCTTTCCAGGCTAGCACCTTCTGGCTGCCAGCTATCTGCAGACGTTCGCACTTTCGGAGCAGGGCTGTGATAGGAGCCTGGCAGGGACACCACCATTCCCAGCATGCGTTTGAAGTTTCAAGTGGCAAGATAAGCAAGCAGCCCCATTCTCTGTGCCTGTGTGCGAGCACTGCCATGGGCAGATGAGGCTGAGCAACAGCTTTCCAGGCTAGCACCTTCTGGCTGCCAGCTATCTGCAGACGTTCGCATTTGAAGAGCAGGGATGCGAAAGGAGCCTAGCAGTTACACCATCTTTCCCAGGCTACGTTTGAAGTTTGAGGTGGCAAGACAAGCAAGGAGCCCCATTCTCTGTGCCTCTGTGCCAGCAGTGCCATGGGCAGATGAGGCTGAGCAACAGCTTTCCAGGCTAGCACCTTCTGGCTGCCAGCTATTTGCAGACGTCCGCACTTTCGGAGCAGGGCTGTGATAGGAGCCTGGCAGGGACACCACCATTCCCAGCATGCGTTTGAAGTTTCAAGTGGCAAGATAAGCAAGCAGCCCCATTCTCCGTGCCTCTGTGCGAGCACTGCCATGGGCAGATGAGGCTGAGCAACAGCTTTCCAGGCTAGCACCTTCTGGCTGCCAGCTATCTGCAGACGTTCGCATTTCAAGAGCAGGGCTGTGATAGGAGCCTGGCAGGGACACCACCATTCCCAGCATGCGTTTGAAGTTTCAAGTGGCAAGATAAGCAAGCAGCCCCATTCTCTGTGCCTCTGTGTGAGCACTGCCATGGGCAGATGAGGCTGAGCAACAGCTTTCCAGGATAGCCCCTTCTGGCTGCCAGCTATCTGCAGACGTTCGCACTTTCGGAGCAGGGCTGTGATAGGAGCCTGGCTGGGACACCACCATTCCCAGCATGCGTTTGAAGTTTCAAGTAGCAAGATGAGCAAGTAGTCCCATTCTCTGTGCCTCTGTGCGAGCACTGCCATGGGCAGATGAGGCTGAGCAACAGCTTTCCAGGATAGCACCTTCTGGCTGCCAGCTATCTGCAGACGTTCGCACTTTCGGAGCAGGGCTGCGAAAGGAGCCTGGCTGGGACAACAACTTTCCCAGCATGCGTTTGAAGTTTGAGGTGGCAAGACAAGCAAGCAGCCCCATTCTCTGTGCCTCTATGCGAACAGTGCCATGGGCAGATGAGGCTGAGCAACAGCTTTCCAGGCTAGCACCTTCTGGCTGCCCGCTATCTGCAGACGTTCGCATTTCAAGAGCAGGGCTGCGAAAGGAGCCTAGCAGGTACACCATCTTTCCCAGGCTACATTTGAAGTTTGAGGTGGCAAGACAAGCAAGCAGCCCCATTCTCTGTGCCTCTGTGCGAGCACTGCCATGGGCAGATGAGGCTGAGCAACAGCTTTCCAGGATAGCCCCTTCTGCCTGCCAGCTATCTGCAGACGTTCGCACTTTCGGAGCAGGGCTGTGATAGGAGCCTGGCAGGGACACCACCATTCCCAGCATGCGTTTGAAGTTTCAAGTGGCAAGATAAGCAAGCAGCCCCATTCTCCATGCCTCTATGCGAACAGTGCCATGGGCAGATGAGGCTGAGCAACAGCTTTCCAGGCTAGCACCTTCTGGCTGCCAGCTATCTGCAGACGTTCGCATTTCAAGAGCAGCGCTACGAAAGGAGCCTGGCTGGGACACCATCTTTCCCAGGCTACGTTTGAAGTTTGAGGTGGCAAGACAAGCAAGGAGCCCCATTCTCTGTGCCTCTGTGCGAACAGTGCCATGGGCAGATGAGGCTGAGCAACAGCTTTCCAGGCTAGCACCTTCTGGCTGCCAGCTATCTGCAGACGTTCGCACTTTCGGAGCAGGGCTGTGATAGGAGCCTGGCAGGGACACCACCATTCCCAGCATGCGTTTGAAGTTTCAAGTGGCAAGATAAGCAAGCAGCCCCATTCTCCGTGCCTCTGTGCGAGCAGTGCCATGGGCAGATGAGGCTGAGCAACAGCTTTCCAGGCTAGCACCTTCTGGCTGCCAGCTATCTGCAGACGTTCGCACTTTCGGAGCAGGGCTGCGAAAAGAGCCTGGCAGGGACACCACCATTCCCAGCATGCGTTTGAAGTTTCAAGTGGCAAGATAAGCAAGCAGCCCCATTCTTCGTGCCTCTGTGCGAGCACTGCCATGGGCAGATGAGGCTGAGCAACAGCTTTCCAGGCTAGCACCTTCTGGCTGCCAGCTATCTGCAGACGTTCGCACTTTCGGAGCAGGGCTCCGAAAAGACCCTGGCTGGGACACCAACTTTCCCAGGTTACGTTTGAAGTTTGAGGTGGCAAGACAAGCAAGCAGCCCCATTCTCTGTGCCTCTGTGCGAGCACTGCCATGGGCAGATGAGGCTGAGCAACAGCTTTCCAGGATAGCCCCTTCTGCCTGCCAGCTATCTGCAGACGTTCGCACTTTCGGAGCAGGGCTGTGATAGGAGCCTGACAGGGACACCACCATTCCCAGCATGAGTTTGAAGTTTCAAGTAGCAAGATGAGCAAGTAGCCCCATTCTCTGTGCCTCTGTGCGAGCACTGCCATGGGCAGATGAGGCTGAGCAACAGCTTTCCAGGCTAGCCCCTTCTGGCTGCCAGCTATCTGCAGAGGTTCGCACTTTCGGAGCAGGGCTGCGAAAGCAGCCTGGCTGGGACACCATCTTTCCCAGCATGCGTTTGAAGTTTGAGGTGGCAAGACAAGCAAGCAGCCCCATTCTCTGTGCCTCTGTGCGAGCACTGCCATGGGCAGATGAGGCTGAGCAACAGCTTTCCAGGCTAGCACCTTCTGGCTGCCAGCTATCTGCAGACGTTCGCACTTTCGGAGCAGGGCTGCGAAAGGAGCCTGGCTGGGACAACAACTTTCCCAGCATGCGTTTGAAGTTTGAGGTGGCAAGACAAGCAAGCAGCCCCATTCTCTGTGCCTCTGTGCGAACAGTGCCATGGGCAGATGAGGCTGAGCAACAGCTTTCCAGGCTAGCACCTTCTGGCTGCCAGCTATCTGCAGACGTTTGCATTTCAAGAGCAGGGCTGCGAAAGGAGCCTAGCAGGTACACCATCTTTCCCAGGCTACATTTGAAGTTTGAGGTGGCAAGACAAGCAAGCAGCCCCATTCTCTGTGCCTCTGTGCGAGCACTGCCATGGGCAGATGAGGCTGAGCAACAGCTTTCCAGGATAGCCCCTTCTGCCTGCCAGCTATCTGCAGACGTTCGCACTTTCGGAGCAGGGCTGTGATAGGAGCCTGGCAGGGACACCACCATTCCCAGCATGCGTTTGAAGTTTCAAGTGGCAAGATAAGCAAGCAGCCCCATTCTCCGTGCCTCTATGCGAACAGTGCCATGGGCAGATGAGGCTGAGCAACAGCTTTCCAGGCTAGCACATTCTGGCTGCCAGCTATCTGCAGACGTTCGCATTTCAAGAGCAGCGCTACGAAAGGAGCCTGGCTGGGACACCATCTTTCCCAGGCTACGTTTGAAGTTTGAGGTGGCAAGACAAGCAAGGAGCCCCATTCTGTGTGCCTCTATGCGAACAGTGCCATGGGCAGATGAGGCTGAGCAACAGCTTTCCAGGCTAGCACCTTCTGGCTGCCAGCTATCTGCAGACGTCCGCACTTTCGGAGCAGGGCTGTGATAGGAGCCTGGCAGGGACACCACCATTCCCAGCATGAGTTTGAAGTTTCAAGTGGCAAGACAAGCAAGGAGCCCCATTCTCTGTGCCTCTGTGCGAGCACTGCCATGGGCAGATGAGGCTGAGCAACAGCTTTCCAGGCTAGCCCCTTCTGGCTGCCAGCTATCTGCAGACGTTCGCACTTTCGGAGCAGGGCTGCGAAAGCAGCCTGGCTGGGACACCATCTTTCCCAGCATGCGTTTGAAGTTTGAGGTGGCAAGACAAGCAAGCAGCCCCATTCTCTGTGCCTCTGTGCGAGCACTGCCATGGGCAGATGAGGCTGAGCAACAGCTTTCCAGGCTAGCACCTTCTGGCTGCCAGCTATCTGCAGACGTTCGCACTTTCGGAGCCGGGCTGTGAAAGGAGCCTGGCTGGGACAACAACTTTCCCAGCATGCGTTTGAAGTTTGAGGTGGCAAGACAAGCAAGCAGCCCCATTCTCTGTGCCTCTATGCGAACAGTGCCATGGGCAGATGAGGCTGAGCAACAGCTTTCCAGGCTAGCACCTTCTGGCTGCCAGCTATCTGCAGACGTTCGCATTTCAAGAGCAGCGCTACGAAAGGAGCCTGGCTGGGACACCATCTTTCCCAGGCTACGTTCGAAGTTTGAGGTGGCAAGACAAGCAAGGAGCCCCATTCTCTGTGCCTCTGTGCGAGCAGTGCCATGGGCAGATGAGGCTGAGCAACAGCTTTCCAGGCTAGCCCCTTCTGGCTGCCAGCTATCTGCAGACGTTCGCACTTTCGGAGCAGGGCTGTGATAGGAGCCTGGCAGGGACACCACCATTCCCAGCATGCGTTTGAAGTTTCAAGTGGCAAGATAAGCAAGCAGCCCCATTCTCCGTGCCTCTGTGCGAGCACTGCCATGGGCAGATGAGGCTGAGCAACAGCTTTCCAGGCTAGCACCTTCTGGCTGCCAGCTATCTGCAGACGTTCGCACTTTCGGAGCAGGGCTGCGAAAGGAGCCTGGCTGGGACACCAACTTTCCCAGCATGCGTTTGAAGTTTGAGGTGGCAAGACAAGCAAGCAGCCCCATTCTCTGTGCCTCTGTGCGAGCACTGCCATGGGCAGATGAGGCTGAGCAACAGCTTTCCAGGCTAGCACCTTCTGGCTGCCAGCTATCTGCAGACGTTCGCACTTTCGGAGCAGGGCTGCGAAAGCAGCCTGGCTGGGACACCATCTTTCCCAGCATGCGTTTGAAGTTTGAGGTGGCAAGACAAGCAAGCAGCCCCATTCTCTGTGCCTCTGTGCGAGCACTGCCATGGGCAGATGAGGCTGAGCAACAGCTTTCCAGGCTAGCACCTTCTGGCTGCCAGCTATCTGCAGACGTTCGCACTTTCGGAGCAGGGCTGCGAAAGGAGCCTAGTAGGTACACCATCTTTCCCAGGCTACATTTGAAGTTTGAGGTGGCAAGACAAGCAAGGAGCCCCATTCTCTGTGCCTCTGTGCGAGCACTGCCATGGGCAGATGAGGCTGAGCAACAGCTTTCCAGGCTAGCCCCTTCTGGCTGCCAGCTATCTGCAGACGTTCGCACTTTCGGAGCAGGGCTGTGATAGGAGCCTGGCAGGGGCACCACCATTCCCAGCATGCGTTTGAATTTTCAAGTGGCAAGATAAGCAAGCAGCCCCATTCTCCGTGCCTCTATGCGAACAGTGCCATGGGCAGATGAGGCTGAGCAACAGCTTTCCAGGCTAGCACCTTCTGGCTGCCAGCTATCTGCAGACGTTCGCATTTCAAGAGCAGGGATGCGAAAGGAGCCTAGCAGTTACACCATCTTTCCCAGGCTACGTTTGAAGTTTGAGGTGGCAAGACAAGCAAGGAGCCCCATTCTCTGTGCCTCTGTGCCAGCAGTGCCATGGGCAGATGAGGCTGAGCAACAGCTTTCCAGGCTAGCACCTTCTGGCTGCCAGCTATCTGCAGACGTTCGCACTTTCGGAGCAGGGCTGTGATAGGAGCCTGGCAGGGACACCACCATTCCCAGCATGCGTTTGAAGTTTCAAGTGGCAAGATAAGCAAGCAGCCCCATTCTCCGTACTTCTGTGCGAACAGTGCCATGGGCAGATGAGGCTGAGCAACAGCTTTCCAGGCTAGCACCTTCTGGCTGCCAGCTATCTGCAGACGTTCGCACTTTCGGAGCAGGGCTGCGAAAGGAGCCTGGCTGGGACACCAACTTTCCCAGCATGCGTTTGAAGTTTGAGGTGGCAAGACAAGCAAGCAGCCCCATTCTCTGTGCCTCTGTGCGAGCACTGCCATGGGCAGATGAGGCTGAGCAACAGCTTTCCAGGCTAGCACCTTCTGGCTGCCAGCTATCTGCAGACGTTCGCACTTTCGGAGCAGGGCTGCGAAAGCAGCCTGGCTGGGACACCATCTTTCCCAGCATGCGTTTGAAGTTTGAGGTGGCAAGACAAGCAAGCAGCCCCATTCTCTGTGCCTCTGTGCGAGCACTGCCATGGGCAGATGAGGCTGAGCAACAGCTTTCCAGGCTAGCACCTTCTGGCTGCCAGCTATCTGCAGACGTTCGCATTTCAAGAGCAGGGCTGCGAAAGGAGCCTAGCAGGTACACCATCTTTCCCAGGCTACATTTGAAGTTTGAGGTGGCAAGACAAGCAAGGAGCCCCATTCTCTGTGCCTCTGTGCGAGCACTGCCATGGGCAGATGAGGCTGAGCAACAGCTTTCCAGGATAGCCCCTTCTGGCTGCCAGCTATCTGCAGACGTTCGCACTTTCGGAGCAGGGCTGTGATAGGAGCCTGGCAGGGACACCACCATTCCCAGCATGCGTTTGAAGTTTCAAGTGGCAAGATAAACAAGCAGCCCCATTCTCCGTGCCTCTATGCGAACAGTGCCATGGGCAGATGAGGCTGAGCAACAGCTTTCCAGGCTAGCACCTTCTGGCTGCCAGCTATCTGCAGACGTTCGCATTTCAAGAGCAGCGCTACGAAAGGAGCCTGGCTGGGACACCATCTTTCCCAGGCTACGTTTGAAGTTTGAGGTGGCAAGACAAGCAAGGAGCCCCATTCTGTGTGCCTCTGTGCGAGCAGTGCCATGGGCAGATGAGGCTGAGCAACAGCTTTCCAGGCTAGCACCTTCTGGCTGCCAGCTATCTGCAGACGTTCGCACTTTCGGAGCAGGGCTGCGAAAGCAGCCTGGCTGGGACACCATCTTTCCCAGCATGCGTTTGAAGTTTGAGGTGGCAAGACAAGCAAGCAGCCCCATTCTCTGTGCCTCTGTGCGAGCACTGCCATGGGCAGATGAGGCTGAGCAACAGCTTTCCAGGCTAGCACCTTCTGGCTGCCAGCTATCTGCAGACGTTCGCACTTTCGGAGCAGGGCTGTGATAGGAGCCTGGCAGGGGCACCACCATTCCCAGCATGCCTTTGAATTTTCAAGTGGCAAGATAAGCAAGCAGCCCCATTCTCCGTGCCTCTATGCGAACAGTGCCATGGGCAGATGAGGCTGAGCAACAGCTTTCCAGGCTAGCACCTTCTGGCTGCCAGCTATATGCAGACGTTCGCATTTGAAGAGCAGGGATACGAAAGGAGACTAGCAGTTATACCATCTTTCCCAGGCTACGTTTGAAGTTTGAGGTGGCAAGACAAGCAAGGAGCCCCATTCTCTGTGCCTCTGTGCCAGCAGTGCCATGGGCAGTTGAGGCTGAGCAACAGCTTTCCAGGCTAGCACCTTCTGGCTGCCAGCTATCTGCAGACGTCCGCACTTTCGGAGCAGGGCTGTGATAGGAGCCTGGCAGGGACACCACCATTCCCAGCATGCGTTTGAAGTTTCAAGTGGCAAGACAAGCAAGGAGCCCCATTCTCTGTGCCTCTGTGCGAGCACTGCCATGGGCAGATGAGGCTGAGCAACAGCTTTCCAGGCTAGCCCCTTCTGGCTGCCAGCTATCTGGAGACGTTCGCACTTTCGGAGCAGGGCTGCGAAAGCAGCCTGGCTGGGACACCATCTTTCCCAGCATGCGTTTGAAGTTTGAGGTGGCAAGACAAGCAAGCAGCCCCATTCTCTGTGCCTCTGTGCGAGCACTGCCATGGGCAGATGAGGCTGAGCAACAGCTTTCCAGGCTAGCACCTTCTGGCTGCCAGCTATCTGCAGACGTTCGCACTTTCGGAGCAGGGCTGTGAAAGGAGCCTGGCTGGGACAACAACTTTCCCAGCATGCGTTTGAAGTTTGAGGTGGCAAGACAAGCAAGCAGCCCCATTCTCTGTGCCTCTATGCGAACAGTGCCATGGGCAGATGAGGCTGAGCAACAGCTTTCCAGGCTAGCACCTTCTGGCTGCCAGCTATCTGCAGACGTTCGCATTTCAAGAGCAGGGCTGCGAAAGGAGCCTAGCAGGTACACCATCTTTCCCAGGCTACATTTGAAGTTTGAGGTGGCAAGACAAGCAAGCAGCCCCATTCTCTGTGCCTCTGTGCGAGCACTGCCATGGGCAGATGAGGCTGAGCAACAGCTTTCCAGGCTAGCCCCTTCTGGCTGCCAGCTATCTGCAGACGTTCGCACTTTCGGAGCAGGGCTGTGATAGGAGCCTGGCAGGGACACCATCTTTCCCAGGCTACGTTCGAAGTTTGAGGTGGCAAGATAAGCAAGCAGCCCCACTCTCCGTGCCTCTGTGCGAGCACTGCCATGGGCAGATGAGGCTGAGCAACAGCTTTCCAGGCTAGCCCCTTCTGGCTGCCAGCTATCTGCAGACGTTCGCACTTTCGGAGCAGGGCTGTGATAGGAGCCTGGCAGGGACACCACCATTCCCAGCATGCGTTTGAAGTTTCAAGTGGCAAGATAAGCAAGCAGCCCCATTCTCCGTGCCTCTGTGCGAGCACTGCCATGGGCAGATGAGGCTGAGCAACAGCTTTCCAGGCTAGCACCTTCTGGCTGCCAGCTATCTGCAGACGTTCGCACTTTCGGAGCAGGGCTGTGATAGGAGCCTGGCAGGGACACCACCATTCCCAGCATGCGTTTGAAGTTTCAAGTGGCAAGATAAGCAAGCAGCCCCATTCTCCGTACTTCTGTGCGAACAGTGCCATGGGCAGATGAGGCTGAGCAACAGCTTTCCAGGCTAGCACCTTCTGGCTGCCAGCTATCTGCAGACGTTCGCACTTTCGGAGCAGGGCTGCGAAAGGAGCCTGGCTGGGACACCAACTTTCCCAGCATGCGTTTGAAGTTTGAGGTGGCAAGACAAGCAAGCAGCCCCATTCTCTGTGCCTCTGTGCGAGCACTGCCATGGGCAGATGAGGCTGAGCAACAGCTTTCCAGGCTAGCACCTTCTGGCTGCCAGCTATCTGCAGACGTTCGCACTTTCGGAGCAGGGCTGCGAAAGCAGCCTGGCTGGGACACCATCTTTCCCAGCATGCGTTTGAAGTTTGAGGTGGCAAGACAAGCAAGCAGCCCCATTCTCTGTGCCTCTGTGCGAGCACTGCCATGGGCAGATGAGGCTGAGCAACAGCTTTCCAGGCTAGCACCTTCTGGCTGCCAGCTATCTGCAGACGTTCGCATTTCAAGAGCAGGGCTGCGAAAGGAGCCTAGCAGGTACACCATCTTTCCCAGGCTACATTTGAAGTTTGAGGTGGCAAGACAAGCAAGGAGCCCCATTCTCTGTGCCTCTGTGCGAGCACTGCCATGGGCAGATGAGGCTGAGCAACAGCTTTCCAGGATAGCCCCTTTTGGCTGCCAGCTATCTGCAGACGTTCGCACTTTCGGAGCAGGGCTGTGATAGGAGCCTGGCAGGGACACCACCATTCCCAGCATGCGTTTGAAGTTTCAAGTGGCAAGATAAGCAAGCAGCCCCATTCTCCGTGCCTCTATGCGAACAGTGCCATGGGCAGATGAGGCTGAGCAACAGCTTTCCAGGCTAGCACCTTCTGGCTGCCAGCTATCTGCAGACGTTCGCACTTTCGGAGCAGGGCTGCGAAAGCAGCCTGGCTGGGACACCATCTTTCCCAGCATGCGTTTGAAGTTTGAGGTGGCAAGACAAGCAAGCAGCCCCATTCTCCGTGCCTCTGTGCGAGCACTGCCATGGGCAGATGAGGCTGAGCAACAGCTTTCCAGGCTAGCACCTTCTGGCTGCCAGCTATCTGCAGACGTTCGCACTTTCGGAGCAGGGCTGCGAAAGGAGCCTGGCTGGGACATCAACTTTCCCAGGCTACGTTTGAAGTTTGAGGTGGCAAGACAAGCAAGCAGCCCCATACTCTGTGCCTCTATGCGAACAGTGCCATGGGCAGATGAGGCTGAGCAACAGCTTTCCAGGCTAGCACCTTCTGGCTGCCATCTATCTGCAGACGTTCGCATTTCAAGAGCAGGGCTGCGAAAGGAGCCTAGCAGGTACACCATCTTTCCAGGCTACATTTGAAGTTTGAGGTGGCAAGACAAGCAAGGAGCCCCATTCTGTGTGCCTCTGTGCGAGCAGTGCCATGGGCAGATGAGGCTGAGCAACAGCTTTCCAGGCTAGCACCTTCTGGCTGCCAGCTATCTGCAGACGTTCGCACTTTCGGAGCAGGGCTGCGAAAGCAGCCTGGCTGGGACACCATCTTTCCCAGCATGCGTTTGAAGTTTGAGGTGGCAAGACAAGCAAGCAGCCCCATTCTCCGTGCCTCTGTGCGAGCACTGCCATGGGCAGATGAGGCTGAGCAACAGCTTTCCAGGCTAGCACCTTCTGGCTGCCAGCTATCTGCAGACGTTCGCACTTTCGGAGCAGGGCTGCGAAAGGAGCCTGGCTGGGACATCAACTTTCCCAGGCTACGTTTGAAGTTTGAGGTGGCAAGACAAGCAAGCAGCCCCATACTCTGTGCCTCTATGCGAACAGTGCCATGGGCAGATGAGGCTGAGCAACAGCTTTCCAGGCTAGCACCTTCTGGCTGCCAGCTATCTGCAGACGTTCGCATTTCAAGAGCAGGGCTGCGAAAGGAGCCTAGCAGGTACACCATCTTTCCATTCTACATTTGAAGTTTGAGGTGGCAAGACAAGCAAGGAGCCCCATTCTCTGTGCCTCTGTGCGAGCAGTGCCATGGGCAGATGAGGCTGAGCAACAGCTTTCCAGGCTAGCCCCTTCTGGCTGCCAGCTATCTGCAGACGTTCGCACTTTCGGAGCAGGGCTGTGATAGGAGCCTGGCAGGGGCACCACCATTCCCAGCATGCCTTTGAATTTTCAAGTGGCAAGATAAGCAAGCAGCCCCATTCTCCGTGCCTCTATGCGAACAGTGCCATGGGCAGATGAGGCTGAGCAACAGCTTTCCAGGCTAGCACCTTCTGGCTGCCAGCTATATGCAGACGTTCGCATTTGAAGAGCAGGGATACGAAAGGAGACTAGCAGTTACACCATCTTTCCCAGGCTACGTTTGAAGTTTGAGGTGGCAAGACAAGCAAGGAGCCCCATTCTCTGTGCCTCTGTGCCAGCAGTGCCATGGGCAGATGAGGCTGAGCAACAGCTTTCCAGGCTAGCACCTTCTGGCTGCCAGCTATCTGCAGACGTCCGCACTTTCGGAGCAGGGCTGTGATAGGAGCCTGGCAGGGACACCACCATTCCCAGCATGCGTTTGAAGTTTCAAGTGGCAAGACAAGCAAGGAGCCCCATTCTCTGTGCCTCTGTGCGAGCACTGCCATGGGCAGATGAGGCTGAGCAACAGCTTTCCAGGCTAGCCCCTTCTGGCTGCCAGCTATCTGGAGACGTTCGCACTTTCGGAGCAGGGCTGCGAAAGCAGCCTGGCTGGGACACCATCTTTCCCAGCATGCGTTTGAAGTTTGAGGTGGCAAGACAAGCAAGCAGCCCCATTCTCTGTGCCTCTGTGCGAGCACTGCCATGGGCAGATGAGGCTGAGCAACAGCTTTCCAGGCTAGCACCTTCTGGGTGCCAGCTATCTGCAGACGTTCGCACTTTCGGAGCAGGGCTGTGAAAGGAGCCTGGCTGGGACAACAACTTTCCCAGCATGCGTTTGAAGTTTGAGGTGGCAAGACAAGCAAGCAGCCCCATTCTCTGTGCCTCTATGCGAACAGTGCCATGGGCAGATGAGGCTGAGCAACAGCTTTCCAGGCTAGCACCTTCTGGCTGCCAGCTATCTGCAGACGTTCGCATTTCAAGAGCAGGGCTGCGAAAGGAGCCTAGCAGGTACACCATCTTTCCCAGGCTACATTTGAAGTTTGAGGTGGCAAGACAAGCAAGCAGCCCCATTCTCTGTGCCTCTGTGCGAGCACTGCCATGGGCAGATGAGGCTGAGCAACAGCTTTCCAGGCTAGCCCCTTCTGGCTGCCAGCTATCTGCAGACGTTCGCACTTTCGGAGCAGGGCTGTGATAGGAGCCTGGCAGGGACACCATCTTTCCCAGGCTACGTTCGAAGTTTGAGGTGGCAAGATAAGCAAGCAGCCCCACTCTCCGTGCCTCTGTGCGAGCACTGCCATGGGCAGATGAGGCTGAGCAACAGCTTTCCAGGCTAGCCCCTTCTGGCTGCCAGCTATCTGCAGACGTTCGCACTTTCGGAGCAGGGCTGTGATAGGAGCCTGGCAGGGACACCACCATTCCCAGCATGCGTTTGAAGTTTCAAGTGGCAAGATAAGCAAGCAGCCCCATTCTCCGTGCCTCTGTGCGAGCACTGCCATGGGCAGATGAGGCTGAGCAACAGCTTTCCAGGCTAGCACCTTCTGGCTGCCAGCTATCTGCAGACGTTCGCACTTTCGGAGCAGGGCTGCGAAAGGAGCCTGGCTGGGACACCAACTTTCCCAGGTTACGTTTGAAGTTTGAGGTGGCAAGACAAGCAAGCAGCCCCATTCTCTGTGCCTCTGTGCGAGCACTGCCATGGGCAGATGAGGCTGAGCAACAGCTTTCCAGGCTAGCACCTTCTGGCTGCCAGCTATCTGCAGACGTTCGCACTTTCGGAGCAGGGCTGCGAAAGCAGCCTGGCTGGGACACCATCTTTCCCAGCATGCGTTTGAAGTTTGAGGTGGCAAGACAAGCAAGCAGCCCCATTCTCTGTGCCTCTGTGCGAGCACTGCCATGGGCAGATGAGGCTGAGCAACAGCTTTCCAGGCTAGCACCTTCTGGCTGCCAGCTATATGCAGACGTTCGCAATTGAAGAGCAGGGATACGAAAGGAGACTAGCAGTTACACCATCTTTCCCAGGCTACGTTTGAAGTTTGAGGTGGCAAGACAAGCAAGGAGCCCCATTCTCTGTGCCTCTGTGCCAGCAGTGCCATGGGCAGATGAGGCTGAGCAACAGCTTTCCAGGCTAGCACCTTCTGGCTGCCAGCTATCTGCAGACGTCCGCACTTTCGGAGCAGGGCTGTGATAGGAGCCTGGCAGGGACACCACCATTCCCAGCATGCGTTTGAAGTTTCAAGTGGCAAGACAAGCAAGGAGCCCCATTCTCTGTGCCTCTGTGCGAGCACTGCCATGGGCAGATGAGGCTGAGCAACAGCTTTCCAGGCTAGCCCCTTCTGGCTGCCAGCTATCTGGAGACGTTCGCACTTTCGGAGCAGGGCTGCGAAAGCAGCCTGGCTGGGACACCATCTTTCCCAGCATGCGTTTGAAGTTTGAGGTGGCAAGACAAGCAAGCAGCCCCATTCTCTGTGCCTCTGTGCGAGCACTGCCATGGGCAGATGAGGCTGAGCAACAGCTTTCCAGGCTAGCACCTTCTGGCTGCCAGCTATCTGCAGACGTTCGCATTTCAAGAGCAGGGCTGCGAAAGGAGCCTAGCAGGTACACCATCTTTCCCAGGCTACATTTGAAGTTTGAGGTGGCAAGACAAGCAAGCAGCCCCATTCTCTGTGCCTCTGTGCGAGCACTGCCATGGGCAGATGAGGCTGAGCAACAGCTTTCCAGGCTAGCCCCTTCTGGCTGCCAGCTATCTGCAGACGTTCGCACTTTCGGAGCAGGGCTGTGATAGGAGCCTGGCAGGGACACCATCTTTCCCAGGCTACGTTCGAAGTTTGAGGTGGCAAGATAAGCAAGCAGCCCCACTCTCCGTGCCTCTGTGCGAGCACTGCCATGGGCAGATGAGGCTGAGCAACAGCTTTCCAGGCTAGCCCCTTCTGGCTGCCAGCTATCTGCAGACGTTCGCACTTTCGGAGCAGGGCTGTGATAGGAGCCTGGCAGGGACACCACCATTCCCAGCATGCGTTTGAAGTTTCAAGTGGCAAGATAAGCAAGCAGCCCCATTCTCCGTGCCTCTGTGCGAGCACTGCCATGGGCAGATGAGGCTGAGCAACAGCTTTCCAGGCTAGCACCTTCTGGCTGCCAGCTATCTGCAGACGTTCGCACTTTCGGAGCAGGGCTGTGATAGGAGCCTGGCAGGGACACCACCATTCCCAGCATGCGTTTGAAGTTTCAAGTGGCAAGATAAGCAAGCAGCCCCATTCTCCGTACTTCTGTGCGAACAGTGCCATGGGCAGATGAGGCTGAGCAACAGCTTTCCAGGCTAGCACCTTCTGGCTGCCAGCTATCTGCAGACGTTCGCACTTTCGGAGCAGGGCTGCGAAAGGAGCCTGGCTGGGACACCAACTTTCCCAGCATGCGTTTGAAGTTTGAGGTGGCAAGACAAGCAAGCAGCCCCATTCTCTGTGCCTCTGTGCGAGCACTGCCATGGGCAGATGAGGCTGAGCAACAGCTTTCCAGGCTAGCACCTTCTGGCTGCCAGCTATCTGCAGACGTTCGCACTTTCGGAGCAGGGCTGCGAAAGCAGCCTGGCTGGGACACCATCTTTCCCAGCATGCGTTTGAAGTTTGAGGTGGCAAGACAAGCAAGCAGCCCCATTCTCTGTGCCTCTGTGCGAGCACTGCCATGGGCAGATGAGGCTGAGCAACAGCTTTCCAGGCTAGCACCTTCTGGCTGCCAGCTATCTGCAGACGTTCGCATTTCAAGAGCAGGGCTGCGAAAGGAGCCTAGCAGGTACACCATCTTTCCCAGGCTACATTTGAAGTTTGAGGTGGCAAGACAAGCAAGGAGCCCCATTCTCTGTGCCTCTGTGCGAGCACTGCCATGGGCAGATGAGGCTGAGCAACAGCTTTCCAGGATAGCCCCTTTTGGCTGCCAGCTATCTGCAGACGTTCGCACTTTCGGAGCAGGGCTGTGATAGGAGCCTGGCAGGGACACCACCATTCCCAGCATGCGTTTGAAGTTTCAAGTGGCAAGATAAGCAAGCAGCCCCATTCTCCGTGCCTCTATGCGAACAGTGCCATGGGCAGATGAGGCTGAGCAACAGCTTTCCAGGCTAGCACCTTCTGGCTGCCAGCTATCTGCAGACGTTCGCACTTTCGGAGCAGGGCTGCGAAAGCAGCCTGGCTGGGACACCATCTTTCCCAGCATGCGTTTGAAGTTTGAGGTGGCAAGACAAGCAAGCAGCCCCATTCTCCGTGCCTCTGTGCGAGCACTGCCATGGGCAGATGAGGCTGAGCAACAGCTTTCCAGGCTAGCACCTTCTGGCTGCCAGCTATCTGCAGACGTTCGCACTTTCGGAGCAGGGCTGCGAAAGGAGCCTGGCTGGGACATCAACTTTCCCAGGCTACGTTTGAAGTTTGAGGTGGCAAGACAAGCAAGCAGCCCCATACTCTGTGCCTCTATGCGAACAGTGCCATGGGCAGATGAGGCTGAGCAACAGCTTTCCAGGCTAGCACCTTCTGGCTGCCAGCTATCTGCAGACGTTCGCATTTCAAGAGCAGGGCTGCGAAAGGAGCCTAGCAGGTACACCATCTTTCCAGGCTACATTTGAAGTTTGAGGTGGCAAGACAAGCAAGGAGCCCCATTCTGTGTGCCTCTGTGCGAGCAGTGCCATGGGCAGATGAGGCTGAGCAACAGCTTTCCAGGCTAGCACCTTCTGGCTGCCAGCTATCTGCAGACGTTCGCACTTTCGGAGCAGGGCTGCGAAAGCAGCCTGGCTGGGACACCATCTTTCCCAGCATGCGTTTGAAGTTTGAGGTGGCAAGACAAGCAAGCAGCCCCATTCTCCGTGCCTCTGTGCGAGCACTGCCATGGGCAGATGAGGCTGAGCAACAGCTTTCCAGGCTAGCACCTTCTGGCTGCCAGCTATCTGCAGACGTTCGCACTTTCGGAGCAGGGCTGCGAAAGGAGCCTGGCTGGGACATCAACTTTCCCAGGCTACGTTTGAAGTTTGAGGTGGCAAGACAAGCAAGCAGCCCCATACTCTGTGCCTCTATGCGAACAGTGCCATGGGCAGATGAGGCTGAGCAACAGCTTTCCAGGCTAGCACCTTCTGGCTGCCAGCTATCTGCAGACGTTCGCATTTCAAGAGCAGGGCTGCGAAAGGAGCCTAGCAGGTACACCATCTTTCCATTCTACATTTGAAGTTTGAGGTGGCAAGACAAGCAAGGAGCCCCATTCTCTGTGCCTCTGTGCGAGCAGTGCCATGGGCAGATGAGGCTGAGCAACAGCTTTCCAGGATAGCCCCTTCTGGCTGCCAGCTATCTGCAGACGTTCGCACTTTCGGAGCAGGGCTGTGATAGGAGCCTGGCAGGGGCACCACCATTCCCAGCATGCCTTTGAATTTTCAAGTGGCAAGATAAGCAAGCAGCCCCATTCTCCGTGCCTCTATGCGAACAGTGCCATGGGCAGATGAGGCTGAGCAACAGCTTTCCAGGCTAGCACCTTCTGGCTGCCAGCTATATGCAGACGTTCGCATTTGAAGAGCAGGGATACGAAAGGAGACTAGCAGTTACACCATCTTTCCCAGGCTACGTTTGAAGTTTGAGGTGGCAAGACAAGCAAGGAGCCCCATTCTCTGTGCCTCTGTGCCAGCAGTGCCATGGGCAGATGAGGCTGAGCAACAGCTTTCCAGGCTAGCACCTTCTGGCTGCCAGCTATCTGCAGACGTCCGCACTTTCGGAGCAGGGCTGTGATAGGAGCCTGGCAGGGACACCACCATTCCCAGCATGCGTTTGAAGTTTCAAGTGGCAAGACAAGCAAGGAGCCCCATTCTCTGTGCCTCTGTGCGAGCACTGCCATGGGCAGATGAGGCTGAGCAACAGCTTTCCAGGCTAGCCCCTTCTGGCTGCCAGCTATCTGGAGACGTTCGCACTTTCGGAGCAGGGCTGCGAAAGCAGCCTGGCTGGGACACCATCTTTCCCAGCATGCGTTTGAAGTTTGAGGTGGCAAGACAAGCAAGCAGCCCCATTCTCTGTGCCTCTGTGCGAGCACTGCCATGGGCAGATGAGGCTGAGCAACAGCTTTCCAGGCTAGCACCTTCTGGCTGCCAGCTATCTGCAGACGTTCGCACTTTCGGAGCAGGGCTGTGAAAGGAGCCTGGCTGGGACAACAACTTTCCCAGCATGCGTTTGAAGTTTGAGGTGGCAAGACAAGCAAGCAGCCCCATTCTCTGTGCCTCTATGCGAACAGTGCCATGGGCAGATGAGGCTGAGCAACAGCTTTCCAGGCTAGCACCTTCTGGCTGCCAGCTATCTGCAGACGTTCGCATTTCAAGAGCAGGGCTGCGAAAGGAGCCTAGCAGGTACACCATCTTTCCCAGGCTACATTTGAAGTTTGAGGTGGCAAGACAAGCAAGCAGCCCCATTCTCTGTGCCTCTGTGCGAGCACTGCCATGGGCAGATGAGGCTGAGCAACAGCTTTCCAGGCTAGCCCCTTCTGGCTGCCAGCTATCTGCAGACGTTCGCACTTTCGGAGCAGGGCTGTGATAGGAGCCTGGCAGGGACACCATCTTTCCCAGGCTACGTTCGAAGTTTGAGGTGGCAAGATAAGCAAGCAGCCCCACTCTCCGTGCCTCTGTGCGAGCACTGCCATGGGCAGATGAGGCTGAGCAACAGCTTTCCAGGCTAGCCCCTTCTGGCTGCCAGCTATCTGCAGACGTTCGCACTTTCGGAGCAGGGCTGTGATAGGAGCCTGGCAGGGACACCACCATTCCCAGCATGCGTTTGAAGTTTCAAGTGGCAAGATAAGCAAGCAGCCCCATTCTCCGTGCCTCTGTGCGAGCACTGCCATGGGCAGATGAGGCTGAGCAACAGCTTTCCAGGCTAGCACCTTCTGGCTGCCAGCTATCTGCAGACGTTCGCACTTTCGGAGCAGGGCTGCGAAAGGAGCCTGGCTGGGACACCAACTTTCCCAGGTTACGTTTGAAGTTTGAGGTGGCAAGACAAGCAAGCAGCCCCATTCTCTGTGCCTCTGTGCGAGCACTGCCATGGGCAGATGAGGCTGAGCAACAGCTTTCCAGGCTAGCACCTTCTGGCTGCCAGCTATCTGCAGACGTTCGCACTTTCGGAGCAGGGCTGCGAAAGCAGCCTGGCTGGGACACCATCTTTCCCAGCATGCGTTTGAAGTTTGAGGTGGCAAGACAAGCAAGCAGCCCCATTCTCTGTGCCTCTGTGCGAGCACTGCCATGGGCAGATGAGGCTGAGCAACAGCTTTCCAGGCTAGCACCTTCTGGCTGCCAGCTATATGCAGACGTTCGCATTTGAAGAGCAGGGATACGAAAGGAGACTAGCAGTTACACCATCTTTCCCAGGCTACGTTTGAAGTTTGAGGTGGCAAGACAAGCAAGGAGCCCCATTCTCTGTGCCTCTGTGCCAGCAGTGCCATGGGCAGATGAGGCTGAGCAACAGCTTTCCAGGCTAGCACCTTCTGGCTGCCAGCTATCTGCAGACGTCCGCACTTTCGGAGCAGGGCTGTGATAGGAGCCTGGCAGGGACACCACCATTCCCAGCATGCGTTTGAAGTTTCAAGTGGCAAGACAAGCAAGGAGCCCCATTCTCTGTGCCTCTGTGCGAGCACTGCCATGGGCAGATGAGGCTGAGCAACAGCTTTCCAGGCTAGCCCCTTCTGGCTGCCAGCTATCTGGAGACGTTCGCACTTTCGGAGCAGGGCTGCGAAAGCAGCCTGGCTGGGACACCATCTTTCCCAGCATGCGTTTGAAGTTTGAGGTGGCAAGACAAGCAAGCAGCCCCATTCTCTGTGCCTCTGTGCGAGCACTGCCATGGGCAGATGAGGCTGAGCAACAGCTTTCCAGGCTAGCACCTTCTGGCTGCCAGCTATCTGCAGACGTTCGCACTTTCGGAGCAGGGCTGTGAAAGGAGCCTGGCTGGGACAACAACTTTCCCAGCATGCGTTTGAAGTTTGAGGTGGCAAGACAAGCAAGCAGCCCCATTCTCTGTGCCTCTATGCGAACAGTGCCATGGGCAGATGAGGCTGAGCAACAGCTTTCCAGGCTAGCACCTTCTGGCTGCCAGCTATCTGCAGACGTTCGCATTTCAAGAGCAGGGCTGCGAAAGGAGCCTAGCAGGTACACCATCTTTCCCAGGCTACATTTGAAGTTTGAGGTGGCAAGACAAGCAAGCAGCCCCATTCTCTGTGCCTCTGTGCGAGCACTGCCATGGGCAGATGAGGCTGAGCAACAGCTTTCCAGGCTAGCCCCTTCTGGCTGCCAGCTATCTGCAGACGTTCGCACTTTCGGAGCAGGGCTGTGATAGGAGCCTGGCAGGGACACCATCTTTCCCAGGCTACGTTCGAAGTTTGAGGTGGCAAGATAAGCAAGCAGCCCCACTCTCCGTGCCTCTGTGCGAGCACTGCCATGGGCAGATGAGGCTGAGCAACAGCTTTCCAGGCTAGCCCCTTCTGGCTGCCAGCTATCTGCAGACGTTCGCACTTTCGGAGCAGGGCTGTGATAGGAGCCTGGCAGGGACACCACCATTCCCAGCATGCGTTTGAAGTTTCAAGTGGCAAGATAAGCAAGCAGCCCCATTCTCCGTGCCTCTGTGCGAGCACTGCCATGGGCAGATGAGGCTGAGCAACAGCTTTCCAGGCTAGCACCTTCTGGCTGCCAGCTATCTGCAGACGTTCGCACTTTCGGAGCAGGGCTGTGATAGGAGCCTGGCAGGGACACCACCATTCCCAGCATGCGTTTGAAGTTTCAAGTGGCAAGATAAGCAAGCAGCCCCATTCTCCGTACTTCTGTGCGAACAGTGCCATGGGCAGATGAGGCTGAGCAACAGCTTTCCAGGCTAGCACCTTCTGGCTGCCAGCTATCTGCAGACGTTCGCACTTTCGGAGCAGGGCTGCGAAAGGAGCCTGGCTGGGACACCAACTTTCCCAGGTTACGTTTGAAGTTTGAGGTGGCAAGACAAGCAAGCAGCCCCATTCTCTGTGCCTCTGTGCGAGCACTGCCATGGGCAGATGAGGCTGAGCAACAGCTTTCCAGGCTAGCACCTTCTGGCTGCCAGCTATCTGCAGACGTTCGCACTTTCGGAGCAGGGCTGCGAAAGCAGCCTGGCTGGGACACCATCTTTCCCAGCATGCGTTTGAAGTTTGAGGTGGCAAGACAAGCAAGCAGCCCCATTCTCTGTGCCTCTGTGCGAGCACTGCCATGGGCAGATGAGGCTGAGCAACAGCTTTCCAGGCTAGCACCTTCTGGCTGCCAGCTATCTGCAGACGTTCGCATTTCAAGAGCAGGGCTGCGAAAGGAGCCTAGCAGGTACACCATCTTTCCCAGGCTACATTTGAAGTTTGAGGTGGCAAGACAAGCAAGGAGCCCCATTCTCTGTGCCTCTGTGCGAGCACTGCCATGGGCAGATGAGGCTGAGCAACAGCTTTCCAGGATAGCCCCTTTTGGCTGCCAGCTATCTGCAGACGTTCGCACTTTCGGAGCAGGGCTGTGATAGGAGCCTGGCAGGTACACCACCATTCCCAGCATGCGTTTGAAGTTTCAAGTGGCAAGATAAGCAAGCAGCCCCATTCTCCGTGCCTCTATGCGAACAGTGCCATGGGCAGATGAGGCTGAGCAACAGCTTTCCAGGCTAGCACCTTCTGGCTGCCAGCTATCTGCAGACGTTGGCACTTTCGGAGCAGGGCTGCGAAAGCAGCCTGGCTGGGACACCATCTTTCCCAGCATGCGTTTGAAGTTTGAGGTGGCAAGACAAGCAAGCAGCCCCATTCTCCGTGCCTCTGTGCGAGCACTGCCATGGGCAGATGAGGCTGAGCAACAGCTTTCCAGGCTAGCACCTTCTGGCTGCCAGCTATCTGCAGACGTTCGCACTTTCGGAGCAGGGCTGCGAAAGGAGCCTGGCTGGGACATCAACTTTCCCAGGCTACGTTTGAAGTTTGAGGTGGCAAGACAAGCAAGCAGCCCCATACTCTGTGCCTCTATGCGAACAGTGCCATGGGCAGATGAGGCTGAGCAACAGCTTTCCAGGCTAGCACCTTCTGGCTGCCAGCTATCTGCAGACGTTCGCATTTCAAGAGCAGGGCTGCGAAAGGAGCCTAGCAGGTACACCATCTTTCCAGGCTACATTTGAAGTTTGAGGTGGCAAGACAAGCAAGGAGCCCCATTCTGTGTGCCTCTGTGCGAGCAGTGCCATGGGCAGATGAGGCTGAGCAACAGCTTTCCAGGCTAGCACCTTCTGGCTGCCAGCTATCTGCAGACGTTCGCACTTTCGGAGCAGGGCTGCGAAAGCAGCCTGGCTGGGACACCATCTTTCCCAGCATGCGTTTGAAGTTTGAGGTGGCAAGACAAGCAAGCAGCCCCATTCTCCGTGCCTCTGTGCGAGCACTGCCATGGGCAGATGAGGCTGAGCAACAGCTTTCCAGGCTAGCACCTTCTGGCTGCCAGCTATCTGCAGACGTTCGCACTTTCGGAGCAGGGCTGCGAAAGGAGCGTGGCTGGGACATCAACTTTCCCAGGCTACGTTTGAAGTTTGAGGTGGCAAGACAAGCAAGCAGCCCCATACTCTGTGCCTCTATGCGAACAGTGCCATGGGCAGATGAGGCTGAGCAACAGCTTTCCAGGCTAGCACCTTCTGGCTGCCAGCTATCTGCAGACGTTCGCATTTCAAGAGCAGGGCTGCGAAAGGAGCCTAGCAGGTACACCATCTTTCCATTCTACATTTGAAGTTTGAGGTGGCAAGACAAGCAAGGAGCCCCATTCTCTGTGCCTCTGTGCGAGCAGTGCCATGGGCAGATGAGGCTGAGCAACAGCTTTCCAGGATAGCCCCTTCTGGCTGCCAGCTATCTGCAGACGTTCGCACTTTCGGAGCAGGGCTGTGATAGGAGCCTGGCAGGGGCACCACCATTCCCAGCATGCCTTTGAATTTTCAAGTGGCAAGATAAGCAAGCAGCCCCATTCTCCGTGCCTCTATGCGAACAGTGCCATGGGCAGATGAGGCTGAGCAACAGCTTTCCAGGCTAGCACCTTCTGGCTGCCAGCTATATGCAGACGTTCGCATTTGAAGAGCAGGGATACGAAAGGAGACTAGCAGTTACACCATCTTTCCCAGGCTACGTTTGAAGTTTGAGGTGGCAAGACAAGCAAGGAGCCCCATTCTCTGTGCCTCTGTGCCAGCAGTGCCATGGGCAGATGAGGCTGAGCAACAGCTTTCCAGGCTAGCACCTTCTGGCTGCCAGCTATCTGCAGACGTCCGCACTTTCGGAGCAGGGCTGTGATAGGAGCCTGGCAGGGACACCACCATTCCCAGCATGCGTTTGAAGTTTCAAGTGGCAAGACAAGCAAGGAGCCCCATTCTCTGTGCCTCTGTGCGAGCACTGCCATGGGCAGATGAGGCTGAGCAACAGCTTTCCAGGCTAGCCCCTTCTGGCTGCCAGCTATCTGGAGACGTTCGCACTTTCGGAGCAGGGCTGCGAAAGCAGCCTGGCTGGGACACCATCTTTCCCAGCATGCGTTTGAAGTTTGAGGTGGCAAGACAAGCAAGCAGCCCCATTCTCTGTGCCTCTGTGCGAGCACTGCCATGGGCAGATGAGGCTGAGCAACAGCTTTCCAGGCTAGCACCTTCTGGCTGCCAGCTATCTGCAGACGTTCGCACTTTCGGAGCAGGGCTGTGAAAGGAGCCTGGCTGGGACAACAACTTTCCCAGCATGCGTTTGAAGTTTGAGGTGGCAAGACAAGCAAGCAGCCCCATTCTCTGTGCCTCTATGCGAACAGTGCCATGGGCAGATGAGGCTGAGCAACAGCTTTCCAGGCTAGCACCTTCTGGCTGCCAGCTATCTGCAGACGTTCGCATTTCAAGAGCAGGGCTGCGAAAGGAGCCTAGCAGGTACACCATCTTTCCCAGGCTACATTTGAAGTTTGAGGTGGCAAGACAAGCAAGCAGCCCCATTCTCTGTGCCTCTGTGCGAGCACTGCCATGGGCAGATGAGGCTGAGCAACAGCTTTCCAGGCTAGCCCCTTCTGGCTGCCAGCTATCTGCAGACGTTCGCACTTTCGGAGCAGGGCTGTGATAGGAGCCTGGCAGGGACACCATCTTTCCCAGGCTACGTTCGAAGTTTGAGGTGGCAAGATAAGCAAGCAGCCCCACTCTCCGTGCCTCTGTGCGAGCACTGCCATGGGCAGATGAGGCTGAGCAACAGCTTTCCAGGCTAGCCCCTTCTGGCTGCCAGCTATCTGCAGACGTTCGCACTTTCGGAGCAGGGCTGTGATAGGAGCCTGGCAGGGACACCACCATTCCCAGCATGCGTTTGAAGTTTCAAGTGGCAAGATAAGCAAGCAGCCCCATTCTCCGTGCCTCTGTGCGAGCACTGCCATGGGCAGATGAGGCTGAGCAACAGCTTTCCAGGCTAGCACCTTCTGGCTGCCAGCTATCTGCAGACGTTCGCACTTTCGGAGCAGGGCTGCGAAAGGAGCCTGGCTGGGACACCAACTTTCCCAGGTTACGTTTGAAGTTTGAGGTGGCAAGACAAGCAAGCAGCCCCATTCTCTGTGCCTCTGTGCGAGCACTGCCATGGGCAGATGAGGCTGAGCAACAGCTTTCCAGGCTAGCACCTTCTGGCTGCCAGCTATCTGCAGACGTTCGCACTTTCGGAGCAGGGCTGCGAAAGCAGCCTGGCTGGGACACCATCTTTCCCAGCATGCGTTTGAAGTTTGAGGTGGCAAGACAAGCAAGCAGCCCCATTCTCTGTGCCTCTGTGCGAGCACTGCCATGGGCAGATGAGGCTGAGCAACAGCTTTCCAGGCTAGCACCTTCTGGCTGCCAGCTATCTGCAGACGTTCGCACTTTCGGAGCAGGGCTGCGAAAGGAGCCTAGTAGGTACACCATCTTTCCCAGGCTACATTTGAAGTTTGAGGTGGCAAGACAAGCAAGCAGCCCCATTCTCTGTGCCTCTGTGCGAGCACTGCCATGGGCAGATGAGGCTGAGCAACAGCTTTCCAGGCTAGCCCCTTCTGGCTGCCAGCTATCTGCAGACGTTCGCACTTTCGGAGCAGGGCTGTGATAGGAGCCTGGCAGGGGCACCACCATTCCCAGCATGCCTTTGAATTTTCAAGTGGCAAGATAAGCAAGCAGCCCCATTCTCCGTGCCTCTATGCGAACAGTGCCATGGGCAGATGAGGCTGAGCAACAGCTTTCCAGGCTAGCACCTTCTGGCTGCCAGCTATCTGCAGACGTTCGCATTTGAAGAGCAGGGATGCGAAAGGAGCCTAGCAGTTACACCATCTTTCCCAGGCTACGTTTGAAGTTTGAGGTGGCAAGACAAGCAAGGAGCCCCATTCTCTGTGCCTCTGTGCCAGCAGTGCCATGGGCAGATGAGGCTGAGCAACAGCTTTCCAGGCTAGCACCTTCTGGCTGCCAGCTATCTGCAGACGTTCGCACTTTCGGAGCAGGGCTGTGATAGGAGCCTGGCAGGGACACCACCATTCCCAGCATGCGTTTGAAGTTTCAAGTGGCAAGATAAGCAAGCAGCCCCATTCTCCGTACTTCTGTGCGAACAGTGCCATGGGCAGATGAGGCTGAGCAACAGCTTTCCAGGCTAGCACCTTCTGGCTGCCAGCTATCTGCAGACGTTCGCACTTTCGGAGCAGGGCTGCGAAAGGAGCCTGGCTGGGACACCAACTTTCCCAGCATGCGTTTGAAGTTTGAGGTGGCAAGACAAGCAAGCAGCCCCATTCTCTGTGCCTCTGTGCGAGCACTGCCATGGGCAGATGAGGCTGAGCAACAGCTTTCCAGGCTAGCACCTTCTGGCTGCCAGCTATCTGCAGACGTTCGCACTTTCGGAGCAGGGCTGCGAAAGCAGCCTGGCTGGGACACCATCTTTCCCAGCATGCGTTTGAAGTTTGAGGTGGCAAGACAAGCAAGCAGCCCCATTCTCTGTGCCTCTGTGCGAGCACTGCCATGGGCAGATGAGGCTGAGCAACAGCTTTCCAGGCTAGCACCTTCTGGCTGCCAGCTATCTGCAGACGTTCGCATTTCAAGAGCAGGGCTGCGAAAGGAGCCTAGCAGGTACACCATCTTTCCCAGGCTACATTTGAAGTTTGAGGTGGCAAGACAAGCAAGGAGCCCCATTCTCTGTGCCTCTGTGCGAGCACTGCCATGGGCAGATGAGGCTGAGCAACAGCTTTCCAGGATAGCCCCTTCTGGCTGCCAGCTATCTGCAGACGTTCGCACTTTCGGAGCAGGGCTGTGATAGGAGCCTGGCAGGGGCACCACCATTCCCAGCATGCGTTTGAATTTTCAAGTGGCAAGATAAGCAAGCAGCCCCATTCTCCGTGCCTCTATGCGAACAGTGCCATGGGCAGATGAGGCTGAGCAACAGCTTTCCAGGCTAGCACCTTCTGGCTGCCAGCTATCTGCAGACGTTCGCACTTTCGGAGCAGGGCTGCGAAAGGAGCCTAGCAGTTACACCATCTTTCCCAGGCTACGTTTGAAGTTTGAGGTGGCAAGACAAGCAAGGAGCCCCATTCTCTGTGCCTCTGTGCCAGCAGTGCCATGGGCAGATGAGGCTGAGCAACAGCTTTCCAGTCTAGCACCTTCTGGCTGCCAGCTATCTGCAGACGTCCGCACTTTCGGAGCAGGGCTGTGATAGGAGCCTGGCAGGGACACCACCATTCCCAGCATGCGTTTGAAGTTTGAGGTGGCAAGACAAGCAAGCAGCCCCATTCTCTGTGCCTCTATGCGAACAGTGCCATGGGCAGATGAGGCTGAGCAACAGCTTTCCAGGCTAGCACCTTCTGGCTGCCAGCTATCTGCAGACGTCCGCACTTTCGGAGCAGGGATGCGAAAGCAGCCTGGCTGGGACACCATCTTTCCCAGCATGCGTTTGAAGTTTGAGGTGGCAAGACAAGCAAGGAGCCCCATTCTCTGTGCCTCTGTGCGAGCACTGCCATGGGCAGATGAGGCTGAGCAACAGCTTTCCAGGATAGCCCCTTCTGGCTGCCAGCTATCTGCAGGCGTTCGCACTTTCGGAGCAGGGCTGTGATAGGAGCCTGGCAGGGGCACCACCATTCCCAGCATGCGTTTGAATTTTCAAGTGGCAAGATAAGCAAGCAGCCCCATTCTCCGTGCCTCTATGCGAACAGTGCCATGGGCAGATGAGGCTGAGCAACAGCTTTCCAGGCTAGCACCTTCTGGCTGCCAGCTATCTGCAGACGTTCGCATTTGAAGAGCAGGGATACGAAAGGAGCCTAGCAGTTACACCATCTTTCCCAGGCTACGTTTGAAGTTTGAGGTGGCAAGACAAGCAAGGAGCCCCATTCTCTGTGCCTCTGTGCCAGCAGTGCCATGGGCAGATGAGGCTGAGCAACAGCTTTCCAGGCTAGCACCTTCTGGCTGCCAGCTATCTGCAGACGTCCGCACTTTCGGAGCAGGGCTGTGATAGGAGCCTGGCAGGGACACCACCATTCCCAGCATGCGTTTGAAGTTTCAAGTGGCAAGATAAGCAAGCAGTCCCATTCTCCGTGCCTCTGTGCGAGCACTGCCATGGGCAGATGAGGCTGAGCAACAGCTTTCCAGGCTAGCACCTTCTGGCTGCCAGCTATCTGCAGACGTTCGCATTTTCGGAGCAGGGCTGTGATAGGAGCCTGGCAGGGACACCACCATTCCCAGCATGCGTTTGAAGTTTCAAGTGGCAAGATAAGCAAGCAGCCCCATTCTCCGTGCCTCTGTGCGAGCACTGCCATGGGCAGATGAGGCTGAGCAACAGCTTTCCAGGCTAGCCCCTTCTGGCTGCCAGCTATCTGCAGACGTTCGCACTTTCGGAGCAGGGCTGCGAAAGGAGCCTGGCTGGGACACCAACTTTCCCAGGTTACGTTTGAAGTTTGAGGTGGCAAGACAAGCAAGCAGCCCCATTCGCTGTGCCTCTGTGCGAGCACTGCCATGGGCAGATGAGGCTGAGCAACAGCTTTCCAGGATAGCCCCTTCTGCATGCCAGCTATCTGCAGACGTTCGCACTTTCGGAGCAGGGCTGTGATAGGAGCCTGACAGGGACACCACCATTCCCAGCATGCGTTTGAAGTTTCAAGTAGCAAGATAAGCAAGCAGCCCCATTCTCTGTGCCTCTGTGCGAGCAGTGCCATGGGCAGATGAGGCTGAGCAACAGCTTTCCAGGCTAGCACCTTCTGGCTGCCAGCTATCTGCAGACGTTCGCACTTTAGGAGCAGGGCTGCGAAAGGAGCCTGGCTGGGACACCAACTTTCCCAGCATGCGTTTGAAGTTTGAGGTGGCAAGACAAGCAAGGAGCCCCATTCTCTGTGCCTCTGTGCGAGCACTGCCATGGGCAGATGAGGCTGAGCAACAGCTTTCCAGGCTAGCCCCTTCTGGCTGCCAGCTATCTGCAGACGTTCGCACTTTCGGAGCAGGGCTGCGAAAGCAGCCTGGCTGGGACACCATCTTTCCCAGCATGCGTTTGAAGTTTGAGGTGGCAAGACAAGCAAGCAGCCCCATTCTCTGTGCCTCTGTGCGAGCACTGCCATGGGCAGATGAGGCTGAGCAACAGCTTTCCAGGCTAGCACCTTCTGGCTGCCAGCTATCTGCAGACGTTCGCACTTTCGGAGCAGGGCTGCGAAAGGAGCCTGGCTGGGACACCAACTTTCCCAGCATGCGTTTGAAGTTTGAGGTGGCAAGACAAGCAAGCAGCCCCATTCTCTGTGCCTCTATGCGAACAGTGCCATGGGCAGATGAGGCTGAGCAACAGCTTTCCAGGCTAGCACCTTCTGGCTGCCAGCTATCTGCAGACGTTCGCATTTCAAGAGCAGGGCTGCGAAAGGAGCCTAGCAGGTACACCATCTTTCCCAGGCTACATTTTAATTTTGAGGTGGCAAGACAAGCAAGCAGCCCCATTCTCTGTGCCTCTGTGCGAGCACTGCCATGGGCAGATGAGGCTGAGCAACAGCTTTCCAGGATAGCCCCTTCTGGCTGCCAGCTATCTGCAGACGTTCGCACTTTCGGAGCAGGGCTGTGATAGGAGCCTGGCAGGGACACCACCATTCCCAGCATGCGTTTGAAGTTTCAAGTGGCAAGATTAGCAAGCAGCCCCATTCTCCGTGCCTCTATGCGAACAGTGCCATGGGCAGATGAGGCTGAGCAACAGCTTTCCAGGCTAGCACCTTCTGGCTGCCAGCTATCTGCAGACGTTCGCATTTCAAGAGCAGCGCTACGAAAGGAGCCTGGCTGGGACACCATCTTTCCCAGGCTACGTTTGAAGTTTGAGGTGGCAAGACAAGCAAGCAGCCCCATTCTCTGTGCCTCTGTGCGAGCACTGCCATGGGCAGATGATGCTGAGCAACAGCTTTCCAGGCTAGCACCTTCTGGCTGCCAGCTATCTGCAGACGTTCGCACTTTCGGAGCAGGGCTGTGATAGGAGCCTGGCAGGGACACCACCATTCCCAGCATGCGTTTGAAGTTTCAAGTGGCAAGATAAGCAAGCAGCCCCATTCTCCGTGCCTCTGTGCGAGCACTGCCATGGGCAGATGAGGCTGAGCAACAGCTTTCCAGGCTAGCCCCTTCTGGCTGCCAGCTATCTGCAGACGTTCGCATTTCAAGAGCAGGGCTGCGAAAGGAGCCTGGCTGGGACACCAACTTTCCCAGCATGCGTTTGAAGTTTGAGGTGGCAAGACAAGCAAGGAGCCCCATTCTCTGTGCCTCTGTGCGAGCACTGCCATGGGCAGATGAGGCTGAGCAACAGCTTTCCAGGCTAGCCCCTTCTGGCTGCCAGCTATCTGCAGACGTTCGCACTTTCGGAGCAGGGCTGCGAAAGCAGCCTGGCTGGGACACCATCTTTCCCAGCATGCGTTTGAAGTTTGAGGTGGCAAGACAAGCAAGCAGCCCCATTCTCTGTGCCTCTGTGCGAGCACTGCCATGGGCAGATGAGGCTGAGCAACAGCTTTCCAGGCTAGCACCTTCTGGCTGCCAGCTATCTGCAGACGTTCGCACTTTCGGAGCAGGGCTGCGAAAGGAGCCTGGCTGGGACAACAACTTTCCCAGCATGCGTTTGAAGTTTGAGGTGGCAAGACAAGCAAGCAGCCCCATTCTCTGTGCCTCTATGCGAACAGTGCCATGGGCAGATGAGGCTGAGCAACAGCTTTCCAGGCTAGCACCTTCTGGCTGCCAGCTATCTGCAGACGTTCGCATTTCAAGAGCAGGGCTGCGAAAGGAGCCTAGCAGGTACACCATCTTTCCCAGGCTACATTTGAATTTTGAGGTGGCAAGACAAGCAAGCAGCCCCATTCTCTGTGCCTCTGTGCGAGCACTGCCATGGGCAGATGAGGCTGAGCAACAGCTTTCCAGGATAGCACCTTCTGGCTGCCAGCTATCTGCAGACGTTCGCACTTTCGGAGCAGGGCTGTGATAGGAGCCTGGCAGGGACACCACCATTCCCAGCATGCGTTTGAAGTTTCAAGTGGCAAGATAAGCAAGCAGCCCCATTCTCCGTGCCTCTATGCGAACAGTGCCATGGGCAGATGAGGCTGAGCAACAGCTTTCCAGGCTAGCACCTTCTGGCTGCCAGCTATCTGCAGACGTTCGCATTTCAAGAGCAGCGCTACGAAAGGAGCCTGGCTGGGACACCATCTTTCCCAGGCTACGTTTGAAGTTTGAGGTGGCAAGACAAGCAAGCAGCCCCATTCTCTGTGCCTCTGTGCGAGCACTGCCATGGGCAGATGATGCTGAGCAACAGCTTTCCAGGATAGCACCTTCTGGCTGCCAGCTATCTGCAGACGTTCGCACTTTCGGAGCAGGGCTGTGATAGGAGCCTGGCTGGGACACCACCATTCCCAGCATGCGTTTGAAGTTTCAAGTGGCAAGATAAGCAAGCAGCCCCGTTCTCCGTGCCTCTGTGCGAGCACTGCCATGGGCAGATGAGGCTGAGCAACAGCTTTCCAGGATAGCACCTTCTGGCTGCCAGCTATCTGCAGACGTTCGCACTTTCGGAGCAGGGCTGTGATAGGAGCCTGGCAGGGACACCACCATTCCCAGCATGCGTTTGAAGTTTCAAGTGGCAAGATAAGCAAGCAGCCCCATTCTCCGTGCCTCTATGCGAACAGTGCCATGGGCAGATGAGGCTGAGCAACAGCTTTCCAGGCTAGCACCTTCTGGCTGCCAGCTATCTGCAGACGTTCGCATTTCAAGAGCAGCGCTACGAAAGGAGCCTGGCTGGGACACCATCTTTCCCAGGCTACGTTTGAAGTTTGAGGTGGCAAGACAAGCAAGCAGCCCCATTCTCTGTGCCTCTGTGCGAGCACTGCCATGGGCAGATGATGCTGAGCAACAGCTTTCCAGGCTAGCACCTTCTGGCTGCCAGCTATCTGCAGACGTTCGCACTTTCGGAGCAGGGCTGTGATAGGAGCCTGGCTGGGACACCAACATTCCCAGCATGAGTTTGAAGTTTCAAGTGGCAAGATAAGCAAGCAGCCCCATTCTCCGTGCCTCTGTGCGAGCACTGCCATGGGCAGATGAGGCTGAGCAACAGCTTTCCAGGCTAGCACCTTCTGGCTGCCAGCTATCTGCAGACGTTCGCACTTTCGGAGCAGGGCTGCGAAAGGAGCCTGGCTGGGACAACAACTTTCCCAGGTTACGTTTGAAGTTTGAGGTGGCAAGACAAGCAAGCAGCCCCATTCTCTGTGCCTCTGTGCGAGCACTGCCATGGGCAGATGAGGCTGAGTAACAGCTTTCCAGGCTAGCACCTTCTGGCTGCCAGCTATCTGCAGACGTTCGCACTTTCGGAGCAGGGCTGCGAAAGCAGCCTGGCTGGGACACCATCTTTCCCAGCATGCGTTTGAAGTTTGAGGTGGCAAGACAAGCAAGCAGCCCCATTCTCTGTGCCTCTGTGCGAGCACTGCCATGGGCAGATGAGGCTGAGCAACAGCTTTCCAGGCTAGCACCTTCTGGCTGCCAGCTATCTGCAGACGTTCGCACTTTCGGAGCAGGGCTGCGAAAGGAGCCTGGCTGGGACAACAACTTTCCCAGCATGCGTTTGAAGTTTGAGGTGGCAAGACAAGCAAGCAGCCCCATTCTCTGTGCCTCTATGCGAACAGTGCCATGGGCAGATGAGGCTGAGCAACAGCTTTCCAGGCTAACACCTTCTGGCTGCCAGCTATCTGCAGACGTTCGCATTTCAAGAGCAGGGCTGCGAAAGGAGCCTAGCAGGTACACCATCTTTCCCAGGCTACATTTGAAGTTTGAGGTGGCAAGACAAGCAAGCTGCCCCATTCTCTGTGCCTCTGTGCGAGCACTGCCATGGGCAGATGAGGCTGAGCAACAGCTTTCCAGGCTAGCACCTTCTGGCTGCCAGCTATCTGCAGACGTTCGCACTTTCGGAGCAGGGCTGCGAAAGGAGCCTGGCTGGGACAACAACTTTCCCAGCATGCGTTTGAAGTTTGAGGTGGCAAGACAAGCAAGCAGCCCCATTCTCTGTGCCTCTATGCGAACAGTGCCATGGGCAGATGAGGCTGAGCAACAGCTTTCCAGGCTAGCACCTTCTGGCTGCCAGCTATCTGCAGACGTTCGCATTTCAAGAGCAGCGCTACGAAAGGAGCCTGGCTGGGACACCATCTTTCCCAGGCTACGTTTGAAGTTTGAGGTGGCAAGACAAGCAAGCAGCCCCATTCTCTGTGCCTCTGTGCGAGCACTGCCATGGGCAGATGATGCTGAGCAACAGCTTTCCAGGATAGCACCTTCTGGCTGCCAGCTATCTGCAGACGTTCGCACTTTCGGAGCAGGGCTGTGATAGGAGCGTGGCAGGGACACCACCATTCCCAGCATGCGTTTGAAGTTTCAAGTGGCAAGATAAGCAAGCAGCCCCATTCTCCGTGCCTCTGTGCGAGCACTGCCATGGGCAGATGAGGCTGAGCAACAGCTTTCCAGGCTAGCACCTTCTGGCTGCCAGCTATCTGCAGACGTTCGCACTTTCGGAGCAGGGCTGCGAAAGGAGCCTGGCTGGGACAACAACTTTCCCAGGTTACGTTTGAAGTTTGAGGTGGCAAGACAAGCAAGCAGCCCCATTCTCTGTGCCTCTGTGCGAGCACTGCCATGGGCAGATGAGGCTGAGTAACAGCTTTCCAGGCTAGCACCTTCTGGCTGCCAGCTATCTGCAGACGTTCGCACTTTCGGAGCAGGGCTGCGAAAGCAGCCTGGCTGGGACACCATCTTTCCCAGCATGCGTTTGAAGTTTGAGGTGGCAAGACAAGCAAGCAGCCCCATTCTCTGTGCCTCTGTGCGAGCACTGCCATGGGCAGATGAGGCTGAGCAACAGCTTTCCAGGCTAGCACCTTCTGGCTGCCAGCTATCTGCAGACGTTCGCACTTTCGGAGCAGGGCTGCGAAACGAGCCTGGCTGGGACAACAACTTTCCCAGCATGCGTTTGAAGTTTGAGGTGGCAAGACAAGCAAGCAGCCCCATTCTCTGTGCCTCTATGCGAACAGTGCCATGGGCAGATGAGGCTGAGCAACAGCTTTCCAGGCTAACACCTTCTGGCTGCCAGCTATCTGCAGACGTTCGCATTTCAAGAGCAGGGCTGCGAAAGGAGCCTAGCAGGTACACCATCTTTCCCAGGCTACATTTGAAGTTTGAGGTGGCAAGACAAGCAAGCAGCCCCATTCTCTGTGCCTCTGTGCGAGCACTGCCATGGGCAGATGAGGCTGAGCAACAGCTTTCCAGGCTAGCCCCTTCTGGCTGCCAGCTATCTGCAGACGTTCGCACTTTCGGAGCAGGGCTGTGATAGGAGCCTGGCAGGGACACCACCATTCCCAGCATGCGTTTGAAGTTTCAAGTGGCAAGATAAGCAAGAAGCCCCATTCTCCGTGCCTCTGTGCGAGCACTGCCATGGGCAGATGAGGCTGAGCAACAGCTTTCCAGGCTAGCACCTTCTGGCTGCCAGCTATCTGCAGACGTTCGCACTTTCGGAGCAGGGCCGCGAAAGGAGCCTGGCTGGGACAACAACTTTCCCAGGTTACGTTTGAAGTTTGAGGTGGCAAGACAAGCAAGCAGCCCCATTCTCTGTGCCTCTGTGCGAGCACTGCCATGGGCAGATGAGGCTGAGCAACAGCTTTCCAGGCTAGCACCTTCTGGCTGCCAGCTATCTGCAGACGTTCGCACTTCCGGAGCAGGGCTGCGAAAGCAGCCTGGCTGGGACACCATCTTTCCCAGCATGCGTTTGAAGTTTGAGGTGGCAAGACAAGCAAGCAGCCCCATTCTCTGTGCCTCTATGCGAACAGTGCCATGGGCAGATGAGGCTGAGCAACAGCTTTCCAGGCTAGCACCTTCTGGCTGCCAGCTATCTGCAGACGTTCGCATTTCAAGAGCAGCGCTACGAAAGGAGCCTGGCTGGGACACCATCTTTCCCAGGCTACGTTTGAAGTTTGAGGTGGCAAGACAAGCAAGCAGCCCCATTCTCTGTGCCTCTGTGCGAGCACTGCCATGGGCAGATGAGGCTGAGCAACAGCTTTCCAGGCTAGCCCCTTCTGGCTGCCAGCTATCTGCAGACGTTCGCACTTTCGGAGCAGGGCTGTGATAGGAGCCTGGCAGGGACACCACCATTCCCAGCATGCGTTTGAAGTTTCAAGTGGCAAGATAAGCAAGAAGCCCCATTCTCCGTGCCTCTGTGCGAGCACTGCCATGGGCAGATGAGGCTGAGCAACAGCTTTCCAGGCTAGCACCTTCTGGCTGCCAGCTATCTGCAGACGTTCGCACTTTCGGAGCAGGGCTGCGAAAGGAGCCTGGCTGGGACACCAACTTTCCCAGGTTACGTTTGAAGTTTGAGGTGGCAAGACAAGCAAGCAGCCCCATTCTCTGTGCCTCTGTGCGAGCACTGCCATGGGCAGATGAGGCTGAGCAACAGCTTTCCAGGCTAGCACCTTCTGGCTGCCAGCTATCTGCAGACGTTCGCACTTCCGGAGCAGGGCTGCGAAAGCAGCCTGGCTGGGACACCATCTTTCCCAGCATGCGTTTGAAGTTTGAGGTGGCAAGACAAGAAAGCAGCCCCATTCTCTGTGCCTCTGTGCGAGCACTGCCATGGGCAGATGAGGCTGAGCAACAGCTTTCCAGGCTAGCACCTTCTGGCTGCCATCTATCTGCAGACGTTCGCATTTGAAGAGCAGGGCTGCGAAAGGAGCCTGGCTGGGACAACAACTTTCCCAGCATGCGTTTGAAGTTTGAGGTGGCAAGACAAGCAAGCAGCCCCATTCTCTGTGCCTCTATGCGAACAGTGCCATGGGCAGATGAGGCTGAGCAACAGCTTTCCAGGCTAGCACCTTCTGGCTGCCAGCTATCTGCAGACGTTCGCATTTCAAGAGCAGGGCTGCGAAAGGAGCCTAGCAGGTACACCATCTTTCCCAGGCTACATTTTAAGTTTGAGGTGGCAAGACAAGCAAGCAGCCCCATTCTCTGTGCCTCTGTGCGAGCACTGCCATGGGCAGATGAGGCTGAGCAACAGCTTTCCAGGATAGCCCCTTCTGGCTGCCAGCTATCTGCAGACGTTCGCACTTTCGGAGCAGGGCTGTGATAGGAGCCTGGCAGGGACACCACCATTCCCAGCATGCGTTTGAAGTTTCAAGTGGCAAGATAAGCAAGCAGCCCCATTCTCCGTGCCTCTATGCGAACAGTGCCATGGGCAGATGAGGCTGAGCAACAGCTTTCCAGGCTAGCACCTTCTGGCTGCCAGCTATCTGCAGACGTTCGCATTTCAAGAGCAGCGCTACGAAAGGAGCCTGGCTGGGACACCAACTTTCCCAGGCTACGTTTGAAGTTTGAGGTGGCAAGACAAGCAAGCAGCCCCATTCTCTGTGCCTCTGTGCGAGCAGTGCCATGGGCAGATGAGGCTGAGCAACAGCTTTCCAGGATAGCCCCTTCTGGCTGCCAGCTATCTGCAGACGTTCGCACTTTCGGAGCAGGGCTGTGATAGGAGCCTGGCAGGGACACCACCATTCCCAGCATGCGTTTGAAGTTTCAAGTGGCAAGATAAGCAAGAAGCCCCATTCTCCGTGCCTCTGTGCGAGCACTGCCATGGGCAGATGAGGCTGAGCAACAGCTTTCCAGGCTAGCACCTTCTGGCTGCCAGCTATCTGCAGACGTTCGCACTTTCGGAGCAGGGCTGCGAAAGGAGCCTGGCTGGGACACCAACTTTCCCAGGTTACGTTTGAAGTTTGAGGTGGCAAGACAAGCAAGCAGCCCCATTCTCTGTGCCTCTGTGCGAGCACTGCCATGGGCAGATGAGGCTGAGCAACAGCTTTCCAGGCTAGCACCTTCTGGCTGCCAGCTATCTGCAGACGTTCGCACTTCCGGAGCAGGGCTGCGAAAGCAGTCTGGCTGGGACACCATCTTTCCCAGCATGCGTTTGAAGTTTGAGGTGGCAAGACAAGCAAGCAGCCCCATTCTCTGTGCCTCTGTGCGAGCACTGCCATGGGCAGATGAGGCTGAGCAACAGCTTTCCAGGCTAGCACCTTCTGGCTGCCAGCTATCTGCAGACGTTCGCATTTGAAGAGCAGGGATGCGAAAGGAGCCTAGCAGTTACACCATCTTTCCCAGGCTACGTTTGAAGTTTGAGGTGGCAAGACAAGCAAGGAGCCCCATTCTCTGTGCCTCTGTGCCAGCAGTGCCATGGGCAGATGAGGCTGAGCAACAGCTTTCCAGGCTAGCACTTTCTGGCTGCCAGCTATCTGCAGACGTTCGCACTTTCGGAGCAGGGCTGTGATAGGAGCCTGGCAGGGACACCACCATTCCCAGCATGCGTTTGAAGTTTCAAGTGGCAAGATAAGCAAGCAGCCCCATTCTCCGTGCCTCTGTGCGAGCACTGCCATGGGCAGATGAGGCTGAGCAACAGCTTTCCAGGCTAGCACCTTCTGGCTGCCAGCTATCTGCAGACGTTCGCACTTTCGGAGCAGGGCTGTGATAGGAGCCTGGCAGGGACACCACCATTCCCAGCATGCGTGTGAAGTTTCAAGTGGCAAGATAAGCAAGCAGCCCCATTCTCTGTGCCTCTGTGCGAGCACTGCCATGGGCAGATGAGGCTGAGCAACAGCTTTCCAGGCTAGCACCTTCTGGCTGCCAGCTATCTGCAGACGTTCGCACTTTCGGAGCAGGGCTGCGAAAGGAGCCTGGCTGGGACACCAACTTTCCCAGGTTACGTTTGAAGTTTGAGGTGGCAAGACAAGCAAGCAGCCCCATTCGCTATGCCTCTGTGCGAGCACTACCATGGGCAGATGAGGCTGAGCAACAGCTTTCCAGGCTAGCCCCTTCTGCCTGCCAGCTATCTGCAGACGTTCGCACTTTCGGAGCAGGGCTGTGATAGAAGCCTGACAGGGACACCACCATTCCCAGCATGCGTTTGAAGTTTCAAGTAGCAAGATGAGCAAGCAGCCCCATTCTCTGTGCCTCTGTGCGAGCAGTGCCATGGGCAGATGAGGCTGAGCAACAGCTTTCCAGGCTAGCACCTTCTGGCTGCCAGCTATCTGCAGACGTTCGCACTTTCGGAGCAGGGCTGTGATAGGAGCCTGGCAGGGACACCAACGTTCCCAGCATGCGTTTGAAGTTTCAAGTGGCAAGATAAGCAAGCAGCCCCATTCTCCGTGCCTCTGTGCGAGCACTGCCATGGGCAGATGAGGCTGAGCAACAGCTTTCCAGGCTAGCACCTTCTGGCTGCCAGCTATCTGCAGACGTTCGCACTTTCGGAGCAGGGCTGCGAAAGGAGCCTGGCTGGGACAACAACTTTCCCAGGTTACGTTTGAAGTTTGAGGTGGCAAGACAAGCAAGCAGCCCCATTCTCTGTGCCTCTGTGCGAGCACTGCCATGGGCAGATGAGGCTGAGTAACAGCTTTCCAGGCTAGCACCTTCTGGCTGCCAGCTATCTGCAGACGTTCGCACTTTCGGAGCAGGGCTGCGAAAGCAGCCTGGCTGGGACACCATCTTTCCCAGCATGCGTTTGAAGTTTGAGGTGGCAAGACAAGCAAGCAGCCCCATTCTCTGTGCCTCTGTGCGAGCACTGCCATGGGCAGATGAGGCTGAGCAACAGCTTTCCAGGCTAGCCCCTTCTGGCTGCCAGCTATCTGCAGACGTTCGCACTTTCGGAGCAGGGCTGCGAAAGGAGCCTGGCAGGGACACCACCATTCCCAGCATGCGTTTGAAGTTTCAAGTGGCAAGATAAGCAAGAAGCCCCATTCTCCGTGACTCTGTGCGAGCACTGCCATGGGCAGATGAGGCTGAGCAACAGCTTTCCAGGCTAGCACCTTCTGGCTGCCAGCTATCTGCAGACATTCGCACTTTCGGAGCAGGGCTGCTAAAGGAGCCTGGCTGGGACACCAACTTTCCCAGGTTACGTTTGAAGTTTGAGGTGGCAAGACAAGCAAGCAGCCCCATTCTCTGTGCCTCTGTGCGAGCACTGCCATGGGCAGATGAGGCTGAGCAACAGCTTTCCAGGCTAGCCCCTTCTGGCTGCCAGCTATCTGCAGACGTTCGCACTTCCGGAGCAGGACTGCGAAAGCAGCCTGGATGGGACACCATCTTTCCCAGCATGCGTTTGAAGTTTGAGGTGGCAAGACAAGCAAGCAGCCCCATTCTCTGTGCCTCTGTGCGAGCACTGCCATGGGCAGATGAGGCTGAGCAACAGCTTTCCAGGCTAGCACCTTCTGGCTGCCAGCTATCTGCAGACGTTCGCAGTTTCGGAGCAGGGCTGCGAAAGGAGCCTAGCAGGTACACCATCTTTCCCAGGCTACATTTGAAGTTAGAGGTGGCAAGACAAGCAAGGAGCCCCATTCTCTGTCCCTCTGTGCGAGCACTGCCATGGGCAGATGAGGCTGAGCAACAGCTTTCCAGGCTAGCACCTTCTGGCTGCCAGCTATCTGCAGACGTTCGCACTTTCGGAGCAGGGCTGTGATAGGAGCCTGGCAGGGACACCACCATTCCCAGCATGCGTTTGAAGTTTCAAGTGGCAAGATAAGCAAGCAGCCCCATTCTCCGTGCCTCTGTGCGAGCACTGCCATGGGCAGATGAGGCTGAGCAACAGCTTTCCAGGCTAGCACCTTCTGGCTGCCAGCTATCTGCAGACGTTCGCACTTTCGGAGCAGGGCTGCGAAAGGAGCCTGGCTGGGACACCAACTTTCCCAGGTTACGTTTGAAGTTTGAGGTGGCAAGACAAGCAAGCAGCCCCATTCGCTGTGCCTCTGTGCGAGCACTGCCATGGGCAGATGAGGCTGAGCAACAGCTTTCCAGGATAGCCCCTTCTGGCTGCCAACTATCTGCAGACGTTCGCACTTTCGGAGCAGGGCTGTGATAGGAGCCCGGCAGGGACAGCACCATTCCCAGCATGCGTTTGAAGTTTGAAGTGGCAAGATAAGCAAGCAGCCCCATTCTCTGTGCTCTGTGCGAGCACTGCCATGGGCAGATGAGGCTGAGCAACAGCTTTCCAGGATAGCACCTTCTGGCTGCCAGCTATCTGGAGACGTTCGCACTTTCCGAGCAGGGCTGTGATAGGAGCCTGGCAGGGACACCACCATTCCCAGCATGCGTTTGAAGTTTCAAGTGGCAAGATAAACAAGCAGCCCCATTCTCTGTGCCTCCATGCGAACAGTGCCATGGGTAGATGAGGCTGAGCAACAGCTTTCCAGGCTAGCCCCTTCTGGCTGCCAGCTATCTGCAGACGTTCGCACTTTCGGAGCAGGGCTGCGAAAGGAGCCTGGCTGGGACAACAACTTTCCCAGGCTACGTTTGAAGTTTGAGGTGGCAAGACAAGCAAGGAGCCCCATTCTCTGTGCCTCTGTGCGAGTAGTGCCATGGGCAGATGAGGCTGAGCAACAGCTTTCCAGGATAGCCCCTTCTGGCTGCCAGCTATCTGCAGACGTTCGCACTTTCGGAGCAGGGCTGCGAAAGGAGCCTGGCTGGGACACCAACATACCCAGGCTACGTTTGAAGTTTGAGGTGGCAAGACAAGCAAGCAGCCCCATTCTCTGTGCCTCTGTGCGAGCAGTGCCATGGGCAGGTGAGGCTGAGCAACAGCTTTCCAGGCTAGCACCTTCTGGCTGCCAGCTATCTGCAGACGTTCGCACTTTCGGAGCAGGGCTGCGAAAGGAGCCTGGCTGGGACACCAACTTTCCCAGCATGCGTTTGAAGTTTGAGGTGGCAAGACAAGCAAGCAGCCCCATTCTCTGTGCCTGTGTGCGAGCACTGCCATGGGCAGATGAGGCTGAGCAACAGCTTTCCAGGCTAGCACCTTCTGGCTGCCAGCTATCTGCAGACGTTCGCACTTTCGGAGCAGGGCTGTCATAGGAGCCTGGCAGGGACACCACCATTCCCAGCATGCGTTTGAAGTTTCAAGTGGCAAGATAAGCAAGCAGCCCCATACTCTGTGCCTCTGTGCGAGCACTGCCATGGGCAGATGAGGCTGAGCAACAGCTTTCCAGGCTAGCCCCTTCTGGCTGCCAGCTATCTGCAGACGTTCGCACTTTCGGAGCAGGGCTGCGAAAGCAGCCTGGCTGGGACACCATCTTTCCCAGCATGCGTTTGAAGTTTGAGGTGGCAAGACAAGAAAGCAGCCCCATTCTCCGTGCCTCTGTGCGAGCACTGCCATGGGCAGATGAGGCTGAGCAACAGCTTTCCAGGCTAGCCCCTTCTGGCTGCCAGCTATCTGCAGACGTTCGCACTTTCGGAGCAGGGCTGCGAAAGGAGCCTGGCTGGGACACCAACTTTCCCAGGCTACGTTTGAAGTTTGAGGTGGCAAGACAAGCAAGCAGCCCCATTCTCTGTGCCTCTGTGCGAGCAGTGCCATGGGCAGATGAGGCTGAGCAACAGCTTTCCAGGCTAGCACCTTCTGGCTGCCAGCTATCTGCAGACGTTCGCACTTTCGGAGCAGGGCTGCGAAAGCAGCCTGGTTGGGACACCAACTTTCCCAGGCTACGTTTGAAGTTTCAGTGTGGCAAGACAAGCAAGCAGCCCCATTCTCTGTGCCTCTGTGCGAGCAGTGCCATGGGCAGATGAGGCTGAGCAACAGCTTTCCAGGCTAGCACCTTCTGGCTGCCAGCTATCTGCAGACGTTCGCATTTCAAGAGCAGGGCTGCGAAAGGAGCCTCGCTGGGACACCAACTTTCCCAGGATACGTTTGAAGTTTGAGGTGGCAAGACAAGCAAGCAGCCCCATACTCTGTGCCTCTGTGCGAGCACTGCCATGGGCAGATGAGGCTGAGCAACAGCTTTCCAGGCTAGCCCCTTCTGGCTGCCAGCTATCTGCAGACGTTCGCACTTTCGGAGCAGGGCTGCGAAAGCAGCCTGGCTGGGCCACCATCTTTCCCAGCATGCGTTTGAAGTTTGAGGTGGCAAGACAAGCAAGCAGCCCCATTCTCTGTGCCTCTGTGCTAGCAGTGCCATGGGCAGATGAGGCTGAGCAACAGCTTTCCAGGCTAGCCCCTTCTGGCTGCCAGCTATCTGCAGACGTTCGCACTTTCGGAGCAGGGCTGCGAAAGGAGCCTGGCTGGGACAACAACTTTCCCAGCATGCGTTTGAAGTTTGAGGTGGCAAGACAAGCAAGCAGCCCCATTCTCTGTGCCTCTATGCGAACAGTGCCATGGGCAGATGAGGCTGAGCAACAGCTTTCCAGGCTAGCACCTTCTGGCTGCCAGCTATCTGCAGACGTTCGCATTTCAAGAGCAGGGCTGCGAAAGGAGCCTCGCTGGGACACCATCTTTCCCAGGCTACGTTAGAAGTTTGAGGTGGCAAGACAAGCAAGCAGCCCCATTCTCCGTGCCTCTGTGCGAGCAGTGCCATGGGCAGATGAGGCTGAGCAACAGCTTTCCAGGATAGCCCCTTCTGGCTGCCAGCTATCTGCAGACGTTCGCAATTTCGGAGCAGGGCTGCGAAAGGAGCCTGGCTGGGACAACAACTTTCCCAGGCTACGTTTGAAGTTTGAGGTGGCAAGACAAGCAAGGAGCCCCATTCTCTGTGCCTCTGTGCGAGTAGTGCCATGGGCAGATGAGGCTGGCAACAGCTTTCCAGGCTAGCCCCTTCTGGCTGCCAGCTATCTGCAGACGTTCGCACTTTCGGAGCAGGGCTGCGAAAGGAGCCTGGCTGGGACACCAACTTTCCCAGGCTACGTTTGAAGTTTCAAGTAGCAAGATGAGCAAGCAGCCCCATTCTCTGTGCCTCTGTGCGAGCAGTGCCATGGGCAGATGAGGCTGAGCAACAGCTTTCCAGGCTAGCCCCTTCTGGCTGCCAGCTATCTGCAGACGTTCGCACTTTCGGAGCAGGGCTGCGAAAGGAGCCTGGCTGGGACAACAACTTTCCCAGGCTACGTTTGAAGTTTGAGGTGGCAAGACAAGCAAGCAGCCCCATTCTCTGTGCCTCTGTGCGAGCACTGCCATGGGCAGATGAGGCTGAGCAACAGCTTTCCAGGCTAGCACCTTCTGGCTGCCAGCTATCTGCAGACGTTCGCACTTTCGGAGCAGGGCTGCGAAAGGAGCGTGGTTGGGACACCAACTTTCCCAGGCTACGTTTGAAGTTTCAATGTGGCAAGACAAGCAAGCAGCCCCATTCTCTGTGCCTCTGTGCGAGCACTGCCATGGGCAGGTGAGGCTGAGCAACAGCTTTCCAGGCTAGCACCTTCTGGCTGCCAGCTATCTGCAGACGTTCGCACTTTCGGAGCAGGGCTGCGAAAGGAGCCTGGCTGGGACAACAACTTTCCCAGCATGCGTTTGAAGTTTGAGGTGGCAAGACAAGCAAGCAGCCCCATTCTCTGTGCCTCTATGCGAACAGTGCCATGGGCAGATGAGGCTGAGCAACAGCTTTCCAGGCTAGCACCTTCTGGCTGCCAGCTATCTGCAGACGTTCGCATTTCAAGAGCAGGGCTGCGAAAGGAGCCTCGCTGGGACACCATCTTTCCCAGGCTACGTTAGAAGTTTGAGGTGGCAAGACAAGCAAGCAGCCCCATTCTCTGTGCCTCTATGCGAACAGTGCCATGGGCAGATGAGGCTGAGCAACAGCTTTCCAGGCTAGCACCTTCTGGCTGCCAGCTATCTGCAGACGTTCGCATTTCAAGAGCAGGGCTGCGAAAGGAGCCTCGCTGGGACACCATCTTTCCCAGGCTACGTTAGAAGTTTGAGGTGGCAAGACAAGCAAGCAGCCCCATTCTCTGTGCCTCTGTGCGAGCACTGCCATGGGCAGATGAGGCTGAGCAACAGCTTTCCAGGATAGCCCCTTCTGGCTGCCAGCTATCTGCAGACGTTCGCACTTTCGGAGCAGGGCTGCGAAAGGAGCCTGGCTGGGACAACAACTTTCCCAGGCTACGTTTGAAGTTTGAGGTGGCAAGACAAGCAAGGAGCCCCATTCTCTGTGCCTCTGTGCGAGTAGTGCCATGGGCAGATGAGGCTGGCAACAGCTTTCCAGGCTAGCCCCTTCTGGCTGCCAGCTATCTGCAGACGTTCGCACTTTCGGAGCAGGGCTGCGAATGGAGCCTGGCTGGGACACCAACTTTCCCAGGCTACGTTTGAAGTTTCAAGTAGCAAGATGAGCAAGCAGCCCCATTCTCTGTGCCTCTGTGCGAGCAGTGCCATGGGCAGATGAGGCTGAGCAACAGCTTTCCAGGCTAGCCCCTTCTGGCTGCCAGCTATCTGCAGATGTTCGCACTTTCGGAGCAGGGCTGCGGAAGGAGCCTGGCTGGGACACCAACGTTCCCAGCATGCGTTTGAAGTTTGAGGTGGCAAGACAAGCAAGCAGCCCCATTCTCTGTGCCTCTGTGCGAGCACTGCCATGGGCAGATGAGGCTGAGCAACAGCTTTCCAGGCTAGCCCCTTCTGGCTGCCAGCTATCTGCAGACGTTCGCACTTTCGGAGCAGGGCTGCGAAAGGAGCCTGGCTGGGACACCAACTTTCCCAGGCTACGTTTGAAGTTTGAGGTGGCAAGACAAGCAAGCAGCCCCATTCTCTGTGCCTCTGTGCGAGCAGTGCCATGGGCAGATGAGGCTGAGCAACAGCTTTCCAGGCTAGCACCTTCTGGCTGCCAGCTATCTGCAGACGTTCGCACTTTCGGAGCAGGGCTGCGAAAGGAGCCTGGTTGGGACACCAACTTTCCCAGGCTACGTTTGAAGTTTCAATGTGGCAAGACAAGCAAGCAGCCCCATTCTCTGTGCCTCTGTGCGAGCACTGCCATGGGCAGGTGAGGCTGAGCAACAGCTTTCCAGGCTAGCAGCTTCTGGCTGCCAGCTATCTGCAGACGTTCGCATTTCAAGAGCAGGGCTGCGAAAGGAGCCTCGCTGGGACACCAACTTTCCCAGGATACGTTTGAAGTTTGAGGTGGCAAGACAAGCAAGCAGCCCCATACTCTGTGCCTCTGTGCGAGCACTGCCATGGGCAGATGAGGCTGAGCAACAGCTTTCCAGGCTAGCACCTTCTGGCTGCCAGCTATCTGCAGACGTTCGCACTTTCGGAGCAGGGCTGCGAAAGGAGCCTGGCTGTGACAACAACTTTCCCAGCATGCGTTTGAAGTTTGAGGTGGCAAGACAAGCAAGCAGCCCCATTCTCTGTGCCTCTATGCGAACAGTGCCATGGGCAGATGAGGCTGAGCAACAGCTTTCCAGGCTAGCACCTTCTGGCTGCCAGCTATCTGCAGACGTTCGCATTTCAAGAGCAGGGCTGCGAAAGGAGCCTCGCTGGGACACCATCTTTCCCAGGCTACGTTAGAAGTTTGAGGTGGCAAGACAAGCAAGCAGCCCCATTCTCTGTGCCTCTGTGCGAGCACTGCCATGGGCAGATGAGGCTGAGCAACAGCTTTCCAGGATAGCACCTTCTGGCTGCCAGCTATCTGCAGACGTTCGCACTTTCGGAGCAGGGCTGCGAAAGGAGCCTGGCTGGGACAACAACTTTCCCAGGCTACGTTTGAAGTTTGAGGTGGCAAGACAAGCAAGCAGCTCCAGTGTCTGTGCCTCTGTGCGAGTAGTGCCATGGGCAGATGAGGCTGGCAACAGCTTTCCAGGCTAGCCCCTTCTGGCTGCCAGCTATCTGCAGACGTTCGCACTTTCGGAGCAGGGCTGCGAAAGGAGCCTGGCTGGGACAACAACTTTCCCAGCATGCGTTTGAAGTTTGAGGTGGCAAGACAAGCAAGCAGCCCCATTCTCTGTGCCTCTGTGCGAGTAGTGCCATGGGCAGATGAGGCTGAGCAACAGCTTTCCAGGATAGCCCCTTCTGGCTGCCAGCTATCTGCAGACGTTCGCACTTTCGGAGCAGGGCTGCGAAAGGAGCCTGGCTGGGACACCAACATACCCAGGCTACGTTTGAAGTTTGAGGTGGCAAGACAAGCAAGCAGCCCCATTCTCTGTGCCTCTGTGCGAGCACTGCCATGGGCAGATGAGGCTGAGCAACAGCTTTCCAGGCTAGCACCTTCTGGCTGCCAGCTATCTGCAGACGTTCGCACTTTCGGAGCAGGGCTGCGAAAGGAGCCTGGCTGGGACACCAACATACCCAGGCTACGTTTGAAGTTTGAGGTGGCAAGACAAGCAAGCAGCCCCATTCTCTGTGCCTCTGTGCGAGCACTGCCATGGGCAGATGAGGCTGAGCAACAGCTTTCCAGGATAGCCCCTTCTGGCTGCCAGCTATCTGCAGACGTTCGCACTTTCGGAGCAGGGCTGCGAAAGGAGCCTGGCTGGGACAACAACTTTCCCAGGCTACGTTTGAAGTTTCAATGTGGCAAGACAAGCAAGCAGCCCCATTCTCTGTGCCTCTGTGCGAGCAGTGCCATGGGCAGGTGAGGCTGAGCAACAGCTTTCCAGGCTAGCACCTTCTGGCTGCCAGCTATCTGCAGACGTTCGCACTTTCGGAGCAGGGCTGCGAAAGGAGCCTAGTAGGTACACCATCTTTCCCAGGCTACATTTGAAGTTTGAGGTGGCAAGACAACCAAGGAGCCCCATTCTCTGTGCCTCTGTGCGAGCAGTGCCATGGGCAGATGAGGCTGAGCAACAGCTTTCCAGGCTAGCCCCTGCTGGCTGCCAGCTATCTGCAGACGTTCGCACTTTCGGAGCAGGGCTGTGATAGGAGCCTGGCTGGGACACCACCATTCCCAGCATGCGTTTGAAGTTTCAAGTAGCAAGATGAGCAAGCAGCCCCATTCTCTGTGACTCTGTGCGAGCAGTGCCATGGGCAGATGAGGCTGAGCAACACCTTTCCAGGATAGCCCCTTCTGGCTGCCAGCTATCTGCAGACGTTCGCACTTTTGGAGCAGGGCTGCGAAAGGAGCCTGGCTGGGACAACAACTTTCCCAGCATGCGTTTGAAGTTTGAGGTGGCAAGACAAGCAAGCAGCCCCATTCTCTGTGCCTCTATGCGAACAGTGCCATGGGCAGATGAGGCTGAGCAACAGCTTTCCAGGCTAGCACCTTCTGGCTGCCAGCTATCTGCAGACGTTCGCACTTTCGGAGCAGGGCTGCGAAAGGAGCCTGGCTGGGACACCAACATACCCAGGCTACGTTTGAAGTTTGAGGTGGCAAGACAAGCAAGCAGCCCCATTCTCTGTGCCTCTGTGCGAGCACTGCCATGGGCAGATGAGGCTGAGCAACAGCTTTCCAGGCTAGCCCCTTCTGGCTGCCAGCTATCTGCAGACGTTCGCACTTTCGGAGCAGGGCTGCGAAAGGAGCCTGGCTGGGACACCAACTTTCCCAGGCTACGTTTGAAGTTTCAAGTAGCAAGATGAGCAAGCAGCCCCATTCTCTGTGCCTCTGTGCGAGCAGTGCCATGGGCAGATGAGGCTGAGCAACAGCTTTCCAGGCTAGCCCCTTCTGGCTGCCAGCTATCTGCAGATGTTCGCACTTTCGGAGCAGGGCTGCGAAAGGAGCCTGGCTGGGACACCAACGTTCCCAGCATGCGTTTGAAGTTTGAGGTGGCAAGACAAGCAAGGAGCCCCATTCTCTGTGCCTCTGTGCGAGCACTGCCATGGGCAGATGAGGCTGAGCAACAGCTTTCCAGGCTAGCCCCTTCTGGCTGCCAGCTATATGCAGACGTTCGCACTTTCGGAGCAGGGCTGCGAAAGGAGCCTGGCTGGGACACCAACGTTCCCAGCATGCGTTTGAAGTTTGAGGTGGCAAGACAAGCAAGCAGCCCCATTCTCTGTGCCTCTGTGCGAGCAGTGCCATGGGCAGATGAGGCTGAGCAACAGCTTTCCAGGCTAGCCCCTTCTGGCTGCCAGCTATCTGCAGACGTTCGCACTTTCGGAGCAGGGCTGCGAAAGGAGCCTGGTTGGGACACCAACTTTCCCAGGCTACGTTTGAAGTTTCAATGTGGCAAGACAAGCAAGCAGCCCCATTCTCTGTGCCTCTGTGCGAGCAGTGCCATGGGCAGATGAGGCTGAGCAACAGCTTTCCAGGCTAGCCCCTTCTGGCTGCCAGCTATCTGCAGACGTTCGCACTTTCGGAGCAGGGCTGCGAAAGGAGCCTGGTTGGGACACCAACTTTCCCAGGCTACGTTTGAAGTTTCAATGTGGCAAGACAAGCAAGCAGCCCCATTCTCTGTGCCTCTGTGCGAGCACTGCCATGGGCAGGTGAGGCTGAGCAACAGCTTTCCAGGCTAGCACCTTCTGGCTGCCAGCTATCTGCAGACGTTCGCATTTCAAGAGCAGGGCTGCGAAAGGAGCCTCGCTGGGACACCATCTTTCCCAGGCTACGTTAGAAGTTTGAGGTGGCAAGACAAGCAAGCAGCCCCATTCTCTGTGCCTCTGTGCGAGCACTGCCATGGGCAGATGAGGCTGAGCAACAGCTTTCCAGGCTAGCCCCTTCTGGCTGCCAGCTATCTGCAGACGTTCGCACTTTCGGAGCAGGGCTGCGAAAGGAGCCTGGCTGGGACACCAACATACCCAGGCTACGTTTGAAGTTTGAGGTGGCAAGACAAGCAAGCAGCCCCATTCTCTGTGCCTCTGTGCGAGCAGTGCCATGGGCAGATGAGGCTGAGCAACAGCTTTCCAGGCTAGCACTTTCTGGCTGCCAGCTATCTGCAGACGTTCGCACTTTCGGAGCAGGGCTGCGAAAGGAGCCTGGCTGGGACACCAACATACCCAGGCTACGTTTGAAGTTTGAGGTGGCAAGACAAGCAAGCAGCCCCATTCTCTGTGCCTCTGTGCGAGCACTGCCATGGGCAGATGAGGCTGAGCAACAGCTTTCCAGGCTAGCACCTTCTGGCTGCCAGCTATCTGCAGACGTTCGCACTTTCGGAGCAGTCCTGCGAAAGGAGCCTGGTTGGGACACCAACTTTCCCAGGCTACGTTTGAAGTTTCAATGTGGCAAGACAAGCAAGCAGCCCCATTCTCTGTGCCTCTGTGCGAGCAGTGCCATGGGCAGGTGAGGCTGAGCAACAGCTTTCCAGGCTAGCACCTTCTGGCTGCCAGCTATCTGCAGACGTTCGCACTTTCGGAGCAGGGCTGCGAAAGGAGCCTAGTAGGTACACCATCTTTCCCAGGCTACATTTGAAGTTTGAGGTGGCAAGACAAGCAAGGAGCCCCATTCTCTGTGCCTCTGTGCGAGCAGTGCCATGGGCAGATGAGGCTGAGCAACAGCTTTCCAGGCTAGCCCCTGCTGGCTGCCAGCTATCTGCAGACGTTCGCACTTTCGGAGCAGGGCTGTGATAGGAGCCTGGCTGGGACACCACCATTCCCAGCATGCGTTTGAAGTTTCAAGTAGCAAGATGAGCAAGCAGCCCCATTCTCTGTGACTCTGTGCGAGCAGTGCCATGGGCAGATGAGGCTGAGCAACACCTTTCCAGGATAGCCCCTTCTGGCTGCCAGCTATCTGCAGACGTTCGCACTTTTGGAGCAGGGCTGCGAAAGGAGCCTGGCTGGGACAACAACTTTCCCAGCATGCGTTTGAAGTTTGAGGTGGCAAGACAAGCAAGCAGCCCCATTCTCTGTGCCTCTATGCGAACAGTGCCATGGGCAGATGAGGCTGAGCAACAGCTTTCCAGTCTAGCACCTTCTGGCTGCCAGCTATCTGCAGACGTTCGCACTTTCGGAGCAGGGCTGCGAAAGGAGCCTGGTTGGGACACCAACATACCCAGGCTACGTTTGAAGTTTGAGGTGGCAAGACAAGCAAGCAGCCCCATTCTCTGTGCCTCTGTGCGAGCACTGCCATGGGCAGATGAGGCTGAGCAACAGCTTTCCAGGCTAGCCCCTTCTGGCTGCCAGCTGTCTGCAGACGTTCGCACTTTCGGAGCAGGGCTGCGAAAGGAGCCTGGCTGGGACACCAACTTTCCCAGGCTACGTTTGAAGTTTCAAGTAGCAAGATGAGCAAGCAGCCCCATTCTCTGTGCCTCTGTGCGAGCACTGCCATGGGCAGATGAGGCTGAGCAACAGCTTTCCAGGCTAGCCCCTTCTGGCTGCCAGCTATCTGCAGATGTTCGCACTTTCGGAGCAGGGCTGCGAAAGGAGCCTGGCTGGGACACCAACGTTCCCAGCATGCGTTTGAAGTTTGAGGTGGCAAGACAAGCAAGGAGCCCCATTCTCTGTGCCTCTGTGCGAGCACTGCCATGGGCAGATGAGGCTGAGCAACAGCTTTCCAGGCTAGCCCCTTCTGGCTGCCAGCTATCTGCAGACGTTCGCACTTTCGGAGCAGGGCTGCGAAAGCAGCCTGGCTGGGACACCAACTTTCCCAGCATGCGTTTGAAGTTTGAGGTGGCAAGACAAGCAAGGAGCCCCATTCTCTGTGCCTCTGTGCGAGTAGTGCCATGGGCAGATGAGGCTGAGCAACAGCTTTCCAGGATAGCCCCTTCTGGCTGCCAGCTATCTGCAGACGTTCGCACTTTCGGAGCAGGGCTGCGAAAGGAGCCTGGCTGGGACACCAACATACCCAGGCTACGTTTGAAGTTTGAGGTGGCAAGACAAGCAAGCAGCCCCATTCTCTGTGCCTCTGTGCGAGCAGTGCCATGGGCAGGTGAGGCTGAGCAACAGCTTTCCAGGCTAGCACCTTCTGGCTGCCAGCTATCTGCAGACGTTCGCACTTTCGGAGCAGGGCTGCGAAAGGAGCCTGGCTGGGACACCAACTTTCCCAGCATGCGTTTGAAGTTTGAGGTGGCAAGACAAGCAAGCAGCCCCATTCTCTGTGCCTGTGTGCGAGCACTGCCATGGGCAGATGAGGCTGAGCAACAGCTTTCCAGGCTAGCACCTTCTGGCTGCCAGCTATCTGCAGACGTTCGCACTTTCGGAGCAGGGCTGTGATAGGAGCCTGGCAGGGACACCACCATTCCCAGCATGCGTTTGAAGTTTCAAGTGGCAAGATAAGCAAGCAGCCCCATTCTCCGTGCCTCTGTGCGAGCACTGCCATGGGCAGATGAGGCTGAGCAACAGCTTTCCAGGCTAGCCCCTTCTGGCTGCCAGCTATCTGCAGACTTTCGCACTTTCGGAGCAGGGCTGCGAAAGGAGCCTGGCTGGGACACCAACTTTCCCAGGCTACGTTTGAAGTTTCAAGTAGCAAGATGAGCAAGCAGCCCCATTCTCTGTGCCTCTGTGCGAGCAGTGCCATGGGCAGATGAGGCTGAGCAACAGCTTTCCAGGCTAGCACCTTCTGGCTGCCAGCTATCTGCAGACGTTCGCATTTCAAGAGCAGGGCTGCGAAAGGAGCCTCGCTGGGACAACAACTTTCCCAGCATGCGTTTGAAGTTTGAGGTGGCAAGACAAGGAAGCAGCCCCATTCTCTGTGCCTCTATGCGAACAGTGCCATGGGCAGATGAGGCTGAGCAACAGCTTTCCAGGCTAGCCACTTCTGGCTGCCAGCTATCTGCAGACTTTCTCATTTCAAGAGCAGGGCTGCGAAAGGAGCCTAGCAGGTACACCATCTTTCCCAGGCTACATTTGAAGTTTGAGGTGGCAAGACAAGCAAGCAGCCCCATTCTCTGTGCCTCTGTGCGAGCACTGCCATGGGCAGATGAGGCTGAGCAACAGCTTTCCAGGCTAGCACCTTCTGGCTGCCAGCTATCTGCAGACATTCGCACTTTCGGAGCAGGGCTGCAAAAGGAGCCTGGCTGGGACACCAACTTTCCCAGCATGCGTTTGAAGTTTCAAGTGGCAAGACAAACAAGCAGCCCCATTCTCTGTGCCTCTGTGCGAGCAGTGCCATGGGCAGATGAGGCTGAGCAACAGCTTTCCAGGCTAGCCCCTTCTAGCTGCCAGCTATCTGCAGACGTTCGCATTTCAAGAGCAGGGCTGCGAAAGGAACCTGGCAGGTACACCATCTTTCCCAAGCTACATTTGAAGTTTGAGGTGGGAAGACAAGCAAGGAGCCCCATTCTCTGTGCCTCTGTGCGAGCAGTGCCATGGGCAGATGAGGCTGAGCAACAGCTTTCCAGGCTAGCACCTTCTGGCTGCCAGCTATCTGCAGACGTCCGCACTTTCGGAGCAGGGCTGCGAAATGAGCCTGGCTGGGACAACAACTTTCCCAGCATGCGTTTGAAGTTTGAGGTGGCAAGACAAGCATGGAGCCCCATTCTCTGTGCCTCTGTGCGAGTAGTGCCATGGGCAGATGAGGCTGAGCAACAGCTTTCCAGGCTAGCACCTTCTGGCTGCCAGCTATCTGCAGACGTTCGCACTTTCGGAGCAGGGCTGCGAAAGGAGCCTGGCTGGGACAACAACTTTCCCAGCATGCGTTTGAAGTTTGAGGTGGCAAGACAAGCAAGCAGCCCCATTCTCTGTGCCTCTGTGCGAGCAGTGCCATGGGCAGATGAGGCTGAGCAACAGCTTTCCAGGCTAGCCCCTTCTGGCTGCCAGCTATCTGCAGACGTTCGCACTTTTCGGAGCAGGGCTGCGAAAGGAGCCTCGCTGGGACACCAACTTTCCCAGGCTACGTTTGAAGTTTCAAGTAGCAAGATGAGCAAGCAGCCCCATTCTCTGTGCCTCTGTGCGAGCACTGCCATGGGCAGATGAGGCTGAGCAACAGCTTTCCAGGCTAGCCCCTTCTGGCTGCCAGCTATCTGCAGACGTTCGCACTTTCGGAGCAGGGCTGCGAAAGGAGCCTGGCTGGGACACCAACTTTCCCAGCATGCGTTTGAAGTTTGAGATGGCTAGACAAGCAAGGAGCCCCATTCTCTGTGCCTCTGTGCGAGCAGTGCCATGGGCAGATGAGGCTGAGCAACAGCTTTCCAGGCTAGCCCCTTCTGGCTGCCAGCTATCTGCAGACGTTCGCACTTTCGGAGCAGGGCTGCGAAAGGAGCCTGGCTGGGACACCAACTTTCCCAGGCTACGTTTCAAGTTTGAGGTGGCAAGACAAGCAAGCAGCCCCATTCTCTGTGCCTCTGTGCGAGCACTGCCATGGGCAGATGAGGCTGAGCAACAGCTTTCCAGGCTAGCACCTTCTGGCTGCCAGCTATCTGCAGACGTTCGCACTTTCGGAGCAGGGCTGCGAAAGGAGCCTGGTTGGACACCAACTTTCCCAGGCTACGTTTGAAATTTCAATGTGGCAAGATAAGCAAGCAGCCCCATTCTCTGTGCCTCTGTGCGAGCACTGCCATGGGCAGATGAGGCTGAGCAACAGCTTTCCAGGATAGCCCCTTCTGGCTGCCAGCTATCTGCAGACGTTCGCACTTTCGGAGCAGGGCTGCGAAAGGAGCCTCGCTGGTACAACAACTTTCCCAGGCTACGTTTAAAGTTTCAAGTAGCAAGATGAGCAAGCAGCCCCATTCTCTGTGCCTCTGTGCGAGCAGTGCCATGGGCAGATGAGGCTGAGCAACAGCTTTCCAGGCTAGCCCCTTCTGGCTGCCAGCTATCTGCAGACGTTCGCACTTTCGGAGCAGGGCTGCGAAAGGAGCCTGGCAGGGACAACAACTTTCCCAGCATGCGTTTGAAGTTTGAGGTGGCAAGACAAGCAAGGAGCCCCATTCTCTGTGCCTCTGTGCGAGCACTGCCATGGGCAGATGAGGCTGAGCAACAGCTTTCCAGGCTAGCACCTTCTGGCTGCCAGCTATCTGCAGACGTTCGCACTTTCGGAGAAGGGCTGCGAAAGCAGCCTGACTGGGACACCAACTTTCCCAGCATGCGTTTGAAGTTTGAGGTGGCAAGACAAGCAAGCAGCCCCATTCTCTGTGCCTGTGTGCAAGCACTGCCATGGGCAGATGAGGCTGAGCAACAACTTTCCAGGCTAGCACCTTCTGGCTGCCAGCTATCTGCAGACGTTCGCACTTTCGGAGCAGGGCTGTGATAGGAGCCTGGCAGGGACACCACCATTCCCAGCATGCGTTTGAAGTTTCAAGTGGCAAGATAAGCAAGCAGCCCCATTCTCCGTGCCTCTGTGCGAGCACTGCCATGGGCAGATGAGGCTGAGCAACAGCTTTCCAGGCTAGCACCTTCTGGCTGCCAGCTATCTGCAGACATTCGCACTTTCGGAGCAGGGCTGCGAAAGGAGCCTCGCTGGGACAACAACTTTCCCAGGCTACGTTTGAAGTTTGAGGTGGCAAGACAAGCAAGCAGCCCCATTCTCTGTGCCTCTGTGCGAGCACTGCCATGGGCAGATGAGGCTGAGCAACAGCTTTCCAGGCTAGCCCCTTCTGCCTGCCAGCTATCTGCAGACGTTCGCACTTTCGGAGCAGGGCTGCGAAAGGAGCCTCGCTGGGACACCAACTTTCCCAGGTTACGTTTGAAGTTTCAAGTAGCAAGATGAGCAAGCAGCCCCATTCTCTGTGCCTCTGTGCGAGCAGTGCCATGGGCAGATGAGGCTGAGCAACAGCTTTCCAGTCTAGCCCCTTCTGGCTGCCAGCTATCTGCAGACGTTCGCACTTTCGGAGCAGGGCTGCGAAAGCAGCCTGGCTGGGACGCCAACTTTCCCAGCATGCGTTTGAAGTTTGAGGTGGCAAGACAAGCAAGCAGCCCCATTCTCTGTGCCTGTGTGCGAGCACTGCCATGGGCAGATGAGGCTGAGCAACAACTTTCCAGGCTAGCACCTTCTGGCTGCCAGCTATCTGCAGACGTTCGCACTTTCGGAGCAGGGCTGTGATAGGAGCCTGGCAGGGACACCACCATTCCCAGCATGCGTTTGAAGTTTCAAGTGGCAAGATAAGCAAGCAGCCCCATTCTCCGTGCCTCTGTGCGAGCACTGCCATGGGCAGATGAGGCTTAGCAACAGCTTTCCAGGCTAGCACCTTCTGGCTGCCAGCTATCTGCAGACATTCGCACTTTCGGAGCAGGGCTGCGAAAGGAGCCTGGCTGGGACAACAACTTTCCCAGGCTACGTTTGAAGTTTGAGGTGGCAAGACAAGCAAGCAGCCCCATTCTCTGTGCCTCTGTGCGAGCAGTGCCATGGGCAGATGAGGCTGAGCAACAGCTTTCCAGGCTAGCCCCTTCTGCCTGCCAGCTATCTGCAGACGTTCGCACTTTCGGAGCAGGGCTGCGAAAGGAGCCTCGCTGGGACACCAACTTTCCCAGGCTACGTTTGAAGTTTCAAGTAGCAAGATGAGGAAGCAGCCCCATTCTCTGTGCCTCTGTGCGAGCAGTGCCATGGGCAGATGAGGCTGAGCAACAGCTTTCCAGGCTAGCCCCTTCTGGCTGCCAGCTATCTGCAGACGTTCGCACTTTCGGAGCAGGGCTGCGAAAGGAGCCTGGCTGGGACACCAACTTTCCCAGCATGCGTTTGAAGTTTGAGGTGGCAAGACAAGCAAGGAGCCCCATTCTCTGTGCCTCTGTGCGAACAGTGCCATGGGCAGATGAGGCTGAGCAACAGCTTTCCAGGCTAGCCCCTTCTGGCTGCCAGCTATCTGCAGACGTTCGCACTTTCGGAGCAGGGCTGTGATAGGAGCCTGGCTGGGACACCACCATTCCCAGCATGCGTTTGAAGTTTCAAGTAGCAAGATGAGCAAGCAGCCCCATTCTCTGTGACTCTGTGCGAGCAGTGCCATGGGCAGATGAGGCTGAACAACTGCTTTCCAGGCTAGCACCTTCTGGCTGCCAGCTATCTGCAGACGTTCGCAATTTCGGAGCAGGGCTGCGAAAGGAGTCTGGCTGGGACAACAACTTTCCCAGGCTACGTTTGAAGTTTGAGGTGGCAAGAAAAGCAAGGAGCCCCATTCTCTGAGCCTCTGTGCGAGCACTGCCATGGGCAGATGAGGCTGAGCAACAGCTTTCCAGGATAGCACCTTCTGGCTGCCAGCTATCTGCAGACGTTCGCACTTTCGGAGCAGGGCTGCGAAAGGAGCCTGGCTGGGACAACAACTTTCCCAGGCTACGTTTGAAGTTTGAGGTGGCAAGACAAGCAAGCAGCCCCATTCTCTGTGCCTCTGTGCGAGCACTGCCATGGGCAGATGAGGCTGAGCAACAGCTTTCCAGGCTAGCAACTTCTGGCTGCCAGCTATCTGCAGACGTTCGCACTTTCAAGAGCAGGGCTGCGAAAGGAGCCTGGTTGGGACACCAACTTTCCCAGGCTACGTTTGAAATTTCAATGTGGCAAGACAAGCAAGCAGCCCCATTCTCTGTGCCTCTGTGCGAGCACTGCCATGGGCAGATGAGGCTGAGCAACAGCTTTCCAGGATAGCCCCTTCTGGCTGCCAACTATCTGCAGACGTTCGCACTTTCGGAGCAGGGCTGCGAGAAGAGCCTCGCTGGTACAACAACTTTCCCAGGCTACATTTAAAGTTTCAAGTAGCAAGATGATCAAGCAGCCCCATTCTCTGTGCCTCTGTCCGAGCAGTGCCATGGGCAGATGAGGCTGAGCAACAGCTTTCCAGGCTAGCCCCTTCTGGCTGCCAGCTATCTGCAGACGTTCGCACTTTCGGAGCAGGGCTGCGAAAGGAGCCTCGCTGGGACACCAACTTTCCCAGGTTACGTTTGAAGTTTCAAGTAGCAAGATGAGCAAGCAGCCCCATTCTCTGTGCCTCTGTGCGAGCAGTGCCGTGGGCAGATGAGGCTGAGCAACAGCTTTCCAGTCTAGCCCCTTCTGGCTGCCAGCTATCTGCAGACGTTCGCACTTTCGGAGCAGGGCTGCGAAAGCAGCCTGGCTGGGACGCCAACTTTCCCAGCATGCGTTTGAAGTTTGAGGTGGCAAGACAAGCAAGCAGCCCCATTCTCTGTGCCTGTGTGCGAGCACTGCCATGGGCAGATGAGGCTGAGCAACAACTTTCCAGGTTAGCACCTTCTGGCTGCCAGCTATCTGCAGACGTTCGCACTTTCGGAGCAGGGCTGTTATAGGAGCCTGGCAGGGACACCACCATTCCCAGCATGCGTTTGAAGTTTCAAGTGGCAAGATAAGCAAGCAGCCCCATTCTCCGTGCCTCTGTGCGAGCACTGCCATGGGCAGATGAGGCTTAGCAACAGCTTTCCAGGCTAGCACCTTCTGGCTGCCAGCTATCTGCAGACATTCGCACTTTCGGAGCAGGGCTGCGAAAGGAGCCTGGCTGGGACAACAACTTTCCCAGGCTACGTTTGAAGTTTGAGGTGGCAAGACAAGCAAGCAGCCCCATTCTCTGTGCCTCTGTGCGAGCAGTGCCATGGGCAGATGAGGCTGAGCAACAGCTTTCCAGGCTAGCCCCTTCTGCCTGCCAGCTATCTGCAGACGTTCGCACTTTCGGAGCAGGGCTGCGAAAGGAGCCTCGCTGGGACACCAACTTTCCCAGGCTACGTTTGAAGTTTCAAGTAGCAAGATGAGGAAGCAGCCCCATTCTCTGTGCCTCTGTGCGAGCAGTGCCATGGGCAGATGAGGCTGAGCAACAGCTTTCCAGGCTAGCCCCTTCTGGCTGCCAGCTATCTGCAGACGTTCGCACTTTCGGAGCAGGGCTGCGAAAGGAGCCTGGCTGGGACACCAACTTTCCCAGCATGCGTTTGAAGTTTGAGATGGCAAGACAAGCAAGGAGCCCCATTCTCTGTGCCTCTGTGCGAACAGTGCCATGGGCAGATGAGGCTGAGCAACAGCTTTCCAGGCTAGCCCCTTCTGGCTGCCAGCTATCTGCAGACGTTCGCACTTTCGGAGCAGGGCTGTGATAGGAGCCTGGCTGGGACACCACCATTCCCAGCATGCGTTTGAAGTTTCAAGTAGCAAGATGAGCAAGCAGCCCCATTCTCTGTGACTCTGTGCGAGCAGTGCCATGGGCAGATGAGGCTGAACAACAGCTTTCCAGGCTAGCACCTTCTGGCTGCCAGCTATCTGCAGACGTTCGCACTTTCGGAGCAGGGCTGCGAAAGGAGTCTGGCTGGGACAACAACTTTCCCAGGCTACGTTTGAAGTTTGAGGTGGCAAGAAAAGCAAGGAGCCCCATTCTCTGTGCCTCTGTGCGAGCACTGCCATGGGCAGATGAGGCTGAGCAACAGCTTTCCAGGCTAGCACCTTCTGGCTGCCAGCTATCTGCAGACGTTCGCACTTTCGGAGCAGGGCTGCGAAAGGAGCCTCGCTGGGACAACAACTTTCCCAGGCTACGTTTGAAGTTTGAGGTGGCAAGACAAGCAAGCAGCCCCATTCTCTGTGCCTCTGTGCGAGCACTGCCATGGGCAGATGAGGCTGAGCAACAGCTTTCCAGGCTAGCAACTTCTGGCTGCCAGCTATCTGCAGACGTTCGCACTTTCAAGAGCAGGGCTGCGAAAGGAGCCTGGTTGGGACACCAACTTTCCCAGGCTACGTTTGAAATTTCAATGTGGCAAGACAAGCAAGCAGCCCCATTCTCTGTGCCTCTGTCCGAGCAGTGCCATGGGCAGATGAGGCTGAGCAACAGCTTTCCAGGATAGCCCCTTCTGGCTGCCAGCTATCTGCAGACGTTCGCATTTTCGGAGCAGGGCTGCGAAAGCAGCCTGGCTGGGACACCATCTTTCCCAGCATGCGTTTGAAGTTTGAGGTGGCAAGACAAGCAAGCAGCCCCATTCTCTGTGCCTCTGTGCGAGCACTGCCATGGGCAGATGAGGCTGAGCAACAGCTTTCCAGGCTAGCACCTTCTGGCTGCCAGCTATCTGCAGACGTTCGCACTTTCGGAGCAGGGCTGCGAAAGGAGCCTGGCTGGGACAACAACTTTCCCAGCATGCGTTTGAAGTTTGAGGTGGCAAGACAAGCAAGCAGCCCCATTCTCTGTGCCTCTATGCGAACAGTGCCATGGGCAGATGAGGCTGAGCAACAGCTTTCCAGGCTAGCACCTTCTGGCTGCCAGCTATCTGCAGACGTTCGCATTTCAAGAGCAGGGCTGCGAAAGGAGCCTCGCTGGGACACCAACTTTCCCAGGCTACGTTAGAAGTTTGAGGTGGCAAGACAAGCAAGCAGCCCCATTCTCTGTGCCTCTGTGCGAGCACTGCCATGGGCAGATGAGGCTGAGCAACAGCTTTCCAGGCTAGCCCCTTCTGGCTGCCAGCTATCTGCAGACGTTCGCACTTTCGGAGCAGGGCTGCGAAAGGAGCCTGGCTGGGACAACAACTTTCCCAGGCTACGTTTGAAGTTTGAGGTGGCAAGACAAGCAAGCAGCCCCATTCTCCGTGCCTCTGTGCGAGCAGTGCCATGGGCAGATGAGGCTGAGCAACAGCTTTCCAGGCTAGCACCTTCTGGCTGCCAGCTATCTGCAGACGTTCGCACTTTCGGAGCAGGGCTGCGAAAGGAGCCTGGCTGGGACACCAACTTTCCCAGCATGCGTTTGAAGTTTCAATGTGGCAAGACAAGCAAGCAGCCCCATTCTCTGTGCCTCTGTGCGAGCACTGCCATGGGCAGGTGAGGCTGAGCAACAGCTTTCCAGGATAGCCCCTTCTGGCTGCCAGCTATCTGCAGACGTTCGCACTTTCGGAGCAGGGCTGCGAAAGGAGCCTGGCTGGGACACCAACATACCCAGGCTACGTTTGAAGTTTGAGGTGGCAAGACAAGCAAGCAGCCCCATTCTCTGTGCCTCTGTGCGAGCAGTGCCATGGGCAGATGAGGCTGAGCAACAGCTTTCCAGGCTAGCCCCTGCTGGCTTCCAGCTATCTGCAGACGTTCGCACTTTCGGAGCAGGGCTGTGATAGGAGCCTGGCTGGGACACCACCATTCCCAGCATGCGTTTGAAGTTTCAAGTAGCAAGATGAGCAAGCAGCCCCATTCTCTGTGACTCTGTGCGAGCAGTGCCATGGGCAGATGAGGCTGAGCAACACCTTTCCAGGATAGCCCCTTCTGGCTGCCAGCTATCTGCAGACGTTCGCACTTTTGGAGCAGGGCTGCGAAAGGAGCCTGGCTGGGACAACAACTTTCCCAGCATGCGTTTGAAGTTTGAGGTGGCAAGACAAGCAAGCAGCCCCATTCTCTGTGCCTCTATGCGAACAGTGCCATGGGCAGATGAGGCTGAGCAACAGCTTTCCAGGCTAGCACCTTCTGGCTGCCAGCTATCTGCAGACGTTCGCATTTCAAGAGCAGGGCTGCGAAAGGAGCCTAGCAGGTACACCATCTTTCCCAGGCTACATTTGAAGTTTGAGGTGGCAAGACAAGCAAGCAGCCCCATTCTCTGTGCCTCTGTGCGAGCACTGCCATGGGCAGATGAGGCTGAGCAACAGCTTTCAAGGCTAGCACCTTCTGGCTGCCAGCTATCTGCAGACATTCGCACTTTCGGAGCAGGGCTGCGAAAGGAGCCTGGCTGGGACACCAACTTTCCCAGCATGCGTTTGAAGTTTCAAGTGGCAAGACAAACAAGCAGCCCCATTCTCCGTGCCTCTGTGCGAGCACTGCCATGGGCAGGTGAGGCTGAGCAACAGCTTTCCAGGCTAGCCCCTTCTAGCTGCCAGCTATCTGCAGACGTTCGCATTTCAAGAGCAGGGCTGCGAAAGGAGCCTGGCAGGTACACCATCTTTCCCAGGCTACATTTGAAGTTTGAGATGGCAAGACAAGCAAGGAGCCCCATTCTCTGTGCCTCTGTGCGAGCAGTGCCATGGGCAGATGAGGCTGAGCAACAGCTTTCCAGGCTAGCACCTTCTGGCTGCCAGCTATCTGCAGACGTCCGCACTTTCGGAGCAGGGCTGCGAAATGAGCCTGGCTGGGACAACAACTTTCCCAGCATGCGTTAGAAGTTTGAGGTGGCAAGACAAGCAAGCAGCCCCATTCTCTGTGCCTCTGTGCGAGTAGTGCCATGGGCAGATGAGGCTGAGCAACAGCTTTCCAGGCTAGCACCTTCTGGCTGCCAGCTATCTGCAGACGTTCGCACTTTCGGAGCAGGGCTGCGAAAGGAGCCTGGCTGGGACAACAACTTTCCCAGCATGCGTTTGAAGTTTGAGGTGGCAAGACAAGCAAGGAGCCCCATTCTCTGTGCCTCTGTGCGAGTAGTGCCATGGGCAGATGAGGCTGAGCAACAGCTTTCCAGGCTAGCACCTTCTGGCTGCCAGCTATCTGCAGACGTTCGCACTTTCGGAGCAGGGCTGCGAAAGGAGCCTGGCTGGGACACCAACTTTCCCAGGCTACGTTTGAAGTTTGAGGTGGCAAGACAAGCAAGGAGCCCCATTCTCTGTGCCTCTGTGCGAGTAGTGCCATGGGCAGATGAGGCTGAGCAACAGCTTTCCAGGCTAGCCCCTTCTGGCTGCCAGCTATCTGCCGACGTTCGCACTTTCGGAGCAGGGCTGCGAAAGGAGCCTGGCTGGGACAACAACTTTCCCAGCATGCGTTTGAAGTTTGAGGTGGCAAGACAAGCAAGGAGCCCCATTCTCTGTGCCTCTGTGCGAGCACTGCCATGGGCAGATGAGGCTGAGCAACAGCTTTCCAGGCTAGCACCTTCTGGCTGCCAGCTATCTGCAGACGTTCGCACATTCGGAGCAGGGCTGCGAAAGCAGCCTGGCTGGGACACCAACTTTCCCAGCATGCGTTTGAAGTTTGAGGTGGCAAGACAAGCAAGCAGCCCCATTCTCTGTGCCTGTGTGCGAGCACTGCCATGGGCAGATGAGGCTGAGCAACAACTTTCCAGGCTAGCACCTTCTGGCTGCCAGCTATCTGCAGACGTTCGCACTTTCGGAGCAGGGCTGTGATAGGAGCCTGGCAGGGACACCACCATTCCCAGCATGCGTTTGAAGTTTCAAGTGGCAAGATAAGCAAGCAGCCCCATTCTCCGTGCCTCTGTGCGAGCAGTGCCATGGGCAGATGAGGCTGAGCAACAGCTTTCCAGGCTAGCACCTTCTGGCTGCCAGCTATCTGCAGACATTCGCACTTTCGGAGCAGGGCTGCGAAAGGAGCCTGGCTGGGACAACAACTTTCCCAGGTTACGTTTGAAGTTTGAGGTGGCAAGACAAGCAAGCAGCCCCATTCTCTGTGCCTCTGTGCGAGCACTGCCATGGGCAGATGAGGCTGAGCAACAGCTTTCCAGGCTAGCCCCTTCTGGCTGCCAGCTATCTGCAGACGTTCGCACTTTCGGAGCAGGGCTGCGAAAGGAGCCTCGCTGGGACACCAACTTTCCCAGGCTACGTTTGAAGTTTCAAGTAGCAAGATGAGCAAGCAGCCCCATTCTCTGTGCCTCTGTGCGAGCAGTGCCATGGGCAGATGAGGCTGAGCAACAGCTTTCCAGGCTAGCCCCTTCTGGCTGCCAGCTATCTGCAGACGTTCGCACTTTCGGAGCAGGGCTGCGAAAGGAGCCTGGCTGGGACAACAACTTTCCCAGCATGCGTTTGAAGTTTGAGATGGCAAGACAAGCAAGGAGCCCCATTCTCTGTGCCTCTGTGCGAACAGTGCTATGGGCAGATGAGGCTGAGCAACAGCTTTCCAGGCTAGCACCTTCTGGCTGCCAGCTATCTGCAGACATTCGCACTTTCGGAGCAGGGCTGCAAAAGGAGCCTGGCTGGGACACCAACTTTCCCAGCATGCGTTTGAAGTTTCAAGTGGCAAGACAAACAAGCAGCCCCATTCTCTGTGCCTCTGTGCGAGCACTGCCATGGGCAGGTGAGGCTGAGCAACAGCTTTCCAGGATAGCCCCTTCTAGCTGCCAGCTATCTGCAGACGTTCGCATTTCAAGAGCAGGGCTGCGAAAGGAGCCTGGCAGGTACACCATCTTTCCCAGGCTACATTTGAAGTTTGAGATGGCAAGACAAGCAAGGAGCCCCATTCTCTGTGCCTCTGTGCGAGCAGTGCCATGGGCAGATGAGGCTCAGCAACAGCTTTCCAGGCTAGCACCTTCTGGCTGCCAGCTATCTGCAGACGTCCGCACTTTCGGAGCAGGGCTGCAAAATGAGCCTGGCTGGGACAACAACTTTCCCAGCATGCGTTTGAAGTTTGAGGTGGCAAGACAAGCAAGCAGCCCCATTCTCTGTGCCTCTGTGCGAGTAGTGCCATGGGCAGATGAGGCTGAGCAACAGCTTTCCAGGCTAGCACCTTCTGGCTGCCAGCTATCTGCAGACGTTCGCACTTTCGGAGCAGGGCTGCGAAAGGAGCCTGGCTGGGACAACAACTTTCCCAGCATGCGTTTGAAGTTTGAGGTGGCAAGACAAGCAAGGAGCCCCATTCTCTGTGCCTCTGTGCGAGTAGTGCCATGGGCAGATGAGGCTGAGCAACAGCTTTCCAGGCTAGCACCTTCTGGCTGCCAGCTATCTGCAGACGTTCGCACTTTCGGAGCAGGGCTGCGAAAGGAGCCTGGCTGGGACAACAACTTTCCCAGGCTACGTTTGAAGTTTGAGGTGGCAAGACAAGCAAGGAGCCCCATTCTCTGTGCCTCTGTGCGAGTAGTGCCATGGGCAGATGAGGCTGAGCAACAGCTTTCCAGGCTAGCCCCTTCTGGCTGCCAGCTATCTGCAGACGTTCGCACTTTCGGAGCAGGGCTGCGAAAGGAGCCTGGCTGGGACACCAACTTTCCCAGCATGCGTTTGAAGTTTGAGATGGCAAGACAAGCAAGGAGCCCCATTCTCTGTGCCTCTATGCGAACAGTGCCATGGGCAGATGAGGCTGAGCAACAGCTTTCCAGGCTAGCACCTTCTGGCTGCCAGCTATCTGCAGACGTTCGCACTTTCGGAGCAGGGCTGCGAAAGGAGCCTGGCTGGGACAACAACTTTCCCAGGCTACGTTTGAAGTTTGAGGTGGCAAGAAAAGCAAGGAGCCCCATTCTCTGTGCCTCTGTGCGAGCACTGCCATGGGCAGATGAGGTTGAACAACAGCTTTCCAGGCTAGCACCTTCTGGCTGCCAGCTATCTGCAGACGTTCGCACTTTCGGAGCAGGGCTGCGAAAGGAGCCTGGCTGGGACACCAACTTTCCCAGCATGCGTTTGAAGTTTGAGGTGGCAAGACAAGCAAGCAGCCCCATTCTCCGTGCCTCTGTGCGAGCACTGCCATGGGCAGATGAGGCTGAGCAACAGCTTTCCAGGCTAGCACCTTCTGGCTGCCAGCTATCTGCAGACATTCGCACTTTCGGAGCAGGGCTGCGAAAGGAGCCTGGCTGGGACAACAACTTTCCCAGGCTACGTTTGAAGTTTGAGGTGGCAAGACAAGCAAGGAGCCCCATTCTCTGTGCCTCTGTGCGAGCACTGCCATGGGCAGATGAGGCTGAGCAACAGCTTTCCAGGATAGCCCCTTCTGGCTGCCAGCTATCTGCAGACGTTCGCACTTTCGGAGCAGGGCTGTGATAGGAGCCTGGCAGGGACACCACCATTCCCAGCATGCGTTTGAAGTTTGAGGTGGCAAGACAAGCAAGCAGCCCCATTCTCTGTGCCTCTGTGCGAGTAGTGCCATGGGCAGATGAGGCTGAGCAACAGCTTTCCAGGCTAGCCCCTTCTGGCTGCCAGCTATCTTCAGACGTTCGCACTTTCGGAGCAGGGCTGCGAAAGGAGCCTTGCTGGGACACCAACTTTCCCAGGCTACGTTTGAATTTTCAAGTAGCAAGATGAGCAAGCAGCCCCATTCTCTGTGCCTCTGTGCGAGCAGTGCCATGGGCAGATGAGGCTGAGCAACAGCTTTCCAGGCTAGCCCCTTCTGGCTGCCAGCTATCTGCAGACGTTCGCACTTTCGGAGCAGGGCTGCGAAAGGAGCCTGGCTGGGACACCAACTTTCCCAGCATGCGTTTGAAGTTTGAGATGGCAAGACAAGCAAGGAGCCCCATTCTCTGTGCCTCTGTGCGAGCAGTGCCATGGGCAGATGAGGCTGAGCAAAACTTTCCAGGCTAGCCCCTTCTGGCTGCCAGCTATCTGCAGACGTTCGCACTTTCGGAGCAGGGCTGCGAAAGCAGCCTGGCTGGGACATCAATTTTCCCAGGCTACGTTTGAAGTTTGAGGTGGCAAGACAAGCAAGCAGCCCCATTCTCTGTGCCTGTGTGCGAGCACTGCCATGGGCAGATGAGGCTGAGCAACAGCTTTCCAGGCTAGCACCTTCTGGCTGCCAGCTATCTGCAGACGTTCGCACTTTCAAGAGCAGGGCTGCGAAAGGAGCCTGGTTGGGACACCAACTTTCCCAGGCTACGTTTGAAATTTCAATGTGGCAAGACAAGCAAGCAGCCCCATTCTCTGTGCCTCTGTGCGAGCACTGCCATGGGCAGATGAGGCTGAGCAACAGCTTTCCAGGATAGCCCCTTCTGGCTGCCAGCTATCTGCAGACGTTCGCACTTTCGGAGCAGGGCTGCGAAAAGAGCCTCGCTGGTACAACAACTTTCCCAGGCTACGTTTAAAGTTTCAAGTAGCAAGATGATCAAGCAGCCCCATTCTCTGTGCCTCTGTCCGAGCAGTGCCATGGGCAGATGAGGCTGAGCAACAGCTTTCCAGGCTAGCCCCTTCTGGCTGCCAGCTATCTGCAGACGTTCGCACTTTCGGAGCAGGGCTGTGATAGGAGCCTGGCTGGGACACCACCATTCTCAGCATGCGTTTGAAGTTTCAAGTAGCAAGATGAGCAAGCAGCCCCATTCTCTGTGACTCTGTGCGAGCAGTGCCATGGGCAGATGAGGCTGAGCAACAGCTTTCCAGGCTAGCCCCTTCTGGCTGCCAGCTATCTGCAGACGTTCGCACTTTCGGAGCAGTGCTGTGATAGGAGCCTGGCTGGGACACCACCATTCCCAGGATGCGTTTGAAGTTTGAGGTGGCAAGACAAGCAAGGAGCCCCATTCTCTGTGCCTCTGTGCGAGCACTGCCATGGGCAGATGAGGCTGAGCAACAGCTTTCCAGGCTAGACCCTTCTAGCTGCCAGCTATCTGCAGACGTTCGCATTTCAAGAGCAGGGATGCGAAAGGAGCCTAGCAGGTACACCATCTTTCCCAGGCTACATTTGAAGTTTGAGGTGGCAAGACAAGCAAGGAGCCCCATTCTCTGTGCCTCTGTGCGAGCACTGCCATGGGCAGATGAGGCTGAGCAACAGCTTTCCAGGATAGCCCCTTCTGCCTGCCAGCTATCTGCAGACGTTCGCACTTTCGGAGCAGCGCTGTGATAGGAGCCTGGCAGGGACACCACCATTCCCAGCATGCGTTTGAAGTTTGAGGTGGCAAGACAAGCAAGCAGCCCCATTCTCTGTGCCTCTGTGCGAGTAGTGCCATGGGCAGATGAGGCTGAGCAACAGCTTTCCAGGCTAGCCCCTTCTGGCTGCCAGCTATCTGCAGACGTTCGCACTTTCGGAGCAGGGCTGCGAAAGGAGCCTGACTGGGACACCAACTTTCCCAGTATACGTTTGAAGTTTCAAGTAGCAAGATGAGCAAGCAGCCCCATTCTCTGTGCCTCTGTGCGAGCAGTGCCATGGGCAGATGAGGCTGAGCAACAGCTTTCCAGGCTAGCCCCTTCTGGCTGCCAGCTATCTGCAGACGTTCGCACTTTCGGAGCAGGGCTGCGAAAGGAGCCTGGCTGGGACACCAACTTTCCCAGCATGCGTTTGAAGTTTGAGATGGCAAGACAAGCAAGGAGCCCCATTCTCTGTGCCTCTGTGCGAGCAGTGCCATGGGCAGATGAGGCTGAGCAACAGCTTTCCAGGCTAGCCCCTTCTGGCTGCCAGCTATCTGCAGACGTTCGCACTTTCGGAGCAGGGCTGCGAAAGGAGCCTGGCTGGGACATCAATTTTCCCAGGCTACGTTTAAGTTTGAGGTGGCAAGACAAGCAAGCAGCCCCATTCTCTGTGCCTCTGTGCGAGCAGTGCCATGGGCAGATGAGGCTGAACAACAGCTTTCCAGGATAGCCCCTTCTGGCTGCCAGCTATCTGCAGACGTTCGCACTTTCGGAGCAGGGCTGCGAAAAGAGCCTCGCTGGTACAACAACTTTCCCAGCATGCGTTTGAAGTTTCAAGTAGCAAGATGATCAAGCAGCCCCATTCTCTGTGCCTCTGTGCGAGCACTGCCATGGGCAGATGAGGCTGAGCAACAGCTTTCCAGGATAGCACCTTCTGGCTGCCAGCTATCTGCAGACGTTCGCATTTCAAGAGCAGGGATGCGAAAGGAGCCTAGCAGGTACACCATCTTTCCCAGGCTACATTTGAAGTTTGAGGTGGCAAGACAAGCAAGGAGCCCCATTCTCTGTGCCTCTGTGCGAACAGTGCCATGGGCAGACGAGGCTGAGCAACAGCTTTCCAGGCTAGCCCCTTCTGGCTGCCAGCTATCTGCAGACGTTCGCACTTTCGGACCAGGGCTGCGAAAGGAGCCTGGCTGGGACAACAACTTTCCCAGCATGCGTTTGAAGTTTGAGGTGGCAAGACAAGCAAGGAGCCCCATTCTCTGTGCCTCTGTGCGAGCACTGCCATGGGCAGATGAGGCTGAGCAACAGCTTTCCAGGCTAGCACCTTCTGGCTGCCAGCTATCTGCAGACGTTCGCACTTTCGGAGCAGGGCTGCGAAAGGAGCCTGGCTGGGACAACAACTTTCCCAGCATGCGTTTGAAGTTTGAGGTGGCAAGACAAGCAAGCAGCCCCAGTCTCTGTGCCTCTGTGCGAGCACTGCCATGGGCAGATGAGGCTGAGCAACAGCTTTCCAGGATAGCCCCTTCTGCCTGCCCGCTATCTGCAGACGTTCGCACTTTCGGAGCAGGGCTGTGATAGGAGCCTGGCAGGGACACCACCATTCCCAGCATGCGTTTGAAGTTTGAGGTGGCAAGACAAGCAAGGAGCCCCATTCTCTGTGCCTCTGTGCGAGTAGTGCCATGGGCAGATGAGGCTGAGCAACAGCTTTCCAGGCTAGCCCCTTCTGGCTGCCAGCTATCTGCAGACGTTCGCACTTTCGGAGCAGGGCTGTGAAAGGAGCCTCGCTGGGACACCAACTTTCCCAGGCTATGTTTGAAGTTTCAAGTAGCAAGATGAGCAAGCAGCCCCATTCTCTGTGCCTCTGTGCGAGCACTGCCATGGGCAGATGAGGCTGAGCAACAGCTTTCCAGGATAGCCCCTTCTGGCTGCCAGCTATCTGCAGACGTTCGCACTTTCGGAGCAGGGCTGCGAAAGGAGCCTGGCTGGGACACCAACTTTCCCAGGCTACGTTTGAAGTTTGAGGTGGCAAGACAAGCAAGGAGCCCCATTCTCTGTGCCTCTGTGCGAGTAGTGCCATGGGCAGATGAGGCTGAGCAACAGCTTTCCAGGCTAGCCCCTTCTGGCTGCCAGCTATCTGCAGACGTTCCCACTTTCGGAGCAGGGCTGCGAAAGGAGCCTCGCTGGGACACCAACTTTCCCAGGCTACGTTTGAAGTTTCAAGTAGCAAGATGAGCAAGCAGCCCCATTCTCTGTGCCTCTGTGCGAGCACTGCCGTGGGCAGATGAGGCTGAGCAACAGCTTTCCAGGCTAGCCCCTTCTGGCTGCCAGCTATCTGCAGACGTTCGCACTTTCGGAGCAGGGCTGCGAAAGCAGCCTGGCTGGGACAACAACTTTCCCAGCATGCGTTTGAAGTTTGAGGTGGCAAGACAAGCAAGGAGCCCCATTCTCTGTGCCTCTGTGCGAGCAGTGCCATGGGCAGATGAGGCTGAGCAACAGCTTTCCAGGCTAGCCCCTTCTGGCTGCCAGCTATCTGCAGACGTTCGCACTTTCGGAGCAGGGCTGCGAAAGGAGCCTGGCTGGGACACCAACTTTCCCAGGCTACGTTTGAAGTTTGAGGTGGCAAGACAAGCAAGCAGCCCCATTCTCTGTGCCTCTGTGCGAGCAGTGCCATGGGCAGATGAGGCTGAGCAACAGCTTTCCAGGCTAGCACCTTCTGGCTGCCAGCTATCTGCAGACGTTCGCACTTTCGGAGCAGGGCTGCGAAAGGAGCCTGGTTGGGACACCAACTTTCCCAGGCTACGTTTGAAATTTCAATGTGGCAAGACAAGCAAGCAGCCCCATTCTCTGTGCCTCTGTGCGAGCACTGCCATGGGCAGATGAGGCTGAGCAACAGCTTTCCAGGATAGCCCCTTCTGGCTGCCAGCTATCTGCAGACGTTCGCACTTTCGGAGCAGGGCTGCGAAAGGAGCCTTGCTGGTACAACAACTTTCCCAGGCTACGTTTAAAGTTTCAAGTAGCAAGATGAGCAAGCAGCCCCATTCTCTGTGCCTCTGTGCGAGCAGTGCCATGGGCAGATGAGGCTGAGCAACAGCTTTCCAGGCTAGCACCTTCTGGCTGCCAGCTATCTGCAGACGTTCGCATTTCAAGAGCAGGGCTGTGAAAGGAGCCTAGCAGGTACACAATATTTCCCAGGCTACATTTGAAGTTTGAGGTGGCAAGACAAGCAAGTAGCCCCATTCTCTGTGCCTCTGTGCTAGCAGTGCCATGGGCAGATGAGGCTGAGCAACAGCTTTCCAGGCTAGCACCTTCTGGCTGCCAGCTATCTGCAGACGTTCGCACTTTCGGAGCAGGGCTGCGAAAGGAGCCTGGCTGGGACAACAACTTTCCCAGGCTACGTTTGAAGTTTGAGGTGGCAAGACAAGCAAGGAGCCCCATTCTCTGTGCCTCTGTGCGAGTAGTGCCATGGGCAGATGAGGCTGAGCAACAGCTTTCCAGGCTAGCACCTTCTGGCTGCAGCTATCTGCAGACGTTCGCACTTTCGGAGCAGGGCTGCGAAAGGAGCCTGGCTGGGAGAACAACTTTCCCAGGCTACGTTTGAAGTTTGAGGTGGCAAGAAAAGCAAGGAGCCCCATTCTCTGTGCCTCTGTGCGAGCACTGCCATGGGCAGATGAGGCTGAGCAACAGCTTTCCAGGCTAGCCCCTTCTGGCTGCCAGCTATCTGCAGACGTTCGCACTTTCGGAGCAGGGCTGCGAAAGGAGCCTCGCTAGGACACCAACTTTCACAGGTTACGTTTGAAGTTTGAGGTGGCAAGACAAGCAAGCAGCCCCATACTCTGTGCCTCTGTGCGAGCACTGCCATGGGCAGATGAGGCTGAGCAACAGCTTTCCAGGATAGCCCCTTCTGGCTGCCAGCTATCTGCAGACGTCCGCACTTTCGGAGCAGGGCTGCGAAAGGAGCCTGGCTGGGACAACAACTTTCCCAGGCTACGTTTGAAGTTTGAGGTGGCAAGACAAGCAAGCAGCCCCATTCTCTGTTCCTCTGTGCGAGCAGTGCCATGGGCAGATGAGGCTGAGCAACAGCTTTCCAGGATAGCCCCTTCTGGCTGCCAGCTATCTGCAGACGTTCGCACTTTCGGAGCAGGGCTGCGAAAGGAGCCTGGCTGGGACACCAACTTTCCCAGCATGCGTCTGAAGTTTGAGGTGGCAAGACAAGCAAGGAGCCCCATTCTCTGTGCCTCTGTGCGAGCAGTGCGATGGGCAGATGAGGCTGAGCAACAGCTTTCCAGGCTAGCCCCTTCTGGCTGCCAGCTATCTGCAGACGTTCGCACTTTCGGAGCAGGGCTGCGAAAGGAGCCTGGCTGGGACACCAACTTTCCCAGCATGCGTTTGAAGTTTGAGGTGGCAAGACAAGCAAGCAGCCCCATTCTCTGTGCCTCTGTGCGAGCAGTGCCATGGGCAGATGAGGCTGAGCAACAGCTTTCCAGGCTAGCCCCTTCTGGCTGCCAGCTATCTGCAGACGTTCGCACTTTCGGAGCAGGGCTGCGAAAGGAGCCTGGCTGGGACAACAACTTTCCCAGCATGCGTTTGAAGTTTGAGGTGGCAAGACAAGCAAGGAGCCCCATTCTCTGTGCCTCTGTGCGAGCACTGCCATGGGCAGATGAGGCTGAGCAACAGCTTTCCAGGCTAGCACCTTCTGGCTGCCAGCTATCTGCAGACGTCCGCACTTTCGGAGCAGGGCTGCGAAAGGAGCCTGGCTGGGACACCAACTTTCCCAGCATGCGTTTGAAGTTTGAGGTGGCAAGACAAGCAAGGAGCCCCATTCTCTGTGCCTCTGTGCGAGCACTGCCATGGGCAGATGAGGCTGAGCAACAGCTTTCCAGGCTAGCACCTTCTGGCTGCCAGCTATCTGCAGACGTTCGCATTTCAAGAGCAGGGCTGCGAAAGCAGCCTGGCTGGGACACCAACTTTCCCAGCATGCGTTTGAAGTTTGAGGTGGCAAGACAAGCAAGCAGCCCCATTCTCTGTGCCTCTGTGCGAGCAGTGCCATGGGCAGATGAGGCTGAGCAACAGCTTTCCAGGATAGCCCCTTCTGGCTGCCAGCTATCTGCAGACGTTCGCACTTTCGGAGCAGGGCTGCGAAAGGAGCCTGGCTGGGACACCAACTTTCCCAGCATGCGTCTGAAGTTTGAGGTGGCAAGACAAGCAAGGAGCCCCATTCTCTGTGCCTCTGTGCGAGCAGTGCCATGGGCAGATGAGGCTGAGCAACAGCTTTCCAGGCTAGCCCCTTCTGGCTGCCAGCTATCTGCAGACGTTCGCACTTTCGGAGCAGGGCTGCGAAAGGAGCCTGGCTGGGACACCAACTTTCCCAGGCTACGTTTGAAGTTTGAGGTGGCAAGACAAGCAAGCAGCCCCATTCTCTGTGCCTCTGTGCGAGCACTGCCATGGGCAGATGAGGCTGAGCAACAGCTTTCCAGGATAGCCCCTTCTGGCTGCCAGCTATCTGCAGACGTTCGCACTTTCGGAGCAGGGCTGCGAAAGGAGCCTTGCTGGTACAACAACTTTCCCAGGCTACGTTTAAAGTTTCAAGTAGCAAGATGAGCAAGCAGCCCCATTCTCTGTGCCTCTGTGCGAGCAGTGCCATGGGCAGATGAGGCTGAGCAACAGCTTTCCAGGCTAGCACCTTCTGCCTGCCAGCTATCTGCAGACGTTCGCATTTCAAGAGCAGGGCTGTGAAAGGAGCCTAGCAGGTACACAATATTTCCCAGGCTACATTTGAAGTTTGAGGTGGCAAGACAAGCAAGTAGCCCCATTCTCTGTGCCTCTGTGCTAGCAGTGCCATGGGCAGATGAGGCTGAGCAACAGCTTTCCAGGCTAGCACCTTCTGGCTGCCAGCTATCTGCAGACGTTCGCACTTTCGGAGCAGGGCTGCGAAAGGAGCCTGGCTGGGACAACAACTTTCCCAGGCTACGTTTGAAGTTTGAGGTGGCAAGACAAGCAAGGAGCCCCATTCTCTGTGCCTCTGTGCGAGTAGTGCCATGGGCAGATGAGGCTGAGCAACAGCTTTCCAGGCTAGCACCTTCTGGCTGCAGCTATCTGCAGACGTTCGCACTTTCGGAGCAGGGCTGCGAAAGGAGCCTGGCTGGGAGAACAACTTTCCCAGGCTACGTTTGAAGTTTGAGGTGGCAAGAAAAGCAAGGAGCCCCATTCTCTGTGCCTCTGTGCGAGTAGTGCCATGGGCAGATGAGGCTGAGCAACAGCTTTCCAGGCTAGCCCCTTCTGGCTGCCAGCTATCTGCAGACGTTCGCACTTTCGGAGCAGGGCTGCGAAAGGAGCCTGGCTGGGACAACAACTTTCCCAGGTTACGTTTGAAGTTTGAGGTGGCAAGACAAGCAAGCAGCCCCATTCTCTGTGCCTCTGTGCGAGCACTGCCATGGGCAGATGAGGCTGAGCAACAGCTTTCCAGGCTAGCACCTTCTGGCTGCCAGCTATCTGCAGACGTTCGCACTTTCGGAGCAGGGCTGCGAAAGGAGCCTCGCTAGGACACCACCTTTCACAGGTTACGTTTGAAGTTTGAGGTGGCAAGACAAGCAAGCAGCCCCATACTCTGTGCCTCTGTGCGAGCACTGCCATGGGCAGATGAGGCTGAGCAACAGCTTTCCAGGATAGCCCCTTCTGGCTGCCAGCTATCTGCAGACGTCCGCACTTTCGGAGCAGGGCTGTGAAAGGAGCCTCGCTGGGACAACAACTTTCCCAGCATGCGTTTGAAGTTTGAGGTGGCAAGACAAGCAAGCAGCCCCATTCTCTGTGCCTCTGTGCGAGCAGTGCCATGGGCAGATGAGGCTGAGCAACAGCTTTCCAGGATAGCCCCTTCTGGCTGCCAGCTATCTGCAGACGTTCGCACTTTCGGAGCAGGGCTGCGAAAGGAGCCTGGCTGGGACACCAACATACCCAGGCTACGTTTGAAGTTTGAGGTGGCAAGACAAGCAAGGAGCCCCATTCTCTGTGCCTATGTGCGAGCAGTGCCATGGGCAGATGAGGCTGAGCAACAGCTTTCCAGGCTAGCCCCTTCTGGCTGCCAGCTATCTGCAGACGTTCGCACTTTCGGAGCAGGGCTGCGAAAGGAGCCTGGCTGGGACACCAACTTTCCCAGGCTACGTTTGAAGTTTGAGGTGGCAAGACAAGCAAGCAGCCCCATTCTCTGTGCCTCTGTGCGAGCAGTGCCATGGGCAGATGAGGCTGAGCAACAGCTTTCCAGGCTAGCACCTTCTGGCTGCCAGCTATCTGCAGACGTTCGCACTTTCGGAGCAGGGCTGCGAAAGGAGCCTGGTTGGGACACCAACTTTCCCAGGCTACGTTTGAAATTTCAATGTGGCAAGACAAGCAAGCAGCCCCATTCTCTGTGCCTCTGTGCGAGCACTGCCATGGGCAGATGAGGCTGAGCAACAGCTTTCCAGGATAGCCCCTTCTGGCTGCCAGCTATCTGCAGACGTTCGCACTTTCGGAGCAGGGCTGCGAAAGGAGCCTCGCTGGTACAACAACTTTCCCAGGCTACGTTTAAAGTTTCAAGTAGCAAGATGAGCAAGCAGCCCCATTCTCTGTGCCTCTGTGCGAGCAGTGCCATGGGCAGATGAGGCTGAGCAACAGCTTTGCAGGCTAGCACCTTCTGCCTGCCAGCTATCTGCAGACGTTCGCATTTCAAGAGCAGGGCTGCGAAAGGAGCCTAGCAGGTACACAATATTTCCCAGGCTACATTTGAAGTTTGAGGTGGCAAGACAAGCAAGCAGCCCCATTCTCTGTGCCTCTGTGCTAGCAGTGCCATGGGCAGATGAGGCTGAGCAACAGCTTTCCAGGCTAGCACCTTCTGGCTGCCAGCTATCTGCAGACGTTCGCACTTTCGGAGCAGGGCTGCGAAAGGAGCCTGGCTGGGACAACAACTTTCCCAGCATGCGTTTGAAGTTTGAGGTGGCAAGACAAGCAAGCACCCCATTCTCTGTGCCTCTGTGCGAGTAGTGCCATGGGCAGATGAGGCTGAGCAACAGCTTTCCAGGCTAGCACCTTCTGGCTGCAGCTATCTGCAGACGTTCGCACTTTCGGAGCAGGGCTGCGAAAGGAGCCTGGCTGGGACAACAACTTTCCCAGGCTACGTTTGAAGTTTGAGGTGGCAAGAAAAGCAAGGAGCCCCATTCTCTGTGCCTCTGTGCGAGTAGTGCCATGGGCAGATGAGGCTGAGCAACAGCTTTCCAGGCTAGCCCCTTCTGGCTGCCAGCTATCTGCAGACGTTCGCACTTTCGGAGCAGGGCTGCGAAAGGAGCCTGGCTGGGACACCAACTTTCCCAGCATGCGTTTGAAGTTTGAGGTGGCAAGACAAGCAAGGAGCCCCATTCTCTGTGCCTCTGTGCGAGCACTGCCATGGGCAGATGAGGCTGAGCAACAGCTTTCCAGGCTAGCACCTTCTGGCTGCCAGCTATCTGCAGACGTTCGCACTTTCGGAGCAGGGCTGCGAAAGGAGCCTGGCTGGGACACCAACTTTCCCAGCATGCGTTTGAAGTTTGAGGTGGCAAGACAAGCAAGGAGCCCCATTCTCTGTGCCTCTGTGCGAGCACTGCCATGGGCAGATGAGGCTGAGCAACAGCTTTCCAGGCTAGCACCTTCTGGCTGCCAGCTATCTGCAGACGTTCGCATTTCAAGAGCAGGGCTGCGAAAGCAGCCTGGCTGGGACACCAACTTTCCCAGCATGCGTTTGAAGTTTGAGGTGGCAAGACAAGCAAGCAGCCCCATTCTCTGTGCCTCTGTGCGAGCAGTGCCATGGGCAGATGAGGCTGAGCAACAGCTTTCCAGGATAGCCCCTTCTGGCTGCCAGCTATCTGCAGACGTTCGCACTTTCGGAGCAGGGCTGCGAAAGGAGCCTGGCTGGGACACCAACTTTCCCAGGCTACGTTTGAAGTTTCAAGTAGCAAGATGACCAAGCAGCCCCATTCTCTGTGCCTCTGTGCGAGCACTGCCATGGGCAGATTAGGCTGAGCAACAGCTTTCCAGGCTAGCCCCTTCTGGCTGCCAGCTATCTGCAGACGTTCGCACTTTCGGAGCAGGGCTGCGAAAGGAGCCTGGCTGGGACAACAACTTTCCCAGGCTACGTTTGAAGTTTGAGGTGGCAAGAAAAGCAAGGAGCCCCATTCTCTGTGCCTCTGTGCGAGTAGTGCCATGGGCAGATGAGGCTGAGCAACAGCTTTCCAGGCTAGCCCCTTCTGGCTGCCAGCTATCTGCAGACGTTCGCACTTTCGGAGCAGGGCTGCGAAAGGAGCCTCGCTGGTAAAACAACTTTCCCAGGCTACGTTTGAAGTTTCAAGTAGCAAGATGAGCAAGCAGCCCCATTCTCTGTGCCTCTGTGCGAGCACTGCCATGGGCAGATGAGGCTGAGCAACAGCTTTCCAGGCTAGCCCCTTCTGGCTGCCAGCTATCTGCAGACGTTCGCACTTGCGGAGCAGGGCTGCGAAAGGAGCCTGGCTGGGACACTAACTTTCCCAGCATGCGTTTGAAGTTTGAGGTGGCAAGACAAGCAAGGAGCCCCATTCTCTGTGCCTCTGTGCGAGCACTGCCATGGGCAGATGAGGCTGAGCAACAGCTTTCCAGGCTAGCCCCTTCTGGCTGCCAGCTATCTGCAGACGTTCGCACTTTCGGAGCAGGGCTGCGAAAGGAGCCTGGCTGGGACACCAACTTTCCCAGGCTACGTTTGAAGTTTGAGGTGGCAAGACAAGCAAGCAGCCCCATTCTCTGTGCCTCTGTGCGAGCAGTGCCATGGGCAGATGAGGCTGAGCAACAGCTTTCCAGGCTAGCACCTTCTGGCTGCCAGCTATCTGCAGACGTTCGCACTTTCGGAGCAGGGCTGTGATAGGAGCCTGGCTGGGACACCACCATTCCCAGCATGCGTTTGAAGTTTCAAGTAGCAAGATGAGCAAGCAGCCCCATTCTCTGTGCCTGTGTGCGAGCAGTGCCATGGGCAGATGAGGCTGAGCAACAGCTTTCCAGGCTAGCCCCTTCTGGCTGCCAGCTATCTGCAGACGTTCGCACTTTCGGAGCAGTGCTGTGATAGGAGCCTGGCTGGGACACCACCATTCCCAGGATGCGTTTGAAGTTTGAGGTGGCAAGACAAGCAAGCAGCCCCATTCTCTGTGCCTCTGTGCGAGCACTGCCATGGGCAGATGAGGCTGAGCAACAGCTTTCCAGGCTAGACCCTTCTAGCTGCCAGCTATCTGCAGACGTTCGCATTTCAAGAGCAGGGATGCGAAAGGAGCCTAGCAGGTACACCATCTTTCCCAGGCTACATTTGAAGTTTGAGGTGGCAAGACAAGCAAGGAGCCCCATTCTCTGTGCCTCTGTGCGAGTAGTGCCATGGGCAGATGAGGCTGAGCAACAGCTTTCCAGGCTAGCACCTTCTGGCTGCCAGCTATCTGCAGACGTTCGCACTTTCGGAGCAGGGCTGCGAAAGGAGCCTGGCTGGGACAACAACTTTCCCAGCATGCGTTTGAAGTTTGAGGTGGCAAGACAAGCAAGCAGCCCCATTCTCCGTGCCTCTGTGCGAGCACTGCCATGGGCAGATGAGGCTGAGCAACAGCTTTCCAGGCTAGCACCTTCTGGCTGCCAGCTATCTGCAGACGTTCGCACTTTCGGAGCAGGGCTGCGAAAGGAGCCTCGCTGGGACACCAACTTTCCCAGGCTACGTTTGAAGTTTCAAGTAGCAAGATGAGCAAGCAGCCCCATTCTCTGTGCCTCTGTGCGAGCACTGCCGTGGGCAGATGAGGCTGAGCAACAGCTTTCCAGGCTAGCCCCTTCTGGCTGCCAGCTATCTGCAGACGTTCGCACTTTCGGAGCAGGGCTGCGAAAGGAGCCTGGCTGGGACACCAACTTTCCCAGCATGCGTCTGAAGTTTGAGGTGGCAAGACAAGCAAGGAGCCCCATTCTCTGTGCCTCTGTGCGAGCAGTGCCATGGGCAGATGAGGCTGAGCAACAGCTTTCCAGGCTAGCCCCTTCTGGCTGCCAGCTATCTGCAGACGTTCGCACTTTCGGAGCAGGGCTGCGAAAGGAGCCTGGCTGGGACACCAACTTTCCCAGGCTACGTTTGAAGTTTGAGGTGGCAAGACAAGCAAGCAGCCCCATTCTCTGTGCCTCTGTGCGAGCACTGCCATGGGCAGATGAGGCTGAGCAACAGCTTTCCAGGATAGCCCCTTCTGGCTGCCAGCTATCTGCAGACGTTCGCACTTTCGGAGCAGGGCTGCGAAAGGAGCCTGGTTGGGACACCAACTTTCCCAGGCTACGTTTGAAATTTCAATGTGGCAAGACAAGCAAGCAGCCCCATTCTCTGTGCCTCTGTGCGAGCACTGCCATGGGCAGATGAGGCTGAGCAACAGCTTTCCAGGATAGCCCCTTCTGGCTGCCAGCTATCTGCAGACGTTCGCACTTTCGGAGCAGGGCTGCGAAAGGAGCCTCGCTGGTACAACAACTTTCCCAGGCTACGTTTAAAGTTTCAAGTAGCAAGATGAGCAAGCAGCCCCATTCTCTGTGCCTCTGTGCGAGCAGTGCCATGGGCAGATGAGGCTGAGCAACAGCTTTCCAGGCTAGCACCTTCTGCCTGCCAGCTATCTGCAGACGTTCGCATTTCAAGAGCAGGGCTGCTAAAGGAGCCTAGCAGGTACACAATATTTCCCAGGCTACATTTGAAGTTTGAGGTGGCAAGACAAGCAAGCAGCCCCATTCTCTGTGCCTCTGTGCTAGCAGTGCCATGGGCAGATGAGGCTGAGCAACAGCTTTCCAGGCTAGCACCTTCTGGCTGCCAGCTATCTGCAGACATTCGCACTTTCGGAGCAGGGCTGCTAAAGGAGCCTCGCTGGGACAACAACTTTCCCAGGATACGTTTGAAGTTTGAGGTGGCAAGACAAGCAAGCAGCCCCATTCTCTGTGCCTCTGTGCGAGCACTGCCATGGGCAGATGAGGCTGAGCAACAGCTTTCCAGGCTAGCCCCTTCTGGCTGCCAGCTATCTGCAGACGTTCGCACTTTCGGAGCAGGGCTGCGAAAGGAGCCTGGTTGGGACACCAACTTTCCCAGCATGCGTTTGAAGTTTGAGGTGGCAAGACAAGCAAGCAGCCCCATTCTCTGTGCCTCTGTGCGAGCAGTGCCATGGGCAGATGAGGCTGAGCAACAGCTTTCCAGGCTAGCCCCTTCTGGCTGCCAGCTATCTGCAGACGTTCGCACTTTCGGAGCAGGGCTGCGAAAGGAGCCTGGCTGGGACACCAACTTTCCCAGGCTACGGTTGAAGTTTGAGGTGGCAAGACAAGCAAGCAGCCCCATTCTCTGTGCCTCTGTGCGAGCAGTGCCATGGGCAGATGAGGCTGAGCAACAGCTTTCCAGGCTAGCACCTTCTGGCTGCCAGCTATCTGCAGACGTTCGCACTTTCGGAGCAGGGCTGTGATAGGAGCCTGGCAGGGACACCACCATTCCCAGCATGCGTTTGAAGTTTCAAGTAGCAAGATGAGCAAGCAGCCCCATTCTCTGTGACTCTGTGCGAGCAGTGCCATGGGCAGATGAGGCTGAGCAACAGCTTTCCAGGCTAGCCCCTTCTGGCTGCCAGCTATCTGCAGACGTTCGCACTTTCGGAGCAGTGCTGTGATAGGAGCCTGGCTGGGACACCACCATTCCCAGGATGCGTTTGAAGTTTGAGGTGGCAAGACAAGCAAGCAGCCCCATTCTCTGTGCCTCTGTGCGAGCACTGCCATGGGCAGATGAGGCTGAGCAACAGCTTTCCAGGCTAGACCCTTCTAGCTGCCAGCTATCTGCAGACGTTCGCATTTCAAGAGCAGGGATGCGAAAGGAGCCTAGCAGGTACACCATCTTTCCCAGGCTACATTTGAAGTTTGAGGTGGCAAGACAAGCAAGGAGCCCCATTCTCTGTGCCTCTGTGCGAGTAGTGCCATGGGCAGATGAGGCTGAGCAACAGCTTTCCAGGCTAGCACCTTCTGGCTGCCAGCTATCTGCAGACGTTCGCACTTTCGAAGCAGGGCTGCGAAAGGAGCCTGGCTGGGACAACAACTTTCCCAGCATGCGTTTGTAGTTTGAGGTGGCAAGACAAGCAAGGAGCCCCATTCTCTGTGCCTCTGTGCGAGTAGTGCCATGGGCAGATGAGGCTGAGCAACAGCTTTCCAGGCTAGCACCTTCTGGCTGCCAGCTATCTGCAGACGTTCGCACTTTCGGAGCAGGGCTGCGAAAGGAGCCTGGCTGGGACAACAACTTTCCCAGCATGCGTTTGAAGTTTGAGGTGGCAAGACAAGCAAGCAGCCCCATTCTCCGTGCCTCTGTGCGAGCACTGCCATGGGCAGATGAGGCTGAGCAACAGCTTTCCAGGCTAGCACCTTCTGGCTGCCAGCTATCTGCAGACGTTCGCACTTTCGGAGCAGGGCTGCGAAAGCAGCTTGGCTGGGACAACAACTTTCCCAGGCTACGTTTGAAGTTTGAGGTGGCAAGAGAAGCAAGCAGCCCCAGTCTCTGTGCCTCTGTGCGAGCACTGCCATGGGCAGATGAGGCTGAGCAACAGCTTTCCAGGATAGCCCCTTCTGCCTGCCAGCTATCTGCAGACGTTCGCACTTTCGGAGCAGGGCTGTGATAGGAGCCTGGCAGGGACAACAACTTTCCCAGCATGCGTTTGAAGTTTGAGGTGGCAAGACAAGCAAGGAGCCCCATTCTCTGTGCCTCTGTGCGAGCACTGCCATGGGCAGATGAGGCTGAGCAACAGCTTTCCAGGCTAGCCCCTTCTGGCTGCCAGCTATCTGCAGACGTTCCCACTTTCGGAGCAGGGCTGCGAAAGGAGCCTCGCTGGGACACCAACTTTCCCAGGCTACGTTTGAAGTTTGAGGTGGCAAGACAAGCAAGCAGCCCCATTCTCTGTGCCTCTGTGCGAGCAGTGCCATGGGCAGATGAGGCTGAGCAACAGCTTTCCAGGCTAGCACCTTCTGGCTGCCAGCTATCTGCAGACGTTCGCACTTTCGGAGCAGGGCTGTGATAGGAGCCTGGCTGGGACACCACCATTCCCAGCATGCGTTTGAAGTTTCAAGTAGCAAGATGAGCAAGCAGCCCCATTCTCTGTGACTCTGTGCGAGCAGTGCCATGGGCAGATGAGGCTGAGCAACAGCTTTCCAGGCTAGCCCCTTCTGGCTGCCAGCTATCTGCAGACGTTCGCACTTTCGGAGCAGTGCTGTGATAGGAGCCTGGCTGGGACACCACCATTCCCAGGATGCGTTTGAAGTTTGAGGTGGCAAGACAAGCAAGCAGCCCCATTCTCTGTGCCTCTGTGCGAGCACTGCCATGGGCAGATGAGGCTGAGCAACAGCTTTCCAGGCTAGACCCTTCTAGCTGCCAGCTATCTGCAGACGTTCGCATTTCAAGAGCAGGGATGCGAAAGGAGCCTAGCAGGTACACAATCTTTCCCAGGATACATTTGAAGTTTGAGGTGGGAAGACAAGCAAGGAGCCCCATTCTCTGTGCCTCTGTGCGAGTAGTGCCATGGGCAGATGAGGCTGAGCAACAGCTTTCCAGGCTAGCACCTTCTGGCTGCCAGCTATCTGCAGATGTTCGCACTTTCGGAGCAGGGCTGCGAAAGGAGCCTGGCTGGGACAACAACTTTCCCAGCATGCGTTTGAAGTTTGAGGTGGCAAGACAAGCAAGCAGCCCCATTCTCCGTGCCTCTGTGCGAGCACTGCCATGGGCAGATGAGGCTGAGCAACAGCTTTCCAGGCTAGCACCTTCTGGCTGCCAGCTATCTGCAGACGTTCGCACTTTCGGAGCAGGGCTGCGAAAGCAGCCTGGCTGGGACACCAACTTTCCCAGCATGCGTTTGAAGTTTGAGGTGGCAAGACAAGCAAGCAGCCCCAGTCTCTGTGCCTCTGTGCGAGCACTGCCATGGGCAGATGAGGCTGAGCAACAGCTTTCCAGGATAGCCCCTTCTGCCTGCCAGCTATCTGCAGACGTTCGCACTTTCGGAGCAGGGCTGTGATAGGAGCCTGGCAGGGACACCACCATTCCCAGCATGCGTTTGAAGTTTGAGGTGGCAAGACAAGCAAGGAGCCCCATTCTCTGTGCCTCTGTGCGAGTAGTGCCATGGGCAGATGAGGCTGAGCAACAGCTTTCCAGGATAGCCCCTTCTGGCTGCCAGCTATCTGCAGACATTCCCACTTTCGGAGCAGGGCTGCGAAAGGAGCCTCGCTGGGACACCAACTTTCCCAGGCTACGTTTGAAGTTTCAAGTAGCAAGATGAGCAAGGAGCCCCATTCTCTGTGCCTCTGTGCGAGCACTGCCGTGGGCAGATGAGGCTGAGCAACAGCTTTCCAGGCTAGCCCCTTCTGGCTGCCAGCTATCTGCAGACGTTCGCACTTTCGGAGCAGGGCTGCGAAAGCAGCCTGGCTGGGACACCAACTTTCCCAGCATGCGTCTGAAGTTTGAGGTGGCAAGACAAGCAAGGAGCCCCATTCTCTGTGCCTCTGTGCGAGCAGTGCCATGGGCAGATGAGGCTGAGCAACAGCTTTCCAGGCTAGCCCCTTCTGGCTGCCAGCTATCTGCAGACGTTCGCACTTTCGGAGCAGGGCTGCGAAAGGAGCCTGGCTGGGACACCAACTTTCCCAGGCTACGTTTGAAGTTTGAGGTGGCAAGACAAGCAAGCAGCCCCATTCTCTGTGCCTCTGTGCGAGCACTGCCATGGGCAGATGAGGCTGAGCAACAGCTTTCCAGGCTAGCCCCTTCTGGCTGCCAGCTATCTGCAGACGTTCGCACTTTCGGAGCAGGGCTGCGAAAGGAGCCTGGTTGGGACACCAACTTTCCCAGGCTACGTTTGAAATTTCAATGTGGCAAGACAAGCAAGCAGCCCCATTCTCTGTGCCTCTGTGCGAGCACTGCCATGGGCAGATGAGGCTGAGCAACAGCTTTCCAGGATAGCCCCTTCTGGCTGCCAGCTATCTGCAGACGTTCGCACTTTCGGAGCAGGGCTGTAATAGGAGCCTCGCTGGTACAACAACTTTCCCAGGCTACGTTTAAAGTTTCAAGTAGCAAGATGAGCAAGCAGCCCCATTCTCTGTGCCTCTGTGCGAGCAGTGCCATGGGCAGATGAGGCTGAGCAACAGCTTTCCAGGCTAGCACCTTCTGCCTGCCAGCTATCTGCAGACGTTCGCATTTCAAGAGCAGGGCTGCGAAAGGAGCCTAGCAGGTACACAATATTTCCCAGGCTACATTTGAAGTTTGAGGTGGCAAGACAAGCAAGCAGCCCCATTCTCTGTGCCTCTGTGCTAGCAGTGCCATGGGCAGATGAGGCTGAGCAACAGCTTTCCAGGCTAGCACCTTCTGGCTGCCAGCTATCTGCAGACATTCGCACTTTCGGAGCAGGGCTGCGAAAGGAGCCTGGCTGGGACAACAACTTTCCCAGGATACGTTTGAAGTTTGAGGTGGCAAGACAAGCAAGCAGCCCCATTCTCTGTGCCTCTGTGCGAGCACTGCCATGGGCAGATGAGGCTGAGCAACAGCTTTCCAGGCTAGCCCCTTCTGGCTGCCAGCTATCTGCAGACGTTCGCACTTTCGGAGCAGGGCTGCGAAAGGAGCCTGGTTGGGACACCAACTTTCCCAGCATGCGTTTGAAGTTTGAGGTGGCAAGACAAGCAAGCAGCCCCATTCTCTGTGCCTCTGTGCGAGCAGTGCCATGGGCAGATGAGGCTGAGCAACAGCTTTCCAGGCTAGCCCCTTCTGGCTGCCAGCTATCTGCAGACGTTCGCACTTTCGGAGCAGGGCTGCGAAAGGAGCCTGGCTGGGACACCAACTTTCCCAGGCTACGTTTGAAGTTTGAGGTGGCAAGACAAGCAAGCAGCCCCATTCTCTGTGCCTCTGTGCGAGCAGTGCCATGGGCAGATGAGGCTGAGCAACAGCTTTCCAGGCTAGCACCTTCTGGCTGCCAGCTATCTGCAGACGTTCGCACTTTCGGAGCAGTGCTGTGATAGGAGCCTGGCTGGGACACCACCATTCCCAGGATGCGTTTGAAGTTTGAGGTGGCAAGACAAGCAAGCAGCCCCATTCTCTGTGCCTCTGTGCGAGCACTGCCATGGGCACATGAGGCTGAGCAACAGCTTTCCAGGCTAGACCCTTCTAGCTGCCAGCTATCTGCAGACGTTCGCATTTCAAGAGCAGGGATGCGAAAGGAGCCTAGCAGGTACACCATCTTTCCCAGGCTACATTTGAAGTTTGAGGTGGCAAGACAAGCAAGGAGCCCCATTCTCTGTGCCTCTGTGCGAGTAGTGCCATGGGCAGATGAGGCTGAGCAACAGCTTTCCAGGCTAGCACCTTCTGGCTGCCAGCTATCTGCAGACGTTCGCACTTTCGAAGCAGGGCTGCGAAAGGAGCCTGGCTGGGACAACAACTTTCCCAGCATGCGTTTGTAGTTTGAGGTGGCAAGACAAGCAAGGAGCCCCATTCTCTGTGCCTCTGTGCGAGTAGTGCCATGGGCAGATGAGGCTGAGCAACAGCTTTCCAGGCTAGCACCTTCTGGCTGCCAGCTATCTGCAGACGTTCGCACTTTCGGAGCAGGGCTGCGAAAGGAGCCTGGCTGGGACAACAACTTTCCCAGCATGCGTTTGAAGTTTGAGGTGGCAAGACAAGCAAGCAGCCCCATTCTCTGTGCCTCTGTGCGAGCACTGCCATGGGCAGATGAGGCTGAGCAACAGCTTTCCAGGCTAGCACCTTCTGGCTGCCAGCTATCTGCAGACGTTCGCACTTTCCGAGCAGGGCTGCGAAAGCAGCCTGGCTGGGACAACAACTTTCCCAGGCTACGTTTGAAGTTTGAGGTGGCAAGAGAAGCAAGCAGCCCCAGTCTCTGTGCCTCTGTGCGAGCACTGCCATGGGCAGATGAGGCTGAGCAACAGCTTTCCAGGATAGCCCCTTCTGCCTGCCAGCTATCTGCAGACGTTCGCACTTTCGGAGCAGGGCTGTGATAGGAGCCTGGCAGGGACACCACCATTCCCAGCATGCGTTTGAAGTTTGAGGTGGCAAGACAAGCAAGGAGCCCCATTCTCTGTGCCTCTGTGCGAGTAGTGCCATGGGCAGATGAGGCTGAGCAACAGCTTTCCAGGCTAGCCCCTTCTGGCTGCCAGCTATCTGCAGACGTTCGCACTTTCGGAGCAGGGCTGTGAAAGGAGCCTCGCTGGGACACCAACTTTCCCAGGCTATGTTTGAAGTTTCAAGTAGCAAGATGAGCAAGCAGCCCCATTCTCTGTGCCTCTGTGCGAGCACTGCCATGGGCAGATGAGGCTGAGCAACAGCTTTCCAGGATAGCCCCTTCTGGCTGCCAGCTATCTGCAGACGTTCGCACTTTCGGAGCAGGGCTGCGAAAGGAGCCTCGCTGGGACACCAACTTTCCCAGGCTACGTTTGAAGTTTGAGGTGGCAAGACAAACAAGGAGCCCCATTCTCTGTGCCTCTGTGCGAGTAGTGCCATGGGCAGATGAGGCTGAGCAACAGCTTTCCAGGCTAGCCCCTTCTGGCTGCCAGCTATCTGCAGACGTTCCCACTTTCGGAGCAGGGCTGCGAAAGGAGCCTCGCTGGGACACCAACTTTCCCAGGCTACGTTTGAAGTTTCAAGTAGCAAGATGAGCAAGCAGCCCCATTCTCTGTGCCTCTGTGCGAGCACTGCCGTGGGCAGATGAGGCTGAGCAACAGCTTTCCAGGCTAGCCCCTTCTGGCTGCCAGCTATCTGCAGACGTTCGCACTTTCGGAGCAGGGCTGCGAAAGCAGCCTGGCTGGGACACCAACTTTCCCAGCATGCGTATGAAGTTTGAGGTGGCAAGACAAGCAAGGAGCCCCATTCTCTGTGCCTCTGTGCGAGCAGTGCCATGGGCAGATGAGGCTGAGCAACAGCTTTCCAGGCTAGCCCCTTCTGGCTGCCAGCTATCTGCAGACGTTCGCACTTTCGGAGCAGGGCTGCGAAAGCAGCCTGGCTGGGACACCAACTTTCCCAGGCTACGTTTGAAGTTTGAGGTGGCAAGACAAGCAAGCAGCCCCATTCTCTGTGCCTCTGTGCGAGCACTGCCATGGGCAGATGAGGCTGAGCAACAGCTTTCCAGGCTAGCACCTTCTGGCTGCCAGCTATCTGCAGACGTTCGCACTTTCGGAGCAGGGCTGCGAAAGGAGCCTGGTTGGGACACCAACTTTCCCAGGCTACGTTTGAAATTTCAATGTGGCAAGACAAGCAAGCAGCCCCATTCTCTGTGCCTCTGTGCGAGCACTGCCATGGGCAGATGAGGCTGAGCAACAGCTTTCCAGGATAGCCCCTTCTGGCTGCCAGCTATCTGCAGACGTTCGCACTTTCGGAGCAGGGCTGCGAAAGGAGCCTCGCTGGTACAACAACTTTCCCAGGCTACGTTTAAAGTTTCAAGTAGCAAGATGAGCAAGCAGCCCCATTCTCTGTGCCTCTGTGCGAGCAGTGCCATGGGCAGATGAGGCTGAGCAACAGCTTTCCAGGCTAGCACCTTCTGCCTGCCAGCTATCTGCAGACGTTCGCATTTCAAGAGCAGGGCTGCGAAAGGAGCCTAGCAGGTACACAATATTTCCCAGGCTACATTTGAAGTTTGAGGTGGCAAGACAAGCAAGCAGCCCCATTCTCTGTGCCTCTGTGCTAGCAGTGCCATGGGCAGATGAGGCTGAGCAACAGCTTTCCAGGCTAGCACCTTCTGGCTGCCAGCTATCTGCAGACGTTCGCACTTTCGGAGCAGGGCTGCGAAAGGAGCCTGGCTGGGACAACAACTTTCCCAGCATGCGTTTGAAGTTTGAGGTGGCAAGACAAGCAAGGAGCCCCATTCTCTGTGCCTCTGTGCGAGTAGTGCCATGGGCAGATGAGGCTGAGCAACAGCTTTCCAGGCTAGCACCTTCTGGCTGCCAGCTATCTGCAGACTTTCGCACTTTCGGAGCAGGGCTGCGAAAGGAGCCTGGCTGGGACAACAACTTTCCCAGCATGCGTTTGAAGTTTGAGGTGGCAAGACAAGCAAGGAGCCCCATTCTCTGTGCCTCTGTGCGAGTAGTGCCATGGGCAGATGAGGCTGAGCAACAGCTTTCCAGGCTAGCACCTTCTGGCTGCCAGCTATCTGCAGACGTTCGCACTTTCGGAGCAGGGCTGCGAAAGGAGCCTGGCTGGGACAACAACTTTCCCAGGCTACGTTTGAAGTTTGAGGTGGCAAGAAAAGCAAGGAGCCCCATTCTCTGTGCCTCTGTGCGAGTAGTGCCATGGGCAGATGAGGCTGAGCAACAGCTTTCCAGGCTAGCACCTTCTGGCTGCCAGCTATCTGCAGACGTTCGCACTTTCGGAGCAGGGCTGCGAAAGGAGCCTGGCTGGGACAACAACTTTCCCAGGCTACGTTTGAAGTTTCAAGTGGCAAGACAAGCAAGGAGCCCCATTCTCTGTGCCTCTGTGCGAGCACTGCCATGGGCAGATGAGGCTGAGCAACAGCTTTCCAGGCTAGCACCTTCTGGCTGCCAGCTATCTGCAGACGTTCGCACTTTCGGAGCAGGGCTGCGAAAGGAGCCTGGCTGGGACACCAACTTTCCCAGCATGCGTTTGAAGTTTGAGGTGGCAAGACAAGCAAGCAGCCCCATTCTCTGTGCCTCTGTGCAAGCACTGCCATGGGCAGATGAGGCTGAGCAACAGCTTTCCAGGCTAGCACCTTCTGGCTGCCAGCTATCTGCAGACGTTCGCACTTTCGGAGCAGGGCTGCGAAAGGAGCCTGGCTGGGACACCAACTTTCCCAGCATGCGTTTGAAGTTTCAAGTGGCAAGATAAGCAAGCAGCCCCATTCTCCGTGCCTCTGTGCGAGCACTGCCATGGGCAGATGAGGCTGAGCAACAGCTTTCCAGGCTAGCACCTTCTGGCTGCCAGCTATCTGCAGACATTCGCACTTTCGGAGCAGGGCTGCGAAAGGAGCCTGGCTGGGACAACAACTTTCCCAGGCTACGTTTGAAGTTTGAGGTGGCAAGACAAGCAAGCAGCCCCATTCTCTGTGCCTCTGTGCGAGCAGTGCCATGGGCAGATGAGGCTGAGCAACAGCTTTCCAGGATAGCCCCTTCTGGCTGCCAGCTATCTGCAGACGTTCGCACTTTCGGAGCAGGGCTGCGAAAGGAGCCTGGCTGGGACACCAACATACCCAGGCTACGTTTGAAGTTTGAGGTGGCAAGACAAGCAAGGAGCCCCATTCTCTGTGCCTATGTGCGAGCAGTGCCATGGGCAGATGAGGCTGAGCAACAGCTTTCCAGGCTAGCCCCTTCTGGCTGCCAGCTATCTGCAGACGTTCGCACTTTCGGAGCAGGGCTGTGATAGGAGCCTGACAGGGACACCACCATTCCCAGCATGCGTTTGAAGTTTGAGGTGGCAAGACAAGCAAGGAGCCCCATTCTCTGTGCCTCTGTGCGAGTAGTGCCATGGGCAGATGAGGCTGAGCAACAGCTTTCCAGGCTAGCCCCTTCTGGCTGCCAGCTATCTGCAGACGTTCGCACTTTCGGAGCAGGGCTGCGAAAGGAGCCTCGCTGGGACACCAACTTTCCCAGGCTATATTTGAAGTTTGAGGTGGCAAGACAAGCAAGCAGCCCCATTCTCTGTGCCTCTGTGCGAGCACTGCCATGGGCAGATGAGGCTGAGCAACAGCTTTCCAGGCTAGCACCTTCTGGCTGCCAGGTATCTGCAGACGTTCGCACTTTCGGAGCAGGGCTGCGAAAGGAGCCTGGTTGGGACACAAACTTTCCCAGGCTACGTTTGAAATTTCAATGTGGCAAGACAAGCAAGCAGCCCCATTCTCTGTGCCTCTGTGCGAGCACTGCCATGGGCAGATGAGGCTGAGCAACAGCTTTCCAGGATAGCCCCTTCTGGCTGCCAGCTATCTGCAGACGTTCGCACTTTCGGAGCAGGGCTGCGAAAGGAGCCTCGCTGGTACAACAACTTTCCCAGGCTACGTTTAAAGTTTCAAGTAGCAAGATGAGCAAGCAGCCCCATTCTCTGTGCCTCTGTGCGAGCAGTGCCATGGGCAGATGAGGCTGAGCAACAGCTTTCCAGGCTAGCACCTTCTGCCTGCCAGCTATCTGCAGACGTTCGCATTTCAAGAGCAGGGCTGCGAAAGGAGCCTAGCAGGTACACAATATTTCCCAGGCTACATTTGAAGTTTGAGGTGGCAAGACAAGCAAGCAGCCCCATTCTCTGTGCCTCTGTGCTAGCAGTGCCATGGGCAGATGAGGCTGAGCAACAGCTTTCCAGGCTAGCACCTTCTGGCTGCCAGCTATCTGCAGACGTTCGCACTTTCGGAGCAGGGCTGCGAAAGGAGCCTGGCTGGGACAACAACTTTCCCAGCATGCGTTTGAAGTTTGAGGTGGCAAGACAAGCAAGGAGCCTTATTCTCTGTGCCTCTGTGCGAGTAGTGCCATGGGCAGATGAGGCTGAGCAACAGCTTTCCAGGCTAGCACCTTCTGGCTGCCAGCTATCTGCAGACGTTCGCACTTTCGGAGCAGGGCTGCGAAAGCAGCCTGCCTGGGACAACAACTTTCCCAGCATGCGTTTGAAGTTTGAGGTGGCAAGACAAGCAAGCAGCCCCATTCTCTGTGCCTCTGTGCAAGCACTGCCATGGGCAGATGAGGCTGAGCAACAGCTTTCCAGGCTAGCACCTTCTGGCTGCCAGCTATCTGCAGACGTTCGCACTTTCGGAGCAGGGCTGCGAAAGGAGCCTGGCTGGGACAACAACTTTCCCAGCATGCGTTTGAAGTTTGAGGTGGCAAGACAAGCAAGGAGCCCCATTCTCTGTGCCTCTGTGCGAGTAGTGCCATGGGCAGATGAGGCTGAGCAACAGCTTTCCAGGCTAGCACCTTCTGGCTGCCAGCTATCTGCAGACGTTCGCACTTTCGGAGCAGGGCTGCGAAAGGAGCCTGGCTGGGACAACAACTTTCCCAGCATGCGTTTGAAGTTTGAGGTGGCAAGACAAGCAAGGAGCCCCATTCTCTGTGCCTCTGTGCGAGTAGTGCCATGGGCAGGTGAGTCTGAGCAACAGCTTTCCAGGATAGTCCCTTCTGGCTGCCAGCTATCTGCAGACGTTCGCACTTTCGGAGCAGGGCTGCGAAAGGAGCCTGGCTGGGACAACAACTTTCCCAGCATGCGTTTGAAGTTTGAGGTGGCAAGACAAGCAAGGAGCCCCATTCTCTGTGCCTCTGTGCGAGCACTGCCATGGGCAGATGAGGCTGAGAAACAGCTTTCCAGGATAGCCCCTTCTGGCTGCCAGCTATCTGCAGACGTTCGCACTTTCGGAGCAGGGCTGCGAAAGGAGCCTGGCTGGGACACCAACTTTCCCAGCATGCGTTTGAAGTTTGAGGTGGCAAGACAAGCAAGGAGCCCCATTCTCTGTGCCTCTGTGCGAGTAGTGCCATGGGCAGATGAGGCTGAGCAACAGCTTTCCAGGCTAGCCCCTTCTGGCTGCCAGCTATCTGCAGACGTTCGCACTTTCGGAGCAGGGCTGCGAAAGGAGCCTGGCTGGGACACCAACTTTCCCAGGCTACGTTTGAAGTTTCAAGTAGCAAGATGAGCAAGCAGCCCCATTCTCTGTGCCTCTGTGCGAGCAGTGCCATGGGCAGATGAGGCTGAGCAACAGCTTTCCAGGCTAGCCCCTTCTGGCTGCCAGCTATCTGCAGACGTTCGCACCTTCGGAGCAGGGCTGCGAAAGGAGCCTGGCTTGGACACCAACTTTCCCAGCATGCGTTTGAAGTTTGAGGTGGCAAGACAAGCAATCAGCCCCATTCTCTGTGCCTCTGTGCGAGCACTGCCATGGGCAGATGAGGCTGAGCAACAGCTTTCCAGGATAGCCCCTTCTGGCTGCCAGCTATCTGCAGACGTTCGCACTTTCGGAGCAGGGCTGCGAAAGGAGCCTGGTTGGGACACCAACTTTCCCAGGCTACGTTTGAAATTTCAATGTGGCAAGACAAGCAAGGAGCCCCATTCTCTGTGCCTCTGTGCGAGCACTGCCATGGGCAGATGAGGCTGAGCAACAGCTTTCCAGGATAGCCCCTTCTGGCTGCCAGCTATCTGCAGACGTTCGCACTTTCGAAGCAGGGCTGCGAAAGGAGCCTCGCTGGTACAACAACTTTCCCAGGCTACGTTTAAAGTTTCAAGTAGCAAGATGAGCAAGCAGCCCCATTCTCTGTGCCTCTGTGCGAGCAGTGCCATGGGCAGATGAGGCTGAGCAACAGCTTTCCAGGATAGCCCCTTCTGCCTGCCAGCTATCTGCAGACGTTCGCATTTCAAGAGCAGGGCTGCGAAAGGAGCCTAGCAGGTACACCATCTTTCCCAGGCTACATTTGAAGTTTGAGGTGGCAAGGCAAGCAAGCAGCCCCATTCTCTGTGCCTCTGTGCTAGCAGTGCCATGGGCAGATGAGGCTGAGCAACAGCTTTCCAGGCTAGCACCTTCTGGCTGCCAGCTATCTGCAGACGTTCGCACTTTCGGAGCAGGGCTGCGAAAGGAGCCTCGCTGGGACACCAACTTTCCCAGCATGCGTTTGAAGTTTGAGGTGGCAAGACAAACAAGCAGCCCCATTCTCTGTGCCTCTGTGCGAGCAGTGCCATGGGCAGATGAGGCTGAGCAACAGCTTTCCAGGCTAGCCCCTTCTAGCTGCCAGCTATCTGCAGACGTTCGCATTTCAAGAGCAGGGCTGCGAAAGGAGCCTAGCAGGTACACCATCTTTCCCAGGCTACATTTGAAGTTTGAGGTGGCAAGACAAGCAAGGAGCCCCATTCTCTGTGCCTCTCTGCGAGTAGTGCCATGGGCAGATGAGGCTGAGCAACAGCTTTCCAGGATAGCACCTTCTGGCTGCCAGCTATCTGCAGACGTTCGCACTTTCGGAGCAGGGCTGCGAAAGTAGCCTGGCTGGGACACCAACTTTCCCAGCATGCGTTTGAAGTTTGAGGTGGCAAGACAAGCAAGGAGCCCCATACTCTGTGCCTCTGTGCGAGTAGTGCCATGGGCAGATGAGGCTGAGCAACAGCTTTCCAGGCTAGCCCCTTCTGGCTGCCAGCTATCTGCAGACGTTCGCACTTTCGGAGCAGGGCTGCGAAAGGAGCCTGGCTGGGACAACAACTTTCCCAGCATGCGTTTGAAGTTTGAGGTGGCAAGACAAGCAAGGAGCCCCATTCTCTGTGCCTCTGTGCGAGTAGTGCCATGGGCAGATGAGGCTGAGCAACAGCTTTCCAGGCTAGCACCTTCTGGCTGCCAGCTATCTGCAGACATTCGCACTTTCGGAGCAGGGCTGCGAAAGGAGCCTGGCTGGGACAACAACTTTCCCAGGCTACGTTTGAAGTTTGAGGTGGCAAGACAAGGAAGGAGCCCCATTCTCTGTGCCTCTGTGCGAGCAGTGCCATGGGCAGATGAGGCTGAGCAACAGCTTTCCAGGATAGCCCCTTCTGGCTGCCAGCTATCTGCAGACGTTCGCATTTCAAGAGCAGGGCTGCGAAAGGAGCCTAGCAGGTACACCATCTTTCCCAGGCTACATTTGAAGTTTGAGGTGGCAAGACAAGCAAGCAGCCCCATTCTCTGTGCCTCTGTGCTAGCAGTGCCATGGGCAGATGAGGCTGAGCAACAGCTTTCCAGGCTAGCACCTTCTGGCTGCCAGCTATCTGCAGACGTTCGCACTTTCGGAGCAGGGCTGCGAAAGGAGCCTCGCTGGGACAAAAACTTTCCCAGCATGCGTTTGAAGTTTGAGGTGGCAAGACAAACAAGCAGCCCCATTCTCTGTGCCTCTGTGCGAGCAGTGCCATGGGCAGATGAGGCTGAGCAACAGCTTTCCAGGGTAGCACCTTCTGGCTGCCAGCTATCTGCAGACGTTCGCACTTTCGGAGCAGGGCTGCGAAAGGAGCCTGGCTGGGACAACAACTTTCCCAGCATGCGTTTGAAGTTTGAGGTGGCAAGACAAGCAAGGAGCCCCATTCTCTGTGCCTCTGTGCGAGTAGTGCCATGGGCAGATGAGGCTGAGCAACAGCTTTCCAGGCTAGCCCCTTCTGGCTGCCAGCTATCTGCAGACGTTCGCACTTTCGGAGCAGGGCTGCGAAAGGAGCCTGGCTGGGACACCAACTTTCCCAGCATGCGTTTGAAGTTTGAGGTGGCAAGACAAGCAAGCAGCCCCATTCTCTGTGCCTCTGTGCGAGCAGTGCCATGGGCAGATGAGGCTGAGCAACAGCTTTCCAGGCTAGCACCTTCTGGCTGCCAGCTATCTGCAGACGTTCGCACTTTCGGAGCAGGGCTGCGAAAGGAGCCTGGTTGGGACACCAACTTTCCCAGGCTACGTTTGAAATTTCAATGTGGCAAGACAAGCAAGCAGCCCCATTCTCTGTGCCTCTGTGCGAGCAGTGCCATGGGCAGATGAGGCTGAGCAACAGCTTTCCAGGCTAGCCCCTTCTGGCTGCCAGCTATCTGCAGACGTTCGCATTTCAAGAGCAGGGATGCGAAAGGAGCCTAGCAGGTACACCATCTTTCCCAGGCTACATTAGAAGTTTGAGGTTGCAAGACAAGCAAGGAACCCCATTCTCTGTGCCTCTCTGCGAGTAGTGCCATGGGCAGATGAGGCTGAGCAACAGCTTTCCAGGCTAGCACCATCTGGCTGCCAGCTATTTGCAGACGTTCGCACTTTCGGAGCAGGGCTGCGAAAGGAGCCTGGCTGGGACAACAACTTTCCCAGCATGCGTTTGAAGTTTGAGGTGGCAAGACAAGCAAGGAGCCCCATTCTCTGTGCCTCTGTGCGAGTAGTGCCATGGGCAGATGAGGCTGAGCAACAGCTTTCCAGGATAGCACCTTCTGGCTGCCAGCTATCTGCAGACGTTCGCACTTTCGGAGCAGGGCTGCGAAAGGAGCCTGGCTGGGACACCAAATTTCCCAGGCTACGTTTGAAGTTTGAGGTGGCAAGACAAGCAAGGAGCCCCATTCTCTGTGCCTCTGTGCGAGTAGTGCCATGGGCAGATGAGGCTGAGCAACAGCTTTCCAGGCTAGCCCCTTCTGGCTGCCAGCTATCTGCAGACGTTCGCACTTTCGGAGCAGGGCTGCGAAAGGAGCCTGGCTGGGACAACAACTGTCCCAGCATGCGTTTGAAGTTTGAGGTGGCAAGACAAGCAAGGAGCCCCATTCTCTGTGCCTCTGTGCGAGTAGTGCCATGGGCAGATGAGGCTGAGCAACAGCTTTCCAGGCTAGCCCCTTCTGGCTGCCAGCTATCTGCAGACGTTCGCACTTTCGGAGCAGGGCTGCGAAAGGAGCCTGGCTGGGACAACAACTTTCCCAGCATGCGTTTGAAGTTTGAGGTGGCAAGACAAGCAAGGAGCCTCATTCTCTGTGCGTCTGTGCGAGTAGTGCCATGGGCAGATGAGGCTGAGCAACAGCTTTCCAGGCTAGCCCCTTCTGGCTGCCAGCTATCTGCAGACGTTCGCACTTTCGGAGCAGGGCTGCGAAAGGAGCCTGGTTGGGACACCAACTTTCCCAGGCTACGTTTGAAATTTCAATGTGGCAAGACAAGCAAGCAGCCCCATTCTCTGTGCCTCTGTGCGAGCACTGCCATGGGCAGATGAGGCTGAGCAACAGCTTTCCAGGCTAGCCCCTTCTGGCTGCCAGCTATCTGCAGACGTTCGCATTTCAAGAGCAGGGATGCGAAAGGAGCCTAGCAGGTACACCATCTTTCCCAGGCTACATTTGAAGTTTGAGGTGGCAAGACAAGCAAGGAGCCCCATTCTCTGTGCCTCTCTGCGAGTAGTGCCATGGGCAGATGAGGCTGAGCAACAGCTTTCCAGGCTAGCACCTTCTGGCTGCCAGCTATCTGCAGACGTTCGCACTTTCGGAGCAGGACTGCGAAAGGAGCCTGGCTGGGACAACAACTTTCCCAGCATGCGTTTGAAGTTTGAGGTGGCAAGACAAGCAAGGAGCCCCATTCTCTGTGCCTCTGTGCGAGTAGTGCCATGGGCAGATGAGGCTGAGCAACAGCTTTCCAGGATAGCACCTTCTGGCTGCCAGCTATCTGCAGACGTTCGCACTTTCGGAGCAGGGCTGCGAAAGGAGCCTGGCTGGGACACCAACTTTCCCAGGCTACGTTTGAAGTTTGAGGTGGCAAGACAAGCAAGGAGCCCCATTCTCTGTGCCTCTGTGCGAGTAGTGCCATGGGCAGATGAGGCTGAGCAACAGCTTTCCAGGCTAGCACCTTCTGGCTGCCAGCTATCTGCAGACGTTCGCACTTTCGGAGCAGGGCTGCGAAAGGAGCCTGGCTGGGACAACAACTGTCCCAGCATGCGTTTGAAGTTTGAGGTGGCAAGACAAGCAAGGAGCCCCATTCTCTGTGCCTCTGTGCGAGTAGTGCCATGGGCAGATGAGGCTGAGCAACAGCTTTCCAGGCTAGCCCCTTCTGGCTGCCAGCTATCTGCAGACGTTCGCACTTTCGGAGCAGGGCTGCGAAAGGAGCCTGGCTGGGACAACAACTTTCCCAGCATGCGTTTGAAGTTTGAGGTGGCAAGACAAGCAAGGAGCCTCATTCTCTGTGCGTCTGTGCGAGTAGTGCCATGGGCAGATGAGGCTGAGCAACAGCTTTCCAGGATAGCCCCTTCTGGCTGCCAGCTATCTGCAGACGTTCGCACTTTCGGAGCAGGGCTGCGAAAGGAGCCTGGCTGGGACACCAACTTTCCCAGGTTACGTTTGAAGTTTGAGGTGGCAAGACAAGCAAGCAGCCCCATTCTCTGTGCCTCTGTGCGAGCACTGCCATGGGCAGATGAGGCTGAGCAACAGCTTTCCAGTCTAGCACCTTCTGGCTGCCAGCTATCTGCAGACGTTCGCACTTTCGGAGCAGGGCTGTGATAGGAGCCTGGCAGGGACACCACCATTCCCAGCATGTGTTTGAAGTTTCAAGTGGCAAGATAAGCAAGCAGCCCCATTCTCTGTGCCTCTGTGCGAGCACTGCCATGGGCAGATGAGGCTGAGCAACAGCTTTCCAGGCTAGCCCCTTCTGGCTGCCAGCTATCTGCAGACGTTCGCACTTTCGGAGCAGGGCTGCGAAAGGAGCCTGGCTGGGACACCAATATACCCAGGCTACGTTTGAAGTTTGAGGTTGCAAGACAAGCAAGCAGCCCCATTCTCTGTGCCTCTGTGCGAGCACTGCCATGGGCAGACGAGGCTGAGCAACAGCTTTCCAGGATAGCCCCTTCTGCCTGCCAGCTATCTGCAGACGTTCGCACTTTCGGAGCAGGGCTGTGATAGGAGCCTGGCAGGGACACCACCATTCCCAGCATGCGTTTGAAGTTTGAGGTGGCAAGACAAGCAAGGAGCCCCATTCTCTGTGCCTCTGTGCGAGTAGTGCCATGGGCAGATGAGGCTGAGCAACAGCTTTCCAGGCTAGCCCCTTCTGGCTGCCAGCTATCTGCAGACGTTCGCACTTTCGGAGCAGGGCTGCGAAAGGAGCCTCGCTGGGACACCCACTTTCCCAGGCTACGTTTGAAGTTTGAGGTGGCAAGACAAGCAAGCAGCCCCATTCTCTGTGCCTCTGTGCGAGCAGTGCCATGGGCAGATGAGGCTGAGCAACAGCTTTCCAGGCTAGCCCCTTCTGGCTGCCAGCTATCTGCAGACGTTCGCACTTTCGGAGCAGGGCTGCGAAAGGAGCCTGGCTGGGACACCAAATTTCCCAGCATGCGTCTGAAGTTTGAGGTGGCAAAACAAGCAAGGAGCCCCATTCTCTGTGCCTCTGTGCGAGTAGTGCCATGGGCAGATGAGGCTGAGCAACAGCTTTCCAGGCTAGCACCTTCTGGCTGCCAGCTATCTGCAGACGTTCGCACTTTCGGAGCAGGGCTGCGAAAGGAGCCTGGCTGGGACAACAACTGTCCCAGGCTACGTTTGAAGTTTGAGGTGGCAAGACAAGCAAGCAGCCCCATTCTCTGTGCCTCTGTGCGAGCACTGCCATGGGCAGATGAGGCTGAGCAACAGCTTTCCAGGCTAGCCCCTTCTGGCTGCCAGCTATCTGCAGACGTTCGCATTTCAAGAGTAGGGATGCGAAAGGAGCCTAGCACTTACACCATCTTTCCCAGGCTACATTTGAAGTTTGAGGTGGCAAGACAAGCAAGGAGCCCCATTCTCTGTGCCTCTCTGCGAGTAGTGCCATGGGCAGATGAGGCTGAGCAACAGCTTTCCAGGCTAGCACCTTCTGGCTGCCAGCTATCTGCAGACGTTCGCACTTTCGGAGCAGGGCTGCGAAAGGAGCCTGGCTGGGACAACAACTTTCCCAGCATGCGTTTGAAGTTTGAGGTGGCAAGACAAGCAAGGAGCCCCATTCTCTGTGCCTCTGTGCGAGTAGTGCCATGGGCAGATGAGGCTGAGCAACAGCTTTCCAGGATAGCACCTTCTGGCTGCCAGCTATCTGCAGACGTTCGCACTTTCGGAGCAGGGCTGCGAAAGGAGCCTGGCTGGGACACCAACTTTCCCAGGCTACGTTTGAAGTTTGAGGTGGCAAGACAAGCAAGGAGCCCCATTCTCTGTGCCTCTGTGCGAGCAGTGCCATGGGCAGATGAGGCTGAGCAACAGCTTTCCAGGCTAGCACCTTCTGGCTGCCAGCTATCTGCAGACGTTCGCACTTTCGGAGCAGGGCTGCGAAAGGAGCCTGGCTGGGACAACAACTGTCCCAGCATGCGTTTGAAGTTTGAGGTGGCAAGACAAGCAAGGAGCCCCATTCTCTGTGCCTCTGTGTGAGTAGTGCCATGGGCAGATGAGGCTGAGCAACAGCTTTCCAGGCTAGCCCCTTCTGGCTGCCAGCTATCTGCAGACGTTCGCACTTTCGGAGCAGGGCTGCGAAAGGAGCCTGGCTGGGACAACAACTTTCCCAGCATGCGTTTGAAGTTTGAGGTGGCAAGACAAGCAAGGAGCCTCATTCTCTGTGCCTCTGTGCGAGTAGTGCCATGGGCAGATGAGGCTGAGCAACAGCTTTCCAGGATAGCCCCTTCTGGCTGCCAGCTATCTGCAGACGTTCGCACTTTCGGAGCAGGGCTGCGAAAGGAGCCTGGCTGGGACACCAACTTTCCCAGGTTACGTTTGAAGTTTGAGGTGGCAAGACAAGCAAGCAGCCCCATTCTCTGTGCCTCTGTGCGAGCACTGCCATGGGCAGATGAGGCTGAGCAACAGCTTTCCAGGCTAGCACCTTCTGGCTGCCAGCTATCTGCAGACGTTCGCACTTTCGGAGCAGGGCTGTGATAGGAGCCTGGCAGGGACACCACCATTCCCAGCATGTGTTTGAAGTTTCAAGTGGCAAGATAAGCAAGCAGCCCCATTCTCTGTGCCTCTGTGCGAGCACTGCCATGGGCAGATGAGGCTGAGCAACAGCTTTCCAGGCTAGCCCCTTCTGGCTGCCAGCTATCTGCAGACGTTCGCACTTTCGGAGCAGGGCTGCGAAAGGAGCCTGGCTGGGACACCAATATACCCAGGCTACGTTTGAAGTTTGAGGTTGCAAGACAAGCAAGCAGCCCCATTCTCTGTGCCTCTGTGCGAGTAGTGCCATGGGCAGATGAGGCTGAGCAACAGCTTTCCAGGATAGCCCCTTCTGCCTGCCAGCTATCTGCAGACGTTCGCACTTTCGGAGCAGGGCTGTGATAGGAGCCTGGCAGGGACACCACCATTCCCAGCATGCGTTTGAAGTTTGAGGTGGCAAGACAAGCAAGGAGCCCCATTCTCTGTGCCTCTGTGCGAGTAGTGCCATGGGCAGATGAGGCTGAGCAACAGCTTTCCAGGCTAGCCCCTTCTGGCTGCCAGCTATCTGCAGACGTTCGCACTTTCGGAGCAGGGCTGCGAAAGGAGCCTCGCTGGGACACCCACTTTCCCAGGCTACGTTTGAAGTTTGAGGTGGCAAGACAAGCAAGCAGCCCCATTCTCTGTGCCTCTGTGCGAGCAGTGCCATGGGCAGATGAGGCTGAGCAACAGCTTTCCAGGCTAGCCCCTTCTGGCTGCCAGCTATCTGCAGACGTTCGCACTTTCGGAGCAGGGCTGCGAAAGGAGCCTGGCTGGGACACCAACTTTCCCAGCATGCGTTTGAAGTTTGAGGTGGCAAGACAAGCAAGCAGCCCCATTCTCTGTGCCTCTGTGCGAGCAGTGCCATGGGCAGATGAGGCTGAGCAACAGCTTTCCAGGCTAGCCCCTTCTGGCTGCCAGCTATCTGCAGACGTTCGCACTTTCGGAGCAGGGCTGCGAAAGGAGCCTGGCTGGGACAACAACTGTCCCAGCATGCGTTTGAAGTTTGAGGTGGCAAGACAAGCAAGGAGCCCCATTCTCTGTGCCTCTGTGCGAGTAGTGCCATGGGCAGATGAGGCTGAGCAACAGCTTTCCAGGCTAGCCCCTTCTGGCTGCCAGCTATCTGCAGACGTTCGCACTTTCGGAGCAGGGCTGCGAAAGGAGCCTGGCTGGGACAACAACTTTCCCAGCATGCGTTTGAAGTTTGAGGTGGCAAGACAAGCAAGGAGCCTCATTCTCTGTGCGTCTGTGCGAGTAGTGCCATGGGCAGATGAGGCTGAGCAACAGCTTTCCAGGACAGCCCCTTCTGGCTGCCAGCTATCTGCAGACGTTCGCACTTTCGGAGCAGGGCTGCGAAAGGAGCCTGGCTGGGACACCAACATACCCAGGCTACGTTTGAAGTTTGAGGTGGCAAGACAAGCAAGCAGCCCCATTCTCTGTGCCTGTGTGCGAGCACTGCCATGGGCAGGTGAGGCTGAGCAACAGCTTTCCAGGCTAGCATCTTCTGGCTGCCAGCTATCTGCAGACGTTCGCACTTTCGGAGCAGGGCTGCGAAAGGAGCCTGGCAGGGACACCAACTTTCCCAGGTTACGTTTGAAGTTTGAGGTGGCAAGACAAGCAAGCAGCCCCATTCTCTGTGCCTCTGTGCGAGCACTGCCATGGGCAGATGAGGCTGAGCAACAGCTTTCCAGGCTAGCACCTTCTGGCTGCCAGCTATCTGCAGACGTTCGCACTTTCGGAGCAGGGCTGTGATAGGAGCCTGGCAGGGACACCACCATTCCCAGCATGTGTTTGAAGTTTCAAGTGGCAAGATAAGCAAGCAGCCCCATTCTCTGTGCCTCTGTGCGAGCACTGCCATGGGCAGATGAGGCTGAGCAACAGCTTTCCAGGCTAGCCCCTTCTGGCTGCCAGCTATCTGCAGACGTTCGCACTTTCGGAGCAGGGCTGCGAAAGGAGCCTGGCTGGGACACCAATATACCCAGGCTACATTTGAAGTTTGAGGTTGCAAGACAAGCAAGCAGCCCCATTCTCTGTGCCTCTGTGCGAGCACTGCCATGGGCAGACGAGGCTGAGCAACAGCTTTCCAGGATAGCCCCTTCTGCCTGCCAGCTATCTGCAGACGTTCGCACTTTCGGAGCAGGGCTGTGATAGGAGCCTGGCAGGGACACCACCATTCCCAGCATGCGTTTGAAGTTTGAGGTGGCAAGACAAGCAAGGAGCCCCATTCTCTGTGCCTCTGTGCGAGTAGTGCCATGGGCAGATGAGGCTGAGCAACAGCTTTCCAGGATAGCCCCTTCTGGCTGCCAGCTATCTGCAGACGTTCGCACTTTCGGAGCAGGGCTGCGAAAGGAGCCTCGCTGGGACACCCACTTTCCCAGGCTACGTTTGAAGTTTGAGGTGGCAAGACAAGCAAGCAGCCCCATTCTCTGTGCCTCTGTGCGAGCAGTGCCATGGGCAGATGAGGCTGAGCAACAGCTTTCCAGGCTAGCCCCTTCTGGCTGCCAGCTATCTGCAGACGTTCGCACTTTCGGAGCAGGGCTGCGAAAGGAGCCTGGCTGGGACACCAACTTTCCCAGCATGCGTTTGAAGTTTGAGGTGGCAAGACAAGCAAGCAGCCCCATTCTCTGTGCCTCTGTGCGAGCAGTGCCATGGGCAGATGAGGCTGAGCAACAGCTTTCCAGGCTAGCCCCTTCTGGCTGCCAGCTATCTGCAGACGTTCGCAATTTCGGAGCAGGGCTGCGAAAGGAGCCTGGCTGGGACAACAACTTTCCCAGGCTACGTTTGAAGTTTGAGGTGGCAAGACAAGCAAGCAGCCCCATTCTCTGTGCCTCTGTGCGAGCACTGGCATGGGCAGATGAGGCTGAGCAACAGCTTTCCAGGCTAGCACCTTCTGGCTGCCAGCTATCTGCAGACGTTCGCACTTTCGGAGCAGGGCTGCGAAAGGAGCCTGGTTGGGACACCAACTTTCCCAGGCTACGTCTGAAATTTCAATGTGGCAAGATAAGCAAGCAGCCCCATTCTCTGTGCCTCTGTGCGAGCACTGCCATGGGCAGATGAGGCTAGGCAACAGCTTTCCAGAATAGCCCCTTCTGGCTGCCAGCTATCTGCAGACGTTCGCACTTTCGGAGCAGGGCTGCGAAAGGAGCCTCGCTGGTACAACAACTTTCGCAGGCTACGTTTAAAGTTTCAAGTAGCAAGATGAGCAAGCAGCCCCATTCTCTGTGCCTCTGTGCAAGCAGTGCCATGGGCAGATGAGGCTGAGCAACAGCTTTCCAGGCTAGCCCCTTCTGGCTGCCAGCTATCTGCAGACGTTCGCACTTTCGGAGCAGGGCTGCGAAAGGAGCCTGGCTGGGACACGAACTTTCCCAGCATGCGTTTGAAGTTTGAGGTGGCAAGACAAACAAGCAGCCCCATTCTCTGTGCCTCTGTGCGAGCAGTGCCATGGGCAGATGAGGCTGAGCAACAGCTTTCCAGGCTAGCCCCTTCTGGCTGCCAACTATCTGCAGACGTTCGCCCTTTCGGACAAGAGCTGCGAAAGGAGCCTGGCTGGGACACCATCTTTCCCAGCATGCGTTTGAAGTTTGAGGTGGCAAGACAAGCAAGGAGCCCCATTCTCTGTGCCTCTGTGCGAGCAGTGCCATGGGCAGATGAGGCTGAGCAACAGCTTTCCAGGATAGCACCTTCTGGCTGCCAGCTATCTGCAGACGTTCGCACTTTCGGAGCAGGGCTGCGAAAGGAGCCTGGCTGGGACACCAACTTTCCGAGCATGCGTTTGAATTTTGAGGTGGCAAGACAAGCAAGGAGCCCCATTCTCTGTGCCTCTCTGCGAGTAGTGCCATGGGCAGATGAGGCTGAGCAACAGCTTTCCAGGCTAGCACCTTCTGGCTGCCAGCTATCTGCAGACGTTCGCACTTTCGGAGCAGGGCTGCGAAAGGAGCCTCGCTGGGACAACAACTTTCCCAGCATGCGTTTGAAGTTTGAGGTGGCAAGACAAGCAAGGAGCCCCATTCTCTGTGCCTCTGTGCGAGTAGTGCCATGGGCAGATGAGGCTGAGCAACAGCTTTCCAGGATAGCACCTTCTGGCTGCCAGCTATCTGCAGACGTTCGCACTTTCGGAGCAGGGCTGCGAAAGGAGCCTGGCTGGGACAACAACTTTCCCAGCATGCGTTTGAAGTTTGAGGTGGCAAGACAAGCAAGGAGCCCCATTCTCTGTGCCTCTGTGCGAGCACTGGCATGGGCAGATGAGGCTGAGCAACAGCTTTCCAGGCTAGCACCTCTGGCTGCCAGCTATCTGCAGACGTTCGCACTTTCGGAGCAGGGCTGCGAAAGGAGCCTGGCTGGGACAACAACTGTCCCAGCATGCGTTTGAAGTTTGAGGTGGCAAGACAAGCAAGCAGCCCCATTCTCTGTGCCTCTGTGCGAGCACTGCCATGGGCAGATGAGGCTGAGCAACAGCTTTCCAGGCTAGCACCTTCTGGCTGCCAGCTATCTGCAGACGTTCGCACTTTCGGAGCAGGGCTGTGATAGGAGCCTGGCTGGGACAACAACTTTCCCAGCATGCGTTTGAAGTTTGAGGTGGCAAGACAAGCAAGGAGCCCCATTCTCTGTGCCTCTGTGCGAGTAGTGCCATGGGCAGATGAGGCTGAGCAACAGCTTTCCAGGCTAGCCCCTTCTGGCTCCCAGCTATCTGCAGACGTTCGCACTTTCGGAGCAGGGCTGCGAAAGGATCCTCGCTGGGACACCATCTTTCCCAGGCTACGTTTGAAGTTTGAGGTGGCAAGACAAGCAAGCAGCCCCATTCTCTGTGCCTCTGTGCGAGCAGTGCCATGGGCAGATGAGGCTGAGCAACAGCTTTCCAGGCTAGCCCCTTCTGGCTGCCAGCTATCTGCAGACGTTCGCACTTTCGGAGCAGGGCTGCGAAAGGAGCCTGGCTGGGACACCAACTTTCCGAGCATGCGTTTGAAGTTTGAGGTGGCAAGACAAGCAAGGAGCCCCATTCTCTGTGCCTCTCTGCGAGTAGTGCCATGGGCAGATGAGGCTGAGCAACAGCTTTCCAGGCTAGCACCTTCTGGCTGCCAGCTATCTGCAGACGTTCGCACTTTCGGAGCAGGGCTGCGAAAGGAGCCTGGCTGGGACAACAACTTTCCCAGCATGCGTTTGAAGTTTGAGGTGGCAAGACAAGCAAGGAGCCCCATTCTCTGTGCCTCTGTGCGAGTAGTGCCATGGGCAGATGAGGCTGAGCAACAGCTTTCCAGGATAGCACCTTCTGGCTGCCAGCTATCTGCAGACGTTCGCACTTTCGGAGCAGGGCTGCGAAAGGAGCCTGGCTGGGACAACAACTTTCCCAGCATGCGTTTGAAGTTTGAGGTGGCAAGACAAGCAAGGAGCCCCATTCTCTGTGCCTCTGTGCGAGTAGTGCCATGGGCAGATGAGGCTGAGCAACAGCTTTCCAGGCTAGCACCTCTGGCTGCCAGCTATCTGCAGACGTTCGCACTTTCGGAGCAGGGCTGCGAAAGGAGCCTGGCTGGGACAACAACTGTCCCAGCATGCGTTTGAAGTTTGAGGTGGCAAGACAAGCAAGCAGCCCCATTCTCTGTGCCTCTGTGCGAGCACTGCCATGGGCAGATGAGGCTGAGCAACAGCTTTCCAGGCTAGCACCTTCTGGCTGCCAGCTATCTGCAGACGTTCGCACTTTCGGAGCAGGGCTGTGATAGGAGCCTGGCAGGGACACCACCATTCCCAGCATGTGTTTGAAGTTTCAAGTGGCAAGATAAGCAAGCAGCCCCATTCTCTGTGCCTCTGTGCGAGCACTGCCATGGGCAGATGAGGCTGAGCAACAGCTTTCCAGGATAGCCCCTTCTGGCTGCCAGCTATCTGCAGACGTTCGCACTTTCGGAGCAGGGCTGCGAAAGGAGCCTGGCTGGGACACCAACATACCCAGGCTACGTTTGAAGTTTGAGGTGGCAAGACAAGCAAGCAGCCCCATTCTCTGTGCCTCTGTGCGAGCACTGCCATGGGCAGACGAGGCTGAGCAACAGCTTTCCAGGATAGCCCCTTCTGCCTGCCAGCTATCTGCAGACGTTCGCACTTTCGGAGCAGGGCTGTGATAGGAGCCTGGCTGGGACAACAACTTTCCCAGCATGCGTTTGAAGTTTCAGGTGGCAAGACAAGCAAGGAGCCCCATTCTCTGTGCCTCTGTGCGAGTAGTGCCATGGGCAGATGAGGCTGAGCAACAGCTTTCCAGGCTAGCCCCTTCTGGCTGCCAGCTATCTGCAGACGTTCGCACTTTCGGAGTAGGGCTGCGAAAGGAGCCTCGCTGGGACACCATCTTTCCCAGGCTACGTTTGAAGTTTGAGGTGGCAAGACAAGCAAGCAGCCCCATTCTCTGTGCCTCTGTGCGAGCAGTGCCATGGGCAGATGAGGCTGAGCAACAGCTTTCCAGGCTAGCCCCTTCTGGCTGCCAGCTATCTGCAGACGTTCGCACTTTCGGAGCAGGGCTGCGAAAGGAGCCTGGCTGGGACACCAACTTTCCCAGCATGCGTTTGAAGTTTGAGGTGGCAAGACAAGCAAGCAGCCCCATTCTCTGTGCCTCTGTGCGAGCAGTGCCATGGGCAGATGAGGCTGAGCAACAGCTTTCCAGGCTAGCCCCTTCTGGCTGCCAGCTATCTGCAGACGTTCGCAATTTCGGAGCAGGGCTGCGAAAGGAGCCTGGCTGGGACACCAACTTTCCCAGGCTACGTTTGAAGTTTGAGGTGGCAAGACAAGCAAGCAACCCCATTCTCTGTGCCTCTGTGCGAGCACTGGCATGGGCAGATGAGGCTGAGCAACAGCTTTCCAGGCTAGCACCTTCTGGCTGCCAGCTATCTGCAGACGTTCGCACTTTCGGAGCAGGGCTGCGAAAGGAGCCTGGTTGGGACACCAACTTTCCCAGGCTACGTCTGAAATTTCAATGTGGCAAGATAAGCAAGCAGCCCCATTCTCTGTGCCTCTGTGCGAGCACTGCCATGGGCAGATGAGGCTAGGCAACAGCTTTCCAGAATAGCCCCTTCTGGCTGCCAGCTATCTGCAGACGTTCGCACTTTCGGAGCAGGGCTGCGAAAGGAGCCTCGCTGGTACAACAACTTTCCCAGGCTACGTTTAAAGTTTCAAGTAGCAAGATGAGCAAGCAGCCCCATTCTCTGTGCCTCTGTGCAAGCAGTGCCATGGGCAGATGAGGCTGAGCAACAGCTTTACAGGCTAGCACCTTCTGGCTGCCAGCTATCTGCAGACGTTCGCACTTTCGGAGCAGGGCTGCGAAAGGAGCCTGGCTGGGACACGAACTTTCCCAGCATGCGTTTGAAGTTTGAGGTGGCAAGACAAACAAGCAGCCCCATTCTCTGTGCCTCTGTGCGAGCAGTGCCATGGGCAGATGAGGCTGAGCAACAGCTTTCCAGGCTAGCCCCTTCTGGCTGCCAACTATCTGCAGACGTTCGCCCTTTCGGACAAGAGCTGCGAAAGGAGCCTGGCTGGGACACCATCTTTCCCAGCATGCGTTTGAAGTTTGAGGTGGCAAGACAAGCAAGGAGCCCCATTCTCTGTGCCTCTGTGCGAGCAGTGCCATGGGCAGATGAGGCTGAGCAACAGCTTTCCAGGATAGCACCTTCTGGCTGCCAGCTATCTGCAGACGTTCGCACTTTCGGAGCAGGGCTGCGAAAGGAGCCTGGCTGGGACACCAACTTTCCGAGCATGCGTTTGAAGTTTGAGGTGGCAAGACAAGCAAGGAGCCCCATTCTCTGTGCCTCTCTGCGAGTAGTGCCATGGGCAGATGAGGCTGAGCAACAGCTTTCCAGGCTAGCACCTTCTGGCTGCCAGCTATCTGCAGACGTTCGCACTTTCGGAGCAGGGCTGCGAAAGGAGCCTGGCTGGAACAACAACTTTCCCAGCATGCGTTTGAAGTTTGAGGTGGCAAGACAAGCAAGGAGCCCCATTCTCTGTGCCTCTGTGCGAGTAGTGCCATGGGCAGATGAGGCTGAGCAACAGCTTTCCAGGATAGCACCTTCTGGCTGCCAGCTATCTGCAGACGTTCGCACTTTCGGAGCAGGGCTGCGAAAGGAGCCTGGCTGGGACAACAACTTTCCCAGCATGCGTTTGAAGTTTGAGGTGGCAAGACAAGCAAGGAGCCCCATTCTCTGTGCCTCTGTGCGAGTAGTGCCATGGGCAGATGAGGCTGAGCAACAGCTTTCCAGGCTAGCACCTCTGGCTGCCAGCTATCTGCAGACGTTCGCACTTTCGGAGCAGGGCTGCGAAAGGAGCCTGGCTGGGACAACAACTGTCCCAGCATGCGTTTGAAGTTTGAGGTGGCAAGACAAGCAAGCAGCCCCATTCTCTGTGCCTCTGTGCGAGCACTGCCATGGGCAGATGAGGCTGAGCAACAGCTTTCCAGGCTAGCACCTTCTGGCTGCCAGCTATCTGCAGACGTTCGCACTTTCGGAGCAGGGCTGTGATAGGAGCCTGGCAGGGACACCACCATTCCCAGCATGTGTTTGAAGTTTCAAGTGGCAAGATAAGCAAGCAGCCCCATTCTCTGTGCCTCTGTGCGAGCACTGCCATGGGCAGATGAGGCTGAGCAACAGCTTTCCAGGATAGCCCCTTCTGGCTGCCAGCTATCTGCAGACGTTCGCACTTTCGGAGCAGGGCTGCGAAAGGAGCCTGGCTGGGACACCAACATACCCAGGCTACGTTTGAAGTTTGAGGTGGCAAGACAAGCAAGCAGCCCCATTCTCTGTGCCTCTGTGCGAGTAGTGCCATGGGCAGACGAGGCTGAGCAACAGCTTTCCAGGATAGCACCTTCTGCCTGCCAGCTATCTGCAGACGTTCGCACTTTCGGAGCAGGGCTGTGATAGGAGCCTGGCTGGGACAACAACTTTCCCAGCATGCGTTTGAAGTTTGAGGTGGCAAGACAAGCAAGGAGCCCCATTCTCTGTGCCTCTGTGCGAGTAGTGCCATGGGCAGATGAGGCTGAGCAACAGCTTTCCAGGCTAGCCCCTTCTGGCTCCCAGCTATCTGCAGACGTTCGCACTTTCGGAGCAGGGCTGCGAAAGGAGCCTCGCTGGGACACCATCTTTCCCAGCATGCGTTTGAAGTTTGAGGTGGCAAGACAAGCAAGCAGCCCCATTCTCTGTGCCTCTGTGCGAGCAGTGCCATGGGCAGATGAGGCTGAGCAACAGCTTTCCAGGCTAGCCCCTTCTGGCTGCCAGCTATCTGCAGACGTTCGCACTTTCGGAGCAGGGCTGCGAAAGGAGCCTGGCTGGGACAACAACTTTCCCAGCATGCGTTTGAAGTTTGAGGTGGCAAGACAAGCAAGGAGCCCCATTCTCTGTGCCTCTGTGCGAGTAGTGCCATGGGCAGATGAGGCTGAGCAACAGCTTTCCAGGATAGCACCTTCTGGCTGCCAGCTATCTGCAGACGTTCGCACTTTCGGAGCAGGGCTGCGAAAGGAGCCTGGCTGGGACAACAACTTTCCCAGCATGCGTTTGAAGTTTGAGGTGGCAAGACAAGCAAGGAGCCCCATTCTCTGTGCCTCTGTGCGAGTAGTGCCATGGGCAGATGAGGCTGAGCAACAGCTTTCCAGGCTAGCACCTCTGGCTGCCAGCTATCTGCAGACGTTCGCACTTTCGGAGCAGGGCTGCGAAAGGAGCCTGGCTGGGACAACAACTGTCCCAGCATGCGTTTGAAGTTTGAGGTGGCAAGACAAGCAAGCAGCCCCATTCTCTGTGCCTCTGTGCGAGCACTGCCATGGGCAGATGAGGCTGAGCAACAGCTTTCCAGGCTAGCACCTTCTGGCTGCCAGCTATCTGCAGACGTTCGCACTTTCGGAGCAGGGCTGTGATAGGAGCCTGGCAGGGACACCACCATTCCCAGCATGTGTTTGAAGTTTCAAGTGGCAAGATAAGCAAGCAGCCCCATTCTCTGTGCCTCTGTGCGAGCACTGCCATGGGCAGATGAGGCTGAGCAACAGCTTTCCAGGATAGCCCCTTCTGGCTGCCAGCTATCTGCAGACGTTCGCACTTTCGGAGCAGGGCTGCGAAAGGAGCCTGGCTGGGACACCAACATACCCAGGCTACGTTTGAAGTTTGAGGTGGCAAGACAAGCAAGCAGCCCCATTCTCTGTGCCTCTGTGCGAGCACTGCCATGGGCAGACGAGGCTGAGCAACAGCTTTCCAGGATAGCACCTTCTGCCTGCCAGCTATCTGCAGACGTTCGCACTTTCGGAGCAGGGCTGTGATAGGAGCCTGGCTGGGACAACAACTTTCCCAGCATGCGTTTGAAGTTTGAGGTGGCAAGACAAGCAAGGAGCCCCATTCTCTGTGCCTCTGTGCGAGTAGTGCCATGGGCAGATGAGGCTGAGCAACAGCTTTCCAGGCTAGCCCCTTCTGGCTCCCAGCTATCTGCAGACGTTCGCACTTTCGGAGCAGGGCTGCGAAAGGAGCCTCGCTGGGACACCATCTTTCCCAGCATGCGTTTGAAGTTTGAGGTGGCAAGACAAGCAAGCAGCCCCATTCTCTGTGCCTCTGTGCGAGCAGTGCCATGGGCAGATGAGGCTGAGCAACAGCTTTCCAGGCTAGCCCCTTCTGGCTGCCAGCTATCTGCAGACGTTCGCACTTTCGGAGCAGGGCTGCGAAAGGAGCCTGGCTGGGACACCAACTTTCCGAGCATGCGTTTGAAGTTTGAGGTGGCAAGACAAGCAAGGAGCCCCATTCTCTGTGCCTCTCTGCGAGTAGTGCCATGGGCAGATGAGGCTGAGCAACAGCTTTCCAGGCTAGCACCTTCTGGCTGCCAGCTATCTGCAGACGTTCGCACTTTCGGAGCAGGGCTGCGAAAGGAGCCTGGCTGGGACAACAACTTTCCCAGCATGCGTTTGAAGTTTGAGGTGGCAAGACAAGCAAGGAGCCCCATTCTCTGTGCCTCTGTGCGAGTAGTGCCATGGGCAGATGAGGCTGAGCAACAGCTTTCCAGGATAGCACCTTCTGGCTGCCAGCTATCTGCAGACGTTCGCACTTTCGGAGCAGGGCTGCGAAAGGAGCCTGGCTGGGACAACAACTTTCCCAGCATGCGTTTGAAGTTTGAGGTGGCAAGACAAGCAAGGAGCCCCATTCTCTGTGCCTCTGTGCGAGTAGTGCCATGGGCAGATGAGGCTGAGCAACAGCTTTCCAGGCTAGCACCTCTGGCTGCCAGCTATCTGCAGACGTTCGCACTTTCGGAGCAGGGCTGCGAAAGGAGCCTGGCTGGGACAACAACTGTCCCAGCATGCGTTTGAAGTTTGAGGTGGCAAGACAAGCAAGCAGCCCCATTCTCTGTGCCTCTGTGCGAGCACTGCCATGGGCAGATGAGGCTGAGCAACAGCTTTCCAGGCTAGCACCTTCTGGCTGCCAGCTATCTGCAGACGTTCGCACTTTCGGAGCAGGGCTGTGATAGGAGCCTGGCAGGGACACCACCATTCCCAGCATGTGTTTGAAGTTTCAAGTGGCAAGATAAGCAAGCAGCCCCATTCTCTGTGCCTCTGTGCGAGCAGTGCCATGGGCAGATGAGGCTGAGCAACAGCTTTCCAGGATAGCCCCTTCTGGCTGCCAGCTATCTGCAGACGTTCGCACTTTCGGAGCAGGGCTGCGAAAGGAGCCTGGCTGGGACACCAACATACCCAGGCTACGTTTGAAGTTTGAGGTGGCAAGACAAGCAAGCAGCCCCATTCTCTGTGCCTCTGTGCGAGCACTGCCATGGGCAGACGAGGCTGAGCAACAGCTTTCCAGGATAGCCCCTTCTGGCTGCCAGCTATCTGCAGACGTTCGCACTTTCGGAGCAGGGCTGTGATAGGAGCCTGGCTGGGACAACAACTTTCCCAGCATGCGTTTGAAGTTTGAGGTGGCAAGACAAGCAAGGAGCCCCATTCTCTGTGCCTCTGTGCGAGTAGTGCCATGGGCAGATGAGGCTGAGCAACAGCTTTCCAGGCTAGCCCCTTCTGGCTCCCAGCTATCTGCAGACGTTCGCACTTTCGGAGCAGGGCTGCGAAAGGAGCCTCGCTGGGACACCATCTTTCCCAGGCTACGTTTGAAGTTTGAGGTGGCAAGACAAGCAAGCAGCCCCATTCTCTGTGCCTCTGTGCGAGCAGTGCCATGGGCAGATGAGGCTGAGCAACAGCTTTCCAGGCTAGCCCCTTCTGGCTGCCAGCTATCTGCAGACGTTCGCACTTTCGGAGCAGGGCTGCGAAAGGAGCCTGGTTGGGACACCAACTTTCCCAGGCTACGTTTGAAATTTCAGTGTGGCAAGATAAGCAAGCAGCCCCATTCTCTGTGCCTCTGTGCGAGCACTGCCATGGGCAGATGAGGCTAGGCAACAGCTTTCCAGAATAGCCCCTTCTGGCTGCCAGCTATCTGCAGACGTTCGCACTTTCGGAGCAGGGCTGCGAAAGGAGCCTCGCTGGTACAACAACTTTCCCAGGCTACGTTTAAAGTTTCAAGTAGCAAGATGAGCAAGCAGCCCCATTCTCTGTGCCTCTGTGCAAGCAGTGCCATGGGCAGATGAGGCTGAGCAACAGCTTTCCAGGCTAGCCCCTTCTGGCTGCCAGCTATCTGCAGACGTTCGCCCTTTCGGACAAGAGCTGCGAAAGGAGCCTGGCTGGGACACCATCTTTCCCAGCATGCGTTTGAAGTTTGAGGTGGCAAGACAAGCAAGGAGCCCCATTCTCTGTGCCTCTGTGCGAGCAGTGCCATGGGCAGATGAGGCTGAGCAACAGCTTTCCAGGATAGCACCTTCTGGCTGCCAGCTATCTGCAGACGTTCGCACTTTCGGAGCAGGGCTGCGAAAGGAGCCTGGCTGGGACACCAACTTTCCGAGCATGCGTTTGAAGTTTGAGGTGGCAAGACAAGCAAGGAGCCCCATTCTCTGTGCCTCTCTGCGAGTAGTGCCATGGGCAGATGAGGCTGAGCAACAGCTTTCCAGGCTAGCACCTCTGGCTGCCAGCTATCTGCAGACGTTCGCACTTTCGGAGCAGGGCTGCGAAAGGAGCCTGGCTGGGACAACAACTTTCCCAGCATGCGTTTGAAGTTTGAGGTGGCAAGACAAGCAAGGAGCCCCATTCTCTGTGCCTCTGTGCGAGTAGTGCCATGGGCAGATGAGGCTGAGCAACAGCTTTCCAGGATAGCACCTTATGGCTGCCAGCTATCTGCAGACGTTCGCACTTTCGGAGCAGGGCTGCGAAAGGAGCCTGGCTGGGACACCAACTTTCCCAGGCTACGTTTGAAGTTTGAGGTGGCAAGACAAGCAAGGAGCCCCATTCTCTGTGCCTCTGTGCGAGTAGTGCCATGGGCAGATGAGGCTGAGCAACAGCTTTCCAGGCTAGCACCTCTGGCTGCCAGCTATCTGCAGACGTTCGCACTTTCGGAGCAGGGCTGTGATAGGAGCCTGGCAGGGACACCACCATTCCCAGCATGCGTTTGAAGTTTGAGGTGGCAAGACAAGCAAGGAGCCCCATTCTCTGTGCCTCTGTGCGAGTAGTGCCATGGGCAGATGAGGCTGAGCAACAGCTTTCCAGGCTAGCCCCTTCTGGCTGCCAGCTATCTGCAGACGTTCGCACTTTCGGAGCAGGGCTGCGAAAGGAGCCTCGCTGGGACACCATCTTTCCCAGGCTACGTTTGAAGTTTGAGGTGGCAAGACAAGCAAGCAGCCCCATTCTCTGTGCCTCTGTGCGAGCAGTGCCATGGGCAGATGAGGCTGAGCAACAGCTTTCCAGGCTAGCCCCTTCTGGCTGCCAGCTATCTGCAGACGTTCGCACTTTCGGAGCAGGGCTGCGAAAGGAGCCTGGCTGGGACACCAACTTTCCCAGCATGCGTTTGAAGTTTGAGGTGGCAAGACAAGCAAGCAGCCCCATTCTCTGTGCCTCTGTGCGAGCAGTGCCATGGGCAGATGAGGCTGAGCAACAGCTTTCCAGGGTAGCACCTTCTGGCTGCCAGCTATCTGCAGACGTTCGCACTTTCGGAGCAGGGCTGCGAAAGGAGCCTGGCTGGGACACCAAATTTCCCAGGCTACGTTTGAAGTATGAGGTGGCAAGACAAGCAAGCAGCCCCATTCTCTGTGCCTCTGTGCGAGCACTGCCATGGGCAGATGAGGCTGAGCAACAGCTTTCCAGGCTAGCACCTTCTGGCTGCCAGCTATCTGCAGACGTTCGCACTTTCGGAGCAGGGCTGCGAAAGGAGCCTGGTTGGGACACCAACTTTCCCAGGCTACGTTTGAAATTTCAATGTGGCAAGATAAGCAAGCAGCCCCATTCTCTGTGCCTCTGTGCGAGCACTGCCATGGGCAGATGAGGCTAGGCAACAGCTTTCCAGAATAGCCCCTTCTGGCTGCCAGCTATCTGCAGACGTTCGCACTTTCGGAGCAGGGCTGCGAAAGGAGCCTCGCTGGTACAACAACTTTCCCAGGCTACGTTTAAAGTTTCAAGTAGCAAGATGAGCAAGCAGCCCCATTCTCTGTGCCTCTGTGCAAGCAGTGCCATGGGCAGATGAGGCTGAGCAACAGCTTTCCAGGCTAGCCCCTTCTGGCTGCCAGCTATCTGCAGACGTTCGCACTTTCGGAGCAGGGCTGCGAAAGGAGCCTGGCTGGGACACGAACTTTCCCAGCATGCGTTTGAAGTTTGAGGTGGCAAGACAAACAAGCAGCCCCATTCTCTGTGCCTCTGTGCGAGCAGTGACATGGGCAGATTAGGCTGAGCAACAGCTTTCCAGGCTAGCCCCTTCTAGCTGCCAACTATCTGCAGACGTTCGCCCTTTCGGACAAGAGCTGCGAAAGGAGCCTGGCTGGGACACCATCTTTCCCAGCATGCGTTTGAAGTTTGAGGTGGCAAGACAAGGAAGCAGCCCCATTCTCTGTGCCTCTGTGCGAGCAGTGCCATGGGCAGATGAGGCTGAGCAACAGCTTTCCAGGCTAGCCCCTTCTGCCTGCCAGCTATCTGCAGACGTTCGCACTTTCGGAGCAGGGCTGCGAAAGGAGCCTGGCTGGGACAACAACTTTCCCAGCATGCGTTTGAAGTTTGAGGTGGCAAGATAAGCAAGCAGCCCCATTCTCTGTGCCTCTATGCGAACAGTGCCATGGGCAGATGAGGCTGAGCAACAGCTTTCCAGGCTAGCACCTTCTGGCTGCCAGCTATCTGCAGACGTTCGCATTTCAAGAGCAGGGCTGCGAAAGGAGCCTAGCAGGTACACCATCTTTCCCAGGCTACATTTGAAGTTTGATCTGGCAAGACAAGCAAGGAGCCCCATTCTCTGTGCCTCTGTGCGAGTAGTGCCATGGGCAGATGAGGCTGAGCAACAGCTTTCCAGGCTAGCCCCTTCTGGCTGCCAGCTATCTGCAGACGTTCGCACTTTCGGAGCAGGGCTGCGAAAGGAGCCTGGCTGGGACAACAACTTTCCCAGCATGCGTTTGAAGTTTGAGGTGGCAAGACAAGCAAGGAGCCTCATTCTCTGTGCGTCTGTGCGAGTAGTGCCATGGGCAGATGAGGCTGAGCAACAGCTTTCCAGGATAGCCCCTTCTGGCTGCCAGCTATCTGCAGACGTTCGCACTTTCGGAGCAGGGCTGCGAAAGGAGCCTGGCAGGGACACCAACATACCCAGGCTACGTTTGAAGTTTGAGGTGGCAAGACAAGCAAGCAGCCCCATTCTCTGTGCCTGTGTGCGAGCAGTGCCATGGGCAGATGAGGCTGAGCAACAGCTTTCCAGGCTAGCACCTTCTGGCTGCCAGCTATCTGCAGACGTTCGCACTTTCGGAGCAGGGCTGTGATAGGAGCCTGGCAGGGACACCACCATTCCCAGCCTGTGTTTGAAGTTTCAAGTGGCAAGATAAGCAAGCAGCCCCATTCTCCGTGCCTCTGTGCGAGCACTGCCATGGGCAGATGAGGCTGAGCAACAGCTTTCCAGGATAGCCCCTTCTGGCTGCCAGCTATCTGCAGACGTTCGCACTTTCGGAGCAGGGCTGCGAAAGGAGCCTGGCTGGGACACCAACATACCCAGGCTATGTTTGAAGTTTGAGGTTGCAAGACAAGCAAGCAGCCCCATTCTCTGTGCCTCTGTGCGAGCACTGCCATGGGCAGATGAGGCTGAGCAACAGCTTTCCAGGCTAGCCCCTTCTGGCTGCCAGCTATCTGCAGACGTTCGCACTTTCGGAGCAGGGCTGTGATAGGAGCCTGGCAGGGACACCACCATTCCCAGCATGCGTTTGAAGTTTGAGGTGGCAAGACAAGCAAGGAGCCCCATTCTCTGTGCCTCTGTGCGAGTAGTGCCATGGGCAGATGAGGCTGAGCAACAGCTTTCCAGGATAGCCCCTTCTGGCTGCCAGCTATCTGCAGACGTTCGCACTTTCGGAGCAGGGCTGCGAAAGGAGCCTCGCTGGGACACCATCTTTCCCAGGCTACGTTTGAAGTTTGAGGTGGCAAGACAAGCAAGCAGCCCCATTCTCTGTGCCTCTGTGCGAGCAGTGCCATGGGCAGATGAGGCTGAGCAACAGCTTTCCAGGCTAGCCCCTTCTGGCTGCCAGCTATCTGCAGACGTTCGCACTTTCGGAGCAGGGCTGCGAAAGGAGCCTGGCTGGGACAACAACTTTCCCAGGCTACGTTTGAAGTTTGAGGTGGCAAGACAAGCAAGCAGCCCCATTCTCTGTGCCTCTGTGCGAGCAGTGCCATGGGCAGATGAGGCTGAGCAACAGCTTTCCAGGCTAGCACCTTCTGGCTGCCAGCTATCTGCAGACGTTCGCACTTTCGGAGCAGGGCTGCGAAAGGAGCCTGGCTGGGACACCAAATTTCCCAGGCTACGTTTGAAGTTTGAGGTGGCAAGACAAGCAAGCAGCCCCATTCTCTGTGCCTCTGTGCGAGCACTGCCATGGGCAGATGAGGCTGAGCAACAGCTTTCCAGGCTAGCACCTTCTGGCTGCCAGCTATCTGCAGACGTTCGCACTTTCGGAGCAGGGCTGCGAAAGGAGCCTGGTTGGGACAGCAACTTTCCCAGGCTACGTTTGAAATTTCAATGTGGCAAGATAAGCAAGCAGCCCCATTCTCTGTGCCTCTGTGCGAGCACTGCCATGGGCAGATGAGGCTAGGCAACAGCTTTCCAGAATAGCCCCTTCTGGCTGCCAGCTATCTGCAGACGTTCGCACTTTCGGAGCAGAGCTGCGAAAGGAGCCTCGCTGGTACAACAACTTTCCCAGGCTACGTTTAAAGTTTCAAGTAGCAAGATGAGCAAGCAGCCCCATTCTCTGTGCCTCTGTGCAAGCAGTGCCATGGGCAGATGAGGCTGAGCAACAGCTTTCCAGGCTAGCCCCTTCTGGCTGCCAGCTATCTGCAGACGTTCGCACTTTCGGAGCAGGGCTGCGAAAGGAGCCTGGCTGGGACACGAACTTTCCCAGCATGCGTTTGAAGTTTGAGGTGGCAAGACAAACAAGCAGCCCCATTCTCTGTGCCTCTGTGCGAGCAGTGACATGGGCAGATTAGGCTGAGCAACAGCTTTCCAGGCTAGCCCCTTCTAGCTGCCAACTATCTGCAGACGTTCGCCCTTTCGGACAAGAGCTGCGAAAGGAGCCTGGCTGGGACACCATCTTTCCCAGCATGCGTTTGAAGTTTGAGGTGGCAAGACAAGGAAGCAGCCCCATTCTCTGTGCCTCTGTGCGAGCAGTGCCATGGGCAGATGAGGCTGAGCAACAGCTTTCCAGGCTAGCCCCTTCTGCCTGCCAGCTATCTGCAGACGTTCGCACTTTCGGAGCAGGGCTGCGAAAGGAGCCTGGCTGGGACAACAACTTTCCCAGCATGCGTTTGAAGTTTGAGGTGGCAAGATAAGCAAGCAGCCCCATTCTCTGTGCCTCTATGCGAACAGTGCCATGGGCAGATGAGGCTGAGCAACAGCTTTCCAGGCTAGCACCTTCTGGCTGCCAGCTATCTGCAGACGTTCGCATTTCAAGAGCAGGGCTGCGAAAGGAGCCTAGCAGGTACACCATCTTTCCCAGGCTACATTTGAAGTTTGATCTGGCAAGACAAGCAAGGAGCCCCATTCTCTGTGCCTCTGTGCGAGTAGTGCCATGGGCAGATGAGGCTGAGCAACAGCTTTCCAGGCTAGCCCCTTCTGGCTGCCAGCTATCTGCAGACGTTCGCACTTTCGGAGCAGGGCTGCGAAAGGAGCCTGGCTGGGACAACAACTTTCCCAGCATGCGTTTGAAGTTTGAGGTGGCAAGACAAGCAAGGAGCCTCATTCTCTGTGCGTCTGTGCGAGTAGTGCCATGGGCAGATGAGGCTGAGCAACAGCTTTCCAGGATAGCCCCTTCTGGCTGCCAGCTATCTGCAGACGTTCGCACTTTCGGAGCAGGGCTGCGAAAGGAGCCTGGCAGGGACACCAACATACCCAGGCTACGTTTGAAGTTTGAGGTGGCAAGACAAGCAAGCAGCCCCATTCTCTGTGCCTGTGTGCGAGCAGTGCCATGGGCAGATGAGGCTGAGCAACAGCTTTCCAGGCTAGCACCTTCTGGCTGCCAGCTATCTGCAGACGTTCGCACTTTCGGAGCAGGGCTGTGATAGGAGCCTGGCAGGGACACCACCATTCCCAGCCTGTGTTTGAAGTTTCAAGTGGCAAGATAAGCAATCAGCCCCATTCTCCGTGCCTCTGTGCGAGCACTGCCATGGGCAGATGAGGCTGAGCAACAGCTTTCCAGGATAGCCCCTTCTGGCTGCCAGCTATCTGCAGACGTTCGCACTTTCGGAGCAGGGCTGCGAAAGGAGCCTGGCTGGGACACCAACATACCCAGGCTATGTTTGAAGTTTGAGGTTGCAAGACAAGCAAGCAGCCCCATTCTCTGTGCCTCTGTGCGAGCAGTGCCATGGGCAGATGAGGCTGAGCAACAGCTTTCCAGGCTAGCCCCTTCTGGCTGCCAGCTATCTGCAGACGTTCGCACTTTCGGAGCAGGGCTGCGAAAGGAGCCTGGCTGGGACAACAACTTTCCCAGGCTACGTTTGAAGTTTGAGGTGGCAAGACAAGCAAGCAGCCCCATTCTCTGTGCCTCTGTGCGAGCAGTGCCATGGGCAGATGAGGCTGAGCAACAGCTTTCCAGGCTAGCACCTTCTGGCTGCCAGCTATCTGCAGACGTTCGCACTTTCGGAGCAGGGCTGCGATAGGAGCCTGGCTGGGACACCAACATACCCATGCTACGTTTGAAGTTTCAGGTGGCAAGACAAGAAAGCAGCCCCATTCTCTGTGCCTCTGTGCGAGCACTGCCATGGGCAGATGAGGCTGAGCAACAGCTTTCCAGGATAGCCCCTTCTGGCTGTCAGCTATCTGCAGACGTTCGCACTTTCGGAGCAGGGCTGCGAAAGGAGCCTGGCTTGGACACCAACTTTCCCAGCATGCGTTTGAAGTTTGAGGTGGCAAGACAAGCAAGGAGCCCCATTCTCTGTGCCTCTGTGCGAGCAGTGCCATGGGCAGATGAGGCTGAGCAACAGCTTTCCAGGCTAGCACCTTCTGGCTGCCAGCTATCTGCAGACGTTCGCACTTTCGGAGCAGGGCTGCGAAAGGAGCCTGGCTGGGACAACAACTTTCCCAGGCTACGTTTGAAGTTTGAGGTGGCAAGACAAGCAAGGAGCCCCATTCTCTGTGCCTCTGTGCGAGCAGTGCCATGGGCAGATGAGGCTGAGCAACAGCTTTCCAGGCTAGCCCCTTCTGGCTGCCAGCTATCTGCAGACATTCGCACTTTCGGAGCAGGGCTGTGATAGGAGCCTGGCAGGGACACCACCATTCCCAGCATGCGTTTGAAGTTTCAAGTAGCAAGATGAGCAAGCAGCCCCATTCTCTGTGCCTCTGTGCGAACAGTGCCATGGGCAGATGAGGCTGAGCAACAGCTTTCCAGGCTAGCCACTTCTGGCTGCCAGCTATCTGAAGACTTTCGCATTTCAAGAGCAGGGCTGCGAAAGGAGCCTAGCAGGTACACCATCTTTCCCAGGCTACGTTTGAAGTTTGAGGTGGCAAGACAAGCAAGGAGCCCCATTCTCTGTGCCTCTGTGCGAGTAGTGCCATGGGCAGATGAGGCTGAGCAACAGCTTTCCAGGCTAGCACCTTCTGGCTGCCAGCTATCTGCAGACGTTCGCAGTGTCGGAGCAGGGCTGCGAAAGGAGCCTCGCTGGGACACCAACTTTCCCAGCATGCGTTTGAAGTTTGAGGTGGCAAGACAAGCAAGCAGCCCCATACTCTGTGCCTCTGTGTGAGCACTGCCATGGGCAGATGAGGCTGAGCAACAGCTTTCCAGGATAGCCCCTTCTGGCTGCCAGCTATCTGCAGACGTTCGCACTTTCGGAGCAGGGCTGTGATAGGAGTCTGGCAGGGACACCACCATTCCCAGCATGCGTTTGAAGTTTCAAGTAGCAAGATGAGCAAGCAGCCCCATTCTCTGTGCCTCTATGCGAGCAGTGCCATGGGCAGATGAGGCTGAGAAACGGCTTTCCAGGCTAGCACCTTCTGCCTGCCAGCTATCTGCAGACGTTCGCATTTCAAGAGCAGGGCTGCGAAAGGAGCCTGGCAGGGACACCACATTTCCCAGGCTACATTTGAAGTTTGAGGTGGCAAGAGAAGCAAGGAGCCCCATTCTCTGTGCCTCTGTGCGAGCAGTGCCATGGGCAGATGAGGCTGAGCAACAGCTTTCCAGGCTAGCACCTTCTGGCTGCCAGCTATCTGCAGACGTTCGCACTTTCGGAGCAGGGCTGTGACAGGAGCCTGGCTGGGACACCAACTTTCCCAGCATGCGTTTGAAGTTTGAGGTGGCAAGACAAGCAAGGAGCCCCATTCTCTGTGCCTCTGTGCGAGCAGTGCCATGGGCAGATGAGGCTGAGCAACAGCTTTCCAGGCTAGCACCTTCTGGCTGCCAGCTATCTGCAGACGTTCGCACTTTCGGAGCAGGGCTGCGAAAGGAGCCTGGCTGGGACACCAACTTTCCCAGGCTACATTTGAAGTTTGAGGTGGCAAGACAAGCAAGCAGCCCCATTCTCTGTGCCTCTGTGCGAGCAGTGCCATGGGCAGATGAGGCTGAGCAACAGCTTTCCAGGATAGCCCCTTCTGGCTGCCAGCTATCTGCAGACGTTCGCAGTTTCGGAGCAGGGCTGCGAAAGGAGCCTGGCTGGGACACCAACTTTCCCAGCATGCGTTTGAAGTTTGAGGTGGCAAGACAAGCAAGCAGCCCCATTCTCTGTGCCTCTGTGCGAGCACTGCCATGGGCAGATGAGGCTGAGCAACAGCTTTCCAGGCTAGCCCCTTCTGGCTGCCAGCTATCTGCAGACGTTCGCACTTTCGGAGCAGGGCTGCGAAAGGAGCCTGGCTGGGACACCAACTTTCCCTGGTTACGTTTGAAGTTTGAGGTGGCAAGACAAGCAAGCAGCCCCATTCTCTGTGCCTCTGTGCGAGCACTGCCATGGGCAGATGAGGCTGAGCAACAGCTTTCCAGGCTAGCCCCTTCTGGCTGCCAGCTATCTGCAGACGTTCGCACTTTCGGAGCAGGGCTGCGAAAGGAGCCTGGCTGGGACACCAACTTTCCCAGGCTACGTTTGAAGTTTGAGGTGGCAAGACAAGCAAGCAGCCCCATTCTCTGTGCCTGTGTGCGAGCAGTGCCATGGGCAGATGAGGCTGAGCAACAGCTTTCCAGGCTAGCCCCTTCTGGCTGCCAGCTATCTGCAGACGTTCGCAGTTTCGGAGCAGGGCTGCGAAAGGAGCCTGGCTGGGACACCAACTTTCCCAGGCTACGTTTGAAGTTTCAGGTGGCAAGACAAGCAAGCAGCCCCATTCTCTGTGCCTCTGTGCGAGCACTGCCATGGGCAGATGAGGCTGAGCAACAGCTTTCCAGGATAGCCCCTTCTGGCTGCCAGCTATCTGCAGACGTTCGCACTTTCGGAGCAGGGCTGTGATAGGAGCCTGGCAGGGACACCACCATTCCCAGCATGCGTTTGAAGTTTCAAGTGGCAAGAAAAGCAAGCAGCCCCATTCTCTGTGCCTCTGTGCGAGCACTGCCATGGGCAGATGAGGCTGAGCAACAGCTTTCCAGGCTAGCCCCTTCTGGCTGCCAGCTATCTGCAGACGTTCGCATTTCAAGAGCAGGGCTGCGAAAGGAGCCTCGCTGGGACACCAACTTTCACAGGCTACGTTTGAAGTTTGAGGTGGCAAGACAAGCAAGCAGCCCCATACTCTGTGCCTCTGTGCGAGCACTGCCATGGGCAGATGAGGCTGAGCAACAGCTTTCCAGGATAGCCCCTTCTGCCTGCCAGCTATCTGCAGACGTTCGCACTTTCGGAGCAGGGCTGTGATAGGAGCCTGACAGGGACACAAACATTCCCAGCATGCGTTTGAAGTTTCAAGTAGCAAGAAGATAAAGCAGCCCCATTCTCTGTGCATCTGTGCGAGCAGTGCCATGGGCAGGTGAGGCTGAGCAACAGCTTTCCAGGCTAGCACCTTCTGGCTCCCAGCTATCTGGAGACGTTCGCACTTTCGGAGCAGGACTGTGATAGGAGCCTGGCAGGGACACCACCATTCCCAGCATGCGTTTGAAGTTTCAAGTGGCAAGATAAACAAGCAGCCCCATTCTCTGTGCCTCCATGCGAACAGTGCCATGGGTAGATGAGGCTGAGCAACAGCTTTCCAGGCTAGCCCCTTCTGGCTGCCAGCTATCTGCAGACGTTCGCACTTTCGGAGCAGGGCTGTGAAAGGAGCCTGGCTGGGACACCAACTTTCCCAGGCTACGTTTGAAGTTTGAGGTGGCAAGACAAGCAAGCAGCCCCATTCTCTGTGCCTGTGTGCGAGCACTGCCATGGGCAGATGAGGCTGAGCAACAGCTTTCCAGGATAGCCCCTTCTGGCTGCCAGCTATCTGCAGACGTTCGCACTTTCGGAGCAGGGCTGTGATAGGAGCCTGGCTGGGACACCAACTTTCCCAGCATGCGTTTGAAGTTTGAGGTGGCAAGACAAGCAAGGAGCCCCATTCTCTGTGCCTCTGTGCGAGCAGTGCCATGGGCAGATGAGGCTGAGCAACAGCTTTCCAGGATAGCACCTTCTGGCTGCCAGCTATCTGCAGACGTTCGCACTTTCGGAGCAGGGGTGCAAAAGGAGCCTGGCTGGGACACCAACTTTCCCAGCATGCGTTTGAAGTTTGAGGTGGCAAGACAAGCAAGCAGCCCCATTCTCTGTGCCTCTGTGCGAGCACTGCCATGGGCAGATGAGGCTGAGCAACAGCTTTCCAGGCTAGCCCCTTCTGGCTGCCAGCTATCTGCAGACGTTCGCACTTTCGGAGCAGGGCTGCGAAAGGAGCCTGGCTGGGACACCAACTTTCCCAGGCTACGTTTGAAGTTTGAGGTGGCAAGACAAGCAAGCAGCCCCATTCTCTGTGCCTGTGTGCGAGCAGTGCCATGGGCAGATGAGGCTGAGCAACAGCTTTCCAGGCTAGCACCTTCTGGCTGCCAGCTATCTGCAGACGTTCGCAGTTTCGGAGCAGGGCTGCGAAAGGAGCCTGGCAGGGACACCACCATTCCCAGCATGCGTTTGAAGTTTCAAGTTGCAAGAAAAGCAAGCAGCCCCATTCTCTGTGCCTCTATGCGAACAGTGCCATGGGCAGATGAGGCTGAGCAACAGCTTTCCAGGCTAGCACCTTCTGGCTGCCAGCTATCTGCAGACGTTCGCACTTTCGGAGCAGGGCTGCGAAAGGAGCCTCGCTAGGACACCAAGTTTCACAGGTTACGTTTGAAGTTTGAGGTGGCAAGACAAGCAAGCAGCCCCATACTCTGTGCCTCTGTGCGAGCACTGCCATGGGCAGATGAGGCTGAGCAACAGCTTTCCAGGATAGCCCCTTCTGGCTGCCAGCTATCTGCAGACGTCCGCACTTTCGGAGCAGGGCTGCGAAAGGAGCCTGGCTGGGACAACAACTTTCCCAGGCTACGTTTGAAGTTTGAGGTGGCAAGACAAGCAAGCAGCCCCATTCTCTGTGCCTCTGTGCGAGCACTGCCATGGGCAGATGAGGCTGAGCAACAGCTTTCCAGGCTAGCACCTTCTGGCTGCCAGCTATCTGCAGACGTTCGCACTTTCGGAGCAGGGCTGCGAAAGGAGCCTGGCTGGGACACCAACATACCCAGGCTACGTTTGAAGTTTGAGGTGGCAAGACAAGCAAGCAGCCCCATTCTCTGTGCCTGTGTGCGAGCACTGCCATGGGCAGATGAGGCTGAGCAACAGCTTTCCAGGATAGCCCCTTCTGGCTGCCAGCTATCTGCAGACGTTCGCACTTTCGGAGCAGGGCTGCGAAAGGAGCCTGGCTGGGACTCCATCTTTCCCAGCATGCGTTTGAAGTTTGAGGTGGCAAGACAAGCAAGGAGCCCCATTCTCTGTGCCTCTGTGCGAGTAGTGCCATGGGCAGATGAGGCTGAGCAACAGCTTTCCAGGCTAGCACCTTCTGGCTGCCAGCTATCTGCAGACGTTCGCACTTTCGGAGCAGGGCTGCGAAAGGAGCCTCGCTAGGACACCAACTTTCACAGGTTACGTTTGAAGTTTGAGGTGGCAAGACAAGCAAGCAGCCCCATACTCTGTGCCTCTGTGCGAGCACTGCCATGGGCAGATGAGGCTGAGCAACAGCTTTCCAGGATAGCCCCTTCTGGCTGCCAGCTATCTGCAGACGTCCGCACTTTCGGAGCAGGGCTGCGAAAGGAGCCTGGCTGGGACACCAACTTTCCCAGGCTACGTTTGAAGTTTGAGGTGGCAAGACAAGCAAGGAGCCCCATTCTCTGTGCCTCTGTGCGAGCAGTGCCATGGGCAGATGAGGCTGAGCAACAGCTTTCCAGGCTAGCCCCTTCTGGCTGCCAGCTATCTGCAGACGTCCGCACTTTCGGAGCAGGGCTGCGAAAGGAGCCTGGCTGGGACAACAACTTTCCCAGGCTACGTTTGAAGTTTGAGGTGGCAAGACAAGCAAGCAGCCCCATTCTCTGTGCCTCTGTGCGAGCAGTGCCATGGGCAGATGAGGCTGAGCAACAGCTTTCCAGGATAGCCCCTTCTGGCTGCCAGCTATCTGCAGACGTTCGCACTTTCGGAGCAGGGCTGCGAAAGGAGCCTGGCTGGGACACCAACATACCCAGGCTACGTTTGAAGTTTGAGGTGGCAAGACAAGCAAGGAGCCCCATTCTCTGTGCCTCTGTGCGAGCACTGCCATGGGCAGATGAGGCTGAGCAACAGCTTTCCAGGCTAGCACCTTCTGGCTGCCAGCTATCTGCAGAAGTTCGCACTTTCGGAGCAGGGCTGCGAAAGGAGCCTCGCTAGGACACCAACTTTCACAGGTTACGTTTGAAGTTTGAGGTGGCAAGACAAGCAAGAAGCCCCATACTCTGTGCCTCTGTGCGAGCACTGCCATGGGCAGATGAGGCTGAGCAACAGCTTTCCAGGATAGCCCCTTCTGGCTGCCAGCTATCTGCAGACGTCCGCACTTTCGGAGCAGGGCTGCGAAAGGAGCCTGGCTGGGACAACAACTTTCCCAGGCTACGTTTGAAGTTTGAGGTGGCAAGACAAGCAAGCAGCCCCATTCTCTGTGACTCTGTGCGAGCACTGCCATGGGCAGATGAGGCTGAGCAACAGCTTTCCAGGATAGCCCCTTCTGCCTGCCAGCTATCTGCAGACGTTCGCACTTTCGGAGCAGGGCTGTGATAGGAGCCTGGCAGGGACACCACCATTCCCAGCATGCGTTTGAAGTTTCAAGTAGCAAGATGAGCAAGCAGCCCCATTCTCTGTGCCTCTGTGCGAGCACTGCCATGGGCAGATGAGGCTGAGCAACGGCTTTCCAGGCTAGCACCTTCTGCCTGCCAGCTATCTGCAGACGTTCGCATTTCAAGAGCAGGGCTGCGAAAGGAGCCTGGCAGGGACACCACCTTTCCCAGGCTACATTTGAAGTTTGAGGTGGCAAGAGAAGCAAGGATCCCCATTCTCTGTGCCTCTGTGCGAGCAGTGCCATGGGCAGATGAGGCTGAGCAACAGCTTTCCAGGCTAGCACCTTCTGGCTGCCAGCTATCTGCAGACGTTCGCACTTTCGGAGCAGGGCTGTGATAGGAGCCTGGCTGGGACACCAACTTTCCCAGCATGCGTTTGAAGTTTGAGGTGGCAAGACAAGCAAGGAGCCCCATTCTCTGTGCCTCTGTGCGAGCAGTGCCATGGGCAGATGAGGCTGAGCAACAGCTTTCCAGGCTAGCACCTTCTGGCTGCCAGCTATCTGCAGACGTTCGCACTTTCGGAGCAGGGCTGCGAAAGGAGCCTCGCTGGGACACCAACTTTCCCAGGCTACATTTGAAGTTTGAGGTGGCAAGACAAGCAAGCAGCCCCATTCTCTGTGCCTCTGTGCGAGCAGTGCCATGGGCAGATGAGGCTGAGCAACAGCTTTCCAGGATAGCCCCTTCTGGCTGCCAGCTATCTGCAGACGTTCGCAGTTTCGGAGCAGGGCTGCGAAAGGAGCCTGGCTGGGACACCAACTTTCCCAGGCTACGTTTGAAGTTTGAGGTGGCAAGACAAGCAAGCAGCCCCATTCTCTGTGGCTGTGTGCGAGCAGTGCCATGGGCAGATGAGGCTGAGCAACAGCTTTCCAGGATAGCCCCTTCTGGCTGCCAGCTATCTGCAGACGTTCGCAGTTTCGGAGCAGGGCTGCGAAAGGAGCCTGGCTGGGACACCAACTTTCCCAGGCTACGTTTGAAGTTTCAGGTGGCAAGACAAGCAAGCAGCCCCATTCTCTGTGCCTCTGTGCGAGCACTGCCATGGGCAGATGAGGCTGAGCAACAGCTTTCCAGGATAGCCCCTTCTGGCTGCCAGCTATCTGCAGACGTTCGCACTTTCGGAGCAGGGCTGTGATAGGAGCCTGGCAGGGACACCACCATTCCCAGCATGCGTTTGAAGTTTCAAGTGGCAAGAAAAGCAAGCAGCCCCATTCTCTGTGCCTCTATGCGAACAGTGCCATGGGCAGATGAGGCTGAGCAACAGCTTTCCAGGCTAGCCCCTTCTGGCTGCCAGCTATCTGCAGACGTTCGCATTTCAAGAGCAGGGCTGCGAAAGGAGCCTCGCTGGGACACCAACTTTCCCAGGCTACGTTTGAAGTTTGAGGTGGCAAGACAAGCAAGCAGCCCCATACTCTGTGCCTCTGTGCGAGCACTGCCATGGGCAGATGAGGCTGAGCAACAGCTTTCCAGGATAGCCCCTTCTGCCTGCCAGCTATCTGCAGACGTTCGCACTTTCGGAGCAGGGCTGTGATAGGATCCTGACAGGGACACAACCATTCCCAGCATGCGTTTGAAGTTTCAAGTAGCAAGATGATAAAGCAGCCCCATTCTCTGTGCATCTGTGCGAGCAGTGCCATGGGCAGGTGAGGCTGAGCAACAGCTTTCCAGGCTAGCACCTTCTGGCTGCCAGCTATCTGGAGACGTTTGCACTTTCGGAGCAGGGCTGTGATAGCAGCCTGGCAGGGACACCACCATTCCCAGCATGCGTTTGAAGTTTCAAGTGGCAAGATAAACAAGCAGCCCCATTCTCTGTGCCTCCATGCGAACAGTGCCATGGGTAGATGAGGCTGAGCAACAGCTTTCCAGGCTAGCCCCTTCTGGCTGCCAGCTATCTGCAGAAGTTCGCACTTTCGGAGCAGGGCTGCGAAAGGAGCCTGGCTGGGACACCAACTTTCCCAGGCTACGTTTGAAGTTTGAGGTGGCAAGACAAGCAAGCAGCCCCATTCTCTGTGCCTGTGTGCGAGCACTGCCATGGGCAGATGAGGCTGAGCAACAGCTTTCCAGGATAGCACCTTCTGGCTGCCAGCTATCTGCAGACGTTCGCACTTTCGGAGCAGGGCTGCGAAAGGAGCCTGGCTGGGACTCCATCTTTCCCAGCATGCGTTTGAAGTTTGAGGTGGCAAGAAAAGCAAGGAGCCCCATTCTCTGTGCCTCTGTGCGAGTAGTGCCATGGGCAGATGAGGCTGAGCAACAGCTTTCCAGGCTAGCACCTTCTGGCTGCCAGCTATCTGCAGACGTTCGCACTTTCGGAGCAGGGCTGCGAAAGGAGCCTCGCTGGGACACCAACTTTCACAGGTTACGTTTGAAGTTTGAGGTGGCAAGAGAAGCAAGCAGCCCCATACTCTGTGCCTCTGTGCGAGCACTGCCATGGGCAGATGAGGCTGAGCAACAGCTTTCCAGGATAGCCCCTTCTGCCTGCCAGCTATCTGCAGACGTTCGCACTTTCGGAGCAGGGCTGTGATAGGAGCCTGGCAGGGATACCACCATTCCCAGCATGCGTTTGAAGTTTCAAGTAGCAAGATGAGCAAGCAGCCCCATTCTCTGTGCCTGTGTGCGAGCAGTGCCATGGGCAGATGAGGCTGAGCAACGGCTTTCCAGGCTAGCACCTTCTGCCTGCCAGCTATCTGCAGACGTTCGCATTTCAAGAGCAGGGCTGCGAAAGGAGCCTAGCAGGTACACCACCTTTCCCAGGGTACATTCGAAGTTTGAGGTAGCAAGACAAGCAAGGAGCCCCATTCTCTGTGCCTCTATGCGAGCAGTGCCATGGGCAGATGAGGCTGAGCAACAGCTTTCCAGGCTAGCACCTTCTGGCTGCCAGCTATCTGCAGACGTTCGCACTTTCGGAGCAGGGCTGTGATAGGAGCCTGGCTGGGACACCAACATTCCCAGCATGCGTTTGAAGTTTGAGGTGGCAAGACAAGCAAGCAGCCCCATTCTCTGTGCCTGTGTGCGAGCAGTGCCATGGGCAGATGAGGCTGAGCAACAGCTTTCCAGGCTAGCCCCTTCTGGCTGCCAGCTATCTGCAGACGTTCGCAGTTTCGGAGCAGGGCTGCGAAAGGAGCCTGGCAGGGACACCACCATTCCCAGCATGCGTTTGAAGTTTCAAGTGGCAAGAAAAGCAAGCAGCCCCATTCTCTGTGCCTCTATGCGAAGAGTGCCATGGGCAGATGAGGCTGAGCAACAGCTTTCCAGGCTAGCACCTTCTGGCTGCCAGCTATCTGCAGACGTTCGCATTTCAAGAGCAGGGCTGCGAAAGGAGCCTCGCTGGGACACCAACTTTCCCAGGCTACGTTTGAAGTTTGAGGTGGCAAGACAAGCAAGCAGCCCCATACTCTGTGCCTCTGTGCGAGCACTGCCATGGGCAGATGAGGCTGAGCAACAGCTTTCCAGGATAGCCCCTTCTGCCTGCCAACTATCTGGAGACGTTCGCACTTTCGGAGCAGGGCTGTGATAGGAGCCTGGCAGGGACACCACCATTCCCAGCATGCGTTTGAAGTTTCAAGTTGCAAGAAAAGCAAGCAGCCCCATTCTCTGTGCCTCTATGCGAACAGTGCCATGGGCAGATGAGGCTGAGCAACAGCTTTCCAGGCTAGCACCTTCTGGCTGCCAGCTATCTGCAGACGTTCGCATTTCAAGAGCAGGGCTGCGAAAGGAGCCTCGCTGGGACACCAAATTTAGCAGGCTACGTTTGAAGTTTGAGGTGGCAAGACAAGCAAGCAGCCCCATTCTCTGTGCCTCTGTGCGAGCACTGCCATGGGCAGATGAGGCTGAGCAACAGCTTTCCAGGATAGCCCCTTCTGCCTGCCAGCTATCTGCAGACGTTCGCACTTTCGGAGCAGGGCTGTGATAGGAGCCTGACAGGGACACAACCATTCCCAGCATGCGTTTGAAGTTTCAAGTAGCAAGAAGATAAAGCAGCCCCATTCTCTGTGCATCTGTGCGAGCAGTGCCATGGGCAGATGAGGCTGAGCAACAGCTTTCCAGGCTAGCACCTTCTGGCTCCCAGCTATCTGGAGACGTTCGCACTTTCGGAGCAGGACTGTGATAGGAGCCTGGCAGGGACACCACCATTCCCAGCATGCGTTTGAAGTTTCAAGTAGCAAGATAAACAAGCAGCCCCATTCTCTGTGCCTCCATGCGAACAGTGCCATGGGTAGATGAGGCTGAGCAACAGCTTTCCAGGCTAGCCCCTTCTGGCTGCCAGATATCTGCAGACGTTCGCACTTTCGGAGCAGGGCTGTGAAAGGAGCCTGGCTGGGACACCAACTTTCCCAGGCTACGTTTGAAGTTTGAGGTGGCAAGACAAGCAAGCAGCCCCATTCTCTGTGCCTGTGTGCGAGCAGTGCCATGGGCAGATGAGGCTGAGCAACAGCTTTCCAGGATAGCCCCTTCTGGCTGCCAGCTATCTGCAGACGTTCGCACTTTCGGAGCAGGGCTGTCATAGGAGCCTGGCAGGGACACCACCATTCCCAGCATGCGTTTGAAGTTTCAAGTAGCAAGATGAGCAAGCAGCCCCATTCTCTGTGCCTCTGTGCGAGCAGTGCCATGGGAAGATGAGGCTGAGCAACGGCTTTCCAGGCTAGCACCTTCTGCCTGCCAGCTATCTGCAGACGTTCGCATTTCAAGAGCAGGGCTGCGAAAGGAGCCTAGCAGGTACACCACCTTTCCCAGGCTACATTTGAAGTTTGAGGTGGCAAGACAAGCAAGGAGCCCCATTCTCTGTGCCTCTGTGCGAGCAGTGCCATGGGCAGATGAGGCTGAGCAACAGCTTTCCAGGATAGCCCCTTCTGGCTGCCAGCTATCTGCAGACGTTCGCACTTTCGGAGCAGGGCTGTGATAGGAGCCTGGCTGGGACACCAACTTTCCCAGCATGCGTTTGAAGTTTGAGGTGGCAAGACAAGCAAGGAGCCCCATTCTCTGTGCCTCTGTGCGAGCAGTGCCATTGGCAGATGAGGCTGAGCAACAGCTTTCCAGGCTAGCGCCTTCTGGCTGCCACCTATCTGCAGACGTTCGCACTTTCGGAGCAGGGCTGCGAAAGGAGCCTGGCTGGGACACCAACTTTCCCAGCATGCGTTTGAAGTTTGAGGTGGCAAGACAAGCAAGCAGCCCCATTCTCTGTGCCTCTGTGCGAGCACTGCCATGGGCAGATGAGGCTGAGCAACAGCTTTCCAGGCTAGCACCTTCTGGCTGCCAGCTATCTGCAGACGTTCGCACTTTCGGAGCAGGGCTGCGAAAGGAGCCTGGCTGGGACACCAACTTTCCCAGCATGCGTTTGAAGTTTGAGGTGGCAAGACAAGCAAGGAGCCCCATTCTCTGTGCCTCTGTGCGAGCAGTGCCATGGGCAGATGAGGCTGAGCAACAGCTTTCCAGGATAGCCCCTTCTGGCTGCCAGCTATCTGCAGACGTTCGCAGTTTCGGAGCAGGGCTGCGAAAGGAGCCTGGCAGGGACACCACCATTCCCAGCATGCGTTTGAAGTTTCAAGTGGCAAGAAAAGCAAGCAGCCCCATTCTCTGTGCCTCTATGCGAACAGTGCCATGGGCAGATGAGGCTGAGCAACAGCTTTCCAGGCTAGCACCTTCTGGCTGCCAGCTATCTGCAGACGTTCGCATTTCAAGAGCAGGGCTGCGAAAGGAGCCTCGCTGGGACACCAACTTTTCCAGGCTACGTTTGAAGTTTGAGGTGGCAAGACAAGCAAGCAGCCCCATACTCTGTGCCTCTGTGCGAGCACTGCCATGGGCAGATGAGGCTGAGCAACAGCTTTCCAGGATAGCCTCTTCTGCCTGCCAGCTATCTGCAGACGTTCGCACTTTCGGAGCAGCGCTGTGATAGGAGCCTGACAGGGACACCACCATTCCCAGCATGCGTTTGAAGTTTCAAGTAGCAAGATGAGAAAGCAGCCCCATTCTCTGTGCATCTGTGCGAGCACTGCCATGGGCAGATGAGGCTGAGCAACAGCTTTCCAGGATGGCACCTTCTGGCTGCCAGCTATCTGCAGACGTTCGCATTTTCGGAGCAGGGCTGTGTAAGGAGCCTGGCTGGGACACCATCTTTCCCAGGCTACGTTTGAAGTTTGAGGTGGCAAGACAAGCAAGCAGCCCCATTCTCTGTGCCTCTGTGCGAGCACTGCCATGGGCAGATGAGGCTGAGCAACAGCTTTCCAGGCTAGCCCCTTCTGGCTGCCAGCTATCTGCAGACGTCCGCACTTTCGGAGCAGGGCTGCGAAAGGAGCCTGGCTGGGACAACAACTGTCCCAGCATGCGTTTGAAGTTTGAGGTGGCAAGACAAGCAAGCAGCCCCATTCTCTGTGACTCTGTGCGAGCACTGCCATGGGCAGATGAGGCTGAGCAACAGCTTTCCAGGATAGCACCTTCTGGCTGCCAGCTATCTGCAGACGTTCGCACTTTCGGAGCAGGGCTGTGATAGGAGCCTGGCAGGGACACCACCATTCCCAGCATGCGTTTGAAGTTTCAAGTGGCAAGATAAACAAGCAGCCCCATTCTCTGTGCCTCTGTGCGAGCACTGCCATGGGCAGATGAGGCTGAGCAACAGCTTTCCAGGATAGCCCCTTCTGGCTGCCAGCTATCTGCAGACGTCCGCACTTTCGGAGCAGGGCTGCGGAAGGAGCCTATCCGGTACACCATCTTTCCCAGGATACTTTTGAAGTTTGAGGTGGCAAGACAAGCAAGCAGCCCCATTCTCTGTGCCTGTGTGCGAGCAGTGCCATGGGCAGATGAGGCTGAGCAACAGCTTTCCAGGATAGCCCCTTCTGGCTGCCAGCTATCTGCAGACGTTCGCACTTTCGGAGCAGGGCTGCGAAAGGAGCCTGGCTGGGACACCAACTTTCCCAGGCTACGTTTGAAGTTTCAGGTGGCAAGACAAGCAAGCAGCCCCATTCTCTGTGCCTCTGTGCGAGCACTGCCATGGGCAGATGAGGCTGAGCAACAGCTTTCCAGGATAGCCCCTTCTGCCTGCCAGCTATCTGCAGACGTTCGCACTTTCGGAGCAGGGCTGCGATAGGAGCCTGGCAGGGACACCACAATTCCCAGCATGCGTTTGAAGTTTCAAGTAGCAAGATGATAAAGCAGCCCCATTCTCTGTGCATCTGTGCGAGCAGTGCCATGGGCAGGTGAGGCTGAGCAACAGCTTTCCAGGCTAGCACCTTCTGGCTGCCAGCTATCTGGAGACGTTCGCACTTTCGGAGCAGGGCTGTGATAGGAGCCTGGCAGGGACACCACCATTCCCAGCATGCGTTTGAAGTTTCAAGTGGCAAGATAAACAAGCAGCCCCATTCTCTGTGCCTCCATGCGAACAGTGCCATGGGTAGATGAGGCTGAGCAACAGCTTTCCAGGCTAGCCCCTTCTGGCTTCCAGCTATCTGCAGACGTTCGCACTTTCGGAGCAGGGCTGCGAAATGAGCATGGCTGGGACACCAACTTTCCCAGGATACGTTTGAAGTTTGAGGTGGCAAGACAAGCAAGCAGCCCCATTCTCTGTGCCTGTGTGCGAGCACTGCCATGGGCAGATGAGGCTGAGCAACAGCTTTCCAGGATAGCCCCTTCTGGCTGCCAGCTATCTGCAGACGTTCGCACTTTCGGAGCAGGGCTGCGAAAGGAGCCTGGCTGGGACTCCATCTTTCCCAGCATGCGTTTGAAGTTTGAGGTGGCAAGACAAGCAAGGAGCCCCATTCTCTGTGCCTCTGTGCGAGTAGTGCCATGGGCAGATGAGGCTGAGCAACAGCTTTCCAGGCTAGCACCTTCTGGCTGCCAGCTATCTGCAGACGTTCGCACTTTCGGAGCAGGGCTGCGAAAGGAGCCTCGCTGGGACACCAACTTTCACAGGTTACGTTTGAAGTTTGAGGTGGCAAGATAAGCAAGCAGCCCCATTCTCTGTGCCTCTATGCGAACAGTGCCATGGGCAGATGAGGCTGAGCAACAGCTTTCCAGGCTAGCCCCTTCTGGCTGCCAGCTATCTGCAGACGTTCGCATTTCAAGAGCAGGGCTGCGAAAGGAGCCTCGCTGGGACACCAACTTTCCCAGGCTACGTTTGAAGTTTGAGGTGGCAAGACAAGCAAGGAGCCCCATTCTCTGTGCCTCTGTGCGAGCAGTGCCATGGGCAGATGAGGCTGAGCAACAGTTTTCCAGGATAGCCCCTTCTGGCTGCCAGCTATCTGCAGACGTTCGCATTTTCGGAGCAGGGCTGTTGTAGGAGCGTGGCTGGGACACCAACTTTCCCAGGCTACGTTTGAAGTTTGAGGTGGCAAGACAAGCAAGGAGCCCCATTCTCTGTGCCTCTGTGCGAGCAGTGCCATGGGCAGATGAGGCTGAGCAACAGCTTTCCAGGCTAGCACCTTCTGGCTGCCAGCTATCTGCAGACGTTCGCACTTTCGGAGCAGGGCTGCGAAAGGAGCCTGGCTGGGACACCAACTTTCCCAGGCTACGTTTGAAGTTTGAGGTGGCAAGACAAGCAAGCAGCCCCATTCTCTGTGCCTCTGTGCGAGCACTGCCATGGGCAGATGAGGCTGAGCAACAGCTTTCCAGGCTAGCCCCTTCTGGCTGCCAGCTATCTGCAGACGTCCGCACTTTCGGAGCAGGGCTGCGAAAGGAGCCTGGCTGGGACTCCAACTTTCCCAGCATGCGTTTGAAGTTTGAGGTGGCAAGACAAGCAAGCAGCCCCATTCTCTGTGCCTCTGTGCGAGCACTGCCATGGGCAGATGAGGCTGAGCAACATCTTTCCAGGATAGCACCTTCTGGCTGCCAGCTATCTGCAGACGTTCGCACTTTCGGAGCAGGGCTGTGATAAGAGCCTGGCTGGGACACCACCATTCCCAGCATGCGTTTGAAGTTTCAAGTGGCAAGATAAACAAGCAGCCCCATTCTCTGTGCCTCCATGCGAACAGTGCCATGGGCAGATGAGGCTGAGCAACAGCTTTCCAGGCTAGCCCCTTCTGGCTGCCAGCTATCTGCAGACGTTCGCACTTTCGGAGCAGGGCTGCGAAAGGAGCCTGACTGGGACAACAACTTTCCCAGCATGCGTTTGAAGTTTGAGGTGGCAAGACAAGCAAGGAGCCCCATTCTCTGTGCCTCTGTGCGAGTAGTGCCATGGGCAGATGAGGCTGAGCAACAGCTTTCCAGGATAGCACCTTCTGGCTGCCAGCTATCTGCAGACGTTCGCACTTTCGGAGCAGGGCTGCGAAAGGAGCATCGCTGGGACACCAACTTTCACAGGTTACGTTTGAAGTTTGAGGTGGCAAGACAAGCAAGCAGCCCCTTACTCTGTGCCTCTGTGCGAGCACTGCCATGGGCAGATGAGGCTGAGCAACAGCTTTCCAGGATAGCCCCTTCTGGCTGCCAGCTATCTGCAGACGTTCGCACTTTCGGAGCAGGGCTGTGATAGGAGCCTGGCAGGGACACCACCATTCCCAGCATGCGTTTGAAGTTTCAAGTAGCAAGATGAGCAAGCAGCCCCATTCTCTGTGCCTCTGTGCGAGCAGTGCCATGGGCAGATGAGGCTGAGCAACAGCTTTCCAGGCTAGCCCCTTCTGGCTGCCAGCTATCTGCAGACGTTCGCACTTTCGGAGCAGGGCTGCGAAAGGAGCCTGGCTGGGACACCAACTTTCCCAGGTTACGTTTGAAGTTTGAGGTGGCAAGACAAGCAAGCAGCCCCATTCTCTGTGCCTCTGTGCGAGCAGTGCCATGGGCAGATGAGGCTGAGCAACAGCTTTCCAGGCTAGCCCCTTCTGGCTGCCAGCTATCTGCAGACGTCCGCACTTTCGGAGCAGGGCTGCGAAAGGAGCCTGGCTGGGACACCAACTTTCCCAGCATGCGTTTCAAGTTTGAGGTGGCAAGACAAGCAAGCAGCCCGATTCTCTGTGCCTCTGTGCGAGCAGTGCCATGGGCAGATGAGGCTGAGCAACAGCTTTCCAGGATAGCCCCTTCTGGCTGCCAGCTATCTGCAGACGTCCGCACTTTCGGAGCAGGGCTGCGAAAGGAGCCTATCCGGTACACCATCTTTCCCAGGATACTTTTGAAGTTTGAGGTGGCAAGACAAGCAAGCAGCCCCATTCTCTGTGCCTCTGTGCGAGCAGTGCCATGGGCAGATGAGGCTGAGCAACAGCTTTCCAGGATAGCACCTTCTGGCTGCCAGCTATCTGCAGACGTTCGCACTTTCGGAGCAGTGCTGTGATAGGAGCCTGGCAGGGACACCACCATTCCCAGCATGCGTTTGAAGTTTCAAGTGGCAAGATAAGCAAGCAGCCCCATTCTCCGTGCCTCTGTGCGAGCACTGCCATGGGCAGATGAGGCTGAGCAACAGCTTTCCAGGCTAGCACCTTCTGGCTGCCAGCTATCTGCAGACGTTCGCACTTTCGGAGCAGGGCTGCGAAAGGAGCCTGGCTGGGACAACAACTTTCCCAGCATGCGTTTGAAGTTTGAGGTGGCAAGACAAGCAAGCAGCCCGATTCTCTGTGCCTCTGTGCGAGCAGTGCCATGGGCAGATGAGGCTGAGCAACAGCTTTCCAGGATAGCCCCTTCTGGCTGCCAGCTATCTGCAGACGTCCGCACTTTCGGAGCAGGGCTGCGAAAGGAGCCTATCCGGTACACCATCTTTCCCAGGATACTTTTGAAGTTTGAGGTGGCAAGACAAGCAAGCAGCCCCATTCTCTGTGCCTCTGTGCGAGCAGTGCCATGGGCAGATGAGGCTGAGCAACAGCTTTCCAGGATAGCACCTTCTGGCTGCCAGCTATCTGCAGACGTTCGCACTTTCGGAGCAGGGCTGTGATAGGAGCCTGGCAGGGACACCACCATTCCCAGCATGCGTTTGAAGTTTCAAGTGGCAAGATAAGCAAGCAGCCCCATTCTCCGTGCCTCTGTGCGAGCACTGCCATGGGCAGATGAGGCTGAGCAACAGCTTTCCAGGCTAGCCCCTTCTGGCTGCCAGCTATCTGCAGACGTTCGCACTTTCGGAGCAGGGCTGCGAAAGGAGCCTGGCTGGGACACCAGCTTTCCCAGGCTACGTTTGAAGTTTGAGGTGGCAAGACAAGTAAGCAGCCCCATTCTCTGTGCCTGTGTGCGATCAGTGCCATGGGCAGATGAGGCTGAGCAACAGCTTTCCAGGATAGCCCCTTCTGGCTGCCAGCTATCTGCAGACGTTCGCACTTTCGGAGCAGGGCTGCGAAAGGAGCCTGGCTGGGACACCAACTTTCCCAGGCTACGTTTGAAGTTTCAGGTGGCAAGACAAGCAAGCAGCCCCATTCTCTGTGCCTCTGTGCGAGCACTGCCATGGGCAGATGAGGCTGAGCAACAGCTTTCCAGGATAGCCCCTTCTGGCTGCCAGCTATCTGCAGACGTTCGCACTTTCGGAGCAGGGCTGTGATAGGAGCCTGGCAGGGACACCACCATTCCCAGCATGCGTTTGAAGTTTCAAGTGGCAAGAAAAGCAAGCAGCCCCATTCTCTGTGCCTCTATGCGAACAGTGCCATGGGCAGATGAGGCTGAGCAACAGCTTTCCAGGCTAGCACCTTCTGGCTGCCAGCTATCTGCAGACGTTCGCATTTCAAGAGCAGGGCTGCGAAAGGAGCCTCGCTGAGACACCAACTTTCCCAGGCTACGTTTGAAGTTTGAGGTGGCAAGACAAGCAAGCTGCCCCATACTCTGTGCCTCTGTGCGAGCACTGCCATGGGCAGATGAGGCTGAGCAACAGCTTTCCAGGATAGCCCCTTCTGCCTGCCAGCTATCTGCAGACGTTCGCACTTTCGGAGCAGGACTGTGATAGGAGCCTGACAGGGACACCACCATTCCCAGCATGCGTTTGAAGTTTCAAGTAGCAAGATGAGCAAGCAGCCCCATTCTCTGTGCCTCTGTGCGAGCAGTGCCATGGGCAGATGAGGCTGAGCAACAGCTTTCCAGGCTAGCACCTTCTGGCTGCCAGCTATCTGCAGACGTTCGCACTTTCGGAGCAGGGCTGTGATAGGAACCTGGCAGGGACACCACCATTCCCAGCATGCGTTTGAAGTTTCAAGTGGCAAGATAAGCAAGTAGCCCCATTCTCTGTGCCTCTATGTGAACAGTGCCATGGGCAGATGAGGCTGAGCAACAGCTTTCCAGGATAGCCCCTTCTGGCTGCCAGCTATCTGCAGAAGTTCGCACTTTCGGAGCAGGGCTGCGAAAGGAGCCTGGCTGGGACACCATCTTTCCCAGCATGCGTTTGAAGTTTGAGGTGGCAAGACAAGCAAGCAGCCCCATTCTCTGTGCCTCTGTGCGAGCACTGCCATGGGCAGATGAGGCTGAGCAACAGCTTTCCAGGCTAGCACCTTCTGGCTGCCAGCTATCTGCAGACGTTCGCACTTTCGGAGCAGGGCTGCGAAAGGAGCCTGCCTGGGACACCACCATTCCCAGCATGCGTTTGAAGTTTGATGTGGCAAGACAAGCAAGGAGCCCCATTCTCTGTGCCTCTGTGCGAGCACTGCCATGGGCAGATGAGGCTGAGCAACAGCTTTCCAGGCTAGCCCCTTCTGGCTGCCAGCTATCTGCAGACGTTCGCACTTTCGGAGCAGGGCTGCGGAAGGAGCCTATCCGGTACACCATCTTTCCCAGGATACTTTTGAAGTTTGAGGTGGCAAGACAAGCAAGCAGCCCCATTCTCTGTGCCTCTGTGCGAGCACTGCCATGGGCAGATGAGGCTGAGCAACAGCTTTCCAGGATAGCCCCTTCTGGCTGCCAGCTATCTGCAGACGTCCGCACTTTCGGAGCAGGGCCGCGAAAGGAGCCTGGCTGGGACACCAGCTTTCCCAGGCTACGTTTGAAGTTTGAGGTGGCAAGACAAGCAAGCAGCCCCATTCTCTGTGCCTGTGTGCGAGCAGTGCCATGGGCAGATGAGGCTGAGCAACAGCTTTCCAGGATAGCCCCTTCTGGCTGCCAGCTATCTGCAGACGTTCGCACTTTCGGAGCAGGGCTGCGAAAGGAGCCTGGCTGGGACACCAACTTTCCCAGGTTATGTTTGAAGTTTCAGGTGGCAAGACAAGCAGGCAGCCCCATTCTCTGTGCCTCTGTGCGAGCACTGCCATGGGCAGATGAGGCTGAGCAACAGCTTTCCAGGATAGCCCCTTCTGCCTGCCAGCTATCTGCAGACGTTCGCACTTTCGGAGCAGGGCTGTAATAGGAGCCTGGCAGGGACACCACAATTCCCAGCATGCGTTTGAAGTTTCAAGTGGCAAGAAAAGCAAGCAGCCCCATTCTCTGTGCCTCTATGCGAACAGTGCCATGGGCAGATGAGGCTGAGCAACAGCTTTCCAGGCTAGCACCTTCTGGCTGCCAGCTATCTGCAGACGTTCGCACTTTCGGAGCAGGGCTGCGAAAGGAGCCTGGCTGGGACTCCATCTTTCCCAGCATGCGTTTGAAGTTTGAGGTGGCAAGAAAAGCAAGCAGCCCCATTCTCTGTGCCTCTGTGCGAGCAGTGCCATGGGCAGATGAGGCTGAGCAACGGCTTTCCAGGCTAGCACCTTCTGCCTGCCAGCTATCTGCAGACGTTCGCATTTCAAGAGCAGGGCTGCGAAAGGAGCCTAGCAGGTACACCACCTTTCCCAGGCTACATTTGAAGTTTGAGGTGGCAAGACAAGCAAGGAGCCCCATTCTCTGTGCCTCTATGCGAACAGTGCCATGGGTAGATGAGGCTGAGCAACAGCTTTCCAGGCTAGCCACTTCTGGCTGCCAGCTATCTGCAGACGTTCGCACTTTCGGAGCAGGGCTGCGAAAGGAGCCTGGCTGGGACACCAACTTTCCCAGGCTACGTTTGAAGTTTGAGGTGGCAAGACAAGCAAGCAGCCCCATTCTCTGTGCCTGTGTGCGAGCACTGCCATGGGCAGATGAGGCTGAGCAACAGCTTTCCAGGCTAGCCCCTTCTGGCTGCCAGCTATCTGCAGACGTTCGCACTTTCGGAGCAGGGCTGCGAAAGGAGCCTGGCTGGGACTCCATCTTTCCCAGCATGCGTTTGAAGTTTGAGGTGGCAAGACAAGCAAGGAGCCCCATTCTCTGTGCCTCTGTGCGAGTAGTGCCATGGGCAGATGAGGCTGAGCAACAGCTTTCCAGGATAGCACCTTCTGGCTGCCAGCTATCTGCAGACGTTCGCACTTTCGGAGCAGGGCTGTGATAGGAGCCTGGCAGGGACACCACCATTCCCAGCATGCGTTTGAAGTTTCAAGTGGCAAGATAAGCAAGCAGCCCCATTCTCTGTGCCTCTATGCGAACAGTGCCATGGGCAGATGAGGCTGAGCAACAGCTTTCCAGGCTAGCCACTTCTGGCTGCCAGCTATCTGCAGACTTTCGCATTTCAAGAGCAGGGCTGCGAAAGGAGCCTCGCTGGGAAACCATCTTTCCCAGGCTACGTTTGAAGTTTGAGGTGGCAAGAGAAGCAAGGAGCCCCATTCTCTGTGCCTCTGTGCGAGCAGTGCCATGGGCAGATGAGGCTGAGCAACAGCTTTCCAGGATGGCACCTTCTGGCTGCCAGCTATCTGCAGACGTTCGCATTTTCGGAGCAGGGCTGTGAAAGGAGCCTGGCTGGGACACCATCTTTCCCAGGCTACGTTTGAAGTTTGAGGTGGCAAGACAAGCAAGCAGCCCCATTCTCTGTGCCTCTGTGCGAGCACTGCCATGGGCAGATGAGGCTGAGCAACAGCTTTCCAGGCTAGCCCCTTCTGGCTGCCAGCTATCTGCAGACGTCCGCACTTTCGGAGCAGGGCTGCGAAAGGAGCCTGGCTGGGACAACAACTGTCCCAGCATGCGTTTGAAGTTTGAGGTGGCAAGACAAGCAAGCAGCCCCATTCTCTGTGCCTCTGTGCGAGCAGTGCCATGGGCAGATGAGGCTGAGCAACAGCTTTCCAGGATAGCACCTTCTGGCTGCCAGCTATCTGCAGACGTTCGCACTTTCGGAGCAGGGCTGTGATAGGAGCCTGGCAGGGACACCACCATTCCCAGCATGCGTTTGAAGTTTCAAGTGGCAAGATAAACAAGCAGCCCCATTCTCTGTGCCTCTGTGCGAGCACTGCCATGGGCAGATGAGGCTGAGCAACAGCTTTCCAGGCTAGCCCCTTCTGGCTGCCAGCTATCTGCAGACGTCCGCACTTTCGGAGCAGGGCTGCGGAAGGAGCCTATCCGGTACACCATCTTTCCCAGGATACTTTTGAAGTTTGAGGTGGCAAGACAAGCAAGCAGCCCCATTCTCTGTGCCTGTGTGCGAGCAGTGCCATGGGCAGATGAGGCTGAGCAACAGCTTTCCAGGATAGCCCCTTCTGGCTGCCAGCTATCTGCAGACGTTCGCACTTTCGGAGCAGGGCTGCGAAAGGAGCCTGGCTGGGACACCAACTTTCCCAGGCTACGTTTGAAGTTTCAGGTGGCAAGACAAGCAAGCAGCCCCATTCTCTGTGCATCTGTGCGAGCACTGCCATGGGCAGATGAGGCTGAGCAACAGCTTTCCAGGATAGCCTCTTCTGCCTGCCAGCTATCTGCAGACGTTCGCACTTTCGGAGCAGGGCTGTAATAGGAGCCTGGCAGGGACACCACAATTCCCAGCATGCGTTTGAAGTTTCAAGTAGCAAGATGAGAAAGCAGCCCCATTCTCTGTGCATCTGTGCGAGCAGTGCCATGGGCAGATGAGGCTGAGCAACAGCTTTCCAGGCTAGCACCTTCTGGCTGCCAGCTATCTGGAGACGTTCGCGCTTTCGGAGCAGGGCTGTGATAGGAGCCTGGCAGGGACACCACCATTCCCAGCATGCGTTTGAAGTTTCAAGTGGCAAGATAAACAAGCAGCCCCATTCTCTGTGCCTCCATGCGAACAGTGCCATGGGTAGATGAGGCTGAGCAACAGCTTTCCAGGCTAGCCCCTTCTGGCTGCCAGCTATCTGCAGACGTTCGCACTTTCGGAGCAGGGCTGCGAAATGAGCCTGGCTGGGACACCAACTTTCCCAGGATACGTTTGAAGTTTGAGGTGGCAAGACAAGCAAGCAGCCCCATTCTCTGTGCCTGTGTGCGAGCACTGCCATGGGCAGATGAGGCTGAGCAACAGCTTTCCAGGATAGCCCCTTCTGGCTGCCAGCTATCTGCAGACGTTCGCACTTTCGGAGCAGGGCTGCGAAAGGAGCCTGGCTGGGACTCCATCTTTCCCAGCATGCGTTTGAAGTTTGAGGTGGCAAGACAAGCAAGGAGCCCCATTCTCTGTGCCTCTGTGCGAGTAGTGCCATGGGCAGATGAGGCTGAGCAACAGCTTTCCAGGCTAGCACCTTCTGGCTGCCAGCTATCTGCAGACGTTCGCACTTTCGGAGCAGGGCTGCGAAAGGAGCCTCGCTGGGACACCAACTTTCACAGGTTACGTTTGAAGTTTGAGGTGGCAAGATAAGCAAGCAGCCCCATTCTCTGTGCCTCTATGCGAACAGTGCCATGGGCAGATGAGGCTGAGCAACAGCTTTCCAGGCTAGCCCCTTCTGGCTGCCAGCTATCTGCAGACGTTCACATTTCAAGAGCAGGGCTGCGAAAGGAGCCTCGCTGGGACACCATCTTTCCCAGGCTACGTTTGAAGTTTGAGGTGGCAAGACAAGCAAGGAGCCCCATTCTCTGTGCCTCTGTGCGAGCAGTGCCATGGGCAGATGAGGCTGAGCAACAGCTTTCCAGGATAGCACCTTCTGGCTGCCAGCTATCTGCAGACGTTCGCATTTTCGGAGCAGGGCTGTTGTAGGAGCGTGGCTGGGACACCAACTTTCCCAGGCTACGTTTGAAGTTTGAGGTGGCAAGACAAGCAAGGAGCCCCATTCTCTGTGCCTCTGTGCGAGTAGTGCCATGGGCAGATGAGGCTGAGCAACAGCTTTCCAGGCTAGCACCTTCTGGCTGCCAGCTATCTGCAGACGTTCGCACTTTCGGAGCAGGGCTGCGAAAGGAGCCTGGCTGGGACACCAACTTTCCCAGGTTACGTTTGAAGTTTGAGGTGGCAAGACAAGCAAGCAGCCCCTTACTCTGTGCCTCTGTGCGAGCACTGCCATGGGCAGATGAGGCTGAGCAACAGCTTTCCAGGATAGCCCCTTCTGGCTGCCAGCTATCTGCAGACGTTCGCACTTTCGGAGCAGGGCTGTGATAGGAGCCTGGCAGGGACACCACCATTCCCAGCATGCGTTTGAAGTTTCCAGTAGCAAGATGAGCAAGCAGCCCCATTCTCTGTGCCTCTGTGCGAGCAGTGCCATGGGCAGATGAGGCTGAGCAACAGCTTTCCAGGATAGCCCCTTCTGGCTGCCAGCTATCTGCAGACGTTCGCACTTTCGGAGCAGGGCTGCGAAAGGAGCCTGGCTGGGACACCAACTTTCCCAGGTTACGTTTGAAGTTTGAGGTGGCAAGACAAGCAAGCAGCCCCATTCTCTGTGCCTCTGTGCGAGCAGTGCCATGGGCAGATGAGGCTGAGCAACAGCTTTCCAGGCTAGCCCCTTCTGGCTGCCAGCTATCTGCAGACGTCCGCACTTTCGGAGCAGGGCTGCGAAAGGAGCCTGGCTGGGACACCAACTTTCCCAGCATGCGTTTCAAGTTTGAGGTGGCAAGACAAGCAAGCAGCCCCATTCTCTGTGCCTCTGTGCGAGCAGTGCCATGGGCAGATGAGGCTGAGCAACAGCTTTCCAGGATAGCCCCTTCTGGCTGCCAGCTATCTGCAGACGTCCGCACTTTCGGAGCAGGGCTGCGAAAGGAGCCTATCCGGTACACAATCTTTCCCAGGATACTTTTGAAGTTTGAGGTGGCAAGACAAGCAAGCAGCCCCATTCTCTGTGCCTCTGTGCGAGCAGTGCCATGGGCAGATGAGGCTGAGCAACAGCTTTCCAGGATAGCACCTTCTGGCTGCCAGCTATCTGCAGACGTTCGCACTTTCGGAGCAGGGCTGTGATAGGAGCCTGGCAGGGACACCACCATTCCCAGCATGCGTTTGAAGTTTCAAGTGGCAAGATAAGCAAGCAGCCCCATTCTCCGTGCCTCTGTGCGAGCACTGCCATGGGCAGATGAGGCTGAGCAACAGCTTTCCAGGCTAGCACCTTCTGGCTGCCAGCTACCTGCAGACGTTCGCACTTTCGGAGCAGGGCTGCGAAAGGAGCCTGGCTGGGACACCAACTTTCCCAGCATGCGTTTGAAGTTTGAGGTGGCAAGACAAGCAAGCAGCCCCATTCTCTGTGCCTCTGTGCGAGCACTGCCATGGGCAGATGAGGCTGAGCAACAGCTTTCCAGGCTAGCACCTTCTGGCTGCCAGCTATCTGCAGACGTTCGCACTTTCGGAGCAGGGCTGCGAAAGGAGCCTGGCTGGGACACCAGCTTTCCCAGGCTACGTTTGAAGTTTGAGGTGGCAAGACAAGTAAGCAGCCCCATTCTCTGTGCCTGTGTGCGATCAGTGCCATGGGCAGATGAGGCTGAGCAACAGCTTTCCAGGATAGCCCCTTCTGGCTGCCAGCTATCTGCAGACGTTCGCACTTTCGGAGCAGGGCTGCGAAAGGAGCCTGGCTGGGACACCAACTTTCCCAGGCTACGTTTGAAGTTTCAGGTGGCAAGACAAGCAAGCAGCCCCATTCTCTGTGCCTCTGTGCGAGCACTGCCATGGGCAGATGAGGCTGAGCAACAGCTTTCCAGGCTAGCCCCTTCTGGCTGCCAGCTATCTGCAGACGTTCGCACTTTCGGAGCAGGGCTGTGATAGGAGCCTGGCAGGGACACCACCATTCCCAGCATGCGTTTGAAGTTTCAAGTGGCAAGAAAAGCAAGCAGCCCCATTCTCTGTGCCTCTATGCGAACAGTGCCATGGGCAGATGAGGCTGAGCAACAGCTTTCCAGGCTAGCACCTTCTGGCTGCCAGCTATCTGCAGACGTTCGCATTTCAAGAGCAGGGCTGCGAAAGGAGCCTCGCTGGGACACCAACTTTCCCAGGCTACGTTTGAAGTTTGAGGTGGCAAGACAAGCAAGCTGCCCCATACTCTGTGCCTCTGTGCGAGCACTGCCATGGGCAGATGAGGCTGAGCAACAGCTTTCCAGGATAGCCCCTTCTGCCTGCCAGCTATCTGCAGACGTTCGCACTTTCGGAGCAGGACTGTGATAGGAGCCTGACAGGGACACCACCATTCCCAGCATGCGTTTGAAGTTTCAAGTAGCAAGATGAGCAAGCAGCCCCATTCTCTGTGCCTCTGTGCGAGCAGTGCCATGGGCAGATGAGGCTGAGCAACAGCTTTCCAGGCTAGCACCTTCTGGCTGCCAGCTATCTGCAGACGTTCGCACTTTCGGAGCAGGGCTGTGATAGGAGCCTGGCAGGGACACCACCATTCCCAGCATGCGTTTGAAGTTTCAAGTGGCAAGATAAGCAAGTAGCCCCATTCTCTGTGCCTCTATGTGAACAGTGCCATGGGCAGATGAGGCTGAGCAACAGCTTTCCAGGATAGCCCCTTCTGGCTGCCAGCTATCTGCAGAAGTTCGCACTTTCGGAGCAGGGCTGCGAAAGGAGCCTGGCTGGGACACCATCTTTCCCAGCATGCGTTTGAAGTTTGAGGTGGCAAGACAAGCAAGCAGCCCCATTCTCTGTGCCTCTGTGCGAGCACTGCCATGGGCAGATGAGGCTGAGCAACAGCTTTCCAGGCTAGCACCTTCTGGCTGCCAGCTATCTGCAGACGTTCGCACTTTCGGAGCAGGGCTGCGAAAGGAGCCTGCCTGGGACACCACCATTCCCAGCATGCGTTTGAAGTTTGATGTGGCAAGACAAGCAAGGAGCCCCATTCTCTGTGCCTCTGTGCGAGCACTGCCATGGGCAGATGAGGCTGAGCAACAGCTTTCCAGGCTAGCCCCTTCTGGCTGCCAGCTATCTGCAGACGTTCGCACTTTCGGAGCAGGGCTGCGGAAGGAGCCTATCCGGTACACCATCTTTCCCAGGATACTTTTGAAGTTTGAGGTGGCAAGACAAGCAAGCAGCCCCATTCTCTGTGCCTCTGTGCGAGCACTGCCATGGGCAGATGAGGCTGAGCAACAGCTTTCCAGGATAGCCCCTTCTGGCTGCCAGCTATCTGCAGACGTCCGCACTTTCGGAGCAGGGCCGCGAAAGGAGCCTGGCTGGGACACCAGCTTTCCCAGGCTACGTTTGAAGTTTGAGGTGGCAAGACAAGCAAGCAGCCCCATTCTCTGTGCCTGTGTGCGAGCAGTGCCATGGGCAGATGAGGCTGAGCAACAGCTTTCCAGGATAGCCCCTTCTGGCTGCCAGCTATCTGCAGACGTTCGCACTTTCGGAGCAGGGCTGCGAAAGGAGCCTGGCTGGGACACCAACTTTCCCAGGCTATGTTTGAAGTTTCAGGTGGCAAGACAAGCAAGCAGCCCCATTCTCTGTGCCTCTGTGCGAGCACTGCCATGGGCAGATGAGGCTGAGCAACAGCTTTCCAGGATAGCCCCTTCTGCCTGCCAGCTATCTGCAGACGTTCGCACTTTCGGAGCAGGGCTGTAATAGGAGCCTGGCAGGGACACCACAATTCCCAGCATGCGTTTGAAGTTTCAAGTGGCAAGAAAAGCAAGCAGCCCCATTCTCTGTGCCTCTATGCGAACAGTGCCATGGGCAGATGAGGCTGAGCAACAGCTTTCCAGGCTAGCACCTTCTGGCTGCCAGCTATCTGCAGACGTTCGCACTTTCGGAGCAGGGCTGCGAAAGGAGCCTGGCTGGGACTCCATCTTTCCCAGCATGCGTTTGAAGTTTGAGGTGGCAAGAAAAGCAAGCAGCCCCATTCTCTGTGCCTCTGTGCGAGCAGTGCCATGGGCAGATGAGGCTGAGCAACGGCTTTCCAGGCTAGCACCTTCTGCCTGCCAGCTATCTGCAGACGTTCGCATTTCAAGAGCAGGGCTGCGAAAGGAGCCTAGCAGGTACACCACCTTTCCCAGGCTACATTTGAAGTTTGAGGTGGCAAGACAAGCAAGGAGCCCCATTCTCTGTGCCTCTGTGCGAGCAGTGCCATGGGCAGATGAGGCTGAGCAACAGCTTTCCAGGCTAGCACCTTCTGGCTGCCACCTATCTGCAGACGTTCGCACTTTCGGAGCAGGGCTGCGAAAGGAGCCTGGCTGGGACACCAACTTTCCCAGGCTACGTTTGAAGTTTGAGGTGGCAAGACAAGCAAGCAGCCCCATTCTCTGTGCCTCTGTGCGAGCACTGCCATGGGCAGATGAGGCTGAGCAACAGCTTTCCAGGATAGCCCCTTCTGGCTGCCAGCTATCTGCAGACGTCCGCACTTTCGGAGCAGGGCTGCGAAAGGAGCCTATCCGGTACACCATCTTTCCCAGGATACTTTTGAAGTTTGAGGTGGCAAGACAAGCAAGCAGCCCCATTCTCTGTGCCTCTGTGCGAGCAGTGCCATGGGCAGATGAGGCTGAGCAACAGCTTTCCAGGATAGCACCTTCTGGCTGCCAGCTATCTGCAGACGTCCGCACTTTCGGAGCAGGGCTGCGAAAGGAGCCTGGCTGGGACACCAACTTTCCCAGCATGCGTTTGAAGTTTGAGGTGGCAAGACAAGCAAGCAGCCCCATTCTCTGTGCCTCTGTGCGAGCACTGCCATGGGCAGATGAGGCTGAGCAACAGCTTTCCAAGCTAGCACCTTCTGGCTGCCAGCTATCTGCAGACGTTCGCACTTTCGGAGCAGGGCTGTGATAGGAGCCTGGCAGGGACACCACCATTCCCAGCATGCGTTTGAAGTTTCAAGTGGCAAGATAAGCAAGCAGCACCATTCTGCGTGCCTCTGTGCGAGCACTGCCATGGGCAGATGAGGCTGAGCAACAGCTTTCCAGGCTAGCACCTTCTGGCTGCCAGCTATCTGCAGACGTTCGCAGTTTCGGAGCAGGGCTGCGAAAGGAGCCTGGCTGGGACACCAACTTTCCCAGCATGCGTTTGAAGTTTGAGGTGGCAAGACAAGCAAGCAGCCCCATTCTCTGTGCCTCTGTGCGAGCACTGCCATGGGCAGATGAGGCTGAGCAACAGCTTTCCAGGCTAGCCCCTTCTGGCTGCCAGCTATCTGCAGACGTTCGGACTTTCGGAGCAGGGCTGCAAAAGGAGCCTGGCTGGGACACCAGCTTTCCCAGGCTACGTTTGAAGTTTGAGGTGGCAAGACAAGCAAGCAGCCCCATTCTCTGTGCCTCTGTGCGATCAGTGCCATGGGCAGATGAGGCTGAGCAACAGCTTTCCAGGATAGCCCCTTCTGGCTGCCAGCTATCTGCAGACGTTCGCACTTTCGGAGCAGGGCTGTGAAAGGAGCCTGGCTGGGACACCAACTTTCCCAGGCTACGTTTGAAGTTTCAGGTGGCAAGACAAGCAAGCAGCCCCATTCTCTGTGCCTCTGTGCGAGCACTGCCATGGGCAGATGAGGCTGAGCAACAGCTTTCCAGGCTAGCCCCTTCTGGCTGCCAGCTATCTGCAGACGTTCGCACTTTCGGAGCAGGGCTGTGATAGGAGCCTGGCAGGGACACCACCATTCCCAGCATGCGTTTGAAGTTTCAAGTGGCAAGAAAAGCAAGCAGCCCCATTCTCTGTGCCTCTATGCGAACAGTGCCATGGGCAGATGAGGCTGAGCAACAGCTTTCCAGGCTAGCACCTTCTGGCTGCCAGCTATCTGCAGACGTTCGCATTTCAAGAGCAGGGCTGCGAAAGGAGCCTCGCTGGGACACCAACTTTCCCAGGCTACGTTTGAAGTTTGAGGTGGCAAGACAAGCAAGCTGCCCCATACTCTGTGCCTCTGTGCGAGCACTGCCATGGGCAGATGAGGCTGAGCAACAGCTTTCCAGGATAGCCCCTTCTGCCTGCCAGCTATCTGCAGACGTTCGCACTTTCGGAGCAGGACTGTGATAGGAGCCTGACAGGGACACCACCATTCCCAGCATGCGTTTGAAGTTTCAAGTAGCAAGATGAGCAAGCAGCCCCATTCTCTGTGCCTCTGTGCGAGCAGTGCCATGGGCAGATGAGGCTGAGCAACAGCTTTCCAGGCTAGCACCTTCTGGCTGCCAGCTATCTGCAGACGTTCGCACTTTCGGAGCAGGGCTGTGATAGGAGCCTGGCAGGGACACCACCATTCCCAGCATGCGTTTGAAGTTTCAAGTGGCAAGATAAGCAAGTAGCCCCATTCTCTGTGCCTCTATGTGAACAGTGCCATGGGCAGATGAGGCTGAGCAACAGCTTTCCAGGATAGCCCCTTCTGGCTGCCAGCTATCTGCAGAAGTTCGCACTTTCGGAGCAGGGCTGCGAAAGGAGCCTGGCTGGGACACCATCTTTCCCAGCATGCGTTTGAAGTTTGAGGTGGCAAGACAAGCAAGCAGCCCCATTCTCTGTGCCTCTGTGCGAGCACTGCCATGGGCAGATGAGGCTGAGCAACAGCTTTCCAGGCTAGCACCTTCTGGCTGCCAGCTATCTGCAGACGTTCGCACTTTCGGAGCAGGGCTGCGAAAGGAGCCTGCCTGGGACACCACCATTCCCAGCATGCGTTTGAAGTTTGATGTGGCAAGACAAGCAAGGAGCCCCATTCTCTGTGCCTCTGTGCGAGCACTGCCATGGGCAGATGAGGCTGAGCAACAGCTTTCCAGGATAGCCCCTTCTGCCTGCCAGCTATCTGCAGACGTTCGCACTTTCGGAGCAGGGCTGCGAAAGGAGCCTGGCTGGGACAACAACTTTCCCAGCATGCGTTTGAAGTTTGAGGTGGCAAGACAAGCAAGCAGCCCCATTCTCTGTGCCTCTATGCGAACAGTGCCATGGGCAGATGAGGCTGAGCAACAGCTTTCCAGGCTAGCACCTTCTGGCTGCCAGCTATCTGCAGACGTTCGCATTTCAAGAGCAGGGCTGCGAAAGGAGCCTAGCAGGTACACCATCTTTCCCAGGCTATATTTGAAGTTTGAGGTGGCAAGACAAGCAAGGAGCCCCATTCTCTGTGCCTCTGTGCGAGCACTGCCATGGGCAGATGAGGCTGAGCAACAGCTTTCCAGGATAGCCCCTTCTGCCTGCCAGCTATCTGCAGACGTTCGCACTTTCGGAGCAGGTCTGTGATAGGAGCCTGGCAGGGACACCACCATTCCCAGCATGCGTTTGAAGTTTCAAGTGGCAAGATAAGCAAGCAGCCCCATTCTCCGTGCCTCTATGCGAACAGTGCCATGGGCAGATGAGGCTGAGCAACAGCTTTCCAGGCTAGCACCTTCTGGCTGCCAGCTATCTGCAGACGTTCGCATTTCAAGAGTAGGGATGCGAAAGGAGCCTAGCAGTTACACCATCTTTCCCAGGCTACGTTTGAAGTTTGAGGTGGCAAGACAAGCAAGGAGCCCCATTCTCTGTGCCTCTGTGCGAGTAGTGCCATGGGCAGATGAGGCTGAGCAACAGCTTTCCAGGCTAGCACCTTCTGGCTGCCAGCTATCTGCAGACGTTCGCACTATCGGAGCAGGGCTGCGAAAGGAGCCTGGCTGGGACAACAACTTTCCCAGCATGCGTTTGAAGTTTGAGGTGGCAAGACAAGCAAGGAGCCCCATTCTCTGTGCCTCTGTGCGAGTAGTGCCATGGGCAGATGAGGCTGAGCAACAGCTTTCCAGGCTAGCACCTTCTGGCTGCCAGCTATCTGCAGACGTTCGCACTTTCGGAGCAGGGCTGCGAAAGGAGCCTGGCTGGGACACCAACTTTCCCAGCATGCGTTTGAAGTTTGAGGTGGCAAGACAAGCAAGGAGCCCCATTCTCTGTGCCTCTGTGCGAGTAGTGCCATAGGCAGATGAGGCTGAGCAACAGCTTTCCAGGCTAGCACCTTCTGGCTGCCAGCTATCTGCAGACGTTCGCAGTTTCGGAGCAGGGCTGCGAAAGGAGCCTGGCTGGGACAACAACTTTCCCAGCATGCGTTTGAAGTTTGAGGTGGCAAGACAAGCAAGGAGCCCCATTCTCTGTGCCTCTGTGCGAGTAGTGCCATGGGCAGATGAGGCTGAGCAACAGCTTTCCAGGATAGCCCCTTCTGGCTGCCAGCTATCTGCAGACGTTCGCACTTTCGGAGCAGGGCTGCGAAAGGAGCCTGGCTGGGACACCAACTTTCCCAGGCTACGTTTGAAGTTTCAGGTGGCAAGACAAGCAAGCAGCCCCATTCTCTGTGCCTCTGTGCGAGCACTGCCATGGGCAGATGAGGCTGAGCAACAGCTTTCCAGGCTAGCCCCTTCTGGCTGCCAGCTATCTGCAGACGTTCGCACTTTCGGAGCAGGGCTGCGAAAGCAGCCTGGCAGGGACACCACCATTCCCAGCATGCGTTTGAAGTTTCAAGTGGCAAGACAAGCAAGCAGCCCCATTCTCTGTGCCTCTATGCGAACAGTGCCATGGGCAGATGAGGCTGAGCAACAGCTTTCCAGGCTAGCACCTTCTGGCTGCCAGCTATCTGCAGACGTTCGCATTTCAAGAGCAGGGCTGCAAAAGGAGCCTCGCTGGGACACCAACTTTCCCAGGCTACGTTTGAAGTTTGAGGTGGCAAGACAAGCAAGCAGCCCCATTCTCTGTGCCTCTGTGCGAGCACTGCCATGGGCAGATGAGGCTGAGCAACAGCTTTCCAGGATAGCCCCTTCTGGCTGCCAGCTATCTGCAGACGTTCGCACTTTCGGAGCAGGGCTGCGAAAGGAGCCTGGCTGGGACAACAACTTTCCCAGCATGCGTTTGAAGTTTGAGGTGGCAAGACAAGCAAGCAGCCCCATTCTCTGTGCCTCTGTGCGAGCACTGCCATGGGCAGATGAGGCTGAGCAACAGCTTTCCAGGCTAGCCCCTTCTGGCTGCCAGCTATCTGCAGACGTTCGCACTTTCGGAGCAGGGCTGCGAAAGGAGCCTGGCTGGGACACCAGCTTTCCCAGGCTACGTTTGAAGTTTGAGGTGGCAAGACAAGCAAGCAGCCCCATTCTCTGTGCCTGTGTGCGATCAGTGCCATGGGCAGATGAGGCTGAGCAACAGCTTTCCAGGATAGCCCCTTCTGGCTGCCAGCTATCTGCAGACGTTCGCACTTTCGGAGCAGGGCTGCGAAAGGAGCCTGGCTGGGACACCAACTTTCCCAGGCTACGTTTGAAGTTTCAGGTGGCAAGACAAGCAAGCAGCCCCATTCTCTGTGCCTCTGTGCGAGCACTGCCATGGGCAGATGAGGCTGAGCAACAGCTTTCCAGGCTAGCCCCTTCTGGCTGCCAGCTATCTGCAGACGTTCGCACTTTCGGAGCAGGGCTGTGATAGGAGCCTGGCAGGGACACCACCATTCCCAGCATGCGTTTGAAGTTTCAAGTGGCAAGAAAAGCAAGCAGCCCCATTCTCTGTGCCTCTATGCGAACAGTGCCATGGGCAGATGAGGCTGAGCAACAGCTTTCCAGGCTAGCACCTTCTGGCTGCCAGCTATCTGCAGACGTTCGCATTTCAAGAGCAGGGCTGCGAAAGGAGCCTCGCTGGGACACCAGCTTTCCCAGGTTACGTTTGAAGTTTGAGGTGGCAAGACAAGCAAGCAGCCCCATACTCTGTGCCTCTGTGCGAGCACTGCCATGGGCAGATGAGGCTGAGCAACAGCTTTCCAGGATAGCCCCTTCTGCCTGCCAGCTATCTGCAGACGTTCGCACTTTCGGAGCAGGGCTGTGATAGGAGCCTGACAGGGACACCACCATTCCCAGCATGCGTTTGAAGTTTCAAGTAGCAAGATGAGCAAGCAGCCCCATTCTCTGTGCCTCTGTGCGAGCACTGCCATGGGCAGATGAGGCTGAGCAACAGCTTTCCAGGCTAGCACCTTCTGGCTGCCAGCTATCTGCAGACGTTCGCACTTTCGGAGCAGGGCTGTGATAGGAGCCTGGCAGGGACACCACCATTCCCAGCATGCGTTTGAAGTTTCAAGTGGCAAGATAAGCAAGTAGCCCCATTCTCTGTGCCTCTATGTGAACAGTGCCATGGGCAGATGAGGCTGAGCAACAGCTTTCCAGGATAGCCCCTTCTGGCTGCCAGCTATCTGCAGAAGTTCGCACTTTCGGAGCAGGGCTGCGAAAGGAGCCTGGCTGGGACACCATCTTTCCCAGCATGCGTTTGAAGTTTGAGGTGGCAAGACAAGCAAGCAGCCCCATTCTCTGTGCCTCTGTGCGAGCACTGCCATGGGCAGATGAGGCTGAGCAACAGCTTTCCAGGCTAGCACCTTCTGGCTGCCAGCTATCTGCAGACGTTCGCACTTTCGGAGCAGGGCTGCGAAAGGAGCCTGGCTGGGACACCACCATTCCCAGCATGCGTTTGAAGTTTGATGTGGCAAGACAAGCAAGGAGCCCCATTCTCTGTGCCTCTGTGCGAGCACTGCCATGGGCAGATGAGGCTGAGCAACAGCTTTCCAGGCTAGCACCTTCTGGCTGCCAGCTATCTGCAGACGTTCGCATTTCAAGAGTAGGGATGCGAAAGGAGCCTAGCAGTTACACCATCTTTCCCAGGCTACGTTTGAAGTTTGAGGTGGCAAGACAAGCAAGCAGCCCCATTCTCTGTGCCTCTGTGCGAGTAGTGCCATGGGCAGATGAGGCTGAGCAACAGCTTTCCAGGCTAGCACCTTCTGGCTGCCAGCTATCTGCAGACGTTCGCACTTTCGGAGCAGGGCTGCGAAAGGAGCCTGGCTGGGACAACAACTTTCCCAGCATGCGTTTGAAGTTTGAGGTGGCAAGACAAGCAAGGAGCCCCATTCTCTGTGCCTCTGTGCGAGTAGTGCCATGGGCAGATGAGGCTGAGCAACAGCTTTCCAGGCTAGCACCTTCTGGCTGCCAGCTATCTGCAGACCTTCGCACTTTCGGAGCAGGGCTGCGAAAGGAGCCTGGCTGGGACAACAACTTTCCCAGCATGCGTTTGAAGTTTGAGGTGGCAAGACAAGCAAGGAGCCCCATTCTCTGTGCCTCTGTGCGAGTAGTGCCATAGGCAGATGAGGCTGAGCAACAGCTTTCCAGGCTAGCACCTTCTGGCTGCCAGCTATCTGCAGACGTTCGCAGTTTCGGAGCAGGGCTGCGAATGGAGCCTGGCTGGGACAACAACTTTCCCAGCATGCGTTTGAAGTTTGAGGTGGCAAGACAAGCAAGGAGCCCCATTCTCTGTGCCTCTGTGCGAGTAGTGCCATGGGCAGATGAGGCTGAGCAACAGCTTTCCAGGATAGCCCCTTCTGCCTGCCAGCTATCTGCAGACGTTCGCACTTTCGGAGCAGGGCTGTGATAGGAGCCTGACAGGGACACCACCATTCCCAGCATGCGTTTGAAGTTTCAAGTAGCAAGATGAGCAAGCAGCCCCATTCTCTGTGCCTCTGTGCGAGCACTGCCATGGGCAGATGAGGCTGAGCAACAGCTTTCCAGGCTAGCACCTTCTGGCTGCCAGCTATCTGCAGACGTTCGCACTTTCGGAGCAGGGCTGTGATAGGAGCCTGGCAGGGACACCACCATTCCCAGCATGCGTTTGAAGTTTCAAGTGGCAAGATAAGCAAGTAGCCCCGTTCTCTGTGCCTCTATGCGAACAGTGCCATGGGCAGATGAGGCTGAGCAACAGCTTTCCAGGCTAGCACCTTCTGGCTGCCAGCTATCTGCAGACGTTCGCATTTCAAGAGTAGGGATGCGAAAGGAGCCTAGCAGTTACACCATCTTTCCCAGGCTACGTTTGAAGTTTGAGGTGGCAAGACAAGCAAGCAGCCCCATTCTCTGTGCCTCTGTGCGAGTAGTGCCATGGGCAGATGAGGCTGAGCAACAGCTTTCCAGGCTAGCACCTTCTGGCTGCCAGCTATCTGCAGACGTTCGCACTTTCGGAGCAGGGCTGCGAAAGGAGCCTGGCTGGGACAACAACTTTCCCAGCATGCGTTTGAAGTTTGAGGTGGCAAGACAAGCAAGGAGCCCCATTCTCTGTGCCTCTGTGCGAGTAGTGCCATGGGCAGATGAGGCTGAGCAACAGCTTTCCAGGCTAGCACCTTCTGGCTGCCAGCTATCTGCAGACGTTCGCACTTTCGGAGCAGGGCTGCGAAAGGAGCCTGGCTGGGACAACAACTTTCCCAGCATGCGTTTGAAGTTTGAGGTGGCAAGACAAGCAAGGAGCCCCATTCTCTGTGCCTCTGTGCGAGTAGTGCCATAGGCAGATGAGGCTGAGCAACAGCTTTCCAGGCTAGCACCTTCTGGCTGCCAGCTATCTGCAGACGTTCGCAGTTTCGGAGCAGGGCTGCGAAAGGAGCCTGGCTGGGACAACAACTTTCCCAGCATGCGTTTGAAGTTTGAGGTGGCAAGACAAGCAAGGAGCCCCATTCTCTGTGCCTCTGTGCGAGTAGTGCCATGGGCAGATGAGGCTGAGCAACAGCTTTCCAGGCTAGCCCCTTCTGGCTGCCAGCTATCTGCAGACGTTCGCACTTTCGGAGCAGGGCTGTGATAGGAGCCTGACAGGGACACCACCATTCCCAGCATGCGTTTGAAGTTTCAAGTAGCAAGATGAGCAAGCAGCCCCATTCTCTGTGCCTCTGTGCGAGCACTGCCATGGGCAGATGAGGCTGAGCAACAGCTTTCCAGGCTAGCACCTTCTGGCTGCCAGCTATCTGCAGACGTTCGCACTTTCGGAGCAGGGCTGTGATAGGAGCCTGGCAGGGACACCACCATTCCCAGCATGCGTTTGAAGTTTCAAGTGGCAAGATAAGCAAGTAGCCCCGTTCTCTGTGCCTCTATGTGAACAGTGCCATGGGCAGATGAGGCTGAGCAACAGCTTTCCAGGATAGCCCCTTCTGGCTGCCAGCTATCTGCAGAAGTTCGCACTTTCGGAGCAGGGCTGCGAAAGGAGCCTGGCTGGGACACCATCTTTCCCAGGATGCGTTTGAAGTTTGAGGTGGCAAGACAAGCAAGCAGCCCCATTCTCTGTGCCTCTGTGCGAGCACTGCCATGGGCAGATGAGGCTGAGCAACAGCTTTCCAGGCTAGCCCCTTCTGGCTGCCAGCTATCTGCAGACGTTCGCACTTTCGGAGCAGGGCTGCTAAAGGAGCCTGGCTGGGACAACAACTTTCCCAGCATGCGTTTGAAGTTTGAGGTGGCAAGACAAGCAAGCAGCCCCATTCTCTGTGCCTCTATGCGAATAGTGCCATGGGCAGATGAGGCTGAGCAACAGCTTTCCAGGCTAGCACCTTCTGGCTGCCAGCTATCTGCAGACGTTCGCATTTCAAGAGCAGGGCTGCGAAAGGAGCCTAGCAGGTACACCATCTTTCCCAGGCTATATTTGAAGTTTGAGGTGGCAAGACAAGCAAGGAGCCCCATTCTCTGTGCCTCTGTGCGAGCACTGCCATGGGCAGATGAGGCTGAGCAACAGCTTTCCAGGATAGCCCCTTCTGGCTGCCAGCTATCTGCAGACGTTCGCACTTTCGGAGCAGGGCTGTGATAGGAGCCTGGCAGGGACACCACCATTCCCAGCATGCGTTTGAAGTTTCAAGTGGCAAGATAAGCAAGCAGCCCCATTCTCCGTGCCTCTATGCGAACAGTGCCATGGGCAGATGAGGCTGAGCAACAGCTTTCCAGGCTAGCACCTTCTGGCTGCCAGCTATCTGCAGACGTTCGCATTTCAAGAGTAGGGATGCGAAAGGAGCCTAGCAGTTACACCATCTTTCCCAGGCTACGTTTGAAGTTTGAGGTGGCAAGACAAGCAAGCAGCCCCATTCTCTGTGCCTCTGTGCGAGTAGTGCCATGGGCAGATGAGGCTGAGCAACAGCTTTCCAGGCTAGCACCTTCTGGCTGCCAGCTATCTGCAGACGTTCGCACTTTCGGAGCAGGGCTGTGATAGGAGCCTGGCTGGGACAACAACTTTCCCAGCATGCGTTTGAAGTTTGAGGTGGCAAGACAAGCAAGGAGCCCCATTCTCTGTGCCTCTGTGCGAGTAGTGCCATGGGCAGATGAGGCTGAGCAACAGCTTTCCAGGCTAGCACCTTCTGGCTGCCAGCTATCTGCAGACGTTCGCACTTTCGGAGCAGGGCTGCGAAAGGAGCCTGGCTGGGACACCAACTTTCCCAGCATGCGTTTGAAGTTTGAGGTGGCAAGACAAGCAAGGAGCCCCATTCTCTGTGCCTCTGTGCGAGTAGTGCCATAGGCAGATGAGGCTGAGCAACAGCTTTCCAGGCTAGCACCTTCTGGCTGCCAGCTATCTGCAGACGTTCGCATTTCAAGAGCAGGGCTGCGAAAGGAGCCTCGCTGGGACACCAGCTTTCCCAGGCTACGTTTGAAGTTTGAGGTGGCAAGACAAGCAAGCAGCCCCATACTCTGTGCCTCTGTACGAGCACTGCCATGGGCAGATGAGGCTGAGCAACAGCTTTCCAGGATAGCCCCTTCTGCCTGCCAGCTATCTGCAGACGTTCGCACTTTCGGAGCAGGGCTGTGATAGGAGCCTGACAGGGACACCACCATTCCCAGCATGCGTTTGAAGTTTCAAGTAGCAAGATGAGCAAGCAGCCCCATTCTCTGTGCCTCTGTGCGAGCACTGCCATGGGCAGATGAGGCTGAGCAACAGCTTTCCAGGCTAGCACCTTCTGGCTGCCAGCTATCTGCAGACGTTCGCACTTTCGGAGCAGGGCTGTGATAGGAGCCTGGCAGGGACACCACCATTCGCAGCATGCGTTTGAAGTTTCAAGTGGCAAGATAAGCAAGTAGCCCCATTCTCTGTGCCTCTATGTGAACAGTGCCATGGGCAGATGAGGCTGAGCAACAGCTTTCCAGGATAGCCCCTTCTGGCTGCCAGCTATCTGCAGAAGTTCGCACTTTCGGAGCAGGGCTGCGAAAGGAGCCTGGCTGGGACAACAACTTTCCCAGCATGCGTTTGAAGTTTGAGGTGGCAAGACAAGCAAGGAGCCCCATTCTCTGTGCCTCTGTGCGAGTAGTGCCATAGGCAGATGAGGCTGAGCAACAGCTTTCCAGGCTAGCACCTTCTGGCTGCCAGCTATCTGCAGACGTTCGCAGTTTCGGAGCAGGGCTGCGAAAGGAGCCTGGCTGGGACAACAACTTTCCCAGCATGCGTTTGAAGTTTGAGGTGGCAAGACAAGCAAGGAGCCCCATTCTCTGTGCCTCTGTGCGAGTAGTGCCATGGGCAGATGAGGCTGAGCAACAGCTTTCCAGGCTAGCCCCTTCTGGCTGCCAGCTATCTGCAGACGTTCGCACTTTCGGAGCAGGGCTGTGATAGGAGCCTGACAGGGACACCACCATTCCCAGCATGCGTTTGAAGTTTCAAGTAGCAAGATGAGCAAGCAGCCCCATTCTCTGTGCCTCTGTGCGAGCACTGCCATGGGCAGATGAGGCTGAGCAACAGCTTTCCAGGCTAGCACCTTCTGGCTGCCAGCTATCTGCAGACGTTCGCACTTTCGGAGCAGGGCTGTGATAGGAGCCTGGCAGGGACACCACCATTCCCAGCATGCGTTTGAAGTTTCAAGTGGCAAGATAAGCAAGTAGCCCCGTTCTCTGTGCCTCTATGTGAACAGTGCCATGGGCAGATGAGGCTGAGCAACAGCTTTCCAGGATAGCCCCTTCTGGCTGCCAGCTATCTGCAGAAGTTCGCACTTTCGGAGCAGGGCTGCGAAAGGAGCCTGGCTGGGACACCATCTTTCCCAGGATGCGTTTGAAGTTTGAGGTGGCAAGACAAGCAAGCAGCCCCATTCTCTGTGCCTCTGTGCGAGCACTGCCATGGGCAGATGAGGCTGAGCAACAGCTTTCCAGGCTAGCCCCTTCTGGCTGCCAGCTATCTGCAGACGTTCGCACTTTCGGAGCAGGGCTGCTAAAGGAGCCTGGCTGGGACAACAACTTTCCCAGCATGCGTTTGAAGTTTGAGGTGGCAAGACAAGCAAGCAGCCCCATTCTCTGTGCCTCTATGCGAATAGTGCCATGGGCAGATGAGGCTGAGCAACAGCTTTCCAGGCTAGCACCTTCTGGCTGCCAGCTATCTGCAGACGTTCGCATTTCAAGAGCAGGGCTGCGAAAGGAGCCTAGCAGGTACACCATCTTTCCCAGGCTATATTTGAAGTTTGAGGTGGCAAGACAAGCAAGGAGCCCCATTCTCTGTGCCTCTGTGCGAGCACTGCCATGGGCAGATGAGGCTGAGCAACAGCTTTCCAGGATAGCCCCTTCTGGCTGCCAGCTATCTGCAGACGTTCGCACTTTCGGAGCAGGGCTGTGATAGGAGCCTGGCAGGGACACCACCATTCCCAGCATGCGTTTGAAGTTTCAAGTGGCAAGATAAGCAAGCAGCCCCATTCTCCGTGCCTCTATGCGAACAGTGCCATGGGCAGATGAGGCTGAGCAACAGCTTTCCAGGCTAGCACCTTCTGGCTGCCAGCTATCTGCAGACGTTCGCATTTCAAGAGTAGGGATGCGAAAGGAGCCTAGCAGTTACACCATCTTTCCCAGGCTACGTTTGAAGTTTGAGGTGGCAAGACAAGCAAGCAGCCCCATTCTCTGTGCCTCTGTGCGAGTAGTGCCATGGGCAGATGAGGCTGAGCAACAGCTTTCCAGGCTAGCACCTTCTGGCTGCCAGCTATCTGCAGACGTTCGCACTTTCGGAGCAGGGCTGTGATAGGAGCCTGGCTGGGACAACAACTTTCCCAGCATGCGTTTGAAGTTTGAGGTGGCAAGACAAGCAAGGAGCCCCATTCTCTGTGCCTCTGTGCGAGTAGTGCCATGGGCAGATGAGGCTGAGCAACAGCTTTCCAGGCTAGCACCTTCTGGCTGCCAGCTATCTGCAGACGTTCGCACTTTCGGAGCAGGGCTGCGAAAGGAGCCTGGCTGGGACACCAACTTTCCCAGCATGCGTTTGAAGTTTGAGGTGGCAAGACAAGCAAGGAGCCCCATTCTCTGTGCCTCTGTGCGAGTAGTGCCATAGGCAGATGAGGCTGAGCAACAGCTTTCCAGGCTAGCACCTTCTGGCTGCCAGCTATCTGCAGACGTTCGCATTTCAAGAGCAGGGCTGCGAAAGGAGCCTCGCTGGGACACCAGCTTTCCCAGGCTACGTTTGAAGTTTGAGGTGGCAAGACAAGCAAGCAGCCCCATACTCTGTGCCTCTGTACGAGCACTGCCATGGGCAGATGAGGCTGAGCAACAGCTTTCCAGGATAGCCCCTTCTGCCTGCCAGCTATCTGCAGACGTTCGCACTTTCGGAGCAGGGCTGTGATAGGAGCCTGACAGGGACACCACCATTCCCAGCATGCGTTTGAAGTTTCAAGTAGCAAGATGAGCAAGCAGCCCCATTCTCTGTGCCTCTGTGCGAGCACTGCCATGGGCAGATGAGGCTGAGCAACAGCTTTCCAGGCTAGCACCTTCTGGCTGCCAGCTATCTGCAGACGTTCGCACTTTCGGAGCAGGGCTGTGATAGGAGCCTGGCAGGGACACCACCATTCGCAGCATGCGTTTGAAGTTTCAAGTGGCAAGATAAGCAAGTAGCCCCATTCTCTGTGCCTCTATGTGAACAGTGCCATGGGCAGATGAGGCTGAGCAACAGCTTTCCAGGATAGCCCCTTCTGGCTGCCAGCTATCTGCAGAAGTTCGCACTTTCGGAGCAGGGCTGCGAAAGGAGCCTGGCTGGGACACCATCTTTCCCAGCATGCGTTTGAAGTTTGAGGTGGCAAGACAAGCAAGCAGCCCCATTCTCTGTGCCTCTGTGCGAGCACTGCCATGGGCAGATGAGGCTGAGCAACAGCTTTCCAGGCTAGCACCTTCTGGCTGCCAGCTATCTGCAGACGTTCGCACTTTCGGAGCAGGGCTGCGAAAGGAGCCTGGCTGGGACACCACCATTCCCAGCATGCGTTTGAAGTTTGATGTGGCAAGACAAGCAAGGAGCCCCATTCTCTGTGCCTCTGTGCGAGCACTGCCATGGGCAGATGAGGCTGAGCAACAGCTTTCCAGGCTAGCCCCTTCTGGCTGCCAGCTATCTGCAGACGTTCGCACTTTCGGAGCAGGGCTGCTAAAGGAGCCTGGCTGGGACAACAACTTTCCCAGCATGCGTTTGAAGTTTGAGGTGGCAAGACAAGCAAGCAGCCCCATTCTCTGTGCCTCTATGCGAACAGTGCCATGGGCAGATGAGGCTGAGCAACAGCTTTCCAGGCTAGCACCTTCTGGCTGCCAGCTATCTGCAGACGTTCGCATTTCAAGAGCAGGGCTGCGAAAGGAGCCTAGCAGGTACACCATCTTTCCCAGGCTATATTTGAAGTTTGAGGTGGCAAGACAAGCAAGGAGCCCCATTCTCTGTGCCTCTGTGCGAGCACTGCCATGGGCAGATGAGGCTGAGCAACAGCTTTCCAGGATAGCCCCTTCTGGCTGCCAGCTATCTGCAGACGTTCGCACTTTCGGAGCAGGGCTGTGATAGGAGCCTGGCAGGGACACCACCATTCCCAGCATGCGTTTGAAGTTTCAAGTGGCAAGATAAGCAAGCAGCCCCATTCTCCGTGCCTCTATGCGAACAGTGCCATGGGCAGATGAGGCTGAGCAACAGCTTTCCAGGCTAGCACCTTCTGGCTGCCAGCTATCTGCAGACGTTCGCATTTCAAGAGTAGGGATGCGAAAGGAGCCTAGCAGTTACACCATCTTTCCCAGGCTACGTTTGAAGTTTGAGGTGGCAAGACAAGCAAGCAGCCCCATTCTCTGTGCCTCTGTGCGAGTAGTGCCATGGGCAGATGAGGCTGAGCAACAGCTTTCCAGGCTAGCACCTTCTGGCTGCCAGCTATCTGCAGACGTTCGCACTTTCGGAGCAGGGCTGCGAAAGGAGCCTGGCTGGGACAACAACTTTCCCAGCATGCGTTTGAAGTTTGAGGTGGCAAGACAAGCAAGGAGCCCCATTCTCTGTGCCTCTGTGCGAGTAGTGCCATGGGCAGATGAGGCTGAGCAACAGCTTTCCAGGCTAGCACCTTCTGGCTGCCAGCTATCTGCAGACGTTCGCACTTTCGGAGCAGGGCTGCGAAAGGAGCCTGGCTGGGACACCAACTTTCCCAGCATGCGTTTGAAGTTTGAGGTGGCAAGACAAGCAAGGAGCCCCATTCTCTGTGCCTCTGTGCGAGTAGTGCCATAGGCAGATGAGGCTGAGCAACAGCTTTCCAGGCTAGCACCTTCTGGCTGCCAGCTATCTGCAGACGTTCGCATTTCAAGAGCAGGGCTGCGAAAGGAGCCTCGCTGGGACACCAGCTTTCCCAGGCTACGTTTGAAGTTTGAGGTGGCAAGACAAGCAAGCAGCCCCATACTCTGTGCCTCTGTACGAGCACTGCCATGGGCAGATGAGGCTGAGCAACAGCTTTCCAGGATAGCCCCTTCTGCCTGCCAGCTATCTGCAGACGTTCGCACTTTCGGAGCAGGGCTGTGATAGGAGCCTGACAGGGACACCACCATTCCCAGCATGCGTTTGAAGTTTCAAGTAGCAAGATGAGCAAGCAGCCCCATTCTCTGTGCCTCTGTGCGAGCACTGCCATGGGCAGATGAGGCTGAGCAACAGCTTTCCAGGCTAGCACCTTCTGGCTGCCAGCTATCTGCAGACGTTCGCACTTTCGGAGCAGGGCTGTGATAGGAGCCTGGCAGGGACACCACCATTCCCAGCATGCGTTTGAAGTTTCAAGTGGCAAGATAAGCAAGTAGCCCCATTCTCTGTGCCTCTATGTGAACAGTGCCATGGGCAGATGAGGCTGAGCAACAGCTTTCCAGGATAGCCCCTTCTGGCTGCCAGCTATCTGCAGAAGTTCGCACTTTCGGACCAGGGCTGCGAAAGGAGCCTGGCTGGGACACCATCTTTCCCAGCATGCGTTTGAAGTTTGAGGTGGCAAGACAAGCAAGCAGCCCCATTCTCTGTGCCTCTGTGCGAGCACTGCCATGGGCAGATGAGGCTGAGCAACAGCTTTCCAGGCTAGCACCTTCTGGCTGCCAGCTATCTGCAGACGTTCGCACTTTCGGAGCAGGGCTGTGATAGGAGCCTGGCAGGGACACCACCATTCCCAGCATGCGTTTGAAGTTTCAAGTGGCAAGATAAGCAAGTAGCCCCATTCTCTGTGCCTCTATGTGAACAGTGCCATGGGCAGATGAGGCTGAGCAACAGCTTTCCAGGATAGCCCCTTCTGGCTGCCAGCTATCTGCAGAAGTTCGCACTTTCGGAGCAGGGCTGCGAAAGGAGCCTGGCTGGGACACCATCTTTCCCAGCATGCGTTTGAAGTTTGAGGTGGCAAGACAAGCAAGCAGCCCCATTCTCTGTGCCTCTGTGCGAGCACTGCCATGGGCAGATGAGGCTGAGCAACAGCTTTCCAGGCTAGCACCTTCTGGCTGCCAGCTATCTGCAGACGTTCGCACTTTCGGAGCAGGGCTGCGAAAGGAGCCTGGCTGGGACACCACCATTCCCAGCATGCGTTTGAAGTTTGATGTGGCAAGACAAGCAAGCAGCCCCATTCTCTGTGCCTCTGTGCGAGCACTGCCATGGGCAGATGAGGCTGAGCAACAGCTTTCCAGGATAGCCCCTTCTGGCTGCCAGCTATCTGCAGACGTTCGCACTTTCGGAGCAGGGCTGCTAAAGGAGCCTGGCTGGGACAACAACTTTCCCAGCATGCGTTTGAAGTTTGAGGTGGCAAGACAAGCAAGCAGCCCCATTCTCTGTGCCTCTATGCGAACAGTGCCATGGGCAGATGAGGCTGAGCAACAGCTTTCCAGGCTAGCACCTTCTGGCTGCCAGCTATCTGCAGACGTTCGCATTTCAAGAGCAGGGCTGCGAAAGGAGCCTAGCAGGTACACCATCTTTCCCAGGCTATATTTGAAGTTTGAGGTGGCAAGACAAGCAAGGAGCCCCATTCTCTGTGCCTCTGTGCGAGCACTGCCATGGGCAGATGAGGCTGAGCAACAGCTTTCCAGGATAGCCCCTTCTGGCTGCCAGCTATCTGCAGACGTTCGCACTTTCGGAGCAGGGCTGTGATAGGAGCCTGGCAGGGACACCACCATTCCCAGCATGCGTTTGAAGTTTCAAGTGGCAAGATAAGCAAGCAGCCCCATTCTCCGTGCCTCTATGCGAACAGTGCCATGGGCAGATGAGGCTGAGCAACAGCTTTCCAGGCTAGCACCTTCTGGCTGCCAGCTATCTGCAGACGTTCGCATTTCAAGAGTAGGGATGCGAAAGGAGCCTAGCAGTTACACCATCTTTCCCAGGCTACGTTTGAAGTTTGAGGTGGCAAGACAAGCAAGCAGCCCCATTCTCTGTGCCTCTGTGCGAGTAGTGCCATGGGCAGATGAGGCTGAGCAACAGCTTTCCAGGCTAGCACCTTCTGGCTGCCAGCTATCTGCAGACGTTCGCACTTTCGGAGCAGGGCTGCGAAAGGAGCCTGGCTGGGACAACAACTTTCCCAGCATGCGTTTGAAGTTTGAGGTGGCAAGACAAGCAAGGAACCCCATTCTCTGTGCCTCTGTGCGAGTAGTGCCATGGGCAGATGAGGCTGAGCAACAGCTTTCCAGGCTAGCACCTTCTGGCTGCCAGCTATCTGCAGACGTTCGCACTTTCGGAGCAGGGCTGCGAAAGGAGCCTGGCTGGGACAACAACTTTCCCAGCATGCGTTTGAAGTTTGAGGTGGCAAGACAAGCAAGGAGCCGCATTCTCTGTGCCTCTGTGCGAGTAGTGCCATAGGCAGATGAGGCTGAGCAACAGCTTTCCAGGCTAGCACCTTCTGGCTGCCAGCTATCTGCAGACGTTCGCATTTCAAGAGCAGGGCTGCGAAAGGAGCCTCGCTGGGACACCAGCTTTCCCAGGCTACGTTTGAAGTTTGAGGTGGCAAGACAAGCAAGCAGCCCCATACTCTGTGCCTCTGTACGAGCACTGCCATGGGCAGATGAGGCTGAGCAACAGCTTTCCAGGATAGCCCCTTCTGCCTGCCAGCTATCTGCAGACGTTCGCACTTTCGGAGCAGGGCTGTGATAGGAGCCTGACAGGGACACCACCATTCCCAGCATGCGTTTGAAGTTTCAAGTAGCAAGATGAGCAAGCAGCCCCATTCTCTGTGCCTCTGTGCGAGCACTGCCATGGGCAGATGAGGCTGAGCAACAGCTTTCCAGGCTAGCACCTTCTGGCTGCCAGCTATCTGCAGACGTTCGCACTTTCGGAGCAGGGCTGTGATAGGAGCCTGGCAGGGACACCACCATTCCCAGCATGCGTTTGAAGTTTCAAGTGGCAAGATAAGCAAGTAGCCCCATTCTCTGTGCCTCTATGTGAACAGTGCCATGGGCAGATGAGGCTGAGCAACAGCTTTCCAGGATAGCCCCTTCTGGCTGCCAGCTATCTGCAGAAGTTCGCACTTTCGGAGCAGGGCTGCGAAAGGAGCCTGGCTGGGACACCATCTTTCCCAGCATGCGTTTGAAGTTTGAGGTGGCAAGACAAGCAAGCAGCCCCATTCTCTGTGCCTCTGTGCGAGCACTGCCATGGGCAGATGAGGCTGAGCAACAGCTTTCCAGGCTAGCACCTTCTGGCTGCCAGCTATCTGCAGACGTTCGCACTTTCGGAGCAGGGCTGCGAAAGGAGCCTGGCTGGGACACCACCATTCCCAGCATGCGTTTGAAGTTTGATGTGGCAAGACAAGCAAGGAGCCCCATTCTCTGTGCCTCTGTGCGAGCACTGCCATGGGCAGATGAGGCTGAGCAACAGCTTTCCAGGCTAGCCCCTTCTGGCTGCCAGCTATCTGCAGACGTTCGCACTTTCGGAGCAGGGCTCCTAAAGGAGCCTGGCTGGGACAACAACTTTCCCAGCATGCGTTTGAAGTTTGAGGTGGCAAGACAAGCAAGCAGCCCCATTCTCTGTGCCTCTATGCGAACAGTGCCATGGGCAGATGAGGCTGAGCAACAGCTTTCCAGGCTAGCACCTTCTGGCTGCCAGCTATCTGCAGACGTTCGCATTTCAAGAGCAGGGCTGCGAAAGGAGCCTAGCAGGTACACCATCTTTCCCAGGCTATATTTGAAGTTTGAGGTGGCAAGACAAGCAAGGAGCCCCATTCTCTGTGCCTCTGTGCGAGCACTGCCATGGGCAGATGAGGCTGAGCAACAGCTTTCCAGGATAGCCCCTTCTGGCTGCCAGCTATCTGCAGACGTTCGCACTTTCGGAGCAGGGCTGTGATAGGAGCCTGGCAGGGACACCACCATTCCCAGCATGCGTTTGAAGTTTCAAGTGGCAAGATAAGCAAGCAGCCCCATTCTCCGTGCCTCTATGCGAACAGTGCCATGGACAGATGAGGCTGAGCAACAGCTTTCCAGGCTAGCACCTTCTGGCTGCCAGCTATCTGCAGACGTTCGCATTTCAAGAGTAGGGATGCGAAAGGAGCCTAGCAGTTACACCATCTTTCCCAGGCTACGTTTGAAGTTTGAGGTGGCAAGACAAGCAAGCAGCCCCATTCTCTGTGCCTCTGTGCGAGTAGTGCCATGGGCAGATGAGGCTGAGCAACAGCTTTCCAGGCTAGCACCTTCTGGCTGCCAGCTATCTGCAGACGTTCGCACTTTCGGAGCAGGGCTGCGAAAGGAGCCTGGCTGGGACAACAACTTTCCCAGCATGCGTTTGAAGTTTGAGGTGGCAAGACAAGCAAGGACCCCATTCTCTGTGCCTCTGTGCGAGTAGTGCCATGGGCAGATGAGGCTGAGCAACAGCTTTCCAGGCTAGCACCTTCTGGCTGCCAGCTATCTGCAGACGTTCGCACTTTCGGAGCAGGGCTGCGAAAGGAGCCTGGCTGGGACACCAACTTTCCCAGCATGCGTTTGAAGTTTGAGGTGGCAAGACAAGCAAGGAGCCCCATTCTCTGTGCCTCTGTGCGAGTAGTGCCATAGGCAGATGAGGCTGAGCAACAGCTTTCCAGGCTAGCACCTTCTGGCTGCCAGCTATCTGCAGACGTTCGCATTTCAAGAGCAGGGCTGCGAAAGGAGCCTCGCTGGGACACCAACTTTCCCAGGCTACGTTTGAAGTTTGAGGTGGCAAGACAAGCAAGCAGCCCCATACTCTGTGCCTCTGTACGAGCACTGCCATGGGCAGATGAGGCTGAGCAACAGCTTTCCAGGATAGCCCCTTCTGCCTGCCAGCTATCTGCAGACGTTCGCACTTTCGGAGCAGGGCTGTGATAGGAGCCTGACAGGGACACCACCATTCCCAGCATGCGTTTGAAGTTTCAAGTAGCAAGATGAGCAAGCAGCCCCATTCTCTGTGCCTCTGTGCGAGCACTGCCATGGGCAGATGAGGCTGAGCAACAGCTTTCCAGGCTAGCACCTTCTGGCTGCCAGCTATCTGCAGACGTTCGCACTTTCGGAGCAGGGCTGTGATAGGAGCCTGGCAGGGACACCACCATTCCCAGCATGCGTTTGAAGTTTCAAGTGGCAAGATAAGCAAGTAGCCCCATTCTCTGTGCCTCTATGTGAACAGTGCCATGGGCAGATGAGGCTGAGCAACAGCTTTCCAGGATAGCCCCTTCTGGCTGCCAGCTATCTGCAGAAGTTCGCACTTGCGGAGCAGGGCTGCGAAAGGAGCCTGGCTGGGACACCATCTTTCCCAGCATGCGTTTGAAGTTTGAGGTGGCAAGACAAGCAAGCAGCCCCATTCTCTGTGCCTCTGTGCGAGCACTGCCATGGGCAGATGAGGCTGAGCAACAGCTTTCCAGGCTAGCACCTTCTGGCTGCCAGCTATCTGCAGACGTTCGCACTTTCGGAGCAGGGCTTCGAAAGAAGCCTGGCTGGGACACCACCATTCCCAGCATGCGTTTGAAGTTTGATGTGGCAAGACAAGCAAGGAGCCCCATTCTCTGTGCCTCTGTGCGAGCACTGCCATGGGCAGATGAGGCTGAGCAACAGCTTTCCAGGCTAGCCCCTTCTGGCTGCCAGCTATCTGCAGACGTTCGCACTTTCGGAGCAGGGCTGCTAAAGGAGCCTGGCTGGGACAACAACTTTCCCAGCATGCGTTTGAAGTTTGAGGTGGCAAGACAAGCAAGCAGCCCCATTCTCTGTGCCTCTATGCGAACAGTGCCATGGGCAGATGAGGCTGAGCAACAGCTTTCCAGGCTAGCACCTTCTGGCTGCCAGCTATCTGCAGACGTTCGCATTTCAAGAGCAGGGCTGCGAAAGGAGCCTAGCAGGTACACCATCTTTCCCAGGCTATATTTGAAGTTTGAGGTGGCAAGACAAGCAAGGAGCCCCATTCTCTGTGCCTCTGTGCGAGCACTGCCATGGGCAGATGAGGCTGAGCAACAGCTTTCCAGGATAGCCCCTTCTGCCTGCCAGCTATCTGCAGACGTTCGCACTTTCGGAGCAGGGCTGTGATAGGAGCCTGGCAGGGACACCACCATTCCCAGCATGCGTTTGAAGTTTCAAGTGGCAAGATAAGCAAGCAGCCCCATTCTCCGTGCCTCTATGCGAACAGTGCCATGGGCAGATGAGGCTGAGCAACAGCTTTCCAGGCTAGCACCTTCTGGCTGCCAGCTATCTGCAGACGTTCGCATTTCAAGAGTAGGGATGCGAAAGGAGCCTAGCAGTTACACCATCTTTCCCAGGCTACGTTTGAAGTTTGAGGTGGCAAGACAAGCAAGCAGCCCCATTCTCTGTGCCTCTGTGCGAGTAGTGCCATGGGCAGATGAGGCTGAGCAACAGCTTTCCAGGCTAGCACCTTCTGGCTGCCAGCTATCTGCAGACGTTCGCACTTTCGGAGCAGGGCTGCGAAAGGAGCCTGGCTGGGACAACAACTTTCCCAGCATGCGTTTGAAGTTTGAGGTGGCAAGACAAGCAAGGAGCCCCATTCTCTGTGCCTCTGTGCGAGTAGTGCCATGGGCAGATGAGGCTGAGCAACAGCTTTCCAGGCTAGCACCTTCTGGCTGCCAGCTATCTGCAGACGTTCGCACTTTCGGAGCAGGGCTGCGAAAGAAGCCTGGCTGGGACACCAACTTTCCCAGCATGCGTTTGAAGTTTGAGGTGGCAAGACAAGCAAGGAGCCCCATTCTCTGTGCCTCTGTGCGAGTAGTGCCATAGGCAGATGAGGCTGAGCAACAGCTTTCCAGGCTAGCACCTTCTGGCTGCCAGCTATCTGCAGACGTTCGCAGTTTCGGAGCAGGGCTGCGAAAGGAGCCTGGCTGGGACAACAACTTTCCCAGCATGCGTTTGAAGTTTGAGGTGGCAAGACAAGCAAGGAGCCCCATTCTCTGTGCCTCTGTGCGAGTAGTGCCATGGGCAGATGAGGCTGAGCAACAGCTTTCCAGGATAGCCCCTTCTGGCTGCCAGCTATCTGCAGACGTTCGCACTTTCGGAGCAGGGCTGCGAAAGGAGCCTGGCTGGGACACCAACTTTCCCAGCATGCGTTTGAAGTTTGAGGTGGCAAGACCAGCAAGGAGCCCCATTCTCTGTGCCTCTGTGCGAGTAGTGCCATGGGCAGATGAGGCTGAGCAACAGCTTTCCAGGATAGCCCCTTCTGGCTGCCAGCTATCTGCAGACGTTTGCACTTTCGGAGCAGGGCTGCGAAAGGAGCCTGGCTGGGACACCAACATACTCAGGCTACGTTTGAAGTTTGAGGTGGCAAGACAAGCAAGCAGCCCCATTCTCTGTGCCTGTGTGCGAGCATAGCCATGGGCAGGTGAGGCTGAGCAACAGCTTTCCAGGCTAGCACCTTCTGGCTGCCAGCTATCTGCCGACGTTCGCACTTTCGGAGCAGGGCTGCGAAAGGAGCCTGGCTGGGACACCAACTTTCCCAGCATGCGTTTGAAGTTTGAGGTGGCAAGACAAGCAAGGAGCCCCATTCTCTGTGCCTCTGTGCGAGCAGTGCCATGGGCAGATGAGGCTGAGCAACAGCTTTCCAGGCTAGCACCTTCTGGCTGCCAGCTATCTGCAGACGTTCGCACTTTCGCAGCAGGGCTGCGAAAGGAGCTTGGCTGGGACACCAACTTTCCCGGGCTACGTTTGAAGTTTGAGGTGGCAAGACAAGCAAGCAGCCCCATTCTCTGTGCCTCTGTGCGAGCACTGCCATGGGCAGATGAGGCTGAGCAACAGCTTTCCAGGATAGCCCCTTCTGGCTGCCAGCTATCTGCAGACGTTCGCACTTTCGGAGCAGGGCTGTGATAGGAGCCTGGCAGGGACACCACCATTCCCAGCATGCGTTTGAAGTTTGAGGTGGCAAGACAAGCAAGCAGCCCCATTCTCTGTGCCTCTGTGCGAGTAGTGCCATGGGCAGATGAGGCTGAGCAACAGCTTTCCAGGCTAGCCCCTTCTGGCTGCCAGCTATCTGCAGACGTTCGCACTTTCGGAGCAGGGCTGCGAAAGGAGCCTCGCTGGGACACCAACTTTCCCAGGCTACGTTTGAAGTTTCAAGTAGCAAGATGAGCAAGCAGCCCCATTCTCTGTGCCTCTGTGCGAGCAGTGCCATGGGCAGATGAGGCTGAGCAACAGCTTTCCAAGCTAGCCCCTTCTGGCTGCCAGCTATCTGCAGACGTTCGCACTTTCGGAGCAGGGCTGCGAAAGGAGCCTGGCTGGAACACCATCTTTCCCAGCATGCGTTTGAAGTTTGAGGTGGCAAGACAAGCAAGCAGCCCCATTCTCTGTGCCTCTGTGCGAGCACTGCCATGGGCAGATGAGGCTGAGCAACAGCTTTCCAGGCTAGCACCTTCTGGCTGCCAGCTATCTGCAGACGTTCGCACTTTCGGAGCAGGGCTGCGAAAGGAGCCTGGTTGGGACACCAACTTTCCCAGGCTACGTTTGAAGTTTCAATGTGGCAAGACAAGCAAGCAGCCCCATTCTCTGTGCCTCTGTGCGAGCACTGCCATGGGCAGATGAGGCTGAGCAACAGCTTTCCAGGATAGCCCCTTCTGGCTGCCAGCTATCTGCAGACGTTCGCACTTTCGGAGCAGGGCTGCGAAAGGAGCCTCGCTGGTACAACAACTTTCCCAGGCTATGTTTAAAGTTTCAAGTAGCAAGACGAGCAAGGAGCCCCATTCTCTGTGCCTCTATGCGAACAGTGCCATGGGCAGATGAGGCTGAGCAACAGCTTTCCAGGCTAGCACCTTCTGGCTGCCAGCTATCTGCAGACGTTCGCATTTCAAGAGCAGGGCTGCGAAAGGAGCCTAGCAGGTACACCATCTTTCCCAGGCTACGTTTGAAGTTTGAGGTGGCAAGACAAGCAAGGAGCCCCATTCTCTGTGCCTCTGTGCGAGCAGTGCCATGGGCAGATGAGGCTGAGCAACAGCTTTCCAGGCTAGCCCCTTCTGGCTGCCAGCTATCCGCAGACGTTCGCACTTTCGGAGCAGGGCTGCGAAAGGAGCCTGGCTGGGACACCAACTTTCCCAGGCTACGTTTGAAGTTTGAGGTGGCAAGACAAGCAAGGAGCCCCATTCTCTGTGCCTCTGTGCGAGCACTGCCATGGGCAGATGAGGCTGAGCAACAGCTTTCCAGGATAGCCACTTCTGGCTGCCAGCTATCTGCAGACTTTCGCATTTCGAGAGCAGGGCTGCGAAAGGAGCCTCGCTGGGACACCAACTTTCACAGGTTACGTTTGAAGTTTGAGGTGGCAAGACAAGCAAGCAGCCCCGTACTCTGTGCCTCTGTGCGAGCACTGCCATGGGCAGATGAGGCTGAGCAACAGCTTTCCAGGATAGCCCCTTCTGGCTGCCAGCTATCTGCAGACGTTCGCACTTTCGGAGCAGGGCTGTGAAAGGAGCCTCGCTGGGACACCACCATTCCCAGCATGCGTTTGAAGTTTCAAGTAGCAAGATGAGCAAGCAGCCCCATTCTCTGTGCCTCTGTGCGAGCAGTGCCATGGGCAGATGAGGCTGAGCAACGGCTTTCCAGGCTAGCCACTTCTGCCTGCCAGCTATCTTCAGACGTTCGCATTTCAAGAGCAGGGCTGCGAAAGGAGCCTAGCAGGTACACCAACTTTCCCAGGCTACATTTGAAGTTTGAGGTGGCAAGACAAGCAAGGAGCCCCATTCTCTGTGCCTCTGTGCGAGCACTGCCATGGGCAGATGAGGCTGAGCAACAGCTTTCCAGGCTAGCACCTTCTGGCTGCCAGCTATCTGCAGACGTCCGCACTTTCGGAGCAGGGCTGCGAAAGGAGCCTGGCAGGTACACCATCTTTCCCAGGCTACGTTTGAAGTTTGAGGTGGCAAGATAAGCAAGCAGCCCCATTCTCTGTGCCTCTGTGCGAGCAGTGCCATGGGCAGATGAGGCTGAGCAACAGCTTTCCAGGATAGCACCTTCTGGCTGCCAGCTATCTGCAGACGTCCGCACTTTCGGAGCAGGGCTGTGATAGGAGCCTGACAGGGACACCACCATTCCCAGCATGCGTTTGAAGTTTCAAGTGGCAAGATGAACAAGCAGCCCCATTCTCTGTGCCTCCATGCGAACAGTGCCATGGGTAGATGAGGCTGAGAAACAGCTTTCCAGGCTAGCCACTTCTGGCTGCCAGCTATCTGCAGACGTCCGCACTTTCGGAGCAGGGCTGCGAAAGGAGCCTGGTTGGGACACCAACTTTCCCAGGCTACGTTTGAAGTTTCAATGTGGCAAGACAAGCAAGCAGCCCCATTCTCTGTGCCTCTGTGCGAGCACTGCCATGGGCAGATGAGGCTGAGCAACAGCTTTCCAGGATAGCCCCTTCTGGCTGCCAGCTATCTGCAGACGTTCGCACTTTCGGAGCAGGGCTGCGAAAGGAGCCTCGCTGGTACAACAACTTTCCCAGGCTATGTTTAAAGTTTCAAGTAGCAAGACGAGCAAGGAGCCCCATTCTCTGTGCCTCTATGCGAACAGTGCCATGGGCAGATGAGGCTGAGCAACAGCTTTCCAGGCTAGCACCTTCTGGCTGCCAGCTATCTGCAGACGTTCGCATTTCAAGAGCAGGGCTGCGAAAGGAGCCTAGCAGGTACACCATCTTTCCCAGGCTACGTTTGAAGTTTGAGGTGGCAAGACAAGCAAGGAGCCCCATTCTCTGTGCCTCTGTGCGAGCAGTGCCATGGGCAGATGAGGCTGAGCAACAGCTTTCCAGGCTAGCCCCTTCTGGCTGCCAGCTATCCGCAGACGTTCGCACTTTCGGAGCAGGGCTGCGAAAGGAGCCTGGCTGGGACACCAACTTTCCCAGGCTACGTTTGAAGTTTGAGGTGGCAAGACAAGCAAGGAGCCCCATTCTCTGTGCCTCTGTGCGAGCACTGCCATGGGCAGATGAGGCTGAGCAACAGCTTTCCAGGATAGCCACTTCTGGCTGCCAGCTATCTGCAGACTTTCGCATTTCGAGAGCAGGGCTGCGAAAGGAGCCTCGCTGGGACACCAACTTTCACAGGTTACGTTTGAAGTTTGAGGTGGCAAGACAAGCAAGCAGCCCCGTACTCTGTGCCTCTGTGCGAGCACTGCCATGGGCAGATGAGGCTGAGCAACAGCTTTCCAGGATAGCCCCTTCTGGCTGCCAGCTATCTGCAGACGTTCGCACTTTCGGAGCAGGGCTGTGAAAGGAGCCTCGCTGGGACACCACCATTCCCAGCATGCGTTTGAAGTTTCAAGTAGCAAGATGAGCAAGCAGCCCCATTCTCTGTGCCTCTGTGCGAGCAGTGCCATGGGCAGATGAGGCTGAGCAACGGCTTTCCAGGCTAGCCACTTCTGCCTGCCAGCTATCTTCAGACGTTCGCATTTCAAGAGCAGGGCTGCGAAAGGAGCCTAGCAGGTACACCAACTTTCCCAGGCTACATTTGAAGTTTGAGGTGGCAAGACAAGCAAGGAGCCCCATTCTCTGTGCCTCTGTGCGAGCACTGCCATGGGCAGATGAGGCTGAGCAACAGCTTTCCAGGCTAGCACCTTCTGGCTGCCAGCTATCTGCAGACGTCCGCACTTTCGGAGCAGGGCTGCGAAAGGAGCCTGGCAGGTACACCATCTTTCCCAGGCTACGTTTGAAGTTTGAGGTGGCAAGATAAGCAAGCAGCCCCATTCTCTGTGCCTCTGTGCGAGCAGTGCCATGGGCAGATGAGGCTGAGCAACAGCTTTCCAGGATAGCACCTTCTGGCTGCCAGCTATCTGCAGACGTCCGCACTTTCGGAGCAGGGCTGTGATAGGAGCCTGACAGGGACACCACCATTCCCAGCATGCGTTTGAAGTTTCAAGTGGCAAGATGAACAAGCAGCCCCATTCTCTGTGCCTCCATGCGAACAGTGCCATGGGTAGATGAGGCTGAGAAACAGCTTTCCAGGCTAGCCACTTCTGGCTGCCAGCTATCTGCAGACGTTCGCACTTTCGGAGCAGGGCTGCGAAAGGAGCCTGGCTGGGACACCATCTTTCCCAGCATGCGTTTGAAGTTTGAGGTGGCAAGACAAGCAAGCAGCCCCATTCTCTGTGCCTCTGTGCGAGCACTGCCATGGGCAGATGAGGCTGAGCAACAGCTTTCCAGGCTAGCACCTTCTGGCTGCCAGCTATCTGCAGACGTTCGCACTTTCGGAGCAGGGCTGCGAAAGGAGCCTGGTTGGGACACCAACTTTCCCAGGCTACGTTTGAAGTTTCAATGTGGCAAGACAAGCAAGCAGCCCCATTCTCTGTGCCTCTGTGCGAGCACTGCCATGGGCAGATGAGGCTGAGCAACAGCTTTCCAGGATAGCCCCTTCTGGCTGCCAGCTATCTGCAGACGTTCGCACTTTCGGAGCAGGGCTGCGAAAGGAGCCTCGCTGGTACAACAACTTTCCCAGGCTATGTTTAAAGTTTCAAGTAGCAAGATGAGTAAGCAGCCCCATTCTCTGTGCCTCTATGCGAACAGTGCCATGGGCAAATGAGGCTGAGCAACAGCTTTCCAGGCTAGCACCTTCTGGCTGCCAGCTATCTGCAGACGTTCGCATTTCAAGAGCAGGGCTGCGAAAGGAGCCTAGCAGGTACACCATCTTTCCCAGGCTACTTTTGAAGTTTCAGGTGGCAAGACAAGCAAGGAGCCCCATTCTCTGTGCCTCTGTGCGAGCAGTGCCATGGGCAGATGAGGCTGAGCAACAGCTTTCCAGGCTAGCCCCTTCTGGCTGCCAGCTATCCGCAGACGTTCGCACTTTCGGAGCAGGGCTGCGAAAGGAGCCTGGCTGGGACACCACCATTCCAGGCATGCGTTTGAAGTTTCAAGTAGCAAGATGAGCAACCAGCCCCATTCTCTGTGACTCTGTGCGAGTAGTGCCATGGGCAGATGAGGCTGAGCAACGACTTTCCAGGCTAGCACCTTCTGGCTGCCAGCTATCTGCAGACGTTCGCATTTCAAGGGCAGGGCTGCGAAAGGAGCCTAGCCGGTACACCATCTTTCCCAGGCTACGTTTGAAGTTTGAGGTGGCAAGATAAGCAAGGAGCCCCATTCTCTGTGCCTCTGTGCGAGCAGTGCCATGGGCAGATGAGGCTGAGCAACAGCTTTCCAGGCTAGCACCTTCTGGCTGCCAGCTATCTGCAGACGTTCGCACTTTCGGAGCAGGGCTGCGAAAGGAGCCTGGCTGGGACAACAACTTTCCCAGGCTACGTTTGAAGTTTGAGGTGGCAAGACAAGCAAGGAGCCCCATTCTCTGTGCCTCTGTGCGAGCACTGCCATGGGCAGATGAGGCTGAGCAACAGCTTTCCAGGATAGCCCCTTCTGGCTGCCAGCTATCTGCAGACGTTCGCACTTTCGGAGCAGGGCTGCGAAAGGAGCCTCGCTGGTACAACAACTTTCCCAGGCTATGTTTAAAGTTTCAAGTAGCAAGACGAGCAAGGAGCCCCATTCTTTGTGCCTCTATGCGAACAGTGCCATGGGCAGATGAGGCTGAGCAACAGCTTTCCAGGCTAGCACCTTCTGGCTGCCAGCTATCTGCAGACGTTCGCATTTCAAGAGCAGGGCTGCGAAAGGAGCCTGGCTGGGACACCAACTTTCCCAGGCTACGTTTGAAGTTTCAGGTGGCAAGACAAGCAAGGAGCCCCATTCTCTGTGCCTCTGTGCGAGCACTGCCATGGGCAGATGAGGCTGAGCAACAGCTTTCCAGGATAGCCACTTCTGGCTGCCAGCTATCTGCAGACTTTCGCATTTCGAGAGCAGGGCTGCGAAAGGAGCCTCGCTGGGACACCAACTTTCACAGGTTACGTTTGAAGTTTGAGGTGGCAAGACAAGCAAGCAGCCCCATACTCTGTGCCTCTGTGCGAGCACTGCCATGGGCAGATGAGGCTGAGCAACAGCTTTCCAGGATAGCCCCTTCTGGCTGCCAGCTATCTGCAGACGTTCGCACTTTCGGAGCAGGGCTGTGAAAGGAGCCTCGCTGGGACACCACCATTCCCAGCATGCGTTTGAAGTTTCAAGTAGCAAGATGAGCAAGCAGCCCCATTCTCTGTGCCTCTGTGCGAGCAGTGCCATGGGCAGATGAGGCTGAGCAACGGCTTTCCAGGCTAGCACCTTCTGCCTGCCAGCTATCTGCAGACGTTCGCATTTCAAGAGCAGGGCTGCGAAAGGAGCCTAGCAGGTACACCATCATTCCCAGGCTACATTTGAAGTTTGAGGTGGCAAGACAAGCAAGGAGCCCCATTCTCTGTGCCTCTGTGCGAGCACTGCCATGGGCAGATGAGGCTGAGCAACAGCTTTCCAGGCTAGCACCTTCTGGCTGCCAGCTATCTGCAGACGTCCGCACTTTCGGAGCAGGGCTGCGAAAGGAGCCTGGCAGGTACACCATCTTTCCCAGGCTACGTTTGAAGTTTGAGGTGGCAAGATAAGCAAGCAGCCCCATTCTCTGTGCCTCTGTGCGAGCAGTGCCATGGGCAGATGAGGCTGAGCAACAGCTTTCCAGGATAGCACCTTCTGGCTGCCAGCTATCTGCAGACGTCCGCACTTTCGGAGCAGGGCTGTGATAGGAGCCTGACAGGGACACCACCATTCCAAGCATGCGTTTGAAGTTTCAAGTAGCAAGATGAACAAGCAGCCCCATTCTCTGTGCCTCCATGCGAACAGTGCCATGGGTAGATGAGGCTGAGAAACAGCTTTCCAGGCTAGCCACTTCTGGCTGCCAGCTATCTGCAGACGTTCGCACTTTCGGAGCAGGGCTGCGAAAGGAGCCTGGCTGGGACACCATCTTTCCCAGCATGCGTTTGAAGTTTCAGGTGGCAAGACAAGCAAGCAGCCCCATTCTCTGTGCCTCTGTGCGAGCACTGCCATGGGCAGATGAGGCTGAGCAACAGCTTTCCAGGATAGCACCTTCTGGCTGCCAGCTATCTGCAGACGTTCGCACTTTCGGAGCAGGGCTGCGAAAGGAGCCTGGTTGGGACACCAACTTTCCCAGGCTACGTTTGAAGTTTCAATGTGGCAAGACAAGCAAGCAGCCCCATTCTCTGTGCCTCTGTGCGAGCACTGCCATGGGCAGATGAGGCTGAGCAACAGCTTTCCAGGATAGCCCCTTCTGGCTGCCAGCTATCTGCAGACGTTCGCACTTTCGGAGCAGGGCTGCGAAAGGAGCCTCGCTGGTACAACAACTTTCCCAGGCTATGTTTAAAGTTTAAAGTAGCAAGATGAGTAAGCAGCCCCATTCTCTGTGCCTCTATGCGAACAGTGCCATGGGCAAATGAGGCTGAGCAACAGCTTTCCAGGCTAGCACCTTCTGGCTGCCAGCTATCTGCAGACGTTCGCATTTCAAGAGCAGGGATGCGAAAGGAGCCTAGCAGGTACACCATCTTTCCCAGGATACTTTTGAAGTTTGAGGTGGCAAGACAAGCAAGGAGCCCCATTCTCTGTGCCTCTGTGCGAGCAGTGCCATGGGCAGATGAGGCTGAGCAACAGCTTTCCAGGATAGCCCCTTCTGGCTGCCAGCTATCCGCAGACGTTCGCACTTTCGGAGCAGGGCTGCGAAAGGAGCCTGGCTGGGACACCACCATTCCAGGCATGCGTTTGAAGTTTCAAGTAGCAAGATGAGCAACCAGCCCCATTCTCTGTGACTCTGTGCGAGTAGTGCCATGGGCAGATGAGGCTGAGCAACGGCTTTCCAGGCTAGCACCTTCTGGCTGCCAGCTATCTGCAGACGTTCGCATTTCAAGAGCAGGGCTGCGAAAGGAGCCTAGCCGGTACACCATCTTTCCCAGGCTACGTTTGAAGTTTGAGGTGGCAAGATAAGCAAGGAGCCCCATTCTCTGTGCCTCTGTGCGAGCAGTGCCATGGGCAGATGAGGCTGAGCAACAGCTTTCCAGGCTAGCACCTTCTGGCTGCCAGCTATCTGCAGACGTTCGCACTTTCGGAGCAGGGCTGCGAAAGGAGCCTGGCTGGGACACCAACTTTCCCAGGCTACGTTTGAAGTTTGAGGTGGCAAGACAAGCAAGGAGCCCCATTCTCTGTGCCTCTGTGCGAGCACTGCCATGGGCAGATGAGGCTGAGCAACAGCTTTCCAGGATAGCCACTTCTGGCTGCCAGCTATCTGCAGACTTTCGCATTTCGAGAGCAGGGCTGCGAAAGGAGCCTCGCTGGGACACCAACTTTCACAGGTTACGTTTGAAGTTTGAGGTGGCAAGACAAGCAAGCAGCCCCATACTCTGTGCCTCTGTGCGAGCACTGCCATGGGCAGATGAGGCTGAGCAACAGCTTTCCAGGATAGCCCCTTCTGGCTGCCAGCTATCTGCAGACGTTCGCACTTTCGGAGCAGGGCTGTGATAGGAGCCTGGCAGGGACACCACCATTCCCAGCATGCGTTTGAAGTTTCAAGTAGCAAGATGAGCAAGCAGCCCCATTCTCTGTGCCTCTGTGCGAACAGTGCCATGGGCAGATGAGGCTGAGCAACGGCTTTCCAGGCTAGCACCTTCTGCCTGCCAGCTATCTGCAGACGTTCGCATTTCAAGAGCAGGGCTGCGAAAGGAGCCTAGCAGGTACACCACCTTTCCCAGGCTACATTTGAAGTTTGAGGTGGCAAGACAAGCAAGGAGCCCCATTCTCTGTGCCTCTGTGCGAGCACTGCCATGGGCAGATGAGGCTGAGCAACAGCTTTCCAGGATAGCACCTTCTGGCTGCCAGCTATCTGCAGACGTCCGCACTTTCGGAGCAGGGCTGCGAAAGGAGCCTGGCAGGTACACCATCTTTCCCAGGCTACGTTTGAAGTTTGAGGTGGCAAGATAAGCAAGCAGCCCCATTCTCTGTGCCTCTGTGCGAGCAGTGCCATGGGCAGATGAGGCTGAGCAACAGCTTTCCAGGATAGCACCTTCTGGCTGCCAGCTATCTGCAGACGTCCGCACTTTCGGAGCAGGGCTGTGATAGGAGCCTGACAGGGACACCACCATTCCCAGCATGCGTTTGAAGTTTCAAGTGGCAAGATGAACAAGCAGCCCCATTCTCTGTGCCTCCATGCGAACAGTGCCATGGGTAGATGAGGCTGAGAAACAGCTTTCCAGGCTAGCCACTTCTGGCTGCCAGCTATCTGCAGACGTTCGCACTTTCGGAGCAGGGCTGCGAAAGGAGCCTCGCTGGTACAACAACTTTCCCAGGCTACGTTTGAAGTTTCAATGTGGCAAGACAAGCAAGCAGCCCCATTCTCTGTGCCTCTGTGCGAGCACTGCCATGGGCAGATGAGGCTGAGCAACAGCTTTCCAGGATAGCCCCTTCTGGCTGCCAGCTATCTGCAGACGTTCGCACTTTCGGAGCAGGGCTGCGAAAGGAGCCTCGCTGGTACAACAACTTTCCCAGGCTATGTTTAAAGTTTCAAGTAGCAAGATGAGTAAGCAGCCCCATTCTCTGTGCCTCTGTGCGAGCAGTGCCATGGGCAGATGAGGCTGAGCAACAGCTTTCCAGGCTAGCACCTTCTGGCTGCCAGCTATCCGCAGACGTTCGCACTTTCGGAGCAGGGCTGCGAAAGGAGCCTGGCTGGGACACCACCATTCCCAGCATGCGTTTGAAGTTTCAAGTAGCAAGATGAGCAACCAGCCCCATTCTCTGTGACTCTGTGCGAGTAGTGCCATGGGCAGATGAGGCTGAGCAACGGCTTTCCAGGCTAGCACCTTCTGGCTGCCAGCTATCTGCAGACGTTCGCATTTCAAGAGCACAGCTGCGAATGGAGCCTAGCAGGTACACCATCTTTCCCAGGCTACGTTTGAAGTTTGAGGTGGCAAGACAAGCAAGCAGCCCCATTCTCTTTGCCTCTGTGCGAGCAGTGCCATGGGCAGATGAGGCTGAGAAACAGCTTTCCAGGATAGCCCCTTCTGACTGCCAGCTATCTGCAGACGTTCGCATTTCAAGAGCAGGGCTGCGAAAGGAGCCTAGCCGGTACACCATGTTTCCCAGGCTACGTTTGAAGTTTGAGGTGGCAAGATAAGCAAGGAGCCCCATTCTCTGTGCCTCTGTGCGAGCAGTGCCATGGGCAGATGAGGCTGAGCAACAACTTTCCAGGCTAGCACCTTCTGGCTGCCCGCTATCTGCAGACGTTCGCACTTTCGGAGCAGGGCTGCGAAAGGAGCCTGGCTGGGACACCAACTTTCCCAGGCTACGTTTGAAGTTTGAGGTGGCAAGACAAGCAAGCAGCCCCATACTCTGTGCCTCTGTGCGAGCACTGCCATGGGCAGATGAGGCTGAGCAACAGCTTTCCAGGATAGCCCCTTCTGGCTGCCAGCTATCTGCAGACGTTCGCACTTTCGGAGCAGGGCTGTGATAGGAGCCTGGCAGGGACACCACCATTCCCAGCATGCGTTTGAAGTTTCAAGTAGCAAGATGAGCAAGCAGCCCCATTCTCTGTGCCTCTGTGCGAACAGTGCCATGGGCAGATGAGGCTGAGCAACGGCTTTCCAGGCTAGCACCTTCTGCCTGCCAGCTATCTGCAGACGTTCGCATTTCAAGAGCAGGGCTGCGAAAGGAGCCTAGCAGGTACACCATCTTTCCCAGGCTACATTTGAAGTTTGAGGTGGCAAGACAAGCAAGGAGCCCCATTCTCTGTGCCTCTGTGCGAGCACTGCCATGGGCAGATGAGGCTGAGCAACAGCTTTCCAGGATAGCACCTTCTGGCTGCCAGCTATCTGCAGACGTCCGCACTTTCGGAGCAGGGCTGCGAAAGGAGCCCGGCAGGTACACCATCTTTCCCAGGCTACGTTTGAAGTTTGAGGTGGCAAGATAAGCAAGCAGCCCCATTCTCTGTGCCTCTGTGCGAGCAGTGCCATGGGCAGATGAGGCTGAGCAACAGCTTTCCAGGATAGCACCTTCTGGCTGCCAGCTATCTGCAGACGTCCGCACTTTCGGAGCAGGGCTGTGATAGGAGCCTGACAGGGACACCACCATTCCCAGCATGCGTTTGAAGTTTCAAGTGGCAAGATGAACAAGCAGCCCCATTCTCTGTGCCTCCATGCGAACAGTGCCATGGGTAGATGAGGCTGAGAAACAGCTTTCCAGGCTAGCCACTTCTGGCTGCCAGCTATCTGCAGACGTTCGCACTTTCGGAGCAGGGCTGCGAAAGGAGCCTGGCTGGGACACCACCTTTCCCAGACTACGTTTGAAGTTTGAGGTGGCAAGACAAGCAAGCAGCCCCATTCTCTGTGCCTCTGTGCGAGCACTGCCATGGGCAGATGAGGCTGAGCAACAGCTTTCCAGGCTAGCCCCTTCTGGTTGCCAGCTATCTGCAGACGTTCGCACTTTCGGAGCAGGGCTGTGATAGGAGCCTGGCAGGGACACCACCATTCCCAGCATGCGTTTGAAGTTTGAGGTGGCAAGACAAGCAAGGAGCCCCATTCTCTGTGCCTCTGTGCGAGTAGTGCCATGGGCAGATGAGGCTGAGCAACAGCTTTCCAGGCTAGCCCCTTGTGGCTGCCAGCTATCTGCAGACGTTCGCACTTTCGGAGCAGGGCTGCGAAAGGAGCCTCGCTGGGACACCAACTTTCCCAGGCTACGTTTGAAGTTTCAAGTAGCAAGATGAGCAAGCAGCCCCATTCTCTGTGCCTCTGTGCGAGCAGTGCCATGGGCAGATGAGGCTGAGCAACAGCTTTCCAGGCTAGCACCTTCTGGCTGCCAGCTATCTGCAGACGTCCGCACTTTCGGAGCAGGGCTGCAAAAGGAGCCTGGCTGGGACACCAACTTTCCCAGCATGCGTTTGAAGTTTGAGGTGGCAAGACAAGCAAGCAGCCCCATTCTCTGTGCCTCTGTGCGAGCACTGCCATGGGCAGATGAGGCTGAGCAACAGCTTTCCAGGCTAGCCCCTTCTGGCTGCCAGCTATCTGCAGACGTTCGCACTTTCGGAGCAGGGCTGCGAAAGGAGCCTGGCTGGGACACCATCTTTCCCAGCATGCGTTTGAAGTTTGAGGTGGCAAGACAAGCAAGCAGCCCCATTCTCTGTGCCTCTGTGCGAGCAGTGCCATGGGCAGATGAGGCTGAGCAACAGCTTTCCAGGATAGCCCCTTCTGCCTGCCAGCTATCTGCAGACGTTCGCACTTTCGGAGCAGGGCTGTGATAGGAGCCTGACAGGGACACCACCATTCCCAGCATGCGTTTGAAGTTTCAAGTGGCAAGATAAGCAAGCAGCCCCATTCTCTGTGCCTCTGTGCGAGCACTGCCATGGGCAGATGAGGCTGAGCAACAGCTTTCCAGGCTAGCCCCTTCTGGCTGCCAGCTATCTGCAGACTTTCGCATTTCAAGAGTAGGGATGCGAAAGGAGCCTAGCAGGTACACCATCTTTCCCAGGCTACGTTTGAAGTTTGAGGTGGCAAGACAAGCAAGGAGCCCCATTCTCTGTGCCTCTGTGCGAGCACTGCCATGGGCAGATGAGGCTGAGCAACAGCTTTCCAGGCTAGCACCTTCTGGCTGCCAGCTATCTGCAGACGTTCGCACTTTCGGAGCAGGGCTGCGAAAGGAGCCTGGCAGGTACACCATCTTTCCCAGGCTACGTTTGAAGTTTGAGGTGGCAAGATAAGCAAGCAGCCCCATTCTCTGTGCCTCTGTGCGAGCAGTGCCATGGGCAGATGAGGCTGAGCAACAGCTTTCCAGGATAGCACCTTCTGGCTGCCAGCTATCTGCAGACGTCCGCACTTTCGGAGCAGGGCTGTGATAGGAGCCTGACAGGGACACCACCATTCCCAGCATGCGTTTGAAGTTTCAAGTGGCAAGATGAACAAGCAGCCCCATTCTCTGTGCCTCCATGCGAACAGTGCCATGGGTAGATGAGGCTGAGAAACAGCTTTCCAGGCTAGCCACTTCTGGCTGCCAGCTATCTGCAGACGTTCGCACTTTCGGAGCAGGGCTGCGAAAGGAGCCTGGCTGGGACACCACCTTTCCCAGGCTACGTTTGAAGTTTGAGGTGGCAAGACAAGCAAGCAGCCCCATTCTCTGTGCCTGTGTGCGAGCACTGCCATGGGCAGATGAGGCTGAGCAACAGCTTTCCAGGCTAGCCCCTTCCGGCTGCCAGCTATCTGCAGACGTTCGCATTTCAAGAGCAGGGCTGCGAAAGGAGCCAGCAGGCACACCACCTTTCCCAGGCTACATTTGAAGTTTGAGGTGGCAAGACAAGCAAGGAGCCCCATTCTCTGTGCCTCTGTGCGAGCAGTGCCATGGGCAGATGAGGCTGAGCAACAGCTTTCCAGGATAGCACCTTCTGGCTGCCAGCTATCTGCAGACGTCCGCACTTTCGGAGCAGGGCTGCGAAAGGAGCCTGGCAGGGACACCACCATTCCCAGCATGCGTTTGAAGTTTCAAGTAGCAAGATGAGCAAGCAGCCCCATTCTCTGTGCCTCTGTGCGAACAGTGCCATGGGCAGATGAGGCTGAGCAACGGCTTTCCAGGCTAGCACCTTCTGCCTGCCAGCTATCTGCAGACGTTCGCATTTCAAGAGCAGGGCTGCGAAAGGAGCCTAGCAGGTACACCATCTTTCCCAGGCTACATTTGAAGTTTGAGGTGGCAAGACAAGCAAGGAGCCCCATTCTCTGTGCCTCTGTGCGAGCACTGCCATGGGCAGATGAGGCTGAGCAACAGCTTTCCAGGATAGCACCTTCTGGCTGCCAGCTATCTGCAGACGTCCGCACTTTCGGAGCAGGGCTGCGAAAGGAGCCTGGCAGGTACACCATCTTTCCCAGGCTACGTTTGAAGTTTGAGGTGGCAAGATAAGCAAGCAGCCCCATTCTCTGTGCCTCTGTGCGAGCAGTGCCATGGGCAGATGAGGCTGAGCAACAGCTTTCCAGGATAGCACCTTCTGGCTGCCAGCTATCTGCAGACGTCCGCACTTTCGGAGCAGGGCTGTGATAGGAGCCTGACAGGGACACCACCATTCCCAGCATGCGTTTGAAGTTTCAAGTGGCAAGATGAACAAGCAGCCCCATTCTCTGTGCCTCCATGCGAACAGTGCCATGGGTAGATGAGGCTGAGAAACAGCTTTCCAGGCTAGCCACTTCTGGCTGCCAGCTATCTGCAGACGTTCGCACTTTCGGAGCAGGGCTGCGAAAGGAGCCTGGCTGGGACACCACCTTTCCCAGGCTACGTTTGAAGTTTGAGGTGGCAAGACAAGCAAGCAGCCCCATTCTCTGTGCCTCTGTGCGAGCACTGCCATGGGCAGATGAGGCTGAGCAACAGCTTTCCAGGCTAGCCCCTTCTGGCTGCCAGCTATCTGCAGACGTTCGCACTTTCGGAGCAGGGCTGCGAAAGGAGCCTGGCTGGGACACCAACATACCCAGGCTATGTTTGAAGTTTGAGGTGGCAAGACAAGCAAGCAGCCCCATTCTCTGTGCCTCTGTGCGAGCACTGCCATGGGCAGATGAGGCTGAGCAACAGCTTTCCAGGCTAGCCCCTTCTGGCTGCCAGCTATCTGCAGACGTTCGCACTTTCGGAGCAGGGCTGTGATAGGAGCCTGGCAGGGACACCACCATTCCCAGCATGCGTTTGAAGTTTGAGGTGGCAAGACAAGCAAGGAGCCCCATTCTCTGTGCCTCTGTGCGAGTAGTGCCATGGGCAGATGAGGCTGAGCAACAGCTTTCCAGGCTAGCCCCTTCTGGCTGCCAGCTATCTGCAGACGTTCGCACTTTCGGAGCAGGGCTGCGAAAGGAGCCTCGCTGGGACACCAACTTTCCCAGGCTACGTTTGAAGTTTCAAGTAGCAAGATGAGCAAGCAGCCCCATTCTCTGTGCCTCTGTGCGAGCACTGCCATGGGCAGATGAGGCTGAGCAACAGCTTTCCAGGCTAGCACCTTCTGGCTGCCAGCTATCTGCAGACGTTCGCACTTTCGGAGCAGGGCTGCGAAAGGAGCCTGGCTGGGACACCAACTTTCCCAGCATGCGTTTGAAGTTTGAGGTGGCAAGACAAGCAAGCAGCCCCATTCTCTGTGCCTCTGTGCGAGCACTGCCATGGGCAGATGAGGCTGAGCAACAGCTTTCCAGGCTAGCCCCTTCTGGCTGCCAGCTATCTGCAGACGTTCGCACTTTCGGAGCAGGGCTGCGAAAGGAGCCTGGCTGGGACACCATCTTTCCCAGCATGCGTTTGAAGTTTGAGGTGGCAAGACAAGCAAGCAGCCCCATTCTCTGTGCCTGTGTGCGATCAGTGCCATGGGCAGATGAGGCTGAGCAACAGCTTTCCAGGATAGCCCCTTCTGGCTGCCAGCTATCTGCAGACGTTCGCACTTTCGGAGCAGGGCTGTGATAGGAGCCTGACAGGGACACCACCATTCCCAGCATGCGTTTGAAGTTTCAAGTGGCAAGATAAGCAAGCAGCCCCATTCTCTGTGCCTCTGTGCGAGCACTGCCATGGGCAGATGAGGCTGAGCAACAGCTTTCCAGGCTAGCCACTTCTGGCTGCCAGCTATCTGCAGACTTTCTCATTTCAAGAGCAGGGATGCGAAAGGAGCCTAGCAGGTACACCATCTTTCCCAGGCTACGTTTGAAGTTTGAGGTGGCAAGACAAGCAAGCAGCCCCATTCTCTGTGCCTCTGTGCGAGTAGTGCCATGGGCAGATGAGGCTGAGCAACAGCTTTCCAGGCTAGCACCTTCTGGCTGCCAGCTATCTGCAGACGTTCGCACTTTCGGAGCAGGGCTGCGAAAGGAGCCTCGCTGGGACACCAACTTTCACAGGTTACGTTTGAAGTTTGAGGTGGCAAGACAAGCAAGCAGCCCCATACTCTGTGCCTGTGTGCGAGCACTGCCATGGGCAGATGAGGCTGAGCAACAGCTTTCCAGGATAGCCCCTTCTGCCTGCCAGCTATCTGCAGACGTTCGCACTTTCGGAGCAGGGCTGTGATAGGAGCCTGGCAGGGACACCACCATTCCCAGCATGCGTTTGAAGTTTCAAGTAGCAAGATGAGCAAGCAGCCCCATTCTCTGTGCCTCTGTGCGAGCAGTGCCATGGGCAGATGAGGCTGAGCAACGGCTTTCCAGGCTAGCACCTTCTGGCTGCCAGCTATCTGCAGACGTTCGCATTTCAAGAGCAGGGCTGCGAAAGGAGCCTAGCAGGCACACCACCTTTCCCAGCATGCGTTTGAAGTTTGAGGTGGCAAGACAAGCAAGGAGCCCCATTCTCTGTGCCTCTGTGCGAGCAGTGCCATGGGCAGATGAGGCTGAGCAACAGCTTTCCAGGATAGCACCTTCTGGCTGCCAGCTATCTGCAGACGTTCGCATTTCAAGAGCACAGCTGCGAATGGAGCCTAGCAGGTACACCATCTTTCCCAGGCTACGTTTGAAGTTTGAGGTGGCAAGACAAGCAAGCAGCCCCATTCTCTTTGCCTCTGTGCGAGCAGTGCCATGGGCAGATGAGGCTGAGAAACAGCTTTCCAGGATAGCCCCTTCTGACTGCCAGCTATCTGCAGACGTTCGCATTTCAAGAGCAGGGCTGCGAAAGGAGCCTAGCCGGTACACCATCTTTCCCAGGCTACGTTTGAAGTTTGAGGTGGCAAGATAAGCAAGGAGCCCCATTCTCTGTGCCTCTGTGCGAGCAGTGCCATGGGCAGATGAGGCTGAGCAACAGCTTTCCAGGCTAGCACCTTCTGGCTGCCCGCTATCTGCAGACGTTCGCACTTTCGGAGCAGGGCTGCGAAAGGAGCCTGGCTGGGACACCACCTTTCCCAGGCTACGTTTGAAGTTTGAGGTGGCAAGACAAGCAAGCAGCCCCATTCTCTGTGCCTCTGTGCGAGCACTGCCATGGGCAGATGAGGCTGAGCAACAGCTTTCCAGGATAGCCCCTTCTGGCTGCCAGCTATCTGCAGACGTTCGCACTTTCGGAGCAGGGCTGTGATAGGAGCCTGGCAGGGACACCACCATTCCCAGCATGCGTTTGAAGTTTCAAGTAGCAAGATGAGCAAGCAGCCCCATTCTCTGTGCCTCTGTGCGAACAGTGCCATGGGCAGATGAGGCTGAGCAACGGCTTTCCAGGCTAGCACCTTCTGCCTGCCAGCTATCTGCAGACGTTCGCATTTCAAGAGCAGGGCTGCGAAAGGAGCCTAGCAGGTACACCATCTTTCCCAGGCTACATTTGAAGTTTGAGGTGGCAAGACAAGCAAGGAGCCCCATTCTCTGTGCCTCTGTGCGAGCACTGCCATGGGCAGATGAGGCTGAGCAACAGCTTTCCAGGATAGCACCTTCTGGCTGCCAGCTATCTGCAGACGTCCGCACTTTCGGAGCAGGGCTGCGAAAGGAGCCCGGCAGGTACACCATCTTTCCCAGGCTACGTTTGAAGTTTGAGGTGGCAAGATAAGCAAGCAGCCCCATTCTCTGTGCCTCTGTGCGAGCAGTGCCATGGGCAGATGAGGCTGAGCAACAGCTTTCCAGGATAGCACCTTCTGGCTGCCAGCTATCTGCAGACGTCCGCACTTTCGGAGCAGGGCTGTGATAGGAGCCTGACAGGGACACCACCATTCCCAGCATGCGTTTGAAGTTTCAAGTGGCAAGATGAACAAGCAGCCCCATTCTCTGTGCCTCCATGCGAACAGTGCCATGGGTAGATGAGGCTGAGAAACAGCTTTCCAGGCTAGCCACTTCTGGCTGCCAGCTATCTGCAGACGTTCGCACTTTCGGAGCAGGGCTGCGAAAGGAGCCTGGCTGGGACACCACCTTTCCCAGGCTACGTTTGAAGTTTGAGGTGGCAAGACAAGCAAGCAGCCCCATTCTCTGTGACTCTGTGCGAGCACTGCCATGGGCAGATGAGGCTGAGCAACAGCTTTCCAGGCTAGCCCCTTCTGGTTGCCAGCTATCTGCAGACGTTCGCACTTTCGGAGCAGGGCTGTGATAGAAGCCTCGCAGGGACACCACCATTCCCAGCATGCGTTTGAAGTTTGAGGTGGCAAGAAAAGCAAGGAGCCCCATTCTCTGTGCCTCTGTGCGAGTAGTGCCATGGGCAGATGAGGCTGAGCAACAGCTTTCCAGGCTAGCCCCTTCTGGCTGCCAGCTATCTGCAGACGTTCGCACTTTCGGAGCAGGGCTGCGAAAGGAGCCTCGCTGGGACACCAACTTTCCCAGGCTACGTTTGAAGTTTCAAGTAGCAAGATGAGCAAGCAGCCCCATTCTCTGTGCCTCTGTGCGAGCAGTGCCATGGGCAGATGAGGCTGAGCAACAGCTTTCCAGGCTAGCACCTTCTGGCTGCCAGCTATCTGCAGACGTCCGCACTTTCGGAGCAGGGCTGCAAAAGGAGCCTGGCTGGGACACCAACTTTCCCAGCATGCGTTTGAAGTTTGAGGTGGCAAGACAAGCAAGCAGCCCCATTCTCTGTGCCTCTGTGCGAGCACTGCCATGGGCAGATGAGGCTGAGCAACAGCTTTCCAGGCTAGCCCCTTCTGGCTGCCAGCTATCTGCAGACGTTCGCACTTTCGGAGCAGGGCTGCGAAAGGAGCCTGGCTGGGACACCATCTTTCCCAGCATGCGTTTGAAGTTTGAGGTGGCAAGACAAGCAAGCAGCCCCATTCTCTGTGCCTCTGTGCGAGCAGTGCCATGGGCAGATGAGGCTGAGCAACAGCTTTCCAGGATAGCCCCTTCTGCCTGCCAGCTATCTGCAGACGTTCGCACTTTCGGAGCACGGCTGTGATAGGAGCCTGACAGGGACACCACCATTCCCAGCATGCGTTTGAAGTTTCAAGTGGCAAGATAAGCAAGCAGCCCCATTCTCTGTGCCTCTGTGCGAGCACTGCCATGGGCAGATGAGGCTGAGCAACAGCTTTCCAGGCTAGCCACTTCTGGCTGCCAGCTATCTGCAGACTTTCGCATTTCAAGAGCAGGGATGCGAAAGGAGCCTAGCAGGTACACCATCTTTCCCAGGCTACGTTTGAAGTTTGAGGTGGCAAGACAAGCAAGGAGCCCCATTCTCTGTGCCTCTGTGCGAGTAGTGCCATGGGCAGATGAGGCTGAGCAACAGCTTTCCAGGCTAGCACCTTCTGGCTGCCAGCTATCTGCAGACGTTCGCACTTTCGGAGCAGGGCTGCGAAAGGAGCCTGGCAGGTACACCATCTTTCCCAGGCTACGTTTGAAGTTTGAGGTGGCAAGATAAGCAAGCAGCCCCATTCTCTGTGCCTCTGTGCGAGCAGTGCCATGGGCAGATGAGGCTGAGCAACAGCTTTCCAGGATAGCACCTTCTGGCTGCCAGCTATCTGCAGACGTCCGCACTTTCGGAGCAGGGCTGTGATAGGAGCCTGACAGGGACACCACCATTCCCAGCATGCGTTTGAAGTTTCAAGTGGCAAGATGAACAAGCAGCCCCATTCTCTGTGCCTCCATGCGAACAGTGCCATGGGTAGATGAGGCTGAGAAACAGCTTTCCAGGCTAGCCACTTCTGGCTGCCAGCTATCTGCAGACGTTCGCACTTTCGGAGCAGGGCTGCGAAAGGAGCCTGGCTGGGACACCACCTTTCCCAGGCTACGTTTGAAGTTTGAGGTGGCAAGACAAGCAAGCAGCCCCATTCTCTGTGCCTGTGTGCGAGCACTGCCATGGGCAGATGAGGCTGAGCAACAGCTTTCCAGGCTAGCCCCTTCTGGCTGCCAGCTATCTGCAGACGTTCGCATTTCAAGAGCAGGGCTGCGAAAGGAGCCAGCAGGCACACCACCTTTCCCAGGCTACATTTGAAGTTTGAGGTGGCAAGACAAGCAAGGAGCCCCATTCTCTGTGCCTCTGTGCGAGCAGTGCCATGGGCAGATGAGGCTGAGCAACAGCTTTCCAGGATAGCACCTTCTGGCTGCCAGCTATCTGCAGACGTCCGCACTTTCGGAGCAGGGCTGCGAAAGGAGCCTGGCAGGGACACCACCATTCCCAGCATGCGTTTGAAGTTTCAAGTAGCAAGATGAGCAAGCAGCCCCATTCTCTGTGCCTCTGTGCGAACAGTGCCATGGGCAGATGAGGCTGAGCAACGGCTTTCCAGGCTAGCACCTTCTGCCTGCCAGCTATCTGCAGACGTTCGCATTTCAAGAGCAGGGCTGCGAAAGGAGCCTAGCAGGTACACCATCTTTCCCAGGCTACATTTGAAGTTTGAGGTGGCAAGACAAGCAAGGAGCCCCATTCTCTGTGCCTCTGTGCGAGCACTGCCATGGGCAGATGAGGCTGAGCAACAGCTTTCCAGGATAGCACCTTCTGCCTGCCAGCTATCTGCAGACGTTCGCACTTTCGGAGCAGGGCTGCGAAAGGAGCCTGGCAGGTACACCATCTTTCCCAGGCTACGTTTGAAGTTTGAGGTGGCAAGATAAGCAAGCAGCCCCATTCTCTGTGCCTCTGTGCGAGCAGTGCCATGGGCAGATGAGGCTGAGCAACAGCTTTCCAGGATAGCACCTTCTGGCTGCCAGCTATCTGCAGACGTCCGCACTTTCGGAGCAGGGCTGTGATAGGAGCCTGACAGGGACACCACCATTCCCAGCATGCGTTTGAAGTTTCAAGTGGCAAGATGAACAAGCAGCCCCATTCTCTGTGCCTCCATGCGAACAGTGCCATGGGTAGATGAGGCTGAGAAACAGCTTTCCAGGCTAGCCACTTCTGGCTGCCAGCTATCTGCAGACGTTCGCACTTTCGGAGCAGGGCTGCGAAAGGAGCCTGGCTGGGACACCACCTTTCCCAGGCTACGTTTGAAGTTTGAGGTGGCAAGACAAGCAAGCAGCCCCATTCTCTGTGCCTCTGTGCGAGCACTGCCATGGGCAGATGAGGCTGAGCAACAGCTTTCCAGGCTAGCCCCTTCTGGCTGCCAGCTATCTGCAGACGTTCGCACTTTCGGAGCAGGGCTGCGAAAGGAGCCTGGCTGGGACACCAACATACCCAGGCTATGTTTGAAGTTTGAGGTGGCAAGACAAGCAAGCAGCCCCATTCTCTGTGCCTCTGTGCGAGCACTGCCATGGGCAGATGAGGCTGAGCAACAGCTTTCCAGGCTAGCCCCTTCTGGCTGCCAGCTATCTGCAGACGTTCGCACTTTCGGAGCAGGGCTGTGATAGGAGCCTGGCAGGGACACCACCATTCCCAGCATGCGTTTGAAGTTTGAGGTGGCAAGACAAGCAAGGAGCCCCATTCTCTGTGCCTCTGTGCGAGTAGTGCCATGGGCAGATGAGGCTGAGCAACAGCTTTCCAGGCTAGCCCCTTCTGGCTGCCAGCTATCTGCAGACGTTCGCACTTTCGGAGCAGGGCTGCGAAAGGAGCCTCGCTGGGACACCAACTTTCCCAGGCTACGTTTGAAGTTTCAAGTAGCAAGATGAGCAAGCAGCCCCATTCTCTGTGCCTCTGTGCGAGCAGTGCCATGGGCAGATGAGGCTGAGCAACAGCTTTCCAGGCTAGCACCTTCTGGCTGCCAGCTATCTGCAGACGTCCGCACTTTCGGAGCAGGGCTGCGAAAGGAGCCTGGCTGGGACACCAACTTTCCCAGCATGCGTTTGAAGTTTGAGGTGGCAAGACAAGCAAGCAGCCCCATTCTCTGTGCCTCTGTGCGAGCACTGCCATGGGCAGATGAGGCTGAGCAACAGCTTTCCAGGCTAGCCCCTTCTGGCTGCCAGCTATCTGCAGACGTTCGCACTTTCGGAGCAGGGCTGCGAAAGGAGCCTGGCTGGGACACCATCTTTCCCAGCATGCGTTTGAAGTTTGAGGTGGCAAGACAAGCAAGCAGCCCCATTCTCTGTGCCTCTGTGCGAGCAGTGCCATGGGCAGATGAGGCTGAGCAACAGCTTTCCAGGATAGCCCCTTCTGGCTGCCAGCTATCTGCAGACGTTCGCACTTTCGGAGCAGGGCTGTGATAGGAGCCTGACAGGGACACCACCATTCCCAGCATGCGTTTGAAGTTTCAAGTGGCAAGATAAGCAAGCAGCCCCATTCTCTGTGCCTCTGTGCGAGCACTGCCATGGGCAGATGAGGCTGAGCAACAGCTTTCCAGGCTAGCCCCTTCTGGCTGCCAGCTATCTGCAGACTTTCGCATTTCAAGAGCAGGGATGCGAAAGGAGCCTAGCAGGTACACCATCTTTCCCAGGCTACGTTTGAAGTTTGAGGTGGCAAGACAAGCAAGGAGCCCCATTCTCTGTGCCTCTGTGCGAGTAGTGCCATGGGCAGATGAGGCTGAGCAACAGCTTTCCAGGCTAGCACCTTCTGGCTGCCAGCTATCTGCAGACGTTCGCACTTTCGGAGCAGGGCTGCGAAAGGAGCCTCGCTGGGACACCAACTTTCACAGGTTACGTTTGAAGTTTGAGGTGGCAAGACAAGCAAGCAGCCCCATACTCTGTGCCTGTGTGCGAGCACTGCCATGGGCAGATGAGGCTGAGCAACAGCTTTCCAGGATAGCCCCTTCTGCCTGCCAGCTATCTGCAGACGTTCGCACTTTCGGAGCAGGGCTGTGATAGGAGCCTGGCAGGGACACCACCATTCCCAGCATGCGTTTGAAGTTTCAAGTAGCAAGATGAGCAAGCAGCCTCATTCTCTGTGCCTCTGTGCGAGCAGTGCCATGGGCAGATGAGGCTGAGCAACGGCTTTCCAGGCTAGCACCTTCTGGCTGCCAGCTATCTGCAGACGTTCGCATTTCAAGAGCAGGGCTGCGAAAGGAGCCTAGCAGGCACACCACCTTTCCCAGGCTGCATTTGAAGTTTGAGGTGGCAAGACAAGCAAGGAGCCCCATTCTCTGTGCCTCTGTGCGAGCAGTGCCATGGGCAGATGAGGCTGAGCAACAGCTTTCCAGGATAGCACCTTCTGGCTGCCAGCTATCTGCAGACGTCCGCACTTTCGGAGCAGGGCTGCGAAAGGAGCCTGGCTGGGACACCAACTTTCCCAGCATGCGTTTGAAGTTTGAGGTGGCAAGACAAGCAAGCAGCCCCATTCTCTGTGCCTCTGTGCGAGCAGTGCCATGGGCAGATGGGGCTGAGTAACAGCTTTCCAGGCTAGCACCTTCTGGCTGCCAGCTATCTGGAGACGTTCGCACTTTCGGAGCAGGGCTGTGATAGGAGCCTGACAGGGACACCACCATTCCCAGCATGCGTTTGAAGTTTCAAGTGGCAAGATGAACAAGCAGCCCCATTCTCTGTGCTTCCATGCGAACAGTGCCATGGGTAGATGAGGCTGAGAAACAGCTTTCCAGGCTAGCCACTTCTGGCTGCCAGCTATCTGCAGACGTTCGCACTTTCGGAGCAGGGCTGCGAAAGGAGCCTGGCTGGGACACCACCTTTCCCAGGCTACGTTTGAAGTTTGAGGTGGCAAGACAAGCAAGCAGCCCCATTCTCTGTGCCTCTGTGCGAGCACTGCCATGGGCAGATGAGGCTGAGCAACAGCTTTCCAGGCTAGACCCTTCTGGCTGCCAGCTATCTGCAGACGTTCGCACTTTCGGAGCAGGGCTGCAAAAGGAGCCTGGCTGGGACACCAACATACCCAGGCTATGTTTGAAGTTTGAGGTGGCAAGACAAGCAAGCAGCCCCATTCTCTGTGCCTCTGTGCGAGCACTGCCATGGGCAGATGAGGCTGAGCAACAGCTTTCCAGGCTAGCCCCTTCTGGCTGCCAGCTATCTGCAGACGTTCGCACTTTCGGAGCAGGGCTGTGATAGGAGCCTGGCAGGGACACCACCATTCCCAGCATGCGTTTGAAGTTTGAGGTGGCAAGACAAGCAAGGAGCCCCATTCTCTGTGCCTCTGTGCGAGTAGTGCCATGGGCAGATGAGGCTGAGCAACAGCTTTCCAGGCTAGCCCCTTCTGGCTGCCAGCTATCTGCAGACGTTCGCTCTTTCGGAGCAGGGCTGCGAAAGGAGCCTCGCTGGGATACCAACTTTCCCAGGGTACGTTTGAAGTTTCAAGTAGCAAGATGAGCAAGCAGCCCCATTCTCTGTGCCTCTATGCGAACAGTGCCATGGGCAGATGAGGCTAAGCAACAGCTTTCCAGGCTAGCACCTTCTGGCTGCCAGCTATCTGCAGACGTCCGCACTTTCGGAGCAGGGCTGCGAAAGGAGCCTGGCTGGGACACCAACTTTCCCAGCATGCGTTTGAAGTTTGAGGTGGCAAGACAAGCAAGCAGCCCCATTCTCTGTGCCTCTGTGCGAGTAGTGCCATGGGCAGATGAGGCTGAGCAACAGCTTTCCAGGCTAGCCCCTTCTGGCTGCCAGCTATCTGCAGACGTTCGCACTTTCGGAGCAGGGCTGCGAAAGGAGCCTGGCTGGGACACCATCTTTCCCAGCATGCGTTTGAAGTTTGAGGTGGCAAGACAAGCAAGCAGCCCCATTCTCTGTGCCTCTGTGCGAGCACTGCCATGGGCAGATGAGGCTGAGCAACAGCTTTCCAGGCTAGCACCTTCTGGCTGCCAGCTATCTGCAGACGTTCGCACTTTCGGAGCAGGGCTGTGATAGGAGCCTGGCAGGGACACCACCATTCCCAGCATGCATTTGAAGTTTCAAGTGGCAAGATAAGCAAGCAGCCCCATTCTCTGTGCCTCTATGCGAACAGAGCCATGGGCAGATGAGGCTGAGCAACAGCTTTCCAGGGTAGCCACTTCTGGCTGCCAGCTATCTGCAGACTTTCGCATTTCAAGAGCAGGGATGCGAAAGGAGCCTAGCAGGTACACCATCTTTCCCAGGCTACGTTTGAAGTTTGAGGTGGCAAGACAAGCAAGGAGCCCCATTCTCTGTGCCTCTGTGCGAGTAGTGCCATGGGCAGATGAGGCTGAGCAACAGCTTTCCAGGCTAGCACCTTCTGGCTGCCAGCTATCTGCAGACGTCCGCACTTTCGGAGCAGGGCTGCGAAAGGAGCCTAGCCGGTACACCATCTTTCCCAGGCTATGTTTGAAGTTTGAGGTGGCAAGATAAGCAAGCAGCCCCATTCTCTGTGCCTCTGTGCGAGCACTGCCATGGGCAGATGAGGCTGAGCAACAGCTTTCCAGGCTAGCCCCTTCTGGCTGCCAGCTATCTGCAGACGTTCGCACTTTCGGAGCAGGGCTGCGAAAGGAGCCTGGCTGGGACACCATCTTTCCCAGCATGCGTTTGAAGTTTGAGGTGGCAAGACAAGCAAGCAGCCCCATTCTCTGTGCCTCTGTGCGAGCACTGCCATGGGCAGATGAGGCTGAGCAACAGCTTTCCAGGCTAGCCCCTTCTGCCTGCCAGCTATCTGCAGACGTTCGCACTTTCGGAGCAGGGCTGCGAAAGGAGCCTGGCTGGGACACCATCTTTCCCAGCATGCGTTTGAAGTTTGAGGTGGCAAGACAAGCAAGCAGCCCCATTCTCTGTGCCTCTGTGCGAGCAGTGCCATGGGCAGATGAGGCTGAGCAACAGCTTTCCAGGATAGCCCCTTCTGCCTGCCAGCTATCTGCAGACGTTCGCACTTTCGGAGCAGGGCTGTGATAGGAGCCTGACAGGGACACCACCATTCCCAGCATGCGTTTGAAGTTTCAAGTGGCAAGATAAGCAAGCAGCCCCATTCTCTGTGCCTCTGTGCGAGCACTGCCATGGGCAGATGAGGCTGAGCAACAGCTTTCCAGGCTAGCCACTTCTGGCTGCCAGCTATCTGCAGACTTTCGCATTTCAAGAGCAGGGATGCGAAAGGAGCCTAGCAGGTACACCATCTTTCCCAGGCTACGTTTGAAGTTTGAGGTGGCAAGACAAGCAAGGAGCCCCATTCTCTGTGCCTCTGTGCGAGTAGTGCCATGGGCAGATGAGGCTGAGCAACAGCTTTCCAGGCTAGCACCTTCTGGCTGCCAGCTATCTGCAGACGTTCGCACTTTCGGAGCAGGGCTGCGAAAGGAGCCTGGCAGGTACACCATCTTTCCCAGGCTACGTTTGAAGTTTGAGGTGGCAAGATAAGCAAGCAGCCCCATTCTCTGTGCCTCTGTGCGAGCAGTGCCATGGGCAGATGAGGCTGAGCAACAGCTTTCCAGGATAGCACCTTCTGGCTGCCAGCTATCTGCAGACGTCCGCACTTTCGGAGCAGGGCTGTGATAGGAGCCTGACAGGGACACCACCATTCCCAGCATGCGTTTGAAGTTTCAAGTGGCAAGATGAACAAGCAGCCCCATTCTCTGTGCCTCCATGCGAACAGTGCCATGGGTAGATGAGGCTGAGAAACAGCTTTCCAGGCTAGCCACTTCTGGCTGCCAGCTATCTGCAGACGTTCGCACTTTCGGAGCAGGGCTGCGAAAGGAGCCTGGCTGGGACACCACCTTTCCCAGGCTACGTTTGAAGTTTGAGGTGGCAAGACAAGCAAGCAGCCCCATTCTCTGTGCCTGTGTGCGAGCACTGCCATGGGCAGATGAGGCTGAGCAACAGCTTTCCAGGCTAGCCACTTCTGGCTGCCAGCTATCTGCAGACGTTCGCATTTCAAGAGCAGGGCTGCGAAAGAAGCCAGCAGGCACACCACCTTTCCCAGGCTACATTTGAAGTTTGAGGTGGCAAGACAAGCAAGGAGCCCCATTCTCTGTGCCTCTGTGCGAGCAGTGCCATGGGCAGATGAGGCTGAGCAACAGCTTTCCAGGATAGCACCTTCTGGCTGCCAGGTATCTGCAGACGTCTGCACTTTCGGAGCAGGGCTGCGAAAGGAGCCTGGCAGGGACACCACCATTCCCAGCATGCGTTTGAAGTTTCAAGTAGCAAGATGAGCAAGCAGCCCCATTCTCTGTGCCTCTGTGCGAACAGTGCCATGGGCAGATGAGGCTGAGCAACGGCTTTCCAGGCTAGCACCTTCTGCCTGCCAGCTATCTGCAGACGTTCGCATTTCAAGAGCAGGGCTGCGAAAGGAGCCTAGCAGGTACACCATCTTTCCCAGGCTACATTTGAAGTTTGAGGTGGCAAGACAAGCAAGGAGCCCCATTCTCTGTGCCTCTGTGCGAGCACTGCCATGGGCAGATGAGGCTGAGCAACAGCTTTCCAGGATAGCACCTTCTGGCTGCCAGCTATCTGCAGACGTCCGCACTTTCGGAGCAGGGCTGCGAAAGGAGCCTGGCTGGGACACCATCTTTCCCAGGCTACGTTTGAAGTTTGAGGTGGCAAGATAAGCAAGCAGCCCCATTCTCTGTGCCTCTGTGCGAGCAGTGCCATGGGCAGATGAGGCTGAGCAACAGCTTTCCAGGATAGCACCTTCTGGCTGCCAGCTATCTGCAGACGTCCGCACTTTCGGAGCAGGGCTGTGATAGGAGCCTGACAGGGACACCACCATTCCCAGCATGCGTTTGAAGTTTCAAGTGGCAAGATGAACAAGCAGCCCCATTCTCTGTGCCTCCATGCGAACAGTGCCATGGGTAGATGAGGCTGAGAAACAGCTTTCCAGGCTAGCCACTTCTGGCTGCCAGCTATCTGCAGACGTTCGCACTTTCGGAGCAGGGCTGCGAAAGGAGCCTGGCTGGGACACCACCTTTCCCAGGCTACGTTTGAAGTTTGAGGTGGCAAGACAAGCAAGCAGCCCCATTCTCTGTGCCTCTGTGCGAGCACTGCCATGGGCAGATGAGGCTGAGCAACAGCTTTCCAGGCTAGCACCTTCTGGCTGCCAGCTATCTGCAGACGTTCGCACTTTCGCAGCAGGGCTGCGAAAGGAGCCTGGCTGGGACACCAACATACCCAGGCTATGTTTGAAGTTTGAGGTGGCAAGACAAGCAAGCAGCCCCATTCTCTGTGCCTCTGTGCGAGCACTGCCATGGGCAGATGAGGCTGAGCAACAGCTTTCCAGGCTAGCCCCTTCTGGCTGCCAGCTATCTGCAGACGTTCGCACTTTCGGAGCAGGGCTGTGATAGGAGCCTGGCAGGGACACCACCATTCCCAGCATGCGTTTGAAGTTTGAGGTGGCAAGACAAGCAAGGAGCCCCATTCTCTGTGCCTCTGTGCGAGTAGTGCCATGGGCAGATGAGGCTGAGCAACAGCTTTCCAGGCTAGCCCCTTCTGGCTGCCAGCTATCTGCAGACGTTCGCACTTTCGGAGCAGGGCTGCGAAAGGAGCCTCGCTGGGACACCAACTTTCCCAGGCTACGTTTGAAGTTTCAAGTAGCAAGATGAGCAAGCAGCCCCATTCTCTGTGCCTCTGTGCGAGCAGTGCCATGGGCAGATGAGGCTGAGCAACAGCTTTCCAGGCTAGCACCTTCTGGCTGCCAGCTATCTGCAGACGTCCGCACTTTCGGAGCAGGGCTGCGAAAGGAGCCTGGCTGGGACACCAACTTTCCCAGGCTACGTTTGAAGTTTGAGGTGGCAAGACAAGCAAGCAGCCCCATTCTCTGTGCCTCTGTGCGAGCACTGCCATGGGCAGATGAGGCTGAGCAACAGCTTTCCAGGCTAGCACCTTCTGGCTGCCAGCTATCTGCAGACTTTCGCATTTCAAGAGCAGGGATGCGAAAGGAGCCTAGCAGGTACACCATCTTTCCCAGGCTACGTTTGAAGTTTGAGGTGGCAAGACAAGCAAGGAGCCCCATTCTCTGTGCCTCTGTGCGAGTAGTGCCATGGGCAGATGAGGCTGAGCAACAGCTTTCCAGGCTAGCACCTTCTGGCTGCCAGCTATCTGCAGACGTTCGCACTTTCGAGGCAGGGCTGCGAAAGGAGCCTCGCTGGGACACCAACTTTCACAGGTTACGTTTGAAGTTTGAGGTGGCAAGACAAGCAAGCAGCCCCATACTCTGTGCCTGTGTGCGAGCACTGCCATGGGCAGATGAGGCTGAGCAACAGCTTTCCAGGATAGCCCCTTCTGCCTGCCAGCTATCTGCAGACGTTCGCACTTTCGGAGCAGGGCTGTGATAGGAGCCTGGCAGGGACACCACCATTCCCAGCATGCGTTTGAAGTTTCAAGTAGCAAGATGAGCAAGCAGCCCCATTCTCTGTGCCTCTGTGCGAGCAGTGCCATGGGCAGATGAGGCTGAGCAACGGCTTTCCAGGCTAGCACCTTCTGCCTGCCAGCTATCTGCAGACGTTCGCATTTCAAGAGCAGGGCTGCGAAAGGAGCCTAGCAGGTACACCATCATTCCCAGGCTACATTTGAAGTTTGAGGTGGCAAGACAAGCAAGGAGCCCCATACTCTGTGCCTGTGTGCGAGCACTGCCATGGGCAGATGAGGCTGAGCAACAGCTTTCCAGGATAGCCCCTTCTGCCTGCCAGCTATCTGCAGACGTTCGCACTTTCGGAGCAGGGCTGTGATAGGAGCCTGGCAGGGACACCACCATTCCCAGCATGCGTTTGAAGTTTCAAGTAGCAAGATGAGCAAGCAGCCCCATTCTCTGTGCCTCTGTGCGAGCAGTGCCATGGGCAGATGAGGCTGAGCAACGGCTTTCCAGGCTAGCACCTTCTGCCTGCCAGCTATCTGCAGACGTTCGCATTTCAAGAGCAGGGCTGCGAAAGGAGCCTCGCTGGGACACCAACTTTCACAGGTTACGTTTGAAGTTTGAGGTGGCAAGACAAGCAAGCAGCCCCATACTCTGTGCCTGTGTGCGAGCACTGCCATGGGCAGATGAGGCTGAGCAACAGCTTTCCAGGATAGCCCCTTCTGCCTGCCAGCTATCTGCAGACGTTCGCACTTTCGGAGCAGGGCTGTGATAGGAGCCTGGCAGGGACACCACCATTCCCAGCATGCGTTTGAAGTTTCAAGTAGCAAGATGAGCAAGCAGCCCCATTCTCTGTGCCTCTGTGCGAGCAGTCGCATGGGCAGATGAGGCTGAGCAACGGCTTTCCAGGCTAGCACCTTCTGCCTGCCAGCTATCTGCAGACGTTCGCATTTGTTTTGGTTTCGGCTGCCGCCGGCAACAAAAGCGCCACGCGGCCGCCCCTCCCCCCGCCGGCGTGCGGAGGAGAATGGAAAGAAAGAGGCAGAAACTGGTGGGTCGGGATAAGGGCAGTTTAACAGAACAGCAAACAGAGGGAAAACAGGAACAACAACGATACAGATAAGGAGAAAACACAACCACGAACCGTACACAGCCGCTCTCCCGAAACCGGACCGGCGCTGCGCCCGCCCAAGCCGCGAGAGCCTTCCCGCCGCACCGCTCCCCCCCCCACCGGAACCCAGCCTGACGTCACATGGTATGGAATACCCGGCTCTGTATGGCCAGGTGGGGTCAGCCCCCACCCCCCGGCTGTGCCCCTTCCTGGAGTTCGGTGAAAATTAACCCTGTTCTGGCCAAACCCAGGACATTATCCACCCCTTATTCCATACCATCTACGTCATGCCCAGGTCCCCCACTGTCCGGTTGATCACCACCACTTCTCCTGTCTCCAGATATCATTCCTTTAGTCTATGGATCATCACTCTAAAGTGTCCATTGAGTTCATTTAATCCATGACTTCGGGCTCCATCTGTCATTATGGTCTTCCGTGGCAGGGGAGGTGATGTGTGGTGATGGGCGGTCGCTTGCTGCATCCGGAGCTCACGGCTGATGTATCTGGTGCAGCCCGTGCCCACAGTCTGCAGGAGATGTTGATCTTGATGAAGTTGCTGGATGCCAGTTGTTGAAAACCAGGTCCAGTTCCATCATCGCTGTGCTCTGCTAGGTTTTCATTGAAAAAGTCCATCCTTCTTTAATCTGGACGATTCTTACTATGCTACTACTGGTACAAAATATAACAATTATAACAGTGATAACAGACAGTGACAGGGTTATTTAACAACTAACTTTATACAATTTATTTATGGACTATTCTCGCCCAAAATTAAATCCCCATGAGGTACACATCGGACTTCCCCATCCTTCCGCATTACCCACCAGGTACACCCAGGTCCTTGAGCAAAAGCAATCCCGCGGACGGGCTTGCCTTTGCCCGAGGCAGGACTGACCCAAACCGTCTTCCCTAACATGTTCCGCATGTGCACTACAGGGACTTTATCCCCTTCTACTGGGCGCTGAGGTTTTGACTGGGCAGGACCAGCCCGGTTGGTGGACCCTCTGGTGTTAACCAACCAGGTGGCCTTTGCTAAATGGGCATCCCAATTTTTGAAAGTCCCACCCCCCATTGCCCTCAAAGTGGTTTTTAGCAGCCCATTGTAACGTTCGATCTTTCCCGAGGCTGGTGCATGGTAGGGGATATGATACACCCACTCAATGCCGTGTTCTTTGGCCCAGGTGTCTATGAGGCTGTTGCGAAAGTGAGTCCCGTTGTCCGACTCGATTCTTTCGGGAGTGCCATGTCGCCACAGGACTTGTTTTTCCAGGCCCAGGATGGTATTCCGGGCAGTGGCATGGGGCACAGGGTAGGTTTCCAGCCATCCGGTGGTGGCCTCCACCATTGTGAGCACATAGCGCTTGCCTTGGCGGGTTTGCGGCAGTGTGATGTAGTCAATCTGCCAAGCCTCCCCATATTTATATTTTAGCCATCGTCCTCCATACCACTGAGGCTTTACCCGCTTGGCTTGCTTGATTGCAGCGCATGTCTCACATTCATGGATAACCTGTGCAATAGTGTCCATGGTCAAGTCCACCCCTCGGTCACGAGCCCATCTGTATGTCGCGTCTCTTCCTTGGTGGCCCGAGGTGTCATGGGCCCACCGAGCTATAAAGAGTTCACCCTTATGTTGCCAGTCCAGATCCACCTGAGCCACTTCAATCTTAGCAGCCTGATCTACCTGGTGGTTGTTTTGATGTTCTTCAGTGGCCCGACTCTTAGGGACGTGGGCGTCCACGTGACGGACTTTTACAGCCAACTGCTCTAGCCGGGCAGCAATATCTTGCCACAATGGGGCAGCCCAGATAGGTTTGCCTCTGCGCTGCCAGTTGTTCTTCTTCCATTGCTGCAGCCACCCCCACAAGGCATTGGCCACCATCCAAGAGTCGGTGTAAAGATAGAGCACTGGCCACTTCTCTCGACTGGCAATGTCTAAAGCCAGCTGGATGGCTTTCACCTCTGCAAACTGGCTCGACTCACCTTCTCCCTCGGCAGTTTCCGCGACTTGTCGTGTAGGGCTCCATACAGCAGCCTTCCACCTCCGCTGCTTCCCCACAATGCGACAGGACCCATCCGTGAACAGGGCATACTGTTTCTTATCTTCTGGCAGCTGGTTATACAGTGGGGCCTCTTCAGCACGTGTCACCTCCTCCTCTGGCGATGCTCCAAAATCTTTGCCTTCTGGCCAGTCCATGATTACCTCCAGAATTCCTGGGCGACTGGGGTTTCCCATTCGGGCACGCTGGGTGATCAGAGCGACCCACTTACTCCACGTAGCATCGGTGGCATGATGCGTAGAGGGGACCCTCTCTTTGAACATCCAGCCCAGGACCGGCAATCGTGGTGCTAGGAAGAGCTGTGCTTCAGTGCCGACCACTTCTGAAGCAGCTCGAACGCCTTCATATGCTGCCAGAATCTCTTTTTCAGTGGGAGTATAGCGGGCCTCGGATCCTTTGTATCCCCGGCTCCAGAACCCCAGGGGTCGACCTCGAGTCTCCCCTGGTGCTTTCTGCCAGAGACTCCAGGTTGGGCCATTCTCCCCAGCTGCGGTGTAGAGCACGTTTTTAACATCTTGCCCTGACCGGACTGGACCAAGGGCTACGGCATGAACTATCTCCCGTTTAATCTGTTCAAATGCCTGTCGTTGCTCAGGGCCCCATTCAAAATCATTCTTCTTCCGGGTCACGTGGTACAGAGGACTCACAATTTGGCTGTAATTTGGGATGTGCATCCTCCAAAAACCCACAACACCCAGGAAGGTCTGTGCTTCCTTTTTGCTGGTTGGTGGAGACATAGCTGCTATTTTGTTGATGACATCCATTGGGATTTGACGGCGCCCATCCTGCCATTTTATTCCCAAAAACTGGATCTCTTGAGCAGGTCCCTTGACTTTACTTCGCTTAATGGCGAAACCGGCTTTCAGAAGGATCTGAACTATTTTCTCCCCTTTCTCAAAAACTTCCTCCGCTGTGTCGCCCCATATAATGATGTCATCGATGTACTGCAGATGTTCTGGGGCTTCACCCTTTTCCAGCGCAGTCTGGATTAGTCCATGGCAAATGGTGGGACTGTGTTTCCACCCCTGGGGCAGTCGATTCCAGGTGTACTGGATGCCCCTCCAGGTGAAAGCAAACTGTGGCCTGCACTCTGCTGCCAAAGGGATGGAGAAGAATGCATTAGCGATGTCAATTGTAGCATACCACTTGGCTGCCTTTGACTCCAGCTGATATTGAAGTTCTAGCATGTCTGGCACAGCAGCACTCAGCGGTGGTGTGACTTCATTCAGGCCACGGTAGTCTATTGTCAGTCTCCACTCTCCAGTAGATTTTCTCACTGGCCATATGGGACTATTAAAGGGTGAGTGAGTTTTGCTGATCACTCCTTGACTCTCCAGTTGACGGATCAGCTGATGAATGGGGAGAAGGGAGTCTTGGTTGGTACGATACTGTCGCCGGTGCACCGTTGTGGTCGCGATGGGTACCTGTTGTTCTTCAACCCTCAGCAACCCCACAACGGAAGGATCCTCCGAGAGACCAGGCAAAATGGACAGCTGTTTAATTTCTTCCGTCTCCACAGCAGCTATGCCAAAAGCCCACCGATACCCCTTTGGGTCCTTGAAATAGCCTCTCCTAAGATAGTCTATCCCAAGGATGCACGGAGCCTCGGGGCCAGTTACAATGGGGTGCTTCTGCCAGTCCTGCCCAGTGAGGCTCACTTCAGCCTCCAGTACACTCAGCTCTTGGGACCCCCCTGTCACTCCCGAAATGCAAATGGGCTCTGACCCTTTGAACTCTGATGGCATTAAAGTACACTGTGCACCAGTGTCCACTAGAGCTTTATACTCTTGTGGATCTGACGTGCCAGGCCACCGAATCCACACCGTCCAATAGACACGGTTGTCCCTTTCCTCCACCTGGCTGGAGGCAGGGCCCCTCTAATCCTCGTCAGAGAAATTGCTGCTCACCTGCTGTAAAAATGACTTGGAGGTCCCCTCCAGAGGATCAGAATCAAGGTCAAACTTTCTACCTGGTCTGGAGAGCTGGCTTTTAGAAACTGGAGCGGCATTTTTCCTAACAGAGTCCCCTTTTGTGATTGTTTTACCTCGCAACTCACGTACTCGTGCCTCTAGACTTGAGGTGGGTTTTCCATCCCACTTCCTCATGTCCTCTCCGTGGTCACGCAGGTAAAACCACAGGGTGCCCCGGGGTGTATAGCCTCTGTATTCCCTCTCCTGAGCAGAGAAACGCCTGCCCCTAATAGCTGAGATGCGGGCCCGCACAGGTGGGGAGTAGGACATATCCTCTTTGAATTGCTGGAACTGTCGGGACAGTTTATTCACAGCTGAGACAAGGGAGGAAGAGAGACTTTCCTCATATTGGCGGAGTCTGACAGCCACCTCATCCACTGTTGGTGCGTCTTTACCTTTCCAGTTTACAACTGCCAGTGAGTTGGCATGCGAGGAGGGTGCACTCCGCACAAACTTCCTCCACATGGATTGTGAGCACTGGAGTTCATCTGGGTCTGTGGGTACCTGCTCATCGTCTGTGTCACAGTAAACCAGCTCCCGCACAGCTAATTCCCTCAAGTACTGAATACCCCTTTCCATATTGGTCCACTTGCCAGGATAGCATACAAAATCGTCACTGAAGGGGTACCTCTCCCTCACCCCCGACAGAAGTCTCCTCCAGAGGCTGAGGACTTGTTCCTTTTTCCCAATGGCCTTGTCAATGCCCCCATCCCTGGCCAGGGATCCCAGCTGCTTGGCTTCCTTGCCCTCTAATTCCAAGCTGCTAGCCCCGTTATCCCAGCACCGCAGCAGCCAGGTGGCAATGTGCTCGCCTGGGTGGCGGCTGAAATCTTTGCGCATGTCTCGCAGCTCGCTCAGGGACAGGGACCGGGTGATGATCTCTGTCTCTATCTCCCGTGATGACCCTGGCTCATCGTCATCCCTCCCAGAGCGATCTGCTCTCTTTGCATCTTTCTTTAGTTTTACAGGGGCGACTGCTACGGGCACAGGTTGGTCACTGGGCTCAGCTGCGATGCCTGCGGCTGGAGCTGGGGCTGGAGCAGCTGCTGTGCCTGCCAGGGAAGCCGAGGCAGACCCTGCAGTTGTGGCAGCGGCGGTGCCAGTCTGGGGGGCTGTGACTGCCTGCTGGGCTGGAGGGGCTGCAGGGCCGGCTGGGGGGGCAGCGCCAGCTGCAGTGCCTGCCGCTTCGCTTCCCCCCCTTTCCCCTTTAAGGCACTGAACAGTGTTGAACATGGCTCGGTAGGCATGGGCCAGACCCCAGCACATTGTGGTGATCTGTGTCTCTCTGGAGTTCCCAGGGTGGCAGCACACTTTTTTCAGATATTTTACCAGATTATCCGGATTCTGTATTTGTTCAGGGGTGAGTTTAAAACACACCGGTGGTGCCCACTGCTCTAGACATCTGCCCATGCTGTCCCACACACCCAGCCACTCACAGCTATCCAGCCCCGGGGCAGGTCTCTGCAGGATGTTCTTAACGACTTGCTTAACCCTAAACAAAACCCAGAACCCGTTCAGCAGGCAGAACAAAAGGAGAGTGCTGCCCTGAGCATCCCACGGGTACTCGAAATTCTCAAAAGCAGTTAGGACCAGCCTGAGGAAGAGAGGGGGGGCGAAAGAGTGGGGGAAGGTATCCCCTTCGGCTTTCCCCACAGACTGGGTTTGATTATTAACAAAATCTAAGACATAGGATCCGAGGTACGGAAATGACCGCAGTGCCGCATGCAAATACAAGACTAATTTCATGCACAGTGATGTTATCATATCATAAGTCGATATCGTAAGGTAGAGCAAAATCATCATCCTGATCTTTTTCCCAGCGATGATGAACAGCATGGCAGTAAACACATACAGCAAGTAAGGATTTACGTAGCACAGATATTTGATCAAAGTCAGAAACATTTTTACCGGCGACTTTAACTAGCACAGTAAATGCGTATAATAAATTTTAACAAAATCTATGAAAGCAGTTTTAACACCCGCTGCTCAGCCCTGCCGTTATCCCCGCTCCACGTCTGGGCGCCAATTAAATGTTTTGGTTTCGGCTGCCGCCGGCAACAAAAGCGCCACGCGGCCGCCCCTCCCCCCGCCGGCGTGCGGAGGAGAATGGAAAGAAAGAGGCAGAAACTGGTGGGTCGGGATAAGGGCAGTTTAACAGAACAGCAAACAGAGGGAAAACAGGAACAACAACGATACAGATAAGGAGAAAACACAACCACGAACCGTACACAGCCGCTCTCCCGAAACCGGACCGGCGCTGCGCCCGCCCAAGCCGCGAGAGCCTTCCCGCCGCACCGCTCCCCCCCCCACCGGAACCCAGCCTGACGTCACATGGTATGGAATACCCGGCTCTGTATGGCCAGGTGGGGTCAGCCCCCACCCCCCGGCTGTGCCCCTTCCTGGAGTTCGGTGAAAATTAACCCTGTTCTGGCCAAACCCAGGACATTATTTCAAGAGCAGGGCTGCGAAAGGAGCCTAGCAGGTACACCACCTTTCCCAGGGTACATTTGAAGTTTGAGGTGGCAAGACAAGCAAGCAGCCCCATTCTCTGTGCCTCTGTGCGAGCACTGCCATGGGCAGATGAGGCTGAGCAACAGCTTTCCAACTAGCCCCTTCTGGCTGCCAGCTATCTGCAGACGTTCGCACTTTCGGAGCAGGGCTGCGAAAGGAGCCTGGCTGGGACACCAACATACCCAGGCTATGTTTGAAGTTTGAGGTGGCAAGACAAGCAAGCAGCCCCATTCTCTGTGCCTCTGTGCGAGCACTGCCATGGGCAGATGAGGCTGAGCAACAGCTTTCCAGTCTAGCCCCTTCTGGCTGCCAGCTATCTGCAGACGTTCGCTCTTTCGGAGCAGGGCTGCGAAAGGAGCCTCGCTGGGACACCAACTTTCCCAGGGTACGTTTGAAGTTTCAAGTAGCAAGATGAGCAAGCAGCCCCATTCTCTGTGCCTCTATGCGAACAGTGCCATGGGCAGATGAGGCTGAGCAACAGCTTTCCAGGCTAGCACCTTCTGGCTGCCAGCTATCTGCAGACGTCCGCACTTTCGGAGCAGGGCTGCGAAAGGAGCCTGGCTGGGACACCAACTTTCCCAGCATGCGTTTGAAGTTTGAGGTGGCAAGACAAGCAAGCAGCCCCATTCTCTGTGCCTCTGTGCGAGTAGTGCCATGGGCAGATGAGGCTGAGCAACAGCTTTCCAGGCTAGCCCCTTCTGGCTGCCAGCTATCTGCAGACGTTCACACTTTCGGAGCAGGGCTGCGAAAGGAGCCTGGCTGGGACACCATCTTTCCCAGCATGCGTTTGAAGTTTGAGGTGGCAAGACAAGCAAGCAGCCCCATTCTCTGTGCCTCTGTGCGAGCACTGCCATGGGCAGATGAGGCTGAGCAACAGCTTTCCAGGATAGCCCCTTCTGGCTGCCAGCTATCTGCAGACGTTCGCACTTTCGGAGCAGGGCTGTGATAGGAGCCTGGCAGGGACACCACCATTCCCAGCATGCATTTGAAGTTTCAAGTGGCAAGATAAGCAAGCAGCCCCATTCTCTGTGCCTCTATGCGAACAGAGCCATGGGCAGATGAGGCTGAGCAACAGCTTTCCAGGGTAGCACCTTCTGGCTGCCAGCTATCTGCAGACTTTCGCATTTCAAGAGCAGGGATGCGAAAGGAGCCTAGCAGGTACACCATCTTTCCCAGCCTACGTTTGAAGTTTGAGGTGGCAAGACAAGCAAGGAGCCCCATTCTCTGTGCCTCTGTGCGAGTAGTGCCATGGGCAGATGAGGCTGAGCAACAGCTTTCCAGGCTAGCACCTTCTGGCTGCCAGCTATCTGCAGACGTCCGCACTTTCGGAGCAGGGCTGCGAAAGGAGCCTAGCCGGTACACCATCTTTCCCAGGCTACGTTTGAAGTTTGAGGTGGCAAGATAAGCAAGCAGCCCCATTCTCTGTGCCTCTGTGCGAGCAGTGCCATGGGCAGATGAGGCTGAGCAACAGCTTTCCAGGATAGCCCCTTCTGGCTGCCAGCTATCTGCAGACGTCCGCACTTTCGGAGCAGGGCTGCGAAAGGAGCCTGGCTGGGACACCAACTTTCCCAGCATGCGTTTGAAGTTTGAGGTGGCAAGACAAGCAAGCAGCCCCATTCTCTGTGCCTCTGTGCGAGCAGTGCCATGGGCAGATGAGGCTGAGCAACAGCTTTCCAGGCTAGCACCTTCTGGCTGCCAGCTATCTGCAGACGTTCGCACTTTCGGAGCAGGGCTGCGAAAGGAGCCTGGCTGGGACACCACCATTCCCAGCATGCGTTTGAAGTTTCAAGTAGCAAGATGAGCAAGCAGCCCCATTCTCTGTGACTCTGTGCGAGTAGTGCCATGGGCAGATGAGGCTGAGCAACGGCTTTCCAGGCTAGCACCTCTGGCTGCCAGCTATCTGCAGACGTTCGCATTTCAAGAGCAGAGCTGCGAATGGAGCCTAGCAGGTACACCATCTTTCCCAGGGTACATTTGAAGTTTGAGGTGGCAAGACAAGCAAGGAGCCCCATTCTCTGTGCCTCTGTGCGAGCAGTGCCATGGGCAGATGAGGCTGAGCAACAGCTTTCCAGGCTAGCACCTTCTGGCTGCCAGCTATCTGCAGACGTTCGCATTTCAAGAGCAGGGATGCGAAAGGAGCCTAGCCGGTACACCATCTTTCCCAGGCTACGTTTGAAGTTTGAGGTGGCAAGATAAGCAAGCAGCCCCATTCTCTGTGCCTCTGTGCGAGCAGTGCCATGGGCAGATGAGGCTGAGCAACAGCTTTCCAGGCTAGCACCTTCTGGCTGCCAGCTATCTGCAGACGTTCGCACTTTCGGAGCAGGGCTGCGAAAGGAGCCTGGCTGGGACACCAACTTTCCCAGGCTACGTTTGAAGTTTGAGGTGGCAAGACAAGCAAGCAGCCCCATTCTCTGTGCCTCTGTGCGAGCACTGCCATGGGCAGATGAGGCTGAGCAACAGCTTTCCAGGCTAGCCCCTTCTGGCTGCCAGCTATCTGCAGACGTTCGCACTTTCGGAGCAGGGCTGTGATAGGAGCCTAGCAGGTACACCATCTTTCCCAGGCTACGTTTGAAGTTTGAGGTGGCAAGATAAGCAAGCAGCCCCATTCTCTGTGCCTCTGTGCGAGCAGTGCCATGGGCAGATGAGGCTGAGCAACAGCTTTCCAGGCTAGCACCTTCTGGCTGCCAGCTATCTGCAGACGTTCGCACTTTCGGAGCAGGGCTGTGATAGGAGCCTGGCAGGGACACCACCATTCCCAGCATGCGTTTGAAGTTTCAAGTGGCAAGATAAGCAAGGAGCCCCATTCTCCGTGCCTCTGTGCGAGCACTGCCATGGGTAGATGAGGCTGAGCAACAGCTTTCCAGGCTAGCACCTTCTGGCTGCCAGCTATCTGCAGACGTTCGCACTTTCGGAGCAGGGCTGCGAAAGGAGCCTCGCTGGGACACCAACTTTCACAGGTTACGTTTGAAGTTTGAGGTGGCAAGACAAGCAAGCAGCCCCATACTCTGTGCCTCTGTGCGAGCACTGCCATGGGCAGATGAGGCTGAGCAACAGCTTTCCAGGATAGCCTCTTCTGCCTGCCATCTATCTGCAGACGTTCGCACTTTCGGAGCAGGGCTGTGATAGGAGCCTGGCAGGGACACCACCATTCCCAGCATGCGTTTGAAGTTTCAAGTAGCAAGATGAGCAAGCAGCCCCATTCTCTGTGCCTCTGTGCGAGCAGTCGCATGGGCAGATGAGGCTGAGCAACGGCTTTCCAGGCTAGCACCTTCTGCCTGCCAGCTATCTGCAGACGTTCGCATTTCAAGAGCAGGGCTGCGAAAGGAGCCTAGCAGGTACACCACCTTTCCCAGGGTACATTTGAAGTTTGAGGTGGCAAGACAAGCAAGGAGCCCCATTCTCTGTGCCTATGTGCGAGCAGTGCCATGGGCAGATGAGGCTGAGCAACAGCTTTCCAGGCTAGCACCTTCTGGCTGCCAGCTATCTGCAGACGTTCGCACTTTCGGAGCAGGGCTGCGAAAGGAGCCTGTCTGGGACACCACCATTCCCAGCATGCGTTTGAAGTTTCAAGTAGCAAGATGAGCAAGCAGCCCCATTCTCTGTGACTCTGTGCGAGCGCTGCCATGGGCAGATGAGGCTGAGCAACGGCTTTCCAGGCTAGCACCTTCTGGCTGCCAGCTATCTGCAGACGTTCGCATTTCAAGAGCAGAGCTGCGAATGGAGCCTAGCAGGTACACCATCTTTCCCAGCATGCGTTTGAAGTTTGAGGTGGCAAGACAAGCAAGGAGCCCCATTCTCTGTGCCTCTGTGCGAGCACTGCCATGGGCAGATGAGGCTGAGCAACAGCTTTCCAGGCTAGCACCTTCTGGCTGCCAGCTATCTGCAGACGTTCGCACTTTCGGAGCAGGGCTGCGAATGGAGCCTAGCAGGTACACCATCTTTCCCTGGCTACGTTTGAAGTTTGAGGTGGCAAGACAAGCAAGCAGCCCCATTCTCTTTGCCTCTGTGCGAGCAGTGCCATGGGCAGATGAGGCTGAGCAACAGCTTTCCAGGCTAGCACCTTCTGGCTGCCAGCTATCTGCAGACGTTCGCACTTTCGGAGCAGGGCTGCGAAAGGAGCCTGGCTGGGACAACAACTTTCCCAGGCTACTTTTGAAGTTTGAGGTGGCAAGACAAGCAAGCAGCCCCATTCTCTGTGCCTCTGTGCGAGCACTGCCATGGGCAGATGAGGCTGAGCAACAGCTTTCCAGGATAGCCCCTTCTGGCTGCCAGCTATCTGCAGACGTCCGCACTTTCGGAGCAGGGCTGCGAAAGGAGCCTAGCAGGTACACCATCTTTCCCAGGCTACGTTTGAAGTTTGAGGTGGCAAGATAAGCAAGCAGCCCCATTCTCTGTGCCTCTGTGCGAGCAGTGCCATGGGCAGATGAGGCTGAGCAACAGCTTTCCAGGCTAGCACCTTCTGGCTCCCAGCTATCTGCAGACGTTCGCACTTTCGGAGCAGGGCTGTGATAGGAGCCTGGCAGGGACACCACCATTCCCAGCATGCGTTTGAAGTTTCAAGTGGCAAGATAAGCAAGCAGCCCCATTCTCCGTGCCTCTGTGCGAGCACTGCCATGGGTAGATGAGGCTGAGCAACAGCTTTCCAGGCTAGCACCTTCTGGCTGCCAGCTATCTGCAGACATTCGCACTTTCGGAGCAGGGCTGCGAAAGGAGCCTGGCTGGGACACCAGCTTTCCCAGGCTACGTTTCAAGTTTCAGGTGGCAAGACAAGCAAGCAGCCCCATTCTCTGTGCCTCTGTGCGAGCACTGCCATGGGCAGATGAGGCTGAGCAACAGCTTTCCAGGGTAGCCCCTTCTGGCTGCCAGCTATCTGCAGACGTTCGCACTTTCGAGCAGGGCTGTGATAGGAGCCTGGCAGGGACACCACCATTCCCAGCATCCGTTTGAAGTTTCAAGTGGCAAGATAAGCAAGCAGCCCCATTCTCTGTGCCTCTATGCGAACAGTGCCATGGGCAGATGAGGCTGAGCAACAGCTTTCCAGGCTAGCCACTTCTGGCTGCCAGCTATCTGCAGACGTTCGCACTTTCGGAGCAGGGATGCGAAAGGAGCCTCGCTGGGACACCAACTTTCCCAGGCTACGTTTGAAGTTTGAGGTGGCAAGACAAGCAAGGAGCCCCATTCTCTGTGCCTCTGTGCGAGTAGTGCCATGGGCAGATGAGGCTGAGCAACAGCTTTCCAGAATAGCACCTTCTGGCTGCCAGCTATCTGCAGACGTTCGCACTTTCGGAGCAGGGCTGCGAAAGGAGCCTCGCTGGGACACCAACTTTCACAGGTTACGTTTGAAGTTTGAGGTGGCAAGACAAGCAAGCAGCCCCATACTCTGTGCCTCTGTGCGAGCACTGCCATGGGCAGATGAGGCTGAGCAACCGCTTTCCAGGATAGCCCCTTCTGCCTGCCAGCTATCTGCAGACGTTCGCACTTTCGGAGCAGGGCTGTGATAGGAGCCTGGCAGGGACACCACCATTCCCAGCATGCGTTTGAAGTTTCAAGTAGCAAGATGAGCAAGCAGCCCCATTCTCTGTGCCTCTGTGCGAGTAGTGCCATGGGCAGATGAGGCTGAGCAACGGCTTTCCAGGCTAGCACCTTCTGGCTGCCAGCTATCTGCAGACGTTCGCATTTCAAGAGCAGAGCTGCGAATGGACCCTAGCAGGTACACCATCTTTCCCAGGCTACGTTTGAAGTTTGAGGTGGCAAGACAAGCAAGCAGCCCCATTCTCTTTGCCTCTGTGCGAGCAGTGCCATGGGCAGATGAGGCTGAGCAACAGCTTTCCAGGCTAGCACCTTCTGGCTGCCAGCTATCTGCAGACGTTCGCATTTCAAGAGCAGGGCTGCGAAAGGAGCCTAGCCGGTACACCATCTTTCCCAGGTTACGTTTGAAGTTTGAGGTGGCAAGATAAGCAAGCAGCCCCATTCTCTGTGCCTCTGTGCGAGCAGTGCCATGTGCAGATGAGGCTGAGCAACAGCTTTCCAGGCTAGCACCTTCTGGCTGTCAGCTATCTGCAGACGTTCGCACTTTCGGAGCAGGGCTGCGAAAGGAGCCTGGCTGGGACACCAACTTTCCCAGGCTACGTTTGAAGTTTGAGGTGGCAAGACAAGCAAGCAGCCCCATTCTCTTTGCCTCTGTGCGAGCACTGCCATGGGCAGATGAGGCTGAGCAACCGCTTTCCAGGATAGCCCCTTCTGCCTGCCAGCTATCTGCAGACGTTCGCACTTTCGGAGCAGGGCTGTGATAGGAGCCTGGCAGGGACACCACCATTCCCAGCATGCGTTTGAAGTTTCAAGTAGCAAGATGAGCAAGCAGCCCCATTCTCTGTGCCTCTGTGCGAGCAGTGCCATGGGCAGATGAGGCTGAGCAACGGCTTTCCAGGCTAGCACCTTCTGCCTGCCAGCTATCTGCAGACGTTCGCATTTCAAGAGCAGGGCTGCCAAAGGAGCCTAGCAGTTACACCACCTTTCCCAGGCTACATTTGAAGTTTGAGGTGGCAAGACAAGCAAGCAGCCCCATTCTCTGTGCCTCTGTGCGAGCAGTGCCATGGGCAGATGAGGCTGAGCAACAGCTTTCCAGGCTAGCCCCTTCTGGCTGCCAGCTATCTGCAGACGTTCGCACTTTCGGAGCAGGGCTGCGAAAGGAGCCTGGCTGGGACACCAACATACCCAGGCTACGTTTGAAGTTTCAGGTGGCAAGACAAGCAAGCAGCCCCATTCTCTGTGCCTCTGTGCGAGCACTGCCATGGGCAGATGAGGCTGAGCAACAGCTTTCCAGGATAGCCACTTCTGGCTGCCAGCTATCTGCAGACGTTCGCACTTTCGGAGCAGGGCTGTGATAGGAGCCTGGCAGGGACACCACCATTCCCAGCATGCGTTTGAAGTTTGAGGTGGCAAGACAAGCAAGGAGCCCCATTCTCTGTGCCTCTGTGCGAGTAGTGCCATGGGCAGATGAGGCTGAGCAACAGCTTTCCAGGATAGCCCCTTCTGGCTGCCAGCTATCTGCAGACGTTCGCACTTTCGGAGCAGGGCTGTGAAAGGAGCCTCGCTGGGACACCAACTTTCCCAGGCTACGTTTGAAGTTTCAAGTAGCAAGATGAGCAAGCAGCCCCATTCTCTGTGCCTCTGTGCGAGCAGTGCCATGGGCAGATGAGGCTGAGCAACAGCTTTCCAGGGTAGCACCTTCTGGCTGCCAGCTATCTGCAGACGTTCGCACTTTCGGAGCAGGGCTGCGAAAGGAGCCTGGCTGGGACACCAACTTTCCCAGCATGCGTTTGAAGTTTGAGGTGGCAAGACCAGCAAGGAGCCCCATTCTCTGTGCCTCTGTGCGAGCAGTGCCATGGGCAGATGAGGCTGAGCAACAGCTTTCCAGGATAGCCCCTTCTGGCTGCCAGCTATCTGCAGACGTTCGCACTTTCGGAGCAGGGCTGTGATAGGAGCCTGGCAGGGACACCACCATTCCCAGCATGCGTTTGAAGTTTCAAGTGGCAAGATAAGCAAGCAGCCCCATTCTCTGTGCCTCTATGCGAACAGTGCCATGGGCAGATGAGGCTGAGCAACAGCTTTCCAGGCTAGCCACTTCTGGCTGCCAGCTATCTGCAGACTTTCTCATTTCAAGAGCAGGGATGCGAAACGAGCCTAGCAGGTACACCATCTTTCCCAGGCTACGTTTGAAGTTTGAGGTGGCAAGACAAGCAAGGAGCCCCATTCTCTGTGCCTCTGTGCGAGTAGTGCCATGGGCAGATGAGGCTGAGCAACAGCTTTCCAGGCTAGCACCTTCTGGCTGCCAGCTATCTGCAGATGTTCGCACTTTCGGAGCAGGGCTGCGAAAGGAGCCTCGCTGGGACACCAACTTTCACAGGTTACGTTTGAAGTTTGAGGTGGCAAGACAAGCAAGCAGCCCCATACTCTGTGCCTCTGTGCGAGCACTGCCATGGGCAGATGAGGCTGAGCAACAGCTTTCCAGGATAGCCCCTTCTGCCTGCCAGCTATCTGCAGACGTTCGCACTTTCGGAGCAGGGCTGTGATAGGAGCCTGGCAGGGACACCACCATTCCCAGCATGCGTTTGAAGTTTCAAGTAGCAAGATGAGCAAGCAGCCCCATTCTCTGTGCCTCTGTGCGAGCAGTGCCATGGGCAGATGAGGCTGAGCAACGGCTTTCCAGGCTAGCACCTTCTGCCTGCCAGCTATCTGCAGACGTTCGCATTTCAAGAGCAGGGCTGCGAAAGGAGCCTAGCAGGTACACCAACTTTCCCAGCATGCGTTTGAAGTTTGAGGTGGCAAGACAAGCAAGCAGCCCCATTCTCTGTGCCTGTGTGCGAGCACTGCCATGGGCAGATGAGGCTGAGCAACAGCTTTCCAGGCTAGCCCCTTCTGGCTGCCAGCTATCTGCAGACGTTCGCATTTCAAGAGCAGGGCTGCGAAAGGAGCCTAGCAGGTACACCACCTTTCCCAGGCTACATTTGAAGTTTGAGGTGGCAAGACAAGCAAGCAGCCCCATTCTCTGTGCCTCTGTGCGAGCAGTGCCATGGGCAGATGAGGCTGAGCAACAGCTTTCCAGGCTAGCCCCTTCTGGCTGCCAGCTATCTGCAGACGTTCGCACTTTCGGAGCAGGGCTGCGAAAGGAGCCTGGCTGGGACACCAACATACCCAGGCTACGTTTGAAGTTTGAGGTGGCAAGACAAGCAAGCAGCCCCATTCTCTGTGCCTCTGTGCGAGCAGTGCCATGGGCAGATGAGGCTGAGCAACAGCTTTCCAGGATAGCCACTTCTGGCTGCCAGCTATCTGCAGACGTTCGCACTTTCGGAGCAGGGCTGTGATAGGAGCCTGGCAGGGACACCACCATTCCCAGCATGCGTTTGAAGTTTGAGGTGGCAAGACAAGCAAGGAGCCCCATTCTCTGTGCCTCTGTGCGAGTAGTGCCATGGGCAGATGAAGCTGAGCAACAGCTTTCCAGGATAGCCCCTTCTGGCTGCCAGCTATCTGCAGACGTTCGCACTTTCGGAGCAGGGCTGTGAAAGGAGCCTCGCTGGGACACCAACTTTCCCAGGCTACGTTTGAAGTTTCAAGTAGCAAGATGAGCAAGCAGCCCCATTCTCTGTGCCTCTATGCGAACAGTGCCATGGGCAGATGAGGCTGAGCAACAGCTTTCCAGGCTAGCCACTTCTGGCTGCCAGCTATCTGCAGACTTTCTCATTTCAAGAGCAGGGATGCGAAACGAGCCTAGCAGGTACACCACCTTTCCCAGGCTACATTTGAAGTTTGAGGTGGCAAGACAAGCAAGCAGCCCCATTCTCTGTGCCTCTGTGCGAGCAGTGCCATGGGCAGATGAGGCTGAGCAACAGCTTTCCAGGCTAGCCCCTTCTGGCTGCCAGCTATCTGCAGACGTTCGCACTTTCGGAGCAGGGCTGCGAAAGGAGCCTGGCTGGGACACCAACATACCCAGGCTACGTTTGAAGTTTCAGGTGGCAAGACAAGCAAGCAGCCCCATTCTCTGTGCCTCTGTGCGAGCACTGCCATGGGCAGATGAGGCTGAGCAACAGCTTTCCAGGATAGCCCCTTCTGGCTGCCAGCTATCTGCAGACGTTCGCACTTTCGGAGCAGGGCTGTGATAGGAGCCTGGCAGGGACACCACCATTCCCAGCATGCGTTTGAAGTTTGAGGTGGCAAGACAAGCAAGGAGCCCCATTCTCTGTGCCTCTGTGCGAGTAGTGCCATGGGCAGATGAAGCTGAGCAACAGCTTTCCAGGATAGCCCCTTCTGGCTGCCAGCTATCTGCAGACGTTCGCACTTTCGGAGCAGGGCTGTGAAAGGAGCCTCGCTGGGACACCAACTTTCCCAGGCTACGTTTGAAGTTTCAAGTAGCAAGATGAGCAAGCAGCCCCATTCTCTGTGCCTCTGTGCGAGCAGTGCCATGGGCAGATGAGGCTGAGCAACAGCTTTCCAGGGTAGCACCTTCTGGCTGCCAGCTATCTGCAGACGTTCGCACTTTCGGAGCAGGGCTGCGAAAGGAGCCTGGCTGGGACACCAACTTTCCCAGCATGCGTTTGAAGTTTGAGGTGGCAAGACCAGCAAGGAGCCCCATTCTCTGTGCCTCTGTGCGAGCAGTGCCATGGGCAGATGAGGCTGAGCAACAGCTTTCCAGGATAGCCCCTTCTGGCTGCCAGCTATCTGCAGACGTTCGCACTTTCGGAGCAGGGCTGTGATAGGAGCCTGGCAGGGACACCACCATTCCCAGCATGCGTTTGAAGTTTCAAGTGGCAAGATAAGCAAGCAGCCCCATTCTCTGTGCCTCTATGCGAACAGTGCCATGGGCAGATGAGGCTGAGCAACAGCTTTCCAGGCTAGCCACTTCTGGCTGCCAGCTATCTGCAGACTTTCTCATTTCAAGAGCAGGGATGCGAAACGAGCCTAGCAGGTACACCATCTTTCCCAGGCTACGTTTGAAGTTTGAGGTGGCAAGACAAGCAAGGAGCCCCATTCTCTGTGCCTCTGTGCGAGCACTGCCATGGGCAGATGAGGCTGAGCAACAGCTTTCCAGGCTAGCACCTTCTGGCTGCCAGCTATCTGCAGACGTTCGCACTTTCGGAGCAGGGCTGCGAAAGGAGCCTGGCTGGGACAACAACATACCCAGGCTACGTTTGAAGTTTCAGGTGGCAAGACAAGCAAGCAGCCCCATTCTCTGTGCCTCTGTGCGAGCAGTGCCATGGGCAGATGAGGCTGAGCAACAGCTTTCCAGGCTAGCCCCTTCTGGCTGCCAGCTATCTGCAGACGTTCGCACTTTCGGAGCAGGGCTGTGATAGGAGCCTGGCAGGGACACCACCATTCCCAGCATGCGTTTGAAGTTTGAGGTGGCAAGACAAGCAAGGAGCCCCATTCTCTGTGCCTCTGTGCGAGTAGTGCCATGGGCAGATGAGGCTGAGCAACAGCTTTCCAGGCTAGCCCCTTCTGGCTGCCAGCTATCTGCAGACGTTCGCACTTTCGGAGCAGGGCTGCGAAAGGAGCCTCGCTGGGACACCAAATTTCCCAGGCTACGTTTGAAGTTTCAAGTAGCAAGATGAGCAAGCAGCCCCATTCTCTGTGCCTCTGTGCGAGCAGTGCCATGGGCAGATGAGGCTGAGCAACAGCTTTCCAGGCTAGCACCTTCTGGCTGCCAGCTATCTGCAGACGTTCGCACTTTCGGAGCAGGGCTGCGAAAGGAGCCTGGCTGGTACACCAACTTTCCCAGCATGCGTTTGAAGTTTGAGGTGGCAAGACAAGCAAGGAGCCCCATTCTCTGTGCCTCTGTGCGAGCAGTGCCATGGGCAGATGAGGCTGAGCAACAGCTTTCCAGGCTAGCCCCTTCTGGCTGCCAGCTATCTGCACACGTTCGCACTTTCGGAGCAGGGCTGCGAAAGGAGCCTGGCTGGGACACCATCTTTCCCAGCATGCGTTTGAAGTTTGAGGTGGCAAGACAAGCAAGCAGCCCCATTCTCTGTGCCTCTGTGCGAGCAGTGCCATGGGCAGATGAGGCTGAGCAACAGCTTTCCAGGCTAGCCCCTTCTGGCTGCCAGCTATCTGCAGACGTTCGCACTTTCGGAGCAGGGCTGTGATAGGAGCCTGGCAGGGACACCACCATTCCCAGCATGCGTTTGAAGTTTCAAGTAGCAAGATGAGCAAGCAGCCCCATTCTCTGTGCCTCTGTGCGAACAGTGCCATGGGCAGATGAGGCTGAGCAACAGCTTTCCAGGCTAGCCACTTCTGGCTGCCAGCTATCTGCAGACTTTCGCATTTCAAGAGCAGGGATGCGAAAGGAGCCTAGCAGGTACACCATCTTTCCCAGGCTACGTTTGAAGTTTGAGGTGGCATGACAAGCAAGGAGCCCCATTCTCTGTGCCTCTGTGCGAATAGTGCCATGGGCAGATGAGGCTGAGCAACAGCTTTCCAGGCTAGCACCTTCTGGCTGGCAGCTATCTGCAGACGTTCGCACTTTCGGAGCAGGGCTGCGAAAGGAGCCTGGCTGGGAAACCAACTTTCACAGGTTACGTTTGAAGTTTGAGGTGGCAAGACAAGCAAGCAGCCCCATACTCTGTGCCTCTGTGCGAGCACTGCCATGGGCAGATGAGGCTGAGCAACAGCTTTCCAGTCTAGCTCCTTCTGCCTGCCAGCTATCTGCAGACGTTCGCACTTTCGGAGCAGGGCTGTGATAGGAGCCTGGCAGGGACACCACCATTCCCAGCATGCGTTTGAAGTTTGAGGTGGCAAGACAAGCAAGGAGCCCCATTCTCTGTGCCTCTGTGCGAGAAGTGCCATGGGCAGATGAGGCTGAGCAACAGCTTTCCAGGCTAGCCCCTTCTGGCTGCCAGCTATCTGCAGACGTTCGCACTTTCGGAGCAGGGCTGCGAAAGGAGCCTCGCTGGGACACCAACTTTCCCAGGCTACGTTTGAAGTTTCAAGTAGCAAGATGAGCAAGCAGCCCCATTCTCTGTGCCTCTGTGCGAGCAGTGCCATGGGCAGATGAGGCTGAGCAACAGCTTTCCAGGCTAGCACCTTCTGGCTGCCAGCTATCTGCAGACGTTCGCACTTTCGGAGCAGGGCTGCGAAAGGAGCCTGGCTGGGACACCAACTTTCCCAGCATGCGTTTGAAGTTTGAGGTGGCAAGACAAGCAAGCAGCCCCATTCTCTGTGCCTCTGTGCGAGCAGTGCCATGGGCAGATGAGGCTGAGCAACAGCTTTCCAGGCTAGCACCTTCTGGCTGCCAGCTATCTGCAGACGTTCGCACTTTCGGAGCAGGGCTGTGATAGGAGCCTGGCAGGGACACCACCATTCCCAGCATGCGTTTGAAGTTTCAAGTAGCAAGATGAGCAAGCAGCCCCATTCTCTGTGCCTCTGTGCGAACAGTGCCATGGGCAGATGAGGCTGAGCAACAGCTTTCCAGGCTAGTCACTTCTGGCTGCCAGCTATCTGCAGACTTTCGCATTTCAAGAGCAGGGATGCGAAAGGAGCCTAGCAGGTACACCATCTTTCCCAGGCTACGTTTGAAGTTTGAGGTGGCAAGACAAGCAAGGAGCCCCATTCTCTGTGCCTCTGTGCGAGTAGTGCCATGGGCAGATGAGGCTGAGCAACAGCTTTCCAGGCTAGCACCTTCTGGCTGCCAGCTATCTGCAGACGTTCGCACTTTCGGAGCAGGGCTGCGAAAGGAGCCTGGCTGGGACACCAACTTTCACAGGTTACGTTTGAACTTTGAGGTGGCAAGACAAGCAAGCAGCCCCATACTCTGTGCCTCTGTGCGAGCACTACCATGGGCAGATGAGGCTGAGCAACAGCTTTCCAGTCTAGCCTCTTCTGGCTGCCAGCTATCTGCAGACGTCCGCACTTTCGGAGCAGGGCTGTGATAGGAGCCTGGCAGGGACACCACCATTCCCAGCATGCGTTTGAAGTTTCAAGTAGCAAGATGAGCAAGCAGCCCCATTCTCTGTGCCTCTGTGCGAGCAGTGCCATGGGCAGATGAGGCTGAGCAACGGCTTTCCAGGCTAGCACCTTCTGCCTGCCAGCTATCTGCAGACGTTCGCATTTCAAGAGCAGGGCTGCGAAAGGAGCCTAGCAGGTACACCATCTTTCCCAGGCTACATTTGAAGTTTGAGGTGGCAAGACAAGCAAGGATCCCCATTCTCTGTGCCTCTGTGCGAGCAGTGCCATGGGCAGATGAGGCTGAGCAACAGCTTTCCAGGATAGCACCTTCTGCCTGCCAGCTATCTGCAGACGTTCGCACTTTCGGAGCAGGGCTGTGATAGGAGCCTGGCAGGGACACCACCATTCCCAGCATGCGTTTGAAATTTCAAGTGGCAAGATAAGCAAGCAGCCCCATTCTCTGTGCCTCTGTGCGAGCAGTGCCATGGGCAGATGAGGCTGAGCAACAGCTTTCCAGGCTAGCACCTTCTGGCTGCCAGCTATCTGCAGACGTTCGCACTTTCGGAGCAGGGCTGCGAAAGGAGCCTGGCTGGGACACCAACTTTCACAGGTTACGTTTGAAGTTTGAGGTGGCAAGACAAGCAAGCAGCCCCATACTCTGTGCCTCTGTGCGAGGACTGCCATGGGCAGATGAGGCTGAGCAACAGCTTTCCAGTCTAGCCCCTTCTGCCTGTCAGCTATCTGCAGACGTTCGCACTTTCGGAGCAGGGCTGTGATAGGAGCCTGGCAGGGACACCACCATTCCCAGCATGCGTTTGAAGTTTGAGGTGGCAAGACAAGCAAGGAGCCCCATTCTCTGTGCCTCTGTGCGAGTAGTGCCATGGGCAGATGAGGCTGAGCAACAGCTTTCCAGGCTAGCCCCTTCTGGCTGCCAGCTATCTGCAGACGTTCGCACTTTCGGAGCAGGGCTGCGAAAGGAGCCTCGCTGGGACACCAACTTTCCCAGGCTACGTTTGAAGTTTCAAGTAGCAAGATGAGCAAGCAGCCCCATTCTCTGTGCCTCTGTGCGAGCAGTGCCATGGGCAGATGAGGCTGAGCAACAGCTTTCCAGGCTAGCACCTTCTGGCTGCCAGCTATCTGCAGACGTTCGCACTTTCGGAGCAGGGCTGCGAAAGGAGCCTGGCTGGGACACCAACTTTCCCAGCATGCGTTTGAAGTTTGAGGTGGCAAGACAAGCAAGCAGCCCCATTCTCTGTGCCTCTGTGCGAGCAGTGCCATGGGCAGATGAGGCTGAGCAACAGCTTTCCAGACTAGCACCTTCTGGCTGCCAGCTATCTGCAGACGTTCGCACTTTCGGAGCAGGGCTGTGATAGGAGCCTGGCAGGGACACCACCATTCCCAGCATGCGTTTGAAGTTTCAAGTAGCAAGATGAGCAAGCAGCCCCATTCTCTGTGCCTCTGTGCGAACAGTGCCATGGGCAGATGAGGCTGAGCAACAGCTTTCCAGGCTAGTCACTTCTGGCTGCCAGCTATCTGCAGACTTTCGCATTTCAAGATCAGGGATGCGAAAGGAGCCTGGCTGGGACACCATCTTTCCCAGGCTACGTTTGAAGTTTGAGGTGGCATGACAAGCAAGGAGCCCCATTCTCTGTGCCTCTGTGCGAGTAGTGCCATGGGCAGATGAGGCTGAGCAACAGCTTTCCAGGCTAGCACCTTCTGGCTGCCAGCTATCTGCAGACGTTCGCACTTTCGGAGCAGGGCTGCGAAAGGAGCCTGGCTGGGACACCAACTTTCACAGGTTACGTTTGAAGTTTGAGGTTGCAAGACAAGCAAGCAGCCCCATACTCTGTGCCTCTGTGCGAGCACTACCATGGGCAGATGAGGCTGAGCAACAGCTTTCCAGTCTAGCCCCTTCTGGCTGCCAGCTATCTGCAGACGTCCGCACTTTCGGAGCAGGGCTGTGATAGGAGCCTGGCAGGGACACCACCATTCCCAGCATGCGTTTGAAGTTTCAAGTAGCAAGATGAGCAAGCAGCCCCATTCTCTGTGCCTCTGTGCGAGCAGTGCCATGGGCAGATGAGGCTGAGCAACGGCTTTCCAGGCTAGCACCTTCTGGCTGCCAGCTATCTGCAGACGTTCGCATTTCAAGAGCAGGGCTGCGAAAGGAGCCTAGCAGGTACACCACCTTTCCCAGGATACATTTGAAGTTTGAGGTGGCAAGACAAGCAAGGATCCCCATTCTCTGTGCCTCTGTGCGAGCAGTGCCATGGGCAGATGAGGCTGAGCAACAGCTTTCCAGGATAGCACCTTCTGCCTGCCAGCTATCTGCAGACGTTCGCACTTTCGGAGCAGGGCTGTGATAGGAGCCTGGCAGGGACACCACCATTCCCAGCATGCGTTTGAAATTTCAAGTGGCAAGATAAGCAAGCAGCCCCATTCTCTGTGCCTCTGTGCGAGCAGTGCCATGGGCAGATGAGGCTGAGCAACAGCTTTCCAGGATAGCCCCTTCTGGCTGCCAGCTATCTGCAGACATTCGCACTTTCGGAGCAGGGCTGCGAAAGGATCCTGGCTGGGACACCAACTTTCCCAGCATGCGTTTGAAGTTTGAGGTGGCAAGACAAGCAAGCAGCCCCATTCTCTGTGCCTGTGTGTGAGCACTGCCATGGGCAGATGAGGCTGAGCAACAGCTTTCCAGGCTAGCCCCTTCTGGCTGCCAGCTATCTGCAGACGTTCGCACTTTCGGAGCAGGGCTGCGAAAGGAGCCTGGCTGGGACACCAACATACCCAGGCTACGTTTGAAGTTTCAGGTGGCAAGACAAGCAAGCAGCCCCATTCTCTGTGCCTCTGTGCGAGCACTGCCATGGGCAGATGAGGCTGAGCAACAGCTTTCCAGGCTAGCACCTTCTGGCTGCCAGCTATCTGCAGACGTTCGCACTTTCGGAGCAGGGCTGTGATAGGAGCCTGGCAGGGACACCACCATTCCCAGGCTACGTTTGAAGTTTGAGGTGGCAAGACAAGCAAGGAGCCCCATTCTCTGTGCCTCTGTGCGAGCACTGCCATGGGCAGATGAGGCTGAGCAACAGCTTTCCAGGCTAGCCCCTTCTGGCTGCCAGCTATCTGCAGACGTTCGCACTTTCGGAGCAGGGCTGCGAAAGGAGCCTCGCTGGGACACCAACTTTCCCAGGCTACGTTTGAAGTTTCAAGTAGCAAGATGAGCAAGCAGCCCCATTCTCTGTGCCTCTGTGCGAGCAGTGCCATGGGCAGATGAGGCTGAGCAACAGCTTTCCAGGCTAGCACATTCTGGCTGCCAGCTATCTGCAGACGTTCGCACTTTCGGAGCAGGGCTGCGAAAGGAGCCTGGCTGGGACACCAACTTTCCCAGCATGCGTTTGAAGTTTGAGGTGGCAAGACAAGCAAGCAGCCCCATTCTCTGTGCCTCTGTGCAAGCAGTGCCATGGGCAGATGAGGCTGAGCAACAGCTTTCCAGGCTAGCACCTTCTGGCTGCCAGCTATCTGCAGACGTTCGCACTTTCGGAGCAGGGCTGTGATAGGAGCCTGGCAGGGACACCACCATTCCCAGGCTACGTTTGAAGTTTGAGGTGGCAAGACAAGCAAGGAGCCCCATTCTCTGTGCCTCTGTGCGAGTAGTGCCATGGGCAGATGAGGCTGAGCAACAGCTTTCCAGGCTAGCCCCTTCTGGCTGCCAGCTATCTGCAGACGTTCGCACTTTCGGAGCAGGGCTGCGAAAGGAGCCTCGCTGGGACACCAACTTTCCCAGCATGCGTTTGAAGTTTCAAGTAGCAAGATGAGCAAGCAGCCCCATTCTCTGTGCCTCTGTGCGAGCAGTGCCATGGGCAGATGAGGCTGAGCAACAGCTTTCCAGGCTAGCACATTCTGGCTGCCAGCTATCTGCAGACGTTCGCACTTTCGGAGCAGGGCTGCGAAAGGAGCCTGGCTGGGACAACAACTTTCCCAGCATGCGTTTGAAGTTTGAGGTGGCAAGACAAGCAAGCAGCCCCATTCTCTGTGCCTCTGTGCGAGCACTGCCATGGGCAGATGAGGCTGAGCAACAGCTTTCCAGGCTAGCCACTTCTGGCTGCCAGCTATCTGCAGACTTTCGCATTTCCAGAGCAGGGATGCGAAAGGAGCCTAGCAGGTACACCATCTTTCCCAGGCTACGTTTGAAGTTTGAGGTGGCAAGACAAGCAAGGAGCCCCATTCTCTGTGCCTCTGTGCGAGTAGTGCCATGGGCAGATGAGGCTGAGCAACAGCTTTCCAGGCTAGCACCTTCTGGCTGCCAGCTATCTGCAGACGTTCGCACTTTCGGAGCAGGGCTGCGAAAGGAGCCTGGCTGGGACACCAACTTTCACAGGTTACATTTGAAGTTTGAGGTGGCAAGACAAGCAAGCAGCCCCATACTCTGTGCCTCTGTGCGAGCACTGCCATGGGCAGATGAGGCTGAGCAACAGCTTTCCAGGATAGCCCCTTCTGGCTGCCAGCTATCTGCAGACGTTCGCACTTTCGGAGCAGGGCTGTGATAGGAGCCTGGCAGGGACACCACCATTCCCAGCATGCGTTTGAAGTTTCAAGTAGCAAGATGAGCAAGCAGCCCCATTCTCTGTGCCTCTGTGCGAGCAGTGCCATGGGCAGATGAGGCTGAGCAACGGCTTTCCAGGCTAGCACCTTCTGCCTGCCAGCTATCTGCAGACGTTCGCACTTTCGGAGCAGGGCTGCGAAAGGAGCCTAGCAGGTACACCACCTTTCCCAGGCTACGTTTGAAGTTTGAGGTGGCAAGACAAGCAAGCAGCCCCATTCTCTGTGCCTCTGTGCGAGCAGTGCCATGGGCAGATGAGGCTGAGCAACAGCTTTCCAGGCTAGCACCTTCTGGCTGCCAGCTATCTGCAGACGTTCGCACTTTCGGAGCAGGGCTGTGACAGGAGCCTGGCAGGGACACCACCATTCCCAGCATGCGTTTGAAATTTCAAGTGGCAAGATAAGCAATCAGCCCCATTCTCTGTGCCTCTGTGCGAGCAGTGCCATGGGCAGATGAGGCTGAGCAACAGCTTTCCAGGCTAGCACCTTCTGGCTGCCCGCTATCTGCAGACATTCGCACTTTCGGAGCAGGGCTGCGAAAGGAGCCTGGCTGGGACACCAACTTTCCCAGCATGCGTTTGAAGTTTGAGGTGGCAAGACAAGCAAGCAGCCCCATTCTCTGTGCCTGTGTGCGAGCACTGCCATGGGCAGATGAGGCTGAGCAACAGCTTTCCAGGCTAGCCCCTTCTGGCTGCCAGCTATCTGCAGACGTTCGGACTTTCGGAGCAGGGCTGCGAAAGGAGCCTGGCTGGGACACCAACATACCCAGGCTACGTTTGAAGTTTCAGGTGGCAAGACAAGCAAGCAGCCCCATTCTCTGTGCCTCTGTGCGAGCACTGCCATGGGCAGATGAGGCTGAGCAACAGCTTTCCAGGCTAGCCCCTTCTGGCTGCCAGCTATCTGCAGACGTTCGCACTTTCGGAGCAGGGCTGTGATAGGAGCCTGGCAGGGACACCAGCATTCCCAGCATGCGTTTGAAGTTTGAGGTGGCAAGACAAGCAAGGAGCCCCATTGTCTGTGCCTCTGTGCGAGTAGTGCCATGGGCAGATGAGGCTGAGCAACAGCTTTCCAGGCTAGCACCTTCTGCCTGCCAGCTATCTGCAGACGTTCGCATTTCAAGAGCAGGGCTGCGAAAGGAGCCTAGCAGGTACACCACCTTTCCCAGGCTACATTTGAAGTTTGAGGTGGCAAGACAAGCAAGGATCCCCATTCTCTGTGCCTCTGTGCGAGCAGTGCCATGGGCAGATGAGGCTGAGCAACAGCTTTCCAGGATAGCACCTTCTGGCTGCCAGCTATCCTCAGATGTTCGCACTTTCGGAGCAGGGCTGTGATAGGAGCCTGGCAGAGACACCACCATTCCCAGCATGCGTTTGAAGTTTCAAGTGGCAAGACAAGCAAGCAGCCCCACACTCTGTGCCTCTGTGCGAGCACTGCCATGGGCAGATGAGGCTGAGCAACAGCTTTCCAGGATAGCACCTTCTGCCTGCCAGCTATCTGCAGACGTTCGCACTTTCGGAGCAGGGCTGTGATAGGAGCCTGGCAGGGACACCAACTTTCCCAGCATGCTTTTGAAGTTTGAGGTGGCAAGACAAGCAAGGAGCCCCATTCTTTGTGCCTCTGTGCGAGCACTGCCATGGGCAGATGAGGCTGAGCAACAGCTTTCCAGGCTAGCACCTTCTGGCTGGCAGCTATCTGCAGACGTTCGCACTTTCGGAGCAGGGCTGTGATAGGAGCCTGGCAGGGACACCACCATTCCCAGCATGCGTTTGAAGTTTCAAGTAGCAAGATGAGCAAGCAGCCCCATTCTCTGTGCCTCTGTGCGAGCAGTGCCATGGGCAGATGAGGCTGAGCAACGGCTTTCCAGGCTAGCACCTTCTGCCTGCCAGCTATCTGCAGACGTTCGCACTTTCGGAGCAGGGCTGCGAAAGGAGCCTAGCAGGTACACCACCTTTCCCAGGCTACGTTTGAAGTTTGAGGTGGCAAGACAAGCAAGCAGCCCCATTCTCTGTGCCTCTGTGCGAGCAGTGCCATGGGCAGATGAGGCTGAGCAACAGCTTTCCAGGCTAGCACCTTCTGGCTGCCAGCTATCTGCAGACGTTCGCACTTTCGGAGCAGGGCTGTGACAGGAGCCTGGCAGGGACACCACCATTCCCAGCATGCGTTTGAAATTTCAAGTGGCAAGATAAGCAATCAGCCCCATTCTCTGTGCCTCTGTGCGAGCAGTGCCATGGGCAGATGAGGCTGAGCAACAGCTTTCCAGGCTAGCACCTTCTGGTTGCCCGCTATCTGCAGACATTCGCACTTTCGGAGCAGGGCTGCGAAAGGAGCCTGGCTGGGACACCAACTTTCCCAGCATGCGTTTGAAGTTTGAGGTGGCAAGACAAGCAAGCAGCCCCATTCTCTGTGCCTGTGTGCGAGCACTGCCATGGGCAGATGAGGCTGAGCAACAGCTTTCCAGGCTAGCCCCTTCTGGCTGCCAGCTATCTGCAGACGTTCGGACTTTCGGAGCAGGGCTGCGAAAGGAGCCTGGCTGGGACACCAACATACCCAGGCTACGTTTGAAGTTTCAGGTGGCAAGACAAGCAAGCAGCCCCATTCTCTGTGCCTCTGTGCGAGCACTGCCATGGGCAGATGAGGCTGAGCAACAGCTTTCCAGGCTAGCCCCTTCTGGCTGCCAGCTATCTGCAGACGTTCGCACTTTCGGAGCAGGGCTGTGATAGGAGCCTGGCAGGGACACCAGCATTCCCAGCATGCGTTTGAAGTTTGAGGTGGCAAGACAAGCAAGGAGCCCCATTGTCTGTGCCTCTGTGCGAGTAGTGCCATGGGCAGATGAGGCTGAGCAACAGCTTTCCAGGCTAGCACCTTCTGCCTGCCAGCTATCTGCAGACGTTCGCATTTCAAGAGCAGGGCTGCGAAAGGAGCCTAGCAGGTACACCACCTTTCCCAGGCTACATTTGAAGTTTGAGGTGGCAAGACAAGCAAGGATCCCCATTCTCTGTGCCTCTGTGCGAGCAGTGCCATGGGCAGATGAGGCTGAGCAACAGCTTTCCAGGATAGCACCTTCTGGCTGCCAGCTATCCTCAGATGTTCGCACTTTCGGAGCAGGGCTGTGATAGGAGCCTGGCAGAGACACCACCATTCCCAGCATGCGTTTGAAGTTTCAAGTGGCAAGACAAGCAAGCAGCCCCACACTCTGTGCCTCTGTGCGAGCACTGCCATGGGCAGATGAGGCTGAGCAACAGCTTTCCAGGATAGCACCTTCTGCCTGCCAGCTATCTGCAGACGTTCGCACTTTCGGAGCAGGGCTGTGATAGGAGCCTGGCAGGGACACCAACTTTCCCAGCATGCTTTTGAAGTTTGAGGTGGCAAGACAAGCAAGGAGCCCCATTCTTTGTGCCTCTGTGCGAGCACTGCCATGGGCAGATGAGGCTGAGCAACAGCTTTCCAGGCTAGCACCTTCTGGCTGGCAGCTATCTGCAGACGTTCGCACTTTCGGAGCAGGGCTGCGAAAGGAGCCTGGCTGGGACACCATCTTTCCCAGCATGCGTTTGAAGTTTGAGGTGGCAAGACAAGCAAGCAGCCCCTTTCTCTGTGCCTCTGTGCGAGCAGTGCCATGGGCAGATGAGGCTGAGCAACAGCTTTCCAGGATAGCCCCTTCTGGCTGCCAGCTATCTGCAGACGTTCGCATTTCAAGAGCAGGGCTGCGAAAGGAGCCTAGCAGGTACACCAACTTTCCCAGCATGCGTTTGAAGTTTGAGGTGGCAAGACAAGCAAGGAGCCCCATTCTCTGTGCCTCTGTGCGAGCAGTGCCATGGGCAGATGAGGCTGAGCAACAGCTTTCCAGGCTAGCACCTTCTGGCTGCCAGCTATCTGCAGACGTTCGCACTTTCGGAGCAGGGCTGTGATAGGAGCCTGGCAGGGACACCACCATTCCCAGCATGCGTTTGAAGTTTCAAGTAGCAAGATGAGCAAGCAGCCCCATTCTCTGTGCCTCTGTGCGAACAGTGCCATGGGCAGATGAGGCTGAGCAACAGCTTTCCAGGCTAGCCACTTCTGGCTGCCAGCTATCTGCAGACTTTCGCATTTCAAGAGCAGGGATGCGAAAGGAGCCTAGCAGGTACACCATCTTTCCCAGGCTACGTTTGAAGTTTGAGGTGGCAAGACAAGCAAGGAGCCCCATTCTCTGTGCCTCTGTGCGAGTAGTGCCATGGGCAGATGAGGCTGAGCAACAGCTTTCCAGGCTAGCACCTTCTGGCTGCCAGCTATCTGCAGACGTTCGCACTTTCGGAGCAGGGCTGCGAAAGGAGCCTGGCTGGGACACCAACTTTCACAGGTTACATTTGAAGTTTGAGGTGGCAAGACAAGCAAGCAGCCCCATACTCTGTGCCTCTGTGCGAGCACTGCCATGGGCAGATGAGGCTGAGCAACAGCTTTCCAGGATAGCCCCTTCTGGCTGCCAGCTATCTGCAGACGTTCGCACTTTCGGAGCAGGGCTGTGATAGGAGCCTGGCAGGGACACCACCATTCCCAGCATGCGTTTGAAGTTTCAAGTAGCAAGATGAGCAAGCAGCCCCATTCTCTGTGCCTCTGTGCGAGCAGTGCCATGGGCAGATGAGGCTGAGCAACGGCTTTCCAGGCTAGCACCTTCTGCCTGCCAGCTATCTGCAGAAGTTCGCACTTTCGGAGCAGGGCTGCGAAAGGAGCCTAGCAGGTACACCACCTTTCCCAGGCTACGTTTGAAGTTTGAGGTGGCAAGACAAGCAAGCAGCCCCATTCTCTGTGCCTCTGTGCGAGCACTGCCATGGGCAGATGAGGCTGAGCAACAGCTTTCCAGGCTAGCACCTTCTGGCTGCCAGCTATCTGCAGACGTTCGCACTTTCGGAGCAGGGCTGTGACAGGAGCCTGGCAGGGACACCACCATTCCCAGCATGCGTTTGAAATTTCAAGTGGCAAGATAAGCAATCAGCCCCATTCTCTGTGCCTCTGTGCGAGCACTGCCATGGGCAGATGAGGCTGAGCAACAGCTTTCCAGGCTAGCCACTTCTGGCTGCCAGCTATCTGCAGACATTCGCACTTTCGGAGCAGGGCTGCGAAAGGAGCCTGGCTGGGACACCAACTTTCCCAGCATGCGTTTGAAGTTTGAGGTGGCAAGACAAGCAAGCAGCCCCATTCTCTGTGCCTGTGTGCGAGCACTGCCATGGGCAGATGAGGCTGAGCAACAGCTTTCCAGGCTAGCCCCTTCTGGCTGCCAGCTATCTGCAGACGTTCGCACTTTCGGAGCAGGGCTGCGAAAGGAGCCTGGCTGGGACACCAACATACCCAGGCTACGTTTGAAGTTTGAGGTGGCAAGACAAGCAAGCAGCCCCATTCTCTGTGCCTCTGTGCGAGCACTGCCATGGGCAGATGAGGCTGAGCAACAGCTTTCCAGGATAGCCCCTTCTGCCTGCCAGCTATCTGCAGACGTTCGCACTTTCGGAGCAGGGCTGTGATAGGAGCCTGGCAGGGACACCACCATTCCCAGCATGCGTTTGAAGTTTCAAGTAGCAAGATGAGCAAGCAGCCCCATTCTCTGTGCCTCTGTGCGAGCAGTGCCATGGGCAGATGAGGCTGAGCAACGGCTTTCCAGGCTAGCACCTTCTGCCTGCCAGCTATCTGCAGACGTTCGCATTTCAAGAGCAGGGCTGCGAAAGGAGCCTAGCAGGTACACCACCTTTCCCAGGATACATTTGAAGTTTGAGGTGGCAAGACAAGCAAGGATCCCCATTCTCTGTGCCTCTGTGCGAGCAGTGCCATGGGCAGATGAGGCTGAGCAACAGCTTTCCAGGATAGCACCTTCTGGCTGCCAGCTATCCTCAGACGTTCGCACTTTCGGAGCAGGGCTGTGATAGGAGCCTGGCAGAGACACCACCATTCCCAGCATGCGTTTGAAGTTTCAAGTGGCAAGACAAGCAAGCAGCCCCACACTCTGGGCCTCTGTGCGAGCACTGCCATGGGCAGATGAGGCTGAGCAACAGCTTTCCAGGCTAGCACCTTCTGGCTGCCAGCTATCTGCAGACGTTCGCACTTTCGGAGCAGGGCTGCGAAAGGAGCCTGGCTGGGACACCATCTTTCCCAGCATGCGTTTGAAGTTTGAGGTGGCAAGACAAGCAAGCAGCCCCATTCTCTGTGCCTCTGTGCGAGCAGTGCCATGGGCAGATGAGGCTGAGCAACAGCTTTCCAGGCTAGCCCCTTCTGGCTGCCAGCTATCTGCAGACGTCCGCACTTTCGGAGCAGGGCTGCGAAAGGAGCCTAGCAGGTACACCATCTTTCCCAGGCTACGTTTGAAGTTTGAGGTGGCAAGATAAGCAAGCAGCCCCATTCTCTGTGCCTCTGTGCGAGCAGTGCCATGGGCAGATGAGGCTGAGCAACAGCTTTCCAGGCTAGCCCCTTCTGGCTGCCAGCTATCTGCAGACGTCCGCACTTTCGGAGCAGGGCTGCGAAAGGAGCCTAGCAGGTACACCATCTTTCCCAGGCTACGTTTGAAGTTTGAGGTGGCAAGATAAGCAAGCAGCCCCATTCTCTGTGCCTCTGTGCGAGCAGTGCCATGGGCAGATGAGGCTGAGCAACAGCTTTCCAGGCTAGCACCTTCTGGCTGCCAGCTATCTGCAGACGTCCGCACTTTCGGAGCAGGGCTGCGAAAGGAGCCTGGCTGGGACACCAACTTTCCCAGCATGCGTTTGAAGTTTGAGGTGGCAAGACAAGCAAGCAGCCCCATTCTCTGTGCCTCTGTGCGAGCACTGCCATGGGCAGATGAGGCTGAGCAACAGCTTTCCAGGATAGCACCTTCTGGCTGCCAGCTATCTGCAGACATTCGCACTTTCGGAGCAGGGCTGTGATAGGAGCCTGGCAGGGACACCACCATTCCCAGCATGCGTTTGAAGTTTCAAGTGGCAAGATAAACAAGCAGCCCCATTCTCCGTGCCTCTGTGCGAGCACTGCCATGGGTGGATGAGGCTGAGCAACAGCTTTCCAGGCTAGCCCCTTCTGGCTGCCAGCTATCTGCAGACATTTGCACTTTCGGAGCAGGGCTGTGATAGGAGCCTGGCAGGGACACCACCATTCCCAGCATGCGTTTGAAGTTTCAAGTGGCAAGACAAGCAAGCAGCCCCATTCTCTGTGCCTCTGTGCGAGTAGTGCCATGGGCAGATGAGGCTGAGCAACAGCTTTCAAGGCTAGCACCTTCTGGCTGCCAGCTATCTGCAGACGTTCGCACTTTCGGAGCAGGGCTGCGAAAGGAGCCTGGCTGGGACACCACCATTCCCAGGCTACGTTTGAAGTTTGAGGTGGCAAGACAAGCAAGCAGCCCCATTCTCTGTGCCTCTGTGCGAGCACTGCCATGGGCAGATGAGGCTGAGCAACAGCTTTCCAGGATAGCCCCTTCTGCCTGCCAGCTATCTGCAGACGTTCGCACTTTCGGAGCAGGGCTGTGATAGGAGCCTGGCAGGGACACCACCATTCCCAGCATGCGTTTGAAGTTTCAAGTAGCAAGATGAGCAAGCAGCCCCAGTCTCTGTGCCTCTGTGCGAGCAGTGCCATGGGCAGATGAGGCTGAGCAACGGCTTTCCAGGCTAGCACCTTCTGCCTGCCAGCTATCTGCAGACGTTCGCATTTCAAGAGCAGGGCTGCGAAAGGAGCCTAGCAGGTACACCACCTTTCCCAGGCTACATTTGAAGTTTGAGGTGGCAAGACAAGCAAGGATCCCCATTCTCTGTGCCTCTGTGCGAGCAGTGCCATGGGCAGATGAGGCTGAGCAACAGCTTTCCAGGCTAGCACCTTCTGGCTGCCAGCTATCCTCAGACGTTCGCACTTTCGGAGCAGGGCTGTGATAGGAGCCTGGCAGAGACACCACCATTCCCAGCATGCGTTTGAAGTTTCAAGTGGCAAGACAAGCAAGCAGCCCCATTCTCTGTGCCTCTGTGCGAGCAGTGCCATGGGCAGATGAGGCTGAGCAACAGCTTTCCAGGATAGCACCTTCTGGCTGCCAGCTATCTGCAGACGTTCGCACTTTCGGAGCAGGGCTGCGAAAGGAGCCTGGCTGGGACACCATCTTTCCCAGCATGCGTTTGAAGTTTGAGGTGGCAAGACAAGCAAGCAGCCCCATTCTCTGTGCCTCTGTGCGAGCAGTGCCATGGGCAGATGAGGCTGAGCAACAGCTTTCCAGGCTAGCCCCTTCTGGCTGCCAGCTATCTGCAGACGTCCGCACTTTCGGAGCAGGGCTGCGAAAGGAGCCTAGCAGGTACACCATCTTTCCCAGGCTACGTTTGAAGTTTGAGGTGGCAAGATAAGCAAGCAGCCCCATTCTCTGTGCCTCTGTGCGAGCAGTGCCATGGGCAGATGAGGCTGAGCAACAGCTTTCCAGGCTAGCACCTTCTGGCTGCCAGCTATCTGCAGACGTCCGCACTTTCGGAGCAGGGCTGCGAAAGGAGCCTGGCTGGGACACCAACTTTCCCAGCATGCGTTTGAAGTTTGAGGTGGCAAGACAAGCAAGCAGCCCCATTCTCTGTGCCTCTGTGCGAGCACTGCCATGGGCAGATGAGGCTGAGCAACAGCTTTCCAGGATAGCACCTTCTGGCTGCCAGCTATCTGCAGACATTCGCACTTTCGGAGCAGGGCTGTGATAGGAGCCTGGCAGGGACACCACCATTCCCAGCATGCGTTTGAAGTTTCAAGTGGCAAGATAAACAAGCAGCCCCATTCTCCGTGCCTCTGTGCGAGCACTGCCATGGGTGGATGAGGCTGAGCAACAGCTTTCCAGGCTAGCCCCTTCTGGCTGCCAGCTATCTGCAGACATTTGCACTTTCGGAGCAGGGCTGTGATAGGAGCCTGGCAGGGACACCACCATTCCCAGCATGCGTTTGAAGTTTCAAGTGGCAAGACAAGCAAGCAGCCCCATTCTCTGTGCCTCTGTGCGAGTAGTGCCATGGGCAGATGAGGCTGAGCAACAGCTTTCAAGGCTAGCACCTTCTGGCTGCCAGCTATCTGCAGACGTTCGCACTTTCGGAGCAGGGCTGCGAAAGGAGCCTGGCTGGGACACCACCATTCCCAGGCTACGTTTGAAGTTTGAGGTGGCAAGACAAGCAAGCAGCCCCATTCTCTGTGCCTCTGTGCGAGCACTGCCATGGGCAGGTGAGGCTGAGCAACAGCTTTCCGGGATAGCACCTTCTGGCTGCCAGCTATCTGCAGACGTTCGCATTTCAAGAGCAGGGCTGTGAAAGGAGCCTGGCTGGGACGCCATCTTTCCCAGGCTACGTTTGAAGTTTGAGGTGGCAAGACAAGCAAGCAGCCCCATTCTCTGTGCCTCTGTGCGAGCAGTGCCATGGGCAGATGAGGCTGAGCAACAGCTTTCCAGGCTAGCACCTTCTGGCTGCCAGCTATCTGCAGACTTTCGCACTTTCGGAGCAGGGCTGCGTAAGGAGCCTGGCTGGGACACCAACTTTCACAGGTTACGTTTGAAGTTTGAGGTGCCAAGACAAGCAAGCAGCCCCATTCTCTGTGCCTCTGTGCGAGCAGTGCCATGGGCAGATGAGGCTGAGCAACAGCTTTCCAGGCTAGCACCTTCTGGCTGCCAGCTATCTGCAGACGTTCGCACTTTCGGAGCAGGGCTGTGAAAGGAGCCTGGCAGGGACACCAACATTCCCAGGCTACGTTTGAAGTTTGAGGTGGCAAGACAAGCAAGCAGCCCCATTCTCTGTGCCTCTGTGCGAGCAGTGCCATGGGCAGATGAGGCTGAGCAACAGCTTTCCAGGCTAGCCCCTTCTGGCTGCCAGCTATCTGCAGACGTTCGCATTTCAAGAGCAGGGATGCGAAAGGAGCCTGGCTGGGACACCATCTTTCCCAGGCTACGTTTGAAGTTTGAGGTGGCAAGACAAGCAAGCAGCCCCATTCTCTGTGCCTCTGTGCGAGCAGTGCCATGGGCAGATGAGGCTGAGCAACAGCTTTCCAGGCTAGCACCTTCTGGCTGCCAGCTATCTGCAGACGTTCGCATTTCAAGAGCAGGGATGCGAAAGGAGCCTTGCTGGGACACCATCTTTCCCAGGCTACGTTTGAAGTTTGAGGTTGCAAGACAAGCAAGCAGCCCCATTCTCTGTGCCTCTGTGCGAGCACTGCCATGGGCAGATGAGGCTGAGCAACAGCTTTCCAGGCTAGCACCTTCTGGCTGCCAGCTATCTGCAGACGTTCGCACTTTCGGAGCAGGGCTGCGAAAGGAGCCTGGCTGGGACACCATCTTTCCCAGGCTACGTTTGAAGTTTGAGGTGGCAAGACAAGCAAGCAGCCCCATACTCTGTGCCTCTGTGCGAGCACTGCCATGGGCAGGTGAGGCTGAGCAACAGCTTTCCAGGATAGCACCTTCTGGCTGCCAGCTATCTGCAGACGTTCGCACTTTCGGAGCAGGGCTGTGATAGGAGCCTGGCAGGGACACCACCATTCCCAGCATGCGTTTGAAGTTTCAAGTGGCAAGAGAAGCAAGCAGCCCCATTCTCTGTGCCTCTGTGCGAGCAGTGCCATGGACAGATGAGGCTGAGCAACAGCTTTCCAGGCTAGCCCCTTCTGGCTGAGAGCTATCTGCAGACGTTCGCATTTCAAGAGCAGGGCTGTGAAAGGAGCCTGGTGGGGCACCATCTTTCCCAGCCTACGTTTGAAGTTTGAGGTGGCAAGACAAGCAAGGAGCCCCATTCTCTGTGACTCTGTGCGAGCACTGCCATGGGCAGATGAGGCTGAGCAACAGCTTTCCAGGCTAGCACCTTCTGGCTGCCAGCTATCTGCAGACGTTCGCACTTTCGGAGCAGGACTGCGAAAGGAGCCTGGCTGGGACACCAACTTTCCCAGGCTACGTTTGAAGTTTGAGGTGGCAAGACAAGCAAGGAGCCCCATTCTCTGTGCCTCTGTGCGAGCAGTGCCATGGGCAGATGAGGCTGAGCAACAGCTTTCCAGGCTAGCACCTTCTGGTTGCCAGCTATCTGCAGACGTTCGCACTTTCGGAGCAGGGCTGTGATAGGAGCCTGGCAGGGACACCACCATTCCCAGCGTGCGTTTGAAGTTTCAAGTGGCAAGATAAACAAGCAGCCATATTCTCCGTGCCTCTGTGCGAGCACTGCCATGGGTAGATGAGGCTGAGCAACAGCTTTCCAGGCTAGCACCTTCTGGCTGCCAGCTATCTGCAGACATTCACACTTTCGGAGCAGGGCTGCGAAAGGAGCCTGGCTGGGACACCATCTTTCCCAGGCTACGTTTGAAGTTTGAGGTGGCAAGACAAGCAAGGAGCCCCATTCTCTGTGCCTCTATGCGAACAGTGCCATGGGCAGATGAGGCTGAGCAACAGCTTTCCAGGCTAGCACCTTCTGGCTGCCAGCTATCTGCAGACGTTCGCAATTTCAGAGCAGGGCTGCGAAAGGAGCCTGGCTGGGACACCAACTTTCCCAGGCTACGTTTGAAGTTTGAGGTGGCAAGACAAGCAAGCAGCCCCATACTCTGTGCCTCTGTGCGAGCACTGCCATGGGCAGATGAGGCTGAGCAACAGCTTTCCAGGCTAGCACCTTCTGGCTGCCAGCTATCTGCAGACGTTCGCATTTCAAGAGCAGGGCTGCGAAAGGAGCCTGGCTGGGACACCAACTTTCCCAGGCTACGTTTGAAGTTTGAGGTGGCAAGACAAGGAAGCAGCCCCATTCTCTGTGCCTCTGTGCGAGCAGTGCCATGGGCAGATGAGGCTGCGCAACAGCTTTCCAGGATAGCCCCTTCTGGCTGCCAGCTATCTGCAGACGTTCACATTTCAAGAGCAGGGCTGCGAAAGGAGCGTGGCTGGGACACCAAATTTCCCAGGCTACGTTTGAAGTTTGAGGTGGCAAGACAAGCAAGCAGCCCCATTCTCTGTGCCTCTTTGCGAGCAGTGCCATGGGCAGATGAGGCTGAGCAACAGCTTTCCAGGCTAGCACCTTCTGGCTGCCAGCTATCTGCAGACGTTCGCACTTTAGGAGCAGGGCTGCGAAAGGAGCCTGGCTGGGACACCACCATTCCCAGCATGCGTTTGAAGTTTGAGGTGGCAAGACAAGCAAGCAGCCCCATTCTCTGTGCCTCTGTGCGAGCAGTGCCATGGGCAGATGAGGCTGAGCAACAGCTTTCCAGGATAGCCCCTTCTGGCTGCCAGCTATCTGCAGACGTTCGCACTTTCGGAGCAGGGCTGCGAAAGGAGCCTGGCTGGGACACCATCTTTCCCAGGCTACGTTTGAAGTTTGAGGTGGCAATACAAGCAAGCAGCCCCATTCTCTGTGCCTCTGTGCGAGCAGTGCCATGGGCAGATGAGGCTGAGCAACAGCTTTCCAGGATAGCCCCTTCTGGCTGCCATCTATCTGCAGACGTTCGCATTTCAAGAGCAGGGCTGCGAAAGGAGCCTGGCTGGGACACAATCTTTCCCAGGCTACGTTTGAAGTTTGAGGTGGCAAGACAAGCAAGCAGCCCCATTCTCTGTGCCTCTGTGCGAGCACTGCCATGGGCAGGTGAGGCTGAGCAACAGCTTTCCAGGATAGCCCCTTCTGGCTGCCAGCTATCTGCAGACGTTCGCACTTTCGGAGCAGGGCTGTGATAGGAGCCTGGCAGGGACACCACCATTCCCAGCATGCGTTTGAAGTTTCAAGTGGCAAGATAAGCAAGCAGCCCCATTCTCTGTGCCTCTATGCGAACAGTGCCATGGGCAGATGAGGCTGAGCAACAGCTTTCCAGGCTAGCCCCTTCTGGCTGCCAGCTATCTGCAGACGTTCGCATTTCAAGAGCAGGGCTGTGAAAGGAGCCTGGCTGGGACACCATCTTTCCCAGGCTACGTTTGAAGTTTGAGGTGGCAAGACAAGCAAGGAGCCCCATTCTCTGTGCCTCTGTGCGAGCAGTGACATGGGCAGATGAGGCTGAGCAACAGCTTTCCAGGCTAGCACCTTCTGGCTGCCAGCTATCTGCAGACTTTCGCACTTTCGGAGCAGGGCTGCGAAAGGAGCCTGGCTGGGACACCATCTTTCCCAGGCTACGTTTGAAGTTTGAGGTGGCAAGACAAGCAAGCAGCCCCATACTCTGTGCCTCTGTGCGAGCACTGCCATGGGCAGGTGAGGCTGAGCAACAGCTTTCCAGGATAGCACCTTCTGGCTGCCAGCTATCTGCAGACGTTCGCACTTTCGGAGCAGGGCTGTGATAGGAGCCTGGCAGGGACACCACCATTCCCAGCATGCGTTTGAAGTTTCAAGTGGCAAGATAAGCAAGCAGCCCCATTCTCTGTGCCTCTGTGCGAGCAGTGCCATGGGCAGATGAGGCTGAGCAACAGCTTTCCAGGCTAGCCCCTTCTGGCTGCCAGCTATCTGCAGACGTTCGCATTTCAAGAGCAGGGCTGTGAAAGGAGCCTGGTGGGGCACCATCTTTCCCAGCCTACGTTTGAAGTTTGAGGTGGCAAGACAAGCAAGCAGCCCCATTCTCTGTGACTCTGTGCGAGCACTGCCATGGGCAGATGAGGCTGAGCAACAGCTTTCCAGGCTAGCCCCTTCTGGCTGCCAGCTATCTGCAGACGTTCGCACTTTCGGAGCAGGGCTGCGAAAGGAGCCTGGCTGGGACACCAACTTTCCCAGGCTACGTTTGAAGTTTGAGGTGGCAAGACGAGGAAGCAGCCCCATTCTCTGTGCCTCTGTGCGAGCACTGCCATGGGCAGGTGAGGCTGAGCAACAGCTTTCAAGGATAGCACCTTCTGGCTGCCAGCTATCTGCAGACGTTCGCACTTTCGGAGCAGGGCTGCGAAAGGAGCCTGGCTGGGACACCACCATTCCCAGCATGCGTTTGAAGTTTGAGGTGGCAAGACAAGCAAGCAGCCCCATTCTCTGTGCCTCTGTGCGAGCACTCCCATGGGCAGATGAGGCTGAGCAACAGCTTTCCAGGCTAGCACCTTCTGGCTGCCAGCTATCTGCAGACGTTCGCACTTTCGGAGCAGGGCTGTGAAAGGAGCCTGGCAGGGACACCAACTTTCCCAGGCTACGTTTGAAGTTTGAGGTGGCAAGACAAGCAAGCAGCCCCATTCTCTGTGCCTCTGTGCGAGCAGTGCCATGGGCAGATGAGGCTGAGCAACAGCTTTCCAGGCTAGCACCTTCTGGCTGCCAGCTATCTGCAGACTTTCGCACTTTCGGAGCAGGGCTGCGAAAGGAGCCTGGCTGGGACACCATCTTTCCCAGGCTACGTTTGAAGTTTGAGGTGGCAAGACAAGCAAGGAGCCCCATACTCTGTGCCTCTGTGCGAGCACTGCCATGGGCAGGTGAGGCTGAGCAACAGCTTTCCAGGATAGCACCTTCTGGCTGCCAGCTATCTGCAGACGTTCGTACTTTCGGAGCAGGGCTGTGATAGGAGCCTGGCAGGGACACCACCATTCCCAGCATGCGTTTGAAGTTTCAAGTGGCAAGATAAGCAAGCAGCCCCATTCTCTGTGCCTCTGTGCGAGCAGTGCCATGGACAGATGAGGCTGAGCAACAGCTTTCCAGGCTAGCCCCTTCTGGCTGAGAGCTATCTGCAGACGTTCGCATTTCAAGAGCAGGGCTGCGAAAGGAGCCTGGTGGGGCACCATCTTTCCCAGCCTACGTTTGAAGTTTGAGGTGGCAAGACAAGCAAGGAGCCCCATTCTCTGTGACTCTGTGCGAGCACTGCCATGGGCAGATGAGGCTGAGCAACAGCTTTCCAGGCTAGCACCTTCTTGCTGCCAGCTATCTGCAGACGTTCGCACTTTCGGAGCAGGGCTGCGAAAGGAGCCTGGCAGGGACACCACCATTCCCAGCGTGCGTTTGAAGTTTCAAGTGGCAAGATAAACAAGCAGCCATATTCTCTGTGCCTCTGTGCGAGCACTGCCATGGGTAGATGAGGCTGAGCAACAGCTTTCCAGGCTAGCACCTTCTGGCTGCCAGCTATCTGCAGACGTCCGCACTTTCGGAGCAGGGCTGCGAAAGGAGCCTGGCTGGGACACCAACTTTCCCAGGCTACGTTTGAAGTTTGAGGTGGCAAGACAAGCAAGCAGCCCCATACTCTGTGCCTCTGTGCGAGCACTGCCATGGGCAGATGAGGCTGAGCAACAGCTTTCCAGGCTAGCACCTTCTGGCTGCCAGCTATCTGCAGACGTTCGCATTTCAAGAGCAGGGCTGCGAAAGGAGCCTGGCTGGGACACCAACTTTCCCAGGCTACGTTTGAAGTTTGAGGTGGCAAGACAAGGAAGCAGCCCCATTCTCTGTGCCTCTGTGCGAGCAGTGCCATGGGCAGATGAGGCTGCGCAACAGCTTTCCAGGATAGCCCCTTCTGGCTGCCAGCTATCTGCAGACGTTCACATTTCAAGAGCAGGGCTGCGAAAGGAGCCTGGCTGGGACACCAAATTTCCCAGGCTACGTTTGAAGTTTGAGGTGGCAAGACAAGCAAGCAGCTCCATTCTCTGTGCCTCTGTGCGAGCACTGCCATGGGCAGATGAGGCTGAGCAACAGCTTTCCAGGTTAGCACCTTCTGGCTGCCAGCTATCTGCAGACGTTAGCACTTTCGGAGCAGGGCTGCGAAAGGAGCCTGGCTGGGACACCAACTTTCCCAGGCTACGTTTGAAGTTTGAGGTGGCAAGACAAGCAAGCAGCCCCATTCTCTGTGCCTCTGTGCGAGCAGTGCCATGGGCAGATGAGGCTGAGCAACAGCTTTCCAGGATAGCACCTTCTGGCTGCCAGCTATCTGCAGACGTTCGCACTTTCGGAGCAGGGCTGTGATAGGAGCCTGGCAGGGACACCACCATTCCCAGCATGCGTTTGAAGTTTCAAGTGGCAAGATAAGCAAGCAGCCCCATTCTCTGTGCCTCTATGCGAACAGTGCCATGGGCAGATGAGGCTGAGCAACAGCTTTCCAGGCTAGCCCCTTCTGGCTGCCAGCTATCTGCAGACGTTCGCATTTCAAGAGCAGGGCTGTGAAAGGAGCCTGGCTGGGACACCACCATTCCCAGCAAGCGTTTGAAGTTTCAAGTGGCAAGATAAGCAAGCAGCCCCATTCTCTGTGCCTCTATGCGAACAGTGCCATGGGCAGATGAGGCTGAGCAACAGCTTTCCAGGCTAGCCCCTTCTGGCTGCCAGCTATCTGCAGAAGTTCGCACTTTCGGAGCAGGGCTGCGAAAGGAGCCTGGCTGGGACACCACCATTCCCAGCATGCGTTTGAAGTTTGAGGTGGCAAGACAAGCAAGCAGCCCCATTCTCTGTGCCTCTGTGCGAGCAGTGCCATGGGCAGATGAGGCTGAGCAACAGCTTTCCAGGCTAGCCCCTTCTGGCTGCCAGCTATCTGCAGACGTTCGCACTTTCGGAGCAGGGCTGCGAAAGGAGCCTGGCTGGGACACCATCTTTCCCAGGCTACGTTTGAAGTTTGAGGTGGCAAGACAAGCAAGCAGCCCCATTCTCTGTGCCTCTGTGCGAGCAGTGCCATGGGCAGATGAGGCTGCGCAACAGCTTTCCAGGATAGCCCCTTCTGGCTGCCAGCTATCTGCAGACGTTCACATTTCAAGAGCAGGGCTGCGAAAGGAGCCTGGCTGGGACACCAAATTTCCCAGGCTACGTTTGAAGTTTGAGGTGGCAAGACAAGCAAGCAGCCCCATTCTCTGTGCCTCTGTGCGAGCACTGCCATGGGCAGATGAGGCTGAGCAACAGCTTTCCAGGCTAGCACCTTCTGGCTGCCAGCTATCTGCAGACGTTAGCACTTTCGGAGCAGGGCTGCGAAAGGAGCCTGGCTGGGACACCAACTTTCCCAGGCTACGTTTGAAGTTTGAGGTGGCAAGACAAGCAAGCAGCCCCATTCTCTGTGCCTCTGTGCGAGCAGTGCCATGGGCAGATGAGGCTGAGCAACAGCTTTCCAGGATAGCACCTTCTGGCTGCCAGCTATCTGCAGACGTTCGCACTTTCGGAGCAGGGCTGTGATAGGAGCCTGGCAGGGACACCACCATTCCCAGCATGCGTTTGAAGTTTCAAGTGGCAAGATAAGCAAGCAGCCCCATTCTCTGTGCCTCTATGCGAACAGTGCCATGGGCAGATGAGGCTGAGCAACAGCTTTCCAGGATAGCCCCTTCTGGCTGCCAGCTATCTGCAGACGTTCGCATTTCAAGAGCAGGGCTGTGAAAGGAGCCTGGCTGGGACACCACCATTCCCAGCATGCGTTTGAAGTTTCAAGTGGCAAGATAAGCAAGCAGCCCCATTCTCTGTGCCTCTATGCGAACAGTGCCATGGGCAGATGAGGCTGAGCAACAGCTTTCCAGGCTAGCCCCTTCTGGCTGCCAGCTATCTGCAGACGTTCGCACTTTCGGAGCAGGGCTGCGAAAGGAGCCTGGCTGGGACACCACCATTCCCAGCATGCGTTTGAAGTTTGAGGTGGCAAGACAAGCAAGCAGCCCCATTCTCTGTGCCTCTGTGCGAGCAGTGCCATGGGCAGATGAGGCTGAGCAACAGCTTTCCAGGCTAGCCCCTTCTGGCTGCCAGCTATCTGCAGACGTTCGCACTTTCGGAGCAGGGCTGCGAAAGGAGCCTGGCTGGGACACCACCATTCCCAGCATGCGTTTGAAGTTTCAAGTGGCAAGATAAGCAAGCAGCCCCATTCTCTGTGCCTCTATGCGAACAGTGCCATGGGCAGATGAGGCTGAGCAACAGCTTTCCAGGCTAGCCCCTTCTGGCTGCCAGCTATCTGCAGACGTTCGCATTTCAAGAGCAGGGCTGTGAAAGGAGCCTGGCTGGGACACCATCTTTCCCAGGCTACGTTTGAAGTTTGAGGTGGCAAGACAAGCAAGGAGCCCCATTCTCTGTGCCTCTGTGCGAGTAGTGCCATGGGCAGATGAGGCTGAGCAACAGCTTTCCAGGCTAGCACCTTCTGGCTGCCAGCTATCTGCAGACTTTCGCACTTTCGGAGCAGGGCTGCGAAAGGAGCCTGGCTGGGACACCATCTTTCCCAGGCTACGTTTGAAGTTTGAGGTGGCAAGACAAGCAAGCAGCCCCATACTCTGTGCCTCTGTGCGAGCACTGCCATGGGCAGGTGAGGCTGAGCAACAGCTTTCCAGGATAGCACCTTCTGGCTGCCAGCTATCTGCAGACGTTCGCACTTTCGGAGCAGGGCTGTGATAGGAGCCTGGCAGGGACACCACCATTCCCAGCATGCGTTTGAAGTTTCAAGTGGCAAGATAAGCAAGCAGCCCCATTCTCTGTGCCTCTGTGCGAGCAGTGCCATGGGCAGATGAGGCTGAGCAACAGCTTTCCAGGATAGCCCCTTCTGGCTGCCAGCTATCTGCAGACGTTCGCATTTCAAGAGCAGGGCTGTGAAAGGAGCCTGGCTGGGGCACAATCTTTCCCAGCCTACGTTTGAAGTTTGAGGTGGCAAGACAAGCAAGCAGCCCCATTCTCTGTGACTCTGTGCGAGCACTGCCATGGGCAGATGAGGCTGAGCAACAGCTTTCCAGGCTAGCCCCTTCTGGCTGCCAGCTATCTGCAGACGTTCGCACTTTCGGAGCAGGGCTGCGAAAGGAGCCTGGCTGGGACACCAACTTTCCCAGGCTACGTTTGAAGTTTGACGTGGCAAGACAAGCAAGGAGCCCCATTCTCTGTGCCTCTGTGCGAGCAGTGCCATGGGCAGATGAGGCTGAGCAACAGCTTTCCAGGCTAACACCTTCTGGCTGCCAGCTATCTGCAGACGTTCGCACTTTCGGAGCAGGGCTGTGATAGGAGCCTGGCAGGGACACCACCATTCCCAGCGTGCGTTTGAAGTTTCAAGTGGCAAGATAAACAAGCAGCCATATTCTCCGTGCCTCTGTGCGAGCACTGCCATGGGTAGATGAGGCTGAGCAACAGCTTTCCAGGCTAGCACCTTCTGGCTGCCAGCTATCTGCAGACATTCGCACTTTCGGAGCAGGGCTGCGAAAGGAGCCTGGCTGGGACACCATCTTTCCCAGACTACGTTTGAAGTTTGAGGTGGCAAGACAAGCAAGGAGCCCCATTCTCTGTGCCTCTATGCGAACAGTGCCATGGGCAGATGAGGCTGAGCAACAGCTTTCCAGGCTAGCCACTTCTGGCTGCCAGCTATCTGCAGACGTTCGCAATTTCAGAGCAGGGCTGCGAAAGGAGCCTGGCTGGGACACCAACTTTCCCAGGCTACGTTTGAAGTTTGAGGTGGCAAGACAAGCAAGCAGCCCCATACTCTGTGCCTCTGTGCGAGCACTGCCATGGGCAGATGAGGCTGAGCAACAGCTTTCCAGGCTAGCCCCTTCTGGCTGCCAGCTATCTGCAGACGTTCGCATTTCAAGAGCAGGGCTGCGAAAGGAGCCTGGCAGGGACACCAACTTTCCCAGGCTACGTTTGAAGTTTGAGGTGGCAAGACAAGCAAGCAGCCCCATTCTCTGTGCCTCTGTGCGAGCAGTGCCATGGGCAGATGAGGCTGCGCAACAGCTTTCCAGGATAGCCCCTTCTGGCTGCCAGCTATCTGCAGACGTTCGCATTTCAAGAGCAGGGATGCGAAAGGAGCCTGGCTGGGACACCATCTTTCCCAGGCTATGTTTGAAGTTTGAGGTGGCAAGACAAGCAAGCAGCCCCATTCTCTGTGCCTCTTTGCGAGCAGTGCCATGGGCAGATGAGGCTGAGCAACAGCTTTCCAGGCTAGCACCTTCTGGCTGCCAGCTATCTGCAGACGTTCGCACTTTCGGAGCAGGGCTGCGAAAGGAGCCTGGCTGGGACACCAACTTTCCCAGGCTACGTTTGAAGTTTGAGGTGGCAAGACAAGCAAGCAGCCCCATTCTCTGTGCCTCTGTGCGAGCACTGCCATGGGCAGATGAGGCTGAGCAACAGCTTTCCAGGCTAGCCCCTTCTGGCTGCCAGCTATCTGCAGACGTTCGCACTTTCGGAGCAGGGCTGTGATAGGAGCCTGGCAGGGACACCACCATTCCCAGCATGCGTTTGAAGTTTCAAGTGGCAAGATAAGCAAGCAGCCCCATTCTCTGTGCCTCTATGCGAACAGTGCCATGGGCAGATGAGGCTGAGCAACAGCTTTCCAGGCTAGCCCCTTCTGGCTGCCAGCTATCTGCAGACGTTCGCATTTCAAGAGCAGGGCTGTGAAAGGAGCCTGGCTGGGACACCATCTTTCCCAGGCTACGTTTGAAGTTTGAGGTGGCAAGATAAGCAAGGAGCCCCATTCTCTGTGCCTCTGTGCGAGCAGTGACATGGGCAGATGAGGCTGAGCAACAGCTTTCCAGGCTAGCACCTTCTGGCTGCCAGCTATCTGCAGACTTTCGCACTTTCGGAGCAGGGCTGCGAAAGGAGCCTGGCTGGGACACCATCTTTCCCAGGCTACGTTTGAAGTTTGAGGTGGCAAGACAAGCAAGCAGCCCCATACTCTGTGCCTCTGTGCGAGCACTGCCATGGGCAGGTGAGGCTGAGCAACAGCTTTCCAGGATAGCACCTTCTGGCTGCCAGCTATCTGCAGACGTTCGCACTTTCGGAGCAGGGCTGTGATAGGAGCCTGGCAGGGACACCACCATTCCCAGCATGCGTTTGAAGTTTCAAGTGGCAAGATAAGCAAGCAGCCCCATTCTCTGTGCCTCTGTGCGAGCAGTGCCATGGGCAGATGAGGCTGAGCAACAGCTTTCCAGGCTAGCCCCTTCTGGCTGCCAGCTATCTGCAGACGTTCGCATTTCAAGAGCAGGGCTGTGAAAGGAGCCTGGCTGGGGCACCATCTTTCCCAGCCTACGTTTGAAGTTTGAGGTGGCAAGACAAGCAAGCAGCCCCATTCTCTGTGACTCTGTGCGAGCAGTGCCATGGGCAGATGAGGCTGAGCAACAGCTTTCCAGGCTAGCCCCTTCTGGCTGCCAGCTATCTGCAGACGTTCGCACTTTCGGAGCAGGGCTGCGAAAGGAGCCTGGCTGGGACACCAACTTTCCCAGGCTACGTTTGAAGTTTGAGGTGGCAAGACAAGCAAGCAGCCCCATTCTCTGTGCCTCTGTGCGAGCACTGCCATGGGCAGGTGAGGCTGAGCAACAGCTTTCAAGGATAGCACCTTCTGGCTGCCAGCTATCTGCAGACGTTCGCACTTTCGGAGCAGGGCTGCGAAAGGAGCCTGGCTGGGACACCACCATTCCCAGCATGCGTTTGAAGTTTCAAGTGGCAAGACAAGCAAGCAGCCCCATTCTCTGTGCCTCTGTGCGAGCAGTGCCATGGGCAGATGAGGCTGAGCAACAGCTTTCCAGGCTAGCCCCTTCTGGCTGCCAGCTATCTGCAGACGTTCGCATTTCAAGAGCAGGGATGCGAAAGGAGCCTGGCTGGGACACCATCTTTCCCAGGCTACGTTTGAAGTTTGAGGTGGCAAGACAAGCAAGCAGCCCCATTCTCTGTGCCTCTGTGCGAGCAGTGCCATGGGCAGATGAGGCTGAGCAACAGCTTTCCAGGCTAGCACCTTCTGGCTGCCAGCTATCTGCAGACGTTCGCATTTCAAGAGCAGGGATGAGAAAGGAGCCTGGCTGGGACACCATCTTTCCCAGGCTACGTTTGAAGTTTGAGGTTGCAAGACAAGCAAGCAGCCCCATTCTCTGTGCCTCTGTGCGAGCACTGCCATGGGCAGATGAGGCTGAGCAACAGCTTTCCAGGCTAGCACCTTCTGGCTGCCAGCTATCTGCAGACTTTCGCACTTTCGGAGCAGGGCTGCGAAAGGAGCCTGGCTGGGACACCATCTTTCCCAGGCTACGTTTGAAGTTTGAGGTGGCAAGACAAGCAAGCAGCCCCATACTCTGTGCCTCTGTGCGAGCACTGCCATGGGCAGGTGAGGCTGAGCAACAGCTTTCCAGGATAGCACCTTCTGGCTGCCAGCTATCTGCAGACGTTCGCACTTTCGGAGCAGGGCTGTGATAGGAGCCTGGCAGGGACACCACCATTCCCAGCATGCGTTTGAAGTTTCAAGTGGCAAGATAAGCAAGCAGCCCCATTCTCTGTGCCTCTGTGCGAGCAGTGCCATGGACAGATGAGGCTGAGCAACAGCTTTCCAGGCTAGCCCCTTCTGGCTGCCAGCTATCTGCAGACGTTCGCATTTCAAGAGCAGGGCTGCGAAAGGAGCCTGGTGGGGCACCATCTTTCCCAGGCTACGTTTGAAGTTTGAGATGGCAAGACAAGCAAGGAGCCCCATTCTCTGTGACTCTGTGCGAGCACTGCCATGGGCAGATGAGGCTGAGCAACAGCTTTCCAGGCTAGCACCTTCTGGCTGCCAGCTATCTGCAGACGTTCGCACTTTCGGAGCAGGGCTGCGAAAGGAGCCTGGATGCGACACCAACTTTCCCAGGCTACGTTTGAAGTTTGAGGTGGCAAGACAAGCAAGGAGCCCCATTCTCTGTGCCTCTGTGCGAGCAGTGCCATGGGCAGATGAGGCTGAGCAACAGCTTTCCAGGCTAGCACCTTCTGGCTGCCAGCTATCTGCAGACGTTCGCACTTTCGGAGCAGGGCTGTGATAGGAGCCTGGCAGGGACACCACCATTCCCAGCGTGCGTTTGAAGTTTCAAGTGGCAAGATAAACAAGCAGTCATATTCTCCGTGCCTCTGTGCGAGCACTGCCATGGGTAGATGAGGCTGAGCAACAGCTTTCCAGGCTAGCACCTTCTGGCTGCCAGCTATCTGCAGACGTCCGCACTTTCGGAGCAGGGCTGCGAAAGGAGCCTGGCTGGGACACCAACTTTCCCAGGCTACGTTTGAAGTTTGAGGTGGCAAGACAAGCAAGCAGCCCCATACTCTGTGCCTCTGTGCGAGCACTGCCATGGGCAGATGAGGCTGAGCAACAGCTTTCCAGGCTAGCACCTTCTGGCTGCCAGCTATCTGCAGACGTTCGCATTTCAAGAGCAGGGCTGCGAAAGGAGCCTGGCTGGGACACCAACTTTCCCAGGCTACGTTTGAAGTTTGAGGTGGCAAGACAAGGCAGCAGCCCCATTCTCTGTGCCTCTGTGCGAGCAGTGCCATGGGCAGATGAGGCTGCGCAACAGCTTTCCAGGATAGCCCCTTCTGGCTGCCAGCTATCTGCAGACGTTCACATTTCAAGAGCAGGGCTGCGAAAGGAGCCTGGCTGGGACACCAAATTTCCCAGGCTACGTTTGAAGTTTGAGGTGGCAAGACAAGCAAGCAGCCCCATTCTCTGTGCCTCTTTGCGAGCAGTGCCATGGGCAGATGAGGCTGAGCAACAGCTTTCCAGGCTAGCACCTTCTGGCTGCCAGCTATCTGCAGACTTTCGCACTTTCGGAGCAGGGCTGCGAAAGGAGCCTGGCTGGGACACCAACTTTCCCAGGCTACGTTTGAAGTTTGAGGTGGCAAGACAAGCAAGCAGCCCCATTCTCTGTGCCTCTGTGCGAGCAGTGCCATGGGCAGATGAGGCTGAGCAACAGCTTTCCAGGATAGCACCTTCTGGCTGCCAGCTATCTGCAGACGTTCGCACTTTCGGAGCAGGGCTGTGATAGGAGCCTGGCAGGGACACCACCATTCCCAGCATGCGTTTGAAGTTTCAAGTGGCAAGATAAGCAAGCAGCCCCATTCTCTGTGCCTCTATGCGAACAGTGCCATGGGCAGATGAGGCTGAGCAACAGCTTTCCAGGCTAGCCCCTTCTGGCTGCCAGCTATCTGCAGACGTTCGCACTTTCGGAGCAGGGCTGCGAAAGGAGCCTGGCTGGGACACCACCATTCCCAGCATGCGTTTGAAGTTTGAGGTGGCAAGACAAGCAAGCAGCCCCATTCTCTGTGCCTCTGTGCGAGCACTCCCATGGGCAGATGAGGCTGAGCAACAGCTTTCCAGGATAGCCCCTTCTGGCTGCCAGCTATCTGCAGACGTTCGCACTTTCGGAGCAGGGCTGCGAAAGGAGAATGGCTGGGACACCATCTTTCCCAGCATGCGTTTGAAGTTTGAGGTGGCAATACAAGCAAGCAGCCCCATTCTCTGTGCCTCTGTGCGAGCAGTGCCATGCGCAGATGAGGCTGAGCAACAGCTTTCCAGGCTAGCCCCTTCTGGCTGCCAGCTATCTGCAGACGTTCGCATTTCAAGAGCAGGGCTGCGAAAGGAGCCTGGCTGGGACACAATCTTTCCCAGGCTACGTTTGAAGTTTGAGGTGGCAAGACAAGCAAGCAGCCCCATTCTCTGTGCCTCTGTGCGAGCAGTGCCATGGGCAGATGAGGCTGAGCAACAGCTTTCCAGGCTAGCACCTTCTGGCTGCCAGCTATCTGCAGACTTTCGCACTTTCGGAGCAGGGCTGCGAAAGGAGCCTGGCTGGGACACCAACTTTCCCAGGCTACGTTTGAAGTTTGAGGTGGCAAGACAAGCAAGCAGCCCCATTCTCTGTGCCTCTGTGCGAGCACTGCCATGGGCAGATGAGGCTGAGCAACAGCTTTCCAGGATAGCCCCTTCTGGCTGCCAGCTATCTGCAGACGTTCGCACTTTCGGAGCAGGGCTGTGATAGGAGCCTGGCAGGGACACCACCATTCCCAGCATGCGTTTGAAGTTTCAAGTGGCAAGATAAGCAAGCAGCCCCATTCTCTGTGCCTCTATGCGAACAGTGCCATGGGCAGATGAGGCTGAGCAACAGCTTTCCAGGCTAGCCCCTTCTGGCTGCCAGCTATCTGCAGACGTTCGCATTTCAAGAGCAGGGCTGTGAAAGGAGCCTGGCTGGGACACCATCTTTCCCAGGCTACGTTTGAAGTTTGAGTCGGCAAGACAAGCAAGGAGCCCCATTCTCTGTGCCTCTGTGCGAGCAGTGACATGGGCAGATGAGGCTGAGCAACAGCTTTCCAGGCTAGCACCTTCTGGCTGCCAGCTATCTGCAGACTTTCGCACTTTCGGAGCAGGGCTGCGAAAGGAGCCTGGCTGGGACACCATCTTTCCCAGCATGCGTTTGAAGTTTGAGGTGGCAAGACAAGCAAGCAGCCCCATACTCTGTGCCTCTGTGCGAGCACTGCCATGGGCAGGTGAGGCTGAGCAACAGCTTTCCAGGATAGCACCTTCTGGCTGCCAGCTATCTGCAGACGTTCGCACTTTCGGAGCAGGGCTGTGATAGGAGCCTGGCAGGGACACCACCATTCCCAGCATGCGTTTGAAGTTTCAAGTGGCAAGATAAGCAAGCAGCCCCATTCTCTGTGCCTCTGTGCGAGCAGTGCCATGGGCAGATGAGGCTGAGCAACAGCTTTCCAGGCTAGCCCCTTCTGGCTGCCAGCTATCTGCAGACGTTCGCATTTCAAGAGCAGGGCTGTGAAAGGAGCCTGGCTGGGGCACCATCTTTCCCAGCCTACGTTTGAAGTTTGAGGTGGCAAGACAAGCAAGCAGCCCCATTCTCTGTGACTCTGTGCGAGCACTGCCATGGGCAGATGAGGCTGAGCAACAGCTTTCCAGGCTAGCCCCTTCTGGCTGCCAGCTATCTGCAGACGTTCGCACTTTCGGAGCAGGGCTGCGAAAGGAGCCTGGCTGGGACACCAACTTTCCCAGGCTACGTTTGAAGTTTGAGGTGGCAAGACAAGCAAGGAGCCCCATTCTCTGTGCCTCTGTGCGAGCAGTGCCATGGGCAGATGAGGCTGAGCAACAGCTTTCCAGGCTAACACCTTCTGGATGCCAGCTATCTGCAGACGTTCGCACTTTCGGAGCAGGGCTGTGATAGGAGCCTGGCAGGGACACCACCATTCCCAGCGTGCGTTTGAAGTTTCAAGTGGCAAGATAAACAAGCAGCCATATTCTCCGTGCCTCTGTGCGAGCACTGCCATGGGTAGATGAGGCTGAGCAACAGCTTTCCAGGCTAGCACCTTCTGGCTGCCAGCTATCTGCAGACATTCGCACTTTCGGAGCAGGGCTGCGAAAGGAGCCTGGCTGGGACACCATCTTTCCCAGGCTACGTTTGAAGTTTGAGGTGGCAAGACAAGCAAGGAGCCCCATTCTCTGTGCCTCTATGCGAACAGTGCCATGGGCAGATGAGGCTGAGCAACAGCTTTCCAGGCTAGCACCTTCTGGCTGCCAGCTATCTGCAGACGTTCGCAATTTCAGAGCAGGGCTGCGAAAGGAGCCTGGCTGGGACACCAACTTTCCCAGGCTACGTTTGAAGTTTGAGGTGGCAAGACAAGCAAGCAGCCCCATACTCTGTGCCTCTGTGCGAGCACTGCCATGGGCAGATGAGGCTGAGCAACAGCTTTCCAGGCTAGCACCTTCTGGCTGCCAGCTATCTGCAGACGTTCGCATTTCAAGAGCAGGGCTGCGAAAGGAGCCTGGCTGGGACACCAACTTTCCCAGGCTACGTTTGAAGTTTGAGGTGGCAAGACAAGCAAGCAGCCCCATTCTCTGTGCCTCTGTGCGAGCAGTGCCATGGGCAGATGAGGCTGCGCAACAGCTTTCCAGGATAGCCCCTTCTGGCTGCCAGCTATCTGCAGACGTTCGCATTTCAAGAGCAGGGATGCGAAAGGAGCCTGGCTGGGACACCATCTTTCCCAGGCTACGTTTGAAGTTTGAGGTGGCAAGACAAGCAAGCAGCCCCATTCTCTGTGCCTCTTTGCGAGCAGTGCCATGGGCAGATGAGGCTGAGCAACAGCTTTCCAGGCTAGCACCTTCTGGCTGCCAGCTATCTGCAGACTTTCGCACTTTCGGAGCAGGGCTGCGAAAGGAGCCTGGCTGGGACACCAACTTTCCCAGGCTACGTTTGAAGTTTGAGGTGGCAAGACAAGCAAGCAGCCCCATTCTCTGTGCCTCTGTGCGAGCAGTGCCATGGGCAGATGAGGCTGAGCAACAGCTTTCCAGGATAGCCCCTTCTGGCTGCCAGCTATCTGCAGACGTTCGCACTTTCGGAGCAGGGCTGTGATAGGAGCCTGGCAGGGACACCACCATTCCCAGCATGCGTTTGAAGTTTCAAGTGGCAAGATAAGCAAGCAGCCCCATTCTCTGTGCCTCTATGCGAACAGTGCCATGGGCAGATGAGGCTGAGCAACAGCTTTCCAGGCTAGCCCCTTCTGGCTGCCAGCTATCTGCAGACGTTCGCATTTCAAGAGCAGGGCTGTGAAAGGAGCCTGGCTGGGACACCACCATTCCCAGCATACGTTTGAAGTTTCAAGTGGCAAGATAAGCAAGCAGCCCCATTCTCTGTGCCTCTATGCGAACAGTGCCATGGGCAGATGAGGCTGAGCAACAGCTTTCCAGGCTAGCCCCTTCTGGCTGCCAGCTATCTGCAGACGTTCGCACTTTCGGAGCAGGGCTGCGAAAGGAGCCTGGCTGGGACACCACCATTCCCAGCATGCGTTTGAAGTTTGAGGTGGCAAGACAAGCAAGCAGCCCCATTCTCTGTGCCTCTGTGCGAGCACTCCCATGGGCAGATGAGGCTGAGCAACAGCTTTCCAGGATAGCCCCTTCTGGCTGCCAGCTATCTGCAGACGTTCGCACTTTCGGAGCAGGGCTGCGAAAGGAGAATGGCTGGGACACCATCTTTCCCAGGCTACGTTTGAAGTTTGAGGTGGCAATACAAGCAAGCAGCCCCATTCTCTGTGCCTCTGTGCGAGCAGTGCCATGCGCAGATGAGGCTGAGCAACAGCTTTCCAGGCTAGCCCCTTCTGGCTGCCAGCTATCTGCAGACGTTCGCATTTCAAGAGCAGGGCTGCGAAAGGAGCCTGGCTGGGACACAATCTTTCCCAGGCTACGTTTGAAGTTTGAGGTGGCAAGACAAGCAAGCAGCCCCATTCTCTGTGCCTCTGTGCGAGCAGTGCCATGGGCAGATGAGGCTGAGCAACAGCTTTCCAGCCTAGCACCTTCTGGCTGCCAGCTATCTGCAGACGTTCGCACTTTCGGAGCAGGGCTGCGAAAGGAGCCTGGCTGGGACACCAACTTTCCCAGGCTACGTTTGAAGTTTGAGGTGGCAAGACAAGCAAGCAGCCCCATTCTCTGTGCCTCTGTGCGAGCACTGCCATGGGCAGATGAGGCTGAGCAACAGCTTTCCAGGATAGCCCCTTCTGGCTGCCAGCTATCTGCAGACGTTCGCACTTTCGGAGCAGGGCTGTGATAGGAGCCTGGCAGGGACACCACCATTCCCAGCATGCGTTTGAAGTTTCAAGTGGCAAGATAAGCAAGCAGCCCCATTCTCTGTGCCTCTGTGCGAGCACTGCCATGGGCAGATGAGGCTGAGCAACAGCTTTCCAGGCTAGCCCCTTCTGGCTGCCAGCTATCTGCAGACGTTCGCATTTCAAGAGCAGGGCTGTGAAAGGAGCCTGGCTGGGACACCATCTTTCCCAGGCTACGTTTGAAGTTTGAGGTGGCAAGACAAGCAAGGAGCCCCATTCTCTGTGCCTCTGTGCGAGCAGTGACATGGGCAGATGAGGCTGAGCAACAGCTTTCCAGGCTAGCCCCTTCTGGCTGCCAGCTATCTGCAGACGTTCGCACTTTCGGAGCAGGGCTGCGAAAGGAGCCTGGCTGGGACACCAACTTTCCCAGGCTACGTTTGAAGTTTGAGGTGGCAAGACAAGCAAGGAGCCCCATTCTCTGTGCCTCTGTGCGAGCAGTGCCATGGGCAGATGAGGCTGAGCAACAGCTTTCCAGGCTAACACCTTCTGGATGCCAGCTATCTGCAGACGTTCGCACTTTCGGAGCAGGGCTGTGATAGGAGCCTGGCAGGGACACCACCATTCCCAGCGTGCGTTTGAAGTTTCAAGTGGCAAGATAAACAAGCAGCCATATTCTCCGTGCCTCTGTGCGAGCACTGCCATGGGTAGATGAGGCTGAGCAACAGCTTTCCAGGCTAGCACCTTCTGGCTGCCAGCTATCTGCAGACATTCGCACTTTCGGAGCAGGGCTGCGAAGGGAGCCTGGCTGGGACACCATCTTTCCCAGGCTACGTTTGAAGTTTGAGGTGGCAAGACAAGCAAGGAGCCCCATTCTCTGTGCCTCTATGCGAACAGTGCCATGGGCAGATGAGGCTGAGCAACAGCTTTCCAGGCTAGCACCTTCTGGCTGCCAGCTATCTGCAGACGTTCGCATTTCAAGAGCAGGGCTGCGAAAGGAGCCTGGCTGGGACACCAACTTTCCCAGGCTACGTTTGAAGTTTGAGGTGGCAAGACAAGCAAGCAGCCCCATTCTCTGTGCCTCTGTGCGAGCAGTGCCATGGGCAGATGAGGCTGCGCAACAGCTTTCCAGGATAGCCCCTTCTGGCTGCCAGCTATCTGCAGACGTTCGCATTTCAAGAGCAGGGATGCGAAAGGAGCCTGGCTGGGACACCATCTTTCCCAGCCTACGTTTGAAGTTTGAGGTGGCAAGACAAGCAAGCAGCCCCATTCTCTGTGCCTCTTTGCGAGCAGTGCCATGGGCAGATGAGGCTGAGCAACAGCTTTCCAGGCTAGCACCTTCTGGCTGCCAGCTATCTGCAGACTTTCGCACTTTCGGAGCAGGGCTGCGAAAGGAGCCTGGCTGGGACACCAACTTTCCCAGGCTACGTTTGAAGTTTGAGGTGGCAAGACAAGCAAGCAGCCCCATTCTCTGTGCCTCTGTGCGAGCACTGCCATGGGCAGATGAGGCTGAGCAACAGCTTTCCAGGATAGCCCCTTCTGGCTGCCAGCTATCTGCAGACGTTCGCACTTTCGGAGCAGGGCTGTGATAGGAGCCTGGCAGGGACACCACCATTCCCAGCATGCGTTTGAAGTTTCAAGTGGCAAGATAAGCAAGCAGCCCCATTCTCTGTGCCTCTATGCGAACAGTGCCATGGGCAGATGAGGCTGAGCAACAGCTTTCCAGGCTAGCCCCTTCTGGCTGCCAGCTATCTGCAGACGTTCGCATTTCAAGAGCAGGGCTGTGAAAGGAGCCTGGCTGGGACACCACCATTCCCAGCATACGTTTGAAGTTTCAAGTGGCAAGATAAGCAAGCAGCCCCATTCTCTGTGCCTCTATGCGAACAGTGCCATGGGCAGATGAGGCTGAGCAACAGCTTTCCAGGCTAGCCCCTTCTGGCTGCCAGCTATATGCAGACGTTCGCACTTTCGGAGCAGGGCTGCGAAAGGAGCCTGGCTGGGACACCACCATTCCCAGCATGCGTTTGAAGTTTGAGGTGGCAAGACAAGCAAGCAGCCCCATTCTCTGTGCCTCTGTGCGAGCACTCCCATGGGCAGATGAGGCTGAGCAACAGCTTTCCAGGATAGCCCCTTCTGGCTGCCAGCTATCTGCAGACGTTCGCACTTTCGGAGCAGGGCTGCGAAAGGAGAATGGCTGGGACACCATCTTTCCCAGGCTACGTTTGAAGTTTGAGGTGGCAATACAAGCAAGCAGCCCCATTCTCTGTGCCTCTGTGCGAGCAGTGCCATGGGCAGATGAGGCTGAGCAACAGCTTTCCAGGCTAGCCCCTTCTGGCTGCCAGCTATCTGCAGACGTTCGCATTTCAAGAGCAGGGCTGCGAAAGGAGCCTGGCTGGGACACAATCTTTCCCAGGCTACGTTTGAAGTTTGAGGTGGCAAGACAAGCAAGCAGCCCCATTCTCTGTGCCTCTGTGCGAGCAGTGCCATGGGCAGATGAGGCTGAGCAACAGCTTTCCAGGCTAGCACCTTCTGGCTGCCAGCTATCTGCAGACTTTCGCACTTTCGGAGCAGGGCTGCGAAAGGAGCCTGGATGCGACACCAACTTTCCCAGGCTACGTTTGAAGTTTGAGGTGGCAAGACAAGCAAGCAGCCCCATTCTCTGTGCCTCTGTGCGAGCACTGCCATGGGCAGATGAGGCTGAGCAACAGCTTTCCAGGATAGCACCTTCTGGCTGCCAGCTATCTGCAGACGTTCGCACTTTCGGAGCAGGGCTGTGATAGGAGCCTGGCAGGGACACCACCATTCCCAGCATGCGTTTGAAGTTTCAAGTGGCAAGATAAGCAAGCAGCCCCATTCTCTGTGCCTCTGTGCGAGCACTGCCATGGGCAGATGAGGCTGAGCAACAGCTTTCCAGGCTAGCCCCTTCTGGCTGCCAGCTATCTGCAGACGTTCGCATTTCAAGAGCAGGGCTGTGAAAGGAGCCTGGCTGGGACACCACCATTCCCAGCATGCGTTTGAAGTTTCAAGTGGCAAGATAAGCAAGCAGCCCCATTCTCTGTGCCTCTATGCGAACAGTGCCATGGGCAGATGAGGCTGAGCAACAGCTTTCCAGGCTAGCCCCTTCTGGCTGCCAGCTATCTGCAGACGTTCGCACTTTCGGAGCAGGGCTGCGAAAGGAGCCTGGCTGGGACACCACCATTCCCAGCATGCGTTTGAAGTTTGAGGTGGCAAGACAAGCAAGCAGCCCCATACTCTGTGCCTCTGTGCGAGCACTCCCATGGGCAGATGAGGCTGAGCAACAGCTTTCCAGGATAGCCCCTTCTGGCTGCCAGCTATCTGCAGACGTTCGCACTTTCGGAGCAGGGCTGCGAAAGGAGAATGGCTGGGACACCATCTTTCCCAGGCTACGTTTGAAGTTTGAGGTGGCAATACAAGCAAGCAGCCCCATTCTCTGTGCCTCTGTGCGAGCAGTGCCATGGGCAGATGAGGCTGAGCAACAGCTTTCCAGGCTAGCCCCTTCTGGCTGCCAGCTATCTGCAGATGTTCGCATTTCAAGAGCATGGCTGCGAAAGGAGCCTGGCTGGGACACAATCTTTCCCAGGCTACGTTTGAAGTTTGAGGTGGCAAGACAAGCAAGCAGCCCCATTCTCTGTGCCTCTGTGCGAGCAGTGCCATGGGCAGATGAGGCTGAGCAACAGCTTTCCAGGCTAGCACCTTCTGGCTGCCAGCTATCTGCAGACTTTCGCACTTTCGGAGCAGGGCTGCGAAAGGAGCCTGGCTGGGACACCAACTTTCCCAGGCTACGTTTGAAGTTTGAGGTGGCAAGACAAGCAAGCAGCCGTATTCTCTGTGCCTCTGTGCGAGCACTGCCATGGGCAGATGAGGCTGAGCAACAGCTTTCCAGGATAGCCCCTTCTGGCTGCCAGCTATCTGCAGACGTTCGCACTTTCGGAGCAGGGCTGTGATAGGAGCCTGGCAGGGACACCACCATTCCCAGCATGCGTTTGAAGTTTCAAGTGGCAAGATAAGCAAGCAGCCCCATTCTCTGTGCCTCTATGCGAACAGTGCCATGGGCAGATGAGGCTGAGCAACAGCTTTCCAGGCTAGCCCCTTCTGGCTGCCAGCTATCTGCAGACGTTCGCATTTCAAGAGCAGGGCTGTGAAAGGAGCCTGGCTGGCACACCATCTTTCCCAGGCTACGTTTGAAGTTTGAGGTGGCAAGACAAGCAAGGAGCCCCATTCTCTTTGCCTCTGTGCGAACAGTGTCATGGGCAGATGAGGCTGAGCAACAGCTTTCCAGGCTAGCCACTTCTGGCTGCCAGCTATCTGCAGACGTTCGCAATTTCAGAGCAGGGCTGCGAAAGGAGCCTGGCTGGGACACCAACTTTCCCAGGCTACGTTTGAAGTTTGAGGTGGCAAGACAAGCAAGCAGCCCCATACTCCGTGCCTCTGTGCGAGCACTGCCATGGGCAGATGAGGCTGAGCAACAGCTTTCCAGGCTAGCACCTTCTGGCTGCCAGCTATCTGCAGACGTTCGCATTTCAAGAGCAGGGCTGCGAAAGGAGCCTGGCTGGGACACCAACTTTCCCAGGCTACGTTTGAAGTTTGAGGTGGCAAGACAAGCAAGCAGCCCCATTCTCTGTGCCTCTGTGCGAGCAGTGCCATGGGCAGATGAGGCTGCGCAACAGCTTTCCAGGATAGCCCCTTCTGGCTGCCAGCTATCTGCAGACGTTCGCATTTCAAGAGCAGGGATGCGAAAGGAGCCTGGCTGGGACACCATCTTTCCCAGGCTACGTTTGAAGTTTGAGGTGGCAAGACAAGCAAGCAGCCCCATTCTCTGTGCCTCTTTGCGAGCAGTGCCATGGGCAGATGAGGCTGAGCAACAGCTTTCCAGGCTAGCACCTTCTGGCTGCCAGCTATCTGCAGACTTTCGCACTTTCGGAGCAGGGCTGCGAAAGGAGCCTGGCTGGGACACCAACTTTCCCAGGCTACGTTTGAAGTTTGAGGTGGCAAGACAAGCAAGCAGCCCCATTCTCTGTGCCTCTGTGCGAGCAGTGCCATGGGCAGATGAGGCTGAGCAACAGCTTTCCAGGATAGCCCCTTCTGGCTGCCAGCTATCTGCAGACGTTCGCACTTTCGGAGCAGGGCTGTGATAGGAGCCTGGCAGGTACACCACCATTCCCAGCATGCGTTTGAAGTTTCAAGTGGCAAGATAAGCAAGCAGCCCCATTCTCTGTGCCTCTATGCGAACAGTGCCATGGGCAGATGAGGCTGAGCAACAGCTTTCCAGGCTAGCCCCTTCTGGCTGCCAGCTATATGCAGACGTTCGCACTTTCGGAGCAGGGCTGCGAAAGGAGCCTGGCTGGGACACCACCATTCCCAGCATGCGTTTGAAGTTTCAAGTGGCAAGATAAGCAAGCAGCCCCATTCTCTGTGCCTCTATGCGAACAGTGCCATGGGCAGATGAGGCTGAGCAACAGCTTTCCAGGCTAGCCCCTTCTGGCTGCCAGCTATATGCAGACGTTCGCACTTTCGGAGCAGGGCTGCGAAAGGAGCCTGGCTGGGACACCACCATTCCCAGCATGCGTTTGAAGTTTGAGGTGGCAAGACAAGCAAGCAGCCCCATTCTCTGTGCCTCTGTGCGAGCAGTGCCATGGGCAGATGAGGCTGAGCAACAGCTTTCCAGGCTAGCCCCTTCTGGCTGCCAGCTATCTGCAGACGTTAGCACTTTCGGAGCAGGGCTGCGAAAGGAGAATGGCTGGGACACCATCTTTCCCAGGCTACGTTTGAAGTTTGAGGTGGCAAGACAAGCAAGCAGCCCCATTCTCTGTGCCTCTGTGCGAGCAGTGCCATGGGCAGATGAGGCTGAGCAACAGCTTTCCAGGCTAGCCCCTTCTGGCTGCCAGCTATCTGCAGACTTTCGCACTTTCGGAGCAGGGCTGCGAAAGGAGCCTGGCTGGGACACCAACTTTCCCAGGCTACGTTTGAAGTTTGAGGTGGCAAGACAAGCAAGCAGCCCCATTCTCTGTGCCTCTGTGCGAGCACTGCCATGGGCAGATGAGGCTGAGCAACAGCTTTCCAGGCTAGCCCCTTCTGGCTGCCAGCTATCTGCAGACGTTCGCACTTTCGGAGCAGGGCTGTGATAGGAGCCTGGCAGGGACACCACCATTCCCAGCATGCGTTTGAAGTTTCAAGTGGCAAGATAAGCAAGCAGCCCCATTCTCTGTGCCTCTATGCGAACAGTGCCATGGGCAGATGAGGCTGAGCAACAGCTTTCCAGGCTAGCCCCTTCTGGCTGCCAGCTATCTGCAGACGTTCGCATTTCAAGAGCAGGGCTGTGAAAGGAGCCTGGCTGGGACACCATCTTTCCCAGGCTACGTTTGAAGTTTGAGGTGGCAAGACAAGCAAGGAGCCCCATTCTCTGTGCCTCTGTGCGAGCAGTGACATGGGCAGATGAGGCTGAGCAACAGCTTTCCAGGCTAGCACCTTCTGGCTGCCAGCTATCTGCAGACGTTTGCACTTTCGGAGCAGGGCTGCGAAAGGAGCCTGGCTGGGACACCAACTTTCCCAGGCTACGTTTGAAGTTTGAGGTGGCAAGACAAGCAAGGAGCCCCATTCTCTGTGCCTCTATGCGAACAGTGCCATGGGCAGATGAGGCTGAGCAACAGCTTTCCAGGCTAGCACCTTCTGGCTGCCAGCTATCTGCAGACGTTCGCACTGTCGGAGCAGGGCTGCGAAAGGAGCCTGGCTGGGACACCAACTTTCCCAGGCTACGTTTGAAGTTTGAGGTGGCAAGACAAGCAAGCAGCCCCATTCTCTGTGCCTCTGTGTGAGCACTGCCATGGGCAGATGAGGCTGAGCAAGAGCTTTCCAGGATAGCCCCTTCTGCCTGCCAGCTATCTGCAGACGTTCGCACTTTCGGAGCAGGGCTGTGATAGGAGCCTGGCAGGGACACCACCATTCCCAGCATGCGTTTGAAGTTTCAAGTGGCAAGATAAGCAAGCAGACCCATTCTCTGTGCCTCTGTGCGAACAGTGCCATGGGCAGATGAGGCTGAGCAACAGCTTTCCAGGCTAGCCACTTCTGGCTGCCAGCTATCTGCAGACGTTCGCATTTCAAGAGCAGGGCTGTGAAAGGAGCCTGGCTGGGACACCATCTTTCCCAGGCTACGTTTGAAGTTTGAGGTGGCAAGACAAGCAAGGAGCCCCATTCTCTGTGCCTCTATGCGAACAGTGCCATGGGCAGATGAGGCTGAGCAACAGCTTTCCAGGCTAGCACCTTCTGGCTGCCAGCTATCTGCAGACGTTCGCACTTTCAGAGCAGGGCTGCGAAAGGAGCCTGGCTGGGACACCAACTTTCCCAGGCTACGTTTGAAGTTTGAGGTGGCAAGACAAGCAAGCAGCCCCATACTCTGTGCCTCTGTGCGAGCACTGCCATGGGCAGATGAGGCTGAGCAACAGCTTTCCAGGATAGCACCTTCTGGCTGCCAGCTATCTGCAGACGTTCGCACTTTCGGAGCAGGGCTGCGAAAGGAGCCTGGCTGGGACACCAACTTTCCCAGGTTACGTTTGAAGTTTGAAGTGGCAAGACAAGCAAGCAGCCCCATTCTCTGTGCCTCTGTGCGAGCACTGCCATGGGTAGATGAGGCTGAGCAACAGCTTTCCAGGCTAGCACCTTCTGGCTGCCAGCTATCTGCAGACGTTCGCACTTTCGGAGCAGGGCTGTGATAGGAGCCTGGCAGGGACACCACCATTCCCAGCATGCGTTTGAAGTTTTAAGTGGCAAGATAAGCAAGCAGCCCCATTCTCTGTGCCTCTGTGCGAGCAGTGCCATGGGCAGATGAGGCTGAGCAACAGCTTTCCAGGCTAGCCCCTTCTGGCTGCCAGCTATCTGCAGACGTTCGCATTTCAAGAGCAGGGCTGTGAAAGGAGCCTGGCTGGGACACCATCTTTCCCAGGCTACGTTTGAAGTTTGAGGTGGCAAGACAAGCAAGGAGCCCCATTCTCTGTGCCTCTGTGCGAGCAGTGCCATGGGCAGATGAGGCTGAGCAACAGCTTTCCAGGCTAGCACCTTCTGGCTGCCAGCTATCTGCAGACGTTCGCACTTTTGGAGCAGGGCTGCGAAAGGAGCCTGGCTGGGACACCAACTTTCCCAGCATGCGTTTGAAGTTTGAGGTGGCAAGACAAGCAAGGAGCCCCATTCTCTTTGCCTCTGTGCGAGCACTGCCATGGGCAGATGAGGCTGAGCAACAGCTTTCCAAGATTGCACCTTCTGGCTGCCAGCTATATGCAGACTTTCGCGCTTTCGGAGCAGGGCTGTGATAGGAGCCTGGCAGGGACACCAACTTTCCCAGCATGCGTTTGAAGATTCAAGTGGCAAGATAAGCAAGCACCCCCATTCTCCGTGCCTCTGTGCGAGCACTGCCATGGGTAGATGAGGCTGAGCAACAGCTTTCCAGGCTAGCACCTTCTGGCTGCCAGCTATCTGCAGACATTCGCACTTTCGGAGCAGGGCTGCGAAAGGAGCCTGGCTGGGACACCAACTTTCCCAGGCTACGTTTGAAGTTTGCGGTGGCAAGACAAGAAAGCAGCCCCATTCTCTGTGCCTCTGTGCGAGCACTGCCATGGGCAGGTGAGGCTGAGCAACAGCTTTCCAGGATAGCCCCTTCTGGCTGCCAGCTATCTGCAGACGTTCGCACTTTTCGGAGCAGGGCTGTGATAGGAGCCTGGCAGGGACACCACCATTCCCAGCATGCGTTTGAAGTTTCAAGTGGCAAGATAAGCAAGCAGCCCCATTCTCTGTGCCTCTATGCGAACAGTGCCATGGGCAGATGAGGCTGAGCAACAGCTTTCCAGGCTAGCCCCTTCTGGCTGCCAGCTATCTGCAGACGTTCGCATTTCAAGAGCAGGGCTGTGAAAGGAGCCTGGCTGGGACACCATCTTTCCCAGGCTACGTTTGAAGTTTCAAGTGGCAAGATAAGCAAGGAGCCCCATTCTCTGTGCCTCTATGCGAACAGTGCCATGGGCAGATGAGGCTGAACAACAGCTTTCCAGGCTAGCACCTTCTGGCTGCCAGCTATCTGCAGACGTTCGCACTTTCGGAGCAGGGCTGCGAAAGGAGCCTGGCTGGGACACCAACTTTCCCAGGCTACGTTTGAAGTTTGAGGTGGCAAGACAAGCAAGCAGACCCATACTCTGTGCCTCTGTGCGAGCAGTGCCATGGGCAGATGAGGCTGAGCAACAGCTTTCCAGGCTAGCGCCTTCTGGCTGCCAGCTATCTGCAGACGTTCGCATTTCAAGAGCAGGTATGCGAAAGGAGCCTAGCAGGTACACCATCTTTCCCAGGCTACGTTTGAAGTTTGAGGTGGCAAGACAAGCAAGCAGCCCCATACTCTGTGCCTCTGTGCGAGCACTGGCATGGGCAGATGAGGCTGAGCAACAGCTTTCCAGGATAGCCCCTTTTGGCTGCCAGCTATCTGCAGACGTTCGCACTTTTGGAGCAGGGCTGTGATAGGAGCCTGGCAGGGACACCACCATTCCCAGCATGCGTTTGAAGTTTCAAGTGGCAAGATAAGCAAGCAGCCCCATTCTCTGTGCCTCTGTGCGAGCAGTGCCATGGGCAGATGAGGCTGAGCAACGGCTTTCCAGGATAGCACCTTCTGGCTGCCAGCTATCTGCAGACGTTCGCATTTCAAGAGCAGGGCTGCGAAAGGAGCCTAGCAGGTACACCATCTTTCCCAGGCTACGTTTGAAGTTTGAGGTGCAAGACAAGCAAGCAGCCCCATTCTCTGTGCCTCTGTGCGAGCAGTGCCATGGGCAGATGAGGCTGAGGAACAGCTTTCCAGGATAGCCCCTTCTGGCTGCCAGCTATCTGCAGACGTTCGCACTTTCGGAGCAGGGCTGCGAAAGGAGCCTGGCTGGGACACCAACTTTCCCAGCATGCGTTTGAAGTTTGAGGTGGCAAGACAAGCAAGCAGCCCCATTCTCTGTGCCTCTGTGCAAGCACTGCCCTGGGCAGATGAGGCTGAGCAAGAGCTTTCCAGGATAGCCCCTTCTGGCTGCCAGCTATCTGCAGAAGTTCGCACTTTCGGAGCAGGGCTGCGAAAGGAGCCTGGCTGGGACTCCATCTTTCCCAGCATGCGTTTGAAGTTTGAGGTGGCAAGACAAGCAAGGAGCCCCATTCTCTGTGCCTCTGTGCAAGCAGTGCCATGGGCAGATGAGGCTGAGCTACAGCTTTCCAGGCTAACACCTTCTGGCTGCCAGCTATCTGCAGACGTTCGCACTTTCGGAGCAGGGCTGTGATAGGAGCCTGGCAGGGACACCACCATTCCCAGCGTGCGTTTGAAGTTTCAAGTGGCAAGATAAACAAGCAGCCATATTCTCCGTGCCTCTGTGCGAGCACTGCCATGGGTAGATGAGGCTGAGCAACAGCTTTCCAGGCTAGCACCTTCTGCCTGCCAGCTATCTGCAGACATTCGCACTTTCGGAGCAGGGCTGCGAAAGGAGCCTGGCTGGGACACCATCTTTCCCAGGCTACGTTTGAAGTTTGAGGTGGCAAGACAAGCAAGGAGCCCCATTCTCTGTGCCTCTATGCGAACAGTGCCATGGGCAGATGAGGCTGAGCAACAGCTTTCCAGGCTAGCCACTTCTGGCTGCCAGCTATCTGCAGACGTTCGCAATTTCAGAGCAGGGCTGCGAAAGGAGCCTGGCTGGGACACCAACTTTCCCAGGCTACGTTTGAAGTTTGAGGTGGCAAGACAAGCAAGCAGCCCCATACTCCGTGCCTCTGTGCGAGCACTGCCATGGGCAGATGAGGCTGAGCAACAGCTTTCCAGGCTAGCACCTTCTGGCTGCCAGCTATCTGCAGACGTTCGCATTTCAAGAGCAGGGCTGCGAAAGGAGCCTGGCTGGGACACCAACTTTCCCAGGCTACGTTTGAAGTTTGAGGTGGCAAGACAAGCAAGCAGCCCCATTCTCTGTGCCTCTGTGCGAGCAGTGCCATGGGCAGATGAGGCTGCGCAACAGCTTTCCAGGATAGCCCCTTCTGGCTGCCAGCTATCTGCAGACGTTCGCGTTTCAAGAGCAGGGATGCGAAAGGAGCCTGGCTGGGACACCATCTTTCCCAGGCTACGTTTGAAGTTTGAGGTGGCAAGACAAGCAAGCAGCCCCATTCTCTGTGCCTCTTTGCGAGCAGTGCCATGGGCAGATGAGGCTGAGCAACAGCTTTCCAGGCTAGCACCTTCTGGCTGCCAGCTATCTGCAGACTTTCGCACTTTCGGAGCAGGGCTGCGAAAGGAGCCTGGCTGGGACACCAACTTTCCCAGGCTACGTTTGAAGTTTGAGGTGGCAAGACAAGCAAGCAGCCCCATTCTCTGTGCCTCTGTGCGAGCACTGCCATGGGCAGATGAGGCTGAGCAACAGCTTTCCAGGATAGCCCCTTCTGGCTGCCAGCTATCTGCAGACGTTCGCACTTTCGGAGCAGGGCTGTGATAGGAGCCTGGCAGGTACACCACCATTCCCAGCATGCGTTTGAAGTTTCAAGTGGCAAGATAAGCAAGCAGCCCCATTCTCTGTGCCTCTATGCGAACAGTGCCATGGGCAGATGAGGCTGAGCAACAGCTTTCCAGGCTAGCCCCTTCTGGCTGCCAGCTATCTGCAGACGTTCGCATTTCAAGAGCAGGGCTGTGAAAGGAGCCTGGCTGGGACACCACCATTCCCAGCATGCGTTTGAAGTTTCAAGTGGCAAGATAAGCAAGCAGCCCCATTCTCTGTGCCTCTATGCGAACAGTGCCATGGGCAGATGAGGCTGAGCAACAGCTTTCCAGGCTAGCCCCTTCTGGCTGCCAGCTATATGCAGACGTTCGCACTTTCGGAGCAGGGCTGCGAAAGGAGCCTGGCTGGGACACCACCATTCCCAGCATGCGTTTGAAGTTTGAGGTGGCAAGACAAGCAAGCAGCCCCATTCTCTGTGCCTCTGTGCGAGCACTCCCATGGGCAGATGAGGCTGAGCAACAGCTTTCCAGGATAGCCCCTTCTGGCTGCCAGCTATCTGCAGACGTTAGCACTTTCGGAGCAGGGCTGCGAAAGGAGAATGGCTGGGACACCATCTTTCCCAGGCTACGTTTGAAGTTTGAGGTGGCAAGACAAGCAAGCAGCCCCATTCTCTGTGCCTCTGTGCGAGCAGTGCCATGGGCAGATGAGGCTGAGCAACAGCTTTCCAGGCTAGCACCTTCTGGCTGCCAGCTATCTGCAGACTTTCGCACTTTCGGAGCAGGGCTGCGAAAGGAGCCTGGCTGGGACACCAACTTTCCCAGGCTACGTTTGAAGTTTGAGGTGGCAAGACAAGCAAGTAGCCCCATTCTCTGTGCCTCTGTGCGAGCACTGCCATGGGCAGATGAGGCTGAGCAACAGCTTTCCAGGATAGCCCCTTCTGGCTGCCAGCTATCTGCAGACGTTCGCACTTTCGGAGCAGGGCTGTGATAGGAGCCTGGCAGGGACACCACCATTCCCAGCATGCGTTTGAAGTTTCAAGTGGCAAGATAAGCAAGCAGCCCCATTCTCTGTGCCTCTATGCGAACAGTGCCATGGGCAGATGAGGCTGAGCAACAGCTTTCCAGGCTAGCCCCTTCTGGCTGCCAGCTATCTGCAGACGTTCGCATTTCAAGAGCAGGGCTGTGAAAGGAGCCTGGCTGGGACACCATCTTTCCCAGGCTACGTTTGAAGTTTGAGGTGGCAAGACAAGCAAGGAGCCCCATTCTCTGTGCCTCTGTGCGAGCAGTGACATGGGCAGATGAGGCTGAGCAACAGCTTTCCAGGCTAGCACCTTCTGGCTGCCAGCTATCTGCAGACGTTCGCACTTTCGGAGCAGGGCTGCGAAAGGAGCCTGGCTGGGACACCAACTTTCCCAGGCTACGTTTGAAGTTTGAGGTGGCAAGACAAGCAAGGAGCCCCATTCTCTGTGCCTCTATGCGAACAGTGCCATGGGCAGATGAGGCTGAGCAACAGCTTTCCAGGCTAGCACCTTCTGGCTGCCAGCTATCTGCAGACGTTCGCACTGTCGGAGCAGGGCTGCGAAAGGAGCCTGGCTGGGACACCAACTTTCCCAGGCTACGTTTGAAGTTTGAGGTGGCAAGACAAGCAAGCAGCCCCATTCTCTGTGCCTCTGTGCGAGCACTGCCATGGGCACATGAGGCTGAGCAAGAGCTTTCCAGGATAGCCCCTTCTGCCTGCCAGCTATCTGCAGACGTTCGCACTTTCGGAGCAGGGCTGTGATAGGAGCCTGGCAGGGACACCACCATTCCCAGCATGCGTTTGAAGTTTCAAGTGGCAAGATAAGCAAGCAGACCCATTCTCTGTGCCTCTGTGCGAACAGTGCCATGGGCAGATGAGGCTGAGCAACAGCTTTCCAGGCTAGCCCCTTCTGGCTGCCAGCTATCTGCAGACGTTCGCATTTCAAGAGCAGGGCTGTGATAGGACCCTGGCTGGGACACCATCTTTCCCAGGCTACGTTTGAAGTTTGAGGTGGCAAGACAAGCAAGGAGCCCCATTCTCTGTGCCTCTATGCGAACAGTGCCATGGGCAGATGAGGCTGAGCAACAGCTTTCCAGGCTAGCACCTTCTGGCTGCCAGCTATCTGCAGACGTTCGCACTTTGAGAGCAGGGCTGCGAAAGGAGCCTGGCTGGGACACCAACTTTCCCAGGCTACGTTTGAAGTTTGAGGTGGCAAGACAAGCAAGCAGCCCCATACTCTGTGCCTCTGTGCGAGCACTGCCATGGGCAGATGAGGCTGAGCAACAGCTTTCCAGGATAGCACCTTCTGGCTGCCAGCTATCTGCAGACGTTCGCACTTTCGGAGCAGGGCTGCGAAAGGAGCCTGGCTGGGACACCAACTTTCCCAGGTTACGTTTGAAGTTTGAAGTGGCAAGACAAGCAAGCAGCCCCATTCTCTGTGCCTCTGTGCGAGCACTGCCATGGGTAGATGAGGCTGAGCAACAGCTTTCCAGGCTAGCACCTTCTGGCTGCCAGCTATCTGCAGACGTTCGCACTTTCGGAGCAGGGCTGTGATAGGAGCCTGGCAGGGACACCACCATTCCCAGCATGCGTTTGAAGTTTTAAGTGGCAAGATAAGCAAGCAGCCCCATTCTCTGTGCCTCTATGCGAACAGTGCCATGGGCAGATGAGGCTGAGCAACAGCTTTCCAGGCTAGCACCTTCTGACTGCCAGCTATCTGCAGACGTTCGCACTTTTGGAGCAGGGCTGCGAAAGGAGCCTGGCTGGGACACCAACTTTCCCAGCATGCGTTTGAAGTTTGAGGTGGCAAGACAAGCAAGGAGCCCCATTCTCTTTGCCTCTGTGCGAGCACTGCCATGGGCAGATGAGGCTGAGCAACAGCTTTCCAAGATTGCACCTTCTGGCTGCCAGCTATCTGCAGACTTTCGCGCTTTCGGAGCAGGGCTGTGATAGGAGCCTGGCAGGGACACCAACTTTCCCAGCATGCGTTTGAAGATTCAAGTGGCAAGATAAACAAGCACCCCCATTCTCCGTGCCTCTGTGCGAGCACTGCCATGGGTAGATGAGGCTGAGCAACAGCTTTCCAGGCTAGCACCTTCTGGCTGCCAGCTATCTGCAGACATTCGCACTTTCGGAGCAGGGCTGCGAAAGGAGCCTGGCTGGGACACCATCTTTCCCAGGCTACGTTTGAAGTTTCAAGTGGCAAGATAAGCAATGAGCCCCATTCTCTGTGCCTCTATGCGAACAGTGCCATGGGCAGATGAGGCTGAACAACAGCTTTCCAGGCTAGCACCTTCTGGCTGCCAGCTATCTGCAGACGTTCGCACTTTCGGAGCAGGGCTGCGAAAGGAGCCTGGCTGGGACACCAACTTTCCCAGGCTACGTTTGAAGTTTGAGGTGGCAAGACAAGCAAGCAGCCCCATACTCTGTGCCTCTGTGCGAGCAGTGCCATGGGCAGATGAGGCTGAGCAACAGCTTTCCAGGCTAGCGCCTTCTGGCTGCCAGCTATCTGCAGACGTTCGCACTTTCAAGAGCAGGGATGCGAAAGGAGCCTAGCAGGTACACCATCTTTCCCAGGCTACGTTTGAAGTTTGAGGTGGCAAGACAAGCAAGCAGCCCCATTCTCTGTGCCTCTGTGCGAGCAGTGCCATGGGCAGATGAGGCTGAGCAACGGCTTTCCAGGATAGCCCCTTCTGGCTGCCAGCTATCTGCAGAAGTTCGCACTTTCGGAGCAGGGCTGCGAAAGGAGCCCGGCTGGGACACTATCTTTCCTAGGCTACGTTTGAAGTTTGAGGTGGCAAGACAAGCAAGCAGCCCCATTCTCTGTGCCTCTGTGCGAGCACTGCCCTGGGCAGATGAGGCTGAGCAAGAGCTTTCCAGGATAGCCCCTTCTGGCTGCCAGCTATCTGCAGACGTTCGCACTTTCGGAGTAGGGCTGTGATAGGAGCCTGGCAGGGACACCACCATTCCCAGCATGCGTTTGAAGTTTCAAGTGGCAAGATAAGCAAGCAGACCCATTCTCTGTGCCTCTGTGCGAACAGTGCCATGGGCAGATGAGGCTGAGCAACAGCTTTCCAGGCTAGCCACTTCTGGCTGCCAGCTATCTGCAGACGTTCGCATTTCAAGAGCAGGGCTGTGATAGGACCCTGGCTGGGACACCATCTTTCCCAGGCTACGTTTGAAGTTTGAGGTGGCAAGACAAGCAAGGAGCCCCATTCTCTGTGCCTCTATGCGAACAGTGCCATGGGCAGATGAGGCTGAGCAACAGCTTTCCAGGCTAGCCCCTTCTGCCTGCCAGCTATCTGCAGACGTTCGCACTTTGAGAGCAGGGCTGCGAAAGGAGCCTGGCTGGGACACCAACTTTCCCAGGCTACGTTTGAAGTTTGAGGTGGCAAGACAAGCAAGCAGCCCCATACTCTGTGCCTCTGTGCGAGCACTGCCATGGGCAGATGAGGCTGAGCAACAGCTTTCCAGGATAGCACCTTCTGGCTGCCAGCTATCTGCAGACGTTCGCACTTTCGGAGCAGGGCTGCGAAAGGAGCCTGGCTGGGACACCAACTTTCCCAGGTTACGTTTGAAGTTTGAAGTGGCAAGACAAGCAAGCAGCCCCATTCTCTGTGCCTCTGTGCGAGCACTGCCATGGGTAGATGAGGCTGAGCAACAGCTTTCCAGGCTAGCACCTTCTGGCTGCCAGCTATCTGCAGACGTTCGCACTTTCGGAGCAGGGCTGTGATAGGAGCCTGGCAGGGACACCACCATTCCCAGCATGCGTTTGAAGTTTTAAGTGGCAAGATAAGCAAGCAGCCCCATTCTCTGTGCCTCTATGCGAACAGTGCCATGGGCAGATGAGGCTGAGCAACAGCTTTCCAGGCTAGCCCCTTCTGGCTGCCAGCTATCTGCAGACGTTCGCATTTCAAGAGCAGGGCTGTGAAAGGAGCCTGGCTGGGACACCATCTTTCCCAGGCTACGTTTGAAGTTTGAGGTGGCAAGACAAGCAAGGAGCCCCATTCTCTGTGCCTCTGTGCGAGCAGTGCCATGGGCAGATGAGGCTGAGCAACAGCTTTCCAGGCTAGCACCTTCTGACTGCCAGCTATCTGCAGACGTTCGCACTTTTGGAGCAGGGCTGCGAAAGGAGCCTGGCTGGGACACCAACTTTCCCAGCATGCGTTTGAAGTTTGAGGTGGCAAGACAAGCAAGGAGCCCCATTCTCTTTGCCTCTGTGCGAGCACTGCCATGGGCAGATGAGGCTGAGCAACAGCTTTCCAAGATTGCACCTTCTGGCTGCCAGCTATCTGCAGACTTTCGCGCTTTCGGAGCAGGGCTGTGATAGGAGCCTGGCAGGGACACCAACTTTCCCAGCATGCGTTTGAAGATTCAAGTGGCAAGATAAACAAGCACCCCCATTCTCCGTGCCTCTGTGCGAGCACTGCCATGGGTAGATGAGGCTGAGCAACAGCTTTCCAGGCTAGCACCTTCTGGCTGCCAGCTATCTGCAGACATTCGCACTTTCGGAGCAGGGCTGCGAAAGGAGCCTGGCTGGGACACCATCTTTCCCAGGCTACGTTTGAAGTTTGCGGTGGCAAGACAAGAAAGCAGCCCCATTCTCTGTGCCTCTGTGCGAGCACTGCCATGGGCAGGTGAGGCTGAGCAACAGCTTTCCAGGATAGCACCTTCTGGCTGCCAGCTATCTGCAGACGTTCGCACTTTTCGGAGCAGGGCTGTGATAGGAGCCTGGCAGGGACACCACCATTCCCAGCATGCGTTTGAAGTTTCAAGTGGCAAGATAAGCAAGCAGCCCCATTCTCTGTGCCTCTATGCGAACAGTGCCATGGGCAGATGAGGCTGAGCAACAGCTTTCCAGGCTAGCCCCTTCTGGCTGCCAGCTATCTGCAGACGTTCGCATTTCAAGAGCAGGGCTGTGAAAGGAGCCTGGCTGGGACACCATCTTTCCCAGGCTACGTTTGAAGTTTCAAGTGGGAAGATAAGCAATGAGCCCCATTCTCTGTGCCTCTATGCGAACAGTGCCATGGGCAGATGAGGCTGAACAACAGCTTTCCAGGCTAGCACCTTCTGGCTGCCAGCTATCTGCAGACGTTCGCACTTTCGGAGCAGGGCTGCGAAAGGAGCCTGGCTGGGACACCAACTTTCCCAGGCTACGTTTGAAGTTTGAGGTGGCAAGACAAGCAAGCAGCCCCATACTCTGTGCCTCTGTGCGAGCAGTGCCATGGGCAGATGAGGCTGAGCAACAGCTTTCCAGGCTAGCGCCTTCTGGCTGCCAGCTATCTGCAGACGTTCGCACTTTCAAGAGCAGGGATGCGAAAGGAGCCTAGCAGGTACACCATCTTTCCCAGGCTACGTTTGAAGTTTGAGGTGGCAAGACAAGCAAGCAGCCCCATACTCTGTGCCTCTGTGCGAGCACTGGCATGGGCAGATGAGGCTGAGCAACAGCTTTCCAGGATAGCCCCTTTTGGCTGCCAGCTATCTGCAGACGTTCGCACTTTTGGAGCAGGGCTGTGATAGGAGCCTGGCAGGGACAGCACCATTCCCAGCATGCGTTTGAAGTTTCAAGTGGCAAGATAAGCAAGCAGCCCCATTCTCTGTGCCTCTGTGCGAGCAGTGCCATGGGCAGATGAGGCTGAGCAACGGCTTTCCAGGATAGCACCTTCTGGCTGCCAGCTATCTGCAGACGTTCGCATTTCAAGAGCAGGGCTGCGAAAGGAGCCTAGCAGGTACACCATCTTTCCCAGGCTACGTTTGAAGTTTGAGGTGCAAGAGAAGCAAGCAGCCCCATTCTCTGTGCCTCTGTGCGAGCAGTGCCATGGGCAGATGAGGCTGAGGAACAGCTTTCCAGGATAGCCCCTTCTGGCTGCCAGCTATCTGCAGACGTTCGCACTTTCGGAGCAGGGCTGCGAAAGGAGCCTGGCTGGGACACCAACTTTCCCAGGCTACGTTTGAAGTTTGAGGTGGCAAGACAAGCAAGCAGCCCCATTCTCTGTGCCTCTGTGCAAGCACTGCCCTGGGCAGATGAGGCTGAGCAAGAGCTTTCCAGGCTAGCCCCTTCTGGCTGCCAGCTATCTGCAGAAGTTCGCACTTTCGGAGCAGGGCTGCGAAAGGAGCCTGGCTGGGACACTATCTTTCCTAGGCTACGTTTGAAGTTTGAGGTGGCAAGACAAGCAAGCAGCCCCATTCTCTGTGCCTCTGTGCGAGCACTGCCATGGGCAGATGAGGCTGAGCAACAGCTTTCCAGGATAGCCCCTTCTGGCTGCCAGCTATCTGCAGACGTTCGCACTTTCGGAGTAGGGCTGTGATAGGAGCCTGGCAGGGACACCACCATTCCCAGCATGCGTTTGAAGTTTCAAGTGGCAAGATAAGCAAGCAGCCCCATTCTCTGTGCCTCTGTGCGAACAGTGCCATGGGCAGATGAGGCTGAGCAACAGCTTTCCAGGCTAGCCACTTCTGGCTGCCAGCTATCTGCAGACGTTCGCATTTCAAGAGCAGGGCTGTGAAAGGACCCTGGCTGGGACACCATCTTTCCCAGGCTACGTTTGAAGTTTGAGGTGGCAAGACAAGCAAGGAGCCCCATTCTCTGTGCCTCTATGCGAACAGTGCCATGGGCAGATGAGGCTGAGCAACAGCTTTCCAGTATAGCACCTTCTGGCTGCCAGCTATCTGCAGACGTTCGCATTTCAAGAGCAGGGCTGTGAAAGGAGCCTGGCTGGGACACCGACTTTCCCAGGCTACGTTTGAAGTTTCAGGTGGCAAGACAAGCAAGCAGCCCCATACTCTGTGCCTCTGTGCGAGCACTGGCATGGGCAGATGAGGCTGAGCAACAGCTTTCCAGGCTAGCCCCTTCTGGCTGCCAGCTATCTGCAGACGTTCGCATTTCAAGAGCAGGGATGCGAAAGGAGCCTAGCAGGTACACCATCTTTCCCAGGCTACGTTTGAAGTTTGAGGTGGCAAGACAAGCAAGCAGCCCCATACTCTGTGCCTCTATGCGAGCACTGGCATGGGCAGATAAGGCTGAGCAACAGCTTTCCAGGCTAGCCACTTCTGGCTGCCACCTATCTGCAGACGTTCGCACTTTTGGAGCAGGGCTGTGATAGGAGCCTGGCAGGGACACCACCATTCCCAGCATGCGTTTGAAGTTTCAAGTGGCAAGATAAGCAAGCAGCCCCATTCTCTGTGCCTCTGTGCGAGCAGTGCCATGGGCAGATGACGCTGAGCAACGGCTTTCCAGGATAGCACCTTCTGGCTGCCAGCTATCTGCAGACGTTCGCATTTCAAGAGCAGGGCTGCGAAAGGAGCCTAGCAGGTACACCATCTTTCCCAGGCTACGTTTGAAGTTTGAGGTGCAAGACAAGCAAGCAGTCCCATTCTCTGTGCCTCTGTGCGAGCAGTGCCATGGGCAGATGAGGCTGAGCAACAGCTTTCCAGGATAGCCCCTTCTGGCTGCCAGCTATCTGCAGACGTTCGCACTTTCGGAGCAGGGCTGCGAAAGGAGCCTGGCTGGGACACCAACTTTCCCAGCATGCGTTTGAAGTTTGAGGTGGGAAGGCAAGCAAGCAGCCCCATTCTCTGTGCCTCTGTGCGAGCACTGCCATGGGCAGATGAGGCTGAGCAACAGCTTTCCAGGCTAGCACCTTCTGGCTGCCAGCTATCTGCAGACGTTCGCACTTTCGGAGCAGGGCTGTGATAGGAGCCTGGCAGGGACACCACCATTCCCAGCATGCGTTTGAAGTTTCAAGTGGCAAGATAAAAAAGCAGCCCCATTCTCCGTGCCTCTGTGCGAGCACTGCCATGGGTAGATGAGGCTGAGCAACAGCTTTCCAGGCTAGCACCTTCTGGCTGCCAGCTATCTGCAGACATTCGCACTTTCGGAGCAGGGCTGCGAAAGGAGCCTGGCTGGGACACCAACTTTCCCAGGCTACGTTTGAAGTCTGAGGTGGTAAGACAAGCAAGGAGCCCCATTCTCTGTGCCTCTGTGCGAGCACTGCCATGGGCAGATGAGGCTGAGCAACAGCTTTCCAGGATAGCCCCTTCTGCCTGCCAGCTATCTGCAGACGTTCGCACTTTCGGAGCAGGGCTGTGATAGGAGCCTGGCAGGGACACCACCATTCCCAGCATGCGTTTGAAGTTTCAAGTGGCAAGATAAGCAAGCAGCCCCATTCTCTGTGCCTCTGTGCGAGCAGTGCCATGGGCAGATGAGGCTGAGCAACGGCTTTCCAGGATAGCACCTTCTGGCTGCCAGCTATCTGCAGACGTTCGCATTTCAAGAGCAGGGCTGCGAAAGGAGCCTAGCAGGTACACCATCTTTCGCAGGCTACGTTTGAGGTGGCAAGAGAAGCAAGGAGCCCCATTCTCTTTGCCTCTGTGCGAGCAGTGCCATGGGCAGATGAGGCTGAGGAACAGCTTTCCAGGCTAGCCCCTTCTGGCTGCCAGCTATCTGCAGACGTTCGCACTTTCGGAGCAGGGCTGCGAAAGGAGCCTGGCTGGGACACCAAATTTCCCAGGCTACGTTTGAAGTTTGAGGTGGCAAGACAAGCAAGCAGCCCCATTCTCTGTGCCTCTGTGCGAGCACTGCCCTGGGCAGATGAGGCTGAGCAAGAGCTTTCCAGGATAGCCCCTTCTGGCTGCCAGCTATCTGCAGAAGTTCGCACTTTCGGAGCAGGGCTGTGATAGGAGCCTGGCAGGGACACCACCATTCCCAGCATGCGTTTGAAGTTTCAAGTGGCAAGATAAGTAAGCAGCCCCATTCTCTGTGCCTCTATACGAACAGTGCCATGGGCAGATGAGGCTGAGCAACAGCTTTCCAGGCTAGCCACTTCTGGCTGCCAGCTATCTGCAGACGTTCACACTTTCGGAGCAGGGCTGCGAAAGGAGCCTGGCTGGGACACCGACTTTCCCAGGCTATGTTTGAAGTTTGAGGTGGCAAGACAAGCAAGCAGCCCCATACTCTGTGCCTCTATGCGAACAGTGCCATGGGAAGATGAGGCTGAGCAACAGCTTTCCAGGATAGCACCTTCTGGCTGCCAGCTATCTGCAGACGTTCACACTTTCGGAGCAGGGCTGCGAAAGGAGCCTGGCTGGGACACCGACTTTCCCAGGCTATGTTTGAAGTTTGAGGTGGCAAGACAAGCAAGCAGCCCCATACTCTGTGCCTCTGTGCGAGCACTGGCATGGGCAGATGAGGCTGAGCAACAGCTTTCCAGGCTAGCCACTTCTGGCTGCCAGCTATCTGCAGACGTTCGCATTGCAAGAGCAGGGCTGCGAAAGGAGCCTAGCAGGTACACCATCTTTCCCAGGCTACGTTTGAAGTTTGAGGTGGCAAGACAAGCAAGCAGCCCCATTCTCTGTGCCTCTGTGCGAGCACTGCCATGGGCAGATGAGGCTGAGCAACAGCTTTCCAGGCTAGCCCCTTCTGGCTGCCAGCTATCTGCAGACGTTCGCACTTTTGGAGCAGGACTGTGATAGGAGCCTGGCAGTGACACCACCATTCCCAGCATGCGTTTGAAGTTTCAAGTGGCAAGATAAGCAAGCAGCCCCATTCTCTGTGCCTCTGTGCGAGCAGTGCCATGGGCAGATGAGGCTGAGCAACAGCTTTCCAGGATAGCACCTTCTGGCTGCCAGCTATCTGCAGACGTTAGCATTTCAAGAGCAGGGCTGCGAAAGGAGCCTAGCAGGTACACCATCTTTCCCAGGATACGTTTGAAGTTTGAGGTGCAAGACAAGCAAGCAGCCCCATTCTCTGTGCCTCTGTGCGAGCAGTGCCATTGGCAGATGAGGCTGAGCAACAGCTTTCCAGGATAGCACCTTCTGGCTGCCAGCTATCTGCAGACATTCGCACTTTCGGAGCAGGGCTGCGAAAGGAGCCTGGCTTGGAAACCTAATTTCCCAGGCTACGTTTGAAGTTTGAGGTGGCAAGACAAGCAAGCAGCCCCATACTCTGTGCCTCTGTGTGAGCACTGCCATGGGAAGATGAGGCTGAGCAACAGCTTTCCAGGCTAGCCCCTTCTGGCTGCCAGCTATCTGCAGACGTTCGCACTTTTGGAGCAGGGCTGTGATAGGAGCCTGGCAGGGACACCACCATTCCCAGCATGCGTTTGAAGTTTCAAGTAGCAAGATGAGCAAGCAGCCCCATTCTCTGTGCCTCTGTGCGAGCAGTGCCATGGGCAGATGAGGCTGAGCAACAGCTTTCCAGGCTAGCACCTTCTGGCTGCCAGCTATCTGCAGACGTTCGCACTTTCGGAGCAGGGCTGCGAAAGGAGCCTGGCTGGGACACCAACATACCCAGGCTACGTTTGAAGTTTCAGGTGGCAAGACAAGCAAGCAGCCCCATTCTCTGTGCTCTGTGCGAGCACTGCCATGGGCAGGTGAGGCTGAGCAACAGCTTTCCAGGATAGCACCTTCTGGCTGCCAGCTATCTGCAGACGTTCGCATTTCAAGAGCAGGGCTGTGAAAGGAGCCTGGCTGGGACACCATCTTTCCCAGGCTACGTTTGAAGTTTGAGGTGGCAAGACAAGCAAGCAGCCCCATTCTCTGTGCCTCTGTGCGAGCAGTGCCATGGGCAGATGAGGCTGAACAACAGCTTTCCAGGCTAGCACCTTCTGGCTGCCAGCTATCTGCAGACGTTCGCACTTTCGGAGCAGGGCTGCGAAAGGAGCCTGGCTGGGACACCAACTTTCCCAGGCTACGTTTGAAGTTTGAGGTGGCAAGACAAGAAGGTAGCCCCATTCTCTGTGCCTCTGTGCGAGCACTGCCATGGGCAGATGAGGCTGAGCAACAGCTTTCCAGGCTAGCACCTTCTGGCTGCCAGCTATCTGCAGACGTTCGCACTTTCGGAGCAGGGCTGCGAAAGGAGCCTGGCTGGGACACCAACATACCCAGGCTACGTTTGAAGTTTGAGGTGGCAAGACAAGCAAGCAGCACCATTCTCTGTGCTCTGTGCGAGCACTGCCATGGGCAGGTGAGGCTGAGCAACAGCTTTCCAGCATAGCACCTTCTGGCTGCCAGCTATCTGCAGACATTCGCATTTCAAGAGCAGGGCTGTGAAAGGAGCCTGGCTGGGACACCAACTTTCCCAGCATGCGTTTGAAGTTTGAGGTGGCAAGACAAGCAAGCAGCCCCATACTCTGTGCCTCTGTGCGAGCACTGCCATGGGCAGATGAGGCTGAGCAACAGCTTTCCAGGATAGCCCCTTCTGCCTGCCAGCTATCTGCAGACGTTCGCACTTTCGGAGCAGGGCTGTGATAGGAGCCTGGCAGGGACACCACCATTCCCAGCATGCGTTTGAAGTTTCAAGTGGCAAGACAAGCAAGCAGCCCCATTCTCTGTGCCTCTGTGCGAGCAGTGCCATGGGCAGATGAGGCTGAGCAACAGCTTTCCAGTCTAGCCACTTCTGGCTGCCAGCTATCTGCAGACGTTCGCATTTGAAGAGCAGGGCTGTGAAAGGACCCTGGCTGTGACACCATCTTTCCCAGGCTACGTTTGAAGTTTGAGGTGGCAAGACAAGCAAGGAGCCCCATTCTCTGTGCCTCTGTGCGAGCAGTGCCATGGGCAGATGAGGCTGAGCAACAGCTTTCCAGGCTAGCACCTTCTGGCTGCCAGCTATCTGCAGACGTTCGCACTTTCGGAGCAGGGCTGCGAAAGGAGCCTGTCTGGGACACCAACTTTCCCAGGCTACGTTTGAAGTTTGAGGTGGCAAGACAAGCAAGCAGCCCCATTCTCTGTGCCTCTGTGCGAGCAGTGCCATGGGCAGATGAGGCTGAGCAACAGCTTTCCAGGCTAGCACCTTCTGGCTGCCAGCTATCTGCAGACATTTGCACTTTCGGAGCAGGGCTGCGAAAGGAGCCTGGCTGGGACACCACCATTCCCAGCATGCGTTTGAAGTTTGAGGTGGCAAGACAAGCAAGCAGCCCCATTCTCTGTGCCTCTGTGCGAGCACTGCCATGGGCAGATGAGGCTGAGCAACAGCTTTCCAGGCTAGCACCTTCTGGCTGCCAGCTATCTGCAGACGTTCGCACTTTCGGAGCAGGGCTGCTAAAGGAGCCTGGCTGGGACACCAACTTTCCCAGGCTACGTTTGAAGTTTGAGGTGGCAAGACAAGAAAGCAGCCCCATTCTCTGTGCCTCTGTGCGAGCACTGCCATGGGCAGGTGAGGCTGAGCAACAGCTTTCCAGGATAGCACCTTCTGGCTGCCAGCTATCTGCAGACGTTCGCACTTTCGGAGCAGGGCTGTGATAGGAGCCTGGCAGGGACACCACCATTCCCAGCATGCGTTTGAAGTTTCAAGTGGCAAGATAAGCAAGCAGCCCCATTCTCTGTGCCTCTATGCGAACAGTGCCATGGGCAGATGAGGCTGAGCAACAGCTTTCCAGGCTAGCCCCTTCTGGCTGCCAGCTATCTGCAGACGTTCGCATTTCAAGAGCAGGGCTGTGAAAGGAGCCTGGCTGGGACACCATCTTTCCCAGGCTACGTTTGAAGTTTGAGGTGGCAAGACAAGCAAGGAGCCCCATTCTCTGTGCCTCTGTGCTAGCAGTGCCATGGGCAGATGAGGCTGAGCAACAGCTTTCCAGGCTAGCACCTTCTGGCTGCCAGCTATCTGCAGACGTTCGCATTTCAAGACCAGGGCTGTGAAAGAAGCCTGGCTGGGACACCATCTTTCCCAGGCTACGTTTGAAGTTTGAGGTGGCAAGACAAGCAAGGAGCCCCATTCTCTGTGCCTCTGTGCGAGCAGTGCCATGGGCAGATGAGGCTGAGCAACAGCTTTCCAGGATAGCCCCTTCTGGCTGCCAGCTATCTGCAGACGTTCGCACTTTCGGAGCAGGGCTGCGAGAGGAGCCTGACTGGGACACCAACTTTCCCAGGCTACGTTTGAAGTTTGAGGTGGCAAGACAAGCAAGGAGCCCCATTCTCTGTGCCTCTGTGCGAGCACTGCCATGGGCAGATGAGGCTGAGCAAGAGCTTTCCAGGATAGACCCTTCCGGCTGCCAGCTATCTGCAGACGTTCGCACTTTCGGAGTAGGGCTGTGATAGGAGCCTGGCAGGAACACCACCATTCCCAGCATGCGTTTGAAGTTTCAAGTGGGAAGATAAGCAAGCAGCCCCATTCTCTGTGCCTCTATGCGAACAGTGCCATGGGCAGATGAGGCTGAGCAACAGCTTTCCAGGCTAGCCACTTCTGGCTGCCAGCTATCTGCAGACGTTCGCATTTCAAGAGCAGGGAATCGAAAGGAGCCTAGCAGGTACACCATTTTTCCCAGGATACGTTTGAAGTTTGAGGTGGCAAGACAAGCAAGGAGCCCCATTCTCTGTGCCTCTGTGCGAGCACTGCCATGGGCAGATGAGGCTGAGCAACAACTTTCCAGGCTAGCACCTTCTGGCTGCCAGCTATCTGCAGACGTTCGCACTTTCGGAGCAGGGCTGCGAAAGGAGCCTGGCTGGGACACCAACTTTCCCAGGCTACGTTTGAAGTTTGAGGTGGCAAGACAAGCAAGCAGCCCCATTCTCTGTGCCTCTGTGCGAGCAGTGCCATGGGCAGATGAGGCTGAGCAACAGCTTTCCAGGATAGCACCTTCTGGCTGCCAGCTATCTGCAGACATTCGCACTTTCGGAGCAGGGCTGTGATAGGAGCCTGGCTGGGACACCACCATTCCCAGCATGCGTTTGAAGTTTCAAGTGGCAAGACAAGCAAGCAGCCCCATACTCTGTGCCTCTGTGCGAGCACTGCCATGGGCTGGTGAGGCTGAGTAACAGCTTTCCAGGATAGCACCTTCTGGCTGCCAGCTATCTGCAGACGTTCGCACTTTCGGAGCAGGGCTGTTATAGGAGCCTGGCAGGGACACCACCATTCCCAGCATGCGTTTGAAGTTTCAAGTGGCAAGACAAGCAAGCAGCCCCATTCTCTGTGCCTCTATGCGAGTACTGCCATGGGCAGATGAGGCTGAGCAACAGCTTTCCAGGATAGCACCTTCTGGCTGCCAGCTATCTGCAGACGTTCGCATTTCAAGAGCAGGACTGTGAAAGGAGGCTGGCTGGGACACCATCTTTCCCAGGCTACGTTTGAAGTTTGAGGTGGCAAGACAAGCAAGGAGCCCCATTCTCTGTGCCTCTGTGCGAGCAGTGCCATGGGCAGATGAGGCTGAGCAACAGCTTTCCAGGCTAGCACCTTCTGGCTGCCAGCTATCTGCAGACGTTCGCACTTTCGGAGCAGGGCTGCGAAAGGAGCCTGGCTGGGACACCAACTTTCCCAGGCTACGTTTGAAGTTTGAGGTGGCAAGACAAGCAAGCAGCCCCATTCTCTGTGCCTCTGTGCGAGCAGTGCCATGGGCAGATGAGGCTGAGCAACAGCTTTCCAGGATAGCACCTTCTGGCTGCCAGCTATCTGCAGACGTTCGCATTTCAAGAGCAGGGCTGCGAAAGGAGCCTAGCAGGTACACCATCTTTTCCAGGCTACGTTTGAAGTTTCAGGTGGCAAGACAAGCAAGCAGCCCCATTCTCTGTGCCTCTGTGCGAGCACTGCCATGGGCAGATGAGGCTGAGCAACAGCTTTCCAGGCTAGCACCTTCTGGCTGCCAGCTATCTGCAGACATTCGCACTTTCGGAGCAGGGCTGTGATAGGAGCCTGGCAGGGACACCACCATTCCCAGCATGCGTTTGAAGTTTCAAGTGGCAAGATAAGCAAGGAGCCCCATTCTCTGTGCCTCTGTGCGAGCAGTGCCATGGGCAGATGAGGCTGAGCAACAGCTTTCCAGGCTAGCACCTTCTGGCTGCCAGCTATCTGCAGACATTCGCACTTTCGGAGCAGGGCTGCGAAAGGAGCCTGGCTGGGACACCAACTTTCCCAGCATGCGTTTGAAGTTTGAGGTGGCAAGACAAGCAAGCAGCCCCATACTCTGTGCCTCTGTGCGAGCACTGCCATGGGCAGATGAGGCTGAGCAACAGCTTTCCAGGATAGCCCCTTCTGCCTGCCAGCTATCTGCAGACGTTCGCACTTTCGGAGCAGGGCTGTGATAGGAGCCTGGCAGGGACACCACCATTCCCAGCATGCGTTTGAAGTTTCAAGTAGCAAGATGAGCAAGCAGCCCCATTCTCTGTGCCTCTGTGCGAGCAGTGCCATGGGCAAATGAGGCTGAGCAACAGCTTTCCAGGATAGCACCTTCTGGCTGCCAGCTATCTGCAGACGTTCGCACTTTCGGAGCAGGGCTGCGAAAGGAGCCTGGCTGGGACACCAACTTTCCCAGGCTACGTTTGAAGTTTGAGGTGGCAAGACAAGCAAGCAGCCCCATTCTCTGTGCCTCTGTGCGAGCACTGCCATGGGCAGATGAGGCTGAGCAACAGCTTTCCAGGATAGCACCTTCTGGCTGCCAGCTATCTGCAGACGTTCGCATTTCAAGAGCAGGGCTGCGAAAGGAACCTAGCAGGTACACCATCTTTCCCAGGATACGTTTGAAGTTTGAGGTGGCAAGACAAGAAAGCAGCCCCATTCTCTGTGCCTCTGTGCGAGCACTGCCATGGGCAGGTGAGGCTGAGCAACAGCTTTCCAGGATAGCACCTTCTGGCTGCCAGCTATCTGCAGACGTTCGCACTTTCGGAGCAGGGCTGTGATAGGAGCCTGGCAGGGACACCACCATTCCCAGCATGCGTTTGAAGTTTCAAGTGGCAAGATAAGCAAGCAGCCCCATTCTCTGTGCCTCTGTGCGAACAGTGCCATGGGCAGATGAGGCTGAGCAACAGCTTTCCAGGCTAGCCCCTTCTGGCTGCCAGCTATCTGCAGACGTTCGCATTTCAAGAGCAGGGCTGTGAAAGGAGCCTGACTGGGACACCAACTTTCCCAGGCTACGTTTGAAGTTTGAGGTGGCAAGACAAGCAAGGAGCCCCATTCTCTGTGCCTCTGTGCGAGCAGTGCCATGGGCAGATGAGGCTGAGCAACAGCTTTCCAGGATAGCCCCTTCTGGCTGCCAGCTATCTGCAGACGTTCGCACTTTCGGAGCAGGGCTGTGATAGGAGCCTGGCAGGGACACCACCATTCCCAGCATGCGTTTGAAGTTTCAAGTAGCAAGATGAGCAAGCAGCCCCATTCTCTGTGCCTCTGTGCGAGCAGTGCCATGGGCAAATGAGGCTGAGCAACAGCTTTCCAGGATAGCACCTTCTGGCTGCCAGCTATCTGCAGACGTTCGCACTTCCGGAGCAGGGCTGCGAAAGGAGCCTGGCTGGGACACCAACTTTCCCAGGCTACGTTTGAAGTTTGAGGTGGCAAGACAAGCAAGGAGCCCCATTCTCTGTGCCTCTGTGCGAACACTGCCATGGGCAGATGAGGCTGAGCAACAGCTTTCCAGGATAGCCCCTTCTGGCTGCCAGCTATCTGCAGACGTTCGCACTTTCGGAGAAGGGCTGTGATAGGAGCCTGGCAGGGACACCACCATTCCCAGCATGCGTTTGAAGTTTCAAGTGGCAAGATAAGCAAGCAGCCCCATTCTCTGTGCCTCTATACGAGCACTGCCATGGGCAGATGAGGCTGAGCAACAGCTTTCTAGGCTAGCCACTTCTGGCTGCCAGCTATCTGCAGACGTTCGCATTTGAAGAGCAGGGCTGTGAAAGGACCCTGGCTGTGACACCATCTTTCCCAGGCTACGTTTGAAGTTTGAGGTGGCAAGACAAGCAAGGAGCCCCATTCTCTGTGCCTCTGTGCGAGCAGTGCCATGGGCAGATGAGGCTGAGCAACAGCTTTCCAGGCTAGCACCTTCTGGCTGCCAGCTATCTGCAGACGTTCGCACTTTCGGAGCAGGGCTGCGAAAGGAGCCTGGCTGGGACACATACTTTCCCAGCATGCGTTTGAAGTTTGAGGAGGCAAGACAAGCAAGGAGCCCCATTCTCTGTGCCTCTGTGCGAGCACTGCCATGGGCAGATGAGGCTGAGCAACAGCTTTCCAGGCTAGCACCTTCTGGCTGCCAGCTATCTGCAGACGTTCGCACTTTCGGAGCAGGGCTGCGAAAGGAGCCTGGCTGGGACACCAACTTTCCCAGGCTACGTTTGAAGTTTGAGGTGGCAAGACAAGCAAGCAGCCCCATTCTCTGTGCCTCTGTGCGAGCAGTGCCATGGGCAGATGAGGCTGAGCAACAGCTTTCCAGGATAGCACCTTCTGGCTGCCAGCTATCTGCAGACGTTCGCATTTCAAGAGCAGGGCTGCGAAAGGAGCCTAGCAGGTACACCATCTTTCCCAGGCTACGTTTGAAGTTTGAGGTGGCAAGACAAGCAAGGAGCCCCATTCTCTGTGCCTCTGTGCGAGCACTGCCATGGGCAGATGAGGCTGAGCAACAGCTTTCCAGGCTAGCACCTTCTGGCTGCCAGCTATCTGCAGACGTTCGCACTTTTGGAGCGGGGCTCTGATAGGAGCCTGGCAGGGACACCACCATTCCCCACATGCGTTTGAAGTTTCAAGTGGCAAGATAAGCAAGCAGCCCCATTCTCTGTGCCTCTGTGCGAGCACTGTCATGGGCAGATCAGGCTGAGCAACAGCTTTCCAGAGTAGCACCTTCTGGCTGCCAGCTATCTGCAGACGTTCGCACTTTCGGAGCAGGGCTGCAAAAGGAGCCTGGCTGGGACACCAACTTTCCCAGGCTACGTTTGAAGTTTGAGGTGGCAAGATAAGCAAGCAGCCCCATTCTCTGTGCCGCTGTGCGAGCAGTGCCATGGGCAGATGAGGCTGAGCAACAGCTTTCCAGGCTAGCCCCTTCTGGCTGCCAGCTATCTGCAGACGTTCGCATTTCAAGAGCAGGGCTGCGAAGGGAGCCCAGCAGGTACACCATCTTTCCCAGGCTACGTTTGAAGTTTGAGGTGGCAAGAGAAGCAAGGAGCCCCATTCTCTGTGCCTCTGTGCGAGCAGTGCCATGGGCAGATGAGGCTGAGCAACAGCTTTCCAGGCTAGCACCTTCTGGCTGCCAGCTATCTGCAGACGTTCGCACTTTCGGAGCAGGGCTGCGAAAGGAGCCTGGCTGGGACACCAACTTTCCCAGGCTACGTTTGAAGGTTGAGGTGGCAAGACAAGCAAGCAGCCCCATTCTCTGTGCCTCTGTGCGAGCACTGCCATGGGCAGATGAGGCTGAGCAACAGCTTTCCAGGCTAGCACCTTCTGGCTGCCAGCTATCTGCAGACGTTCGCACTTTCGGAGCAGGGCTGTGATAGGAGCCTGGCAGGGACACCACCATTCCCAGCATGCGTTTGAAGTTTCAAGTGGCAAGATAAGCAAGCAGCCCCATTCTCTGTGCCTCTATGCGAACAGTGCCATGGGCAGATGAGGCTGAGCAACAGCTTTCCAGGCTAGCCCCTTCTGGCTGCCAGCTATCTGCAGACGTTCGCATTTCAAGAGCAGGAATGCGAAAGGAGCCTAGCAGGTACACCATTTTTCCCAGGCTACGTTTGAGGTGGCAAGACAAGCAAGGAGCCCCATTCTCTGTGCCTCTGTGCGAGCAGTGCCATGGGCAGATGAGGCTGAGCAACAGCTTTCCAGGCTAGCCCCTTCTGGCTGCCAGCTATCTGCAGACGTTCGCATTTCAAGAGCAGGGCTGCGAAGGGAGCCCAGCAGGTACACCATCTTTCCCAGCCTACGTTTGAAGTTTGAGGTGGCAAGAGAAGCAAGCAGCCCCATTCTCTGTGCCTCTGTGCGAGCAGTGCCATGGGCAGATGAGGCTGAGCAACAGCTTTCCAGGCTAGCACCTTCTGGCTGCCAGCTATCTGCAGACGTTCGCACTTTCGGAGCAGGGCTGCGAAAGGAGCCTGGCTGGGACACCAACTTTCCCAGGCTACGTTTGAAGTTTGAGGTGGCAAGACAAGCAAGCAGCCCCATTCTCTGTGCCTCTGTGCGAGCACTGCCATGGGCAGATGAGGCTGAGCAACAGCTTTCCAGGATAGCACCTTCTGGCTGCCAGCTATCTGCAGACGTTCGCACTTTCGGAGCAGGGCTGTGATAGGAGCCTGGCAGGGACACCACCATTCCCAGCATGCGTTTGAAGTTTCAAGTGGCAAGATAAGCAAGCAGCCCCATTCTCTGTGCCTCTATGCGAACAGTGCCATGGGCAGATGAGGCTGAGCAACAGCTTTCCAGGCTAGCCCCTTCTGGCTGCCAGCTATCTGCAGACGTTCGCATTTCAAGAGCAGGGCTGCGAAAGGAGCCTGGCTGGGACACCAAATTTCCCAGGCTACGTTTGAAGTTTGAGGTGGCAAGACAAGCAAGCAGCCCCATTCTCTGTGCCTCTATGCGAACAGTGCCATGGGCAGATGAGGCTGAGCAACAGCTTTCCAGGATAGCACCTTCTGGCTGCCAGCTATCTGCAGACGTTCGCATTTCAAGAGCAGGGCTGCGAAAGGAGCCTGGCTGGGACACCAACCTTCCCAGGCTACGTTTGAAGTTTGAGGTGGCAAGACAAGCAAGGAGCCCCATTCTCTGTGCCTCTGTGCGAGCACTGCCATGGGCAGGTGAGGCTGAGCAACAGCTTTCCAGGATAGCCCCTTCTGCCTGCCAGCTATCTGCAGACGTTCGCACTTTCGGAGCAGGGCTGTGATAGGAGCCTGGCAGGGACACCACCATTCCCAGCATGCGTTTGAAGTTTCAAGTGGCAAGATAAGCAAGCAGCCCCATTCTCTGTGCCTCTGTGCGAGCACTGCCATGGGCAGATGAGGCTGAGCAACAGCTTTCCAGGATAGCCCCTTCTGGCTGCCAGCTATCTGCAGACGTTCGCATTTCAAGAGCAGGGCTGCGAAAGGAGCCTAGCAAGTACACCATCTTTCCCAGGATACGTTTGAAGTTTGAGGTGGCAAGACAAGCAAGGAGCCCCATTCTCTGTGCCTCTGTGCGAGCAGTGCCATGGGCAGATGAGGCTGAGCAACAGCTTTCCAGGCTAGCACCTTCTGGCTGCCAGCTATCTGCAGACGTTCGCACTTTCGGAGCAGGGCTGCGAAAGGAGCCTGGCTGGGACACCAACTTTCCCAGCATGCGTTTGAAGTTTCAGGTGGCAAGACAAGCAAGCAGCCCCATTCTCTGTGCCTCTGTGCGAGCACTGCCATGGGCAGATGAGGCTGAGCAACAGCTTTCCAGGCTAGCACCTTCTGGCTGCCAGCTATCTGCAGACGTTCGCACTTTCGGAGCAGGGCTGTGATAGGAGCCTGGCAGGGACACCACCATTCCCAGCATGCGTTTGAAGTTTCAGGTGGCAAGACAAGCAAGCAGCCCCATTCTCTGTGCCTCTGTGCGAGCACTGCCATGGGCAGATGAGGCTGAGCAACAGCTTTCCAGGCTAGCACCTTCTGGCTGCCAGCTATCTGCAGACGTTCGCACTTTCGGAGCAGGGCTGTGATAGGAGCCTGGCAGGGACACCACCATTCCCAGCATGCGTTTGAAGTTTGAGGTGGCAAGATAAGCAAGCAGCCCCATTCTCTGTGCCTGTGTGCGAGCACTGCCATGGGCAGGTGAGGCTGAGCAACAGCTTTCCAGGCTAGCACCTTCTGGCTGCCAGCTATCTGCAGACGTTCGCACTTTCGGAGCAGGGCTGTGATAGGAGCCTGGCTGGGACACCACCATTCCCAGCATGCGTTTGAAGTTTGAGGTGGCAAGACAAGCAAGCAGCCCCATTCTCTGTGCCTCTGTGCGAGCACTGCCATGGGCAGATGAGGCTGAGCAACAGCTTTCCAGGCTAGCCCCTTCTGGCTGCCAGCTATCTGCAGACGTTCGCACTTTTGGAGCAGGGCTTTGATAGGAGCCTGGCAGGGACACCACCATTCCCAGCATGCGTTTGAAGTTTCAAGTGGCAAGATAAGCAAGCAGCCCCATTCTCTGTGCCTCTGTGGGAGCAGTGCCATGGGCAGATGAGGCTGAGCAACACCTTTCCAGGCTAGCACCTTCTGGCTGCCAGCTATCTGCAGACGTTCGCACATTCGGAGCAGGGCTGCGAAAGGAGCCTGGCTGGGACACCAACTTTCCCAGGCTACGTTTGAAGTTTCAGGTGGCAAGACAAGCAAGCAGCCCCATTCTCTGTGCGTCTATGCGAGCACTGCCATGGGCAGATGAGGCTGAGCAACAGCTTTCCAGGCTAGCACCTTCTGGCTGCCAGCTATCTGCAGACGTTCGCACTTTCGGAGCAGGGCTGTGATAGGAGCCTGGCAGGGACACCACCATTCCCAGCATGCGTTTGAAGTTTCAAGTGGCAAGATAAGCAAGCAGCCCCATTCTCTGTGCCTCTATGCGAACAGTGCCATGGGCAGATGAGGCTGAGCAACAGCTTTCCAGGCTAGCCCCTTCTGGCTGCCAGCTATCTGCAGACGTTCGCATTTCAAGAGCAGGGCTGCGAAAGGAGCCTGGCTGGGACACCAAATTTCCCAGGCTACGTTTGAAGTTTGAGGTGGCAAGACAAGCAAGCAGCCCCATTCTCTGTGCCTCTATACGAGCACTGCCATGGGCAGATGAGGCTGAGCAACAGCTTTCCAGGATAGCACCTTCTGGCTGCCAGCTATCTGCAGACGTTCGCACTTTCGGAGCAGGGCTGCAAAAGGAGCCTGGCTGGGACACCAACTTTCCCAGGCTACGTTTGAAGTTTCAGGTGGCAAGACAAGCAAGGAGCCCCATTCTCTGTGCCTCTGTGCGAGCACTGCCATGGGCAGGTGAGGCTGAGCAACAGCTTTCCAGGATAGCCCCTTCTGCCTGCCAGCTATCTGCAGACGTTCGCACTTTCGGAGCAGGGCTGCGAAAGGAGCCTGGCAGGGACACCACCATTCCCAGCATGCGTTTGAAGTTTCAAGTGGCAAGATAAGCAAGCAGCCCCATTCTCTGTGCCTCTGTGCGAGCACTGCCATGGGCAGATGAGGCTGAGCAACAGCTTTCCAGGATAGCCCCTTCTGGCTGCCAGCTATCTGCAGACGTTCGCATTTCAAGAGCAGGGCTGCGAAAGGAGCCTAGCAAGTACACCATCTTTCCCAGGCTACGTTTGAAGTTTGAGGTGGCAAGACAAGCAAGGAGCCCCATTCTCTGTGCCTCTGTGCGAGCAGTGCCATGGGCAGATGAGGCTGAGCAACAGCTTTCCAGGCTAGCACCTTCTGGCTGCCAGCTATCTGCAGACGTTCGCACTTTCGGAGCAGGGCTGCGAAAGGAGCCTGGCTGGGACACCACCATTCCCAGCATGCGCTTGAAGTTTCAAGTGGCAAGATAAGAAAGCAGCCCCATTCTCTGTGCCTCTGTGCGAGCACTGCCATGGGCAGGTGAGGCTGAGCAACAGCTTTCCAGGCTAGCCCCTTCTGGCTGCCAGCTATCTGCAGACGTTCGCATTTCAAGAGCAGGGCTGTGAAAGGAGCCTAGCAGGTACACCATCTTTCGCAGGCTACGTTTGAGGTGAGAAGACAAGCAAGGAGCCCCATTCTCTTTGCCTCTGTGCGAGCAGTGCCATGGGCACATGAGGCTGAGCAACAGCTTTCCAGGCTAGCACCTTCTGGCTGCCAGCTATCTGCAGACGTTCGCACTTTCGGAGAAGGGCTGCGAAAGGAGCCTGGCTGGGACACCAACTTTCCCAGCATGCGTTTGAAGTTTCAGGTGGCAAGACAAGCAAGCAGCCCCATTCTCTGTGCCTCTGTGCGAGCACTGCCATGGGCAGATGAGGCTGAGCAACAGCTTTCCAGGCTAGCACCTTCTGGCTGCCAGCTATCTGCAGACGTTCGCACTTTCGGAGCAGGGCTGTGATAGGAGCCTGGCAGGGACACCACCATTCCCAGCATGCGTTTGAAGTTTCAAGTGGCAAGACAAGCAAGGAGCCCCAGTCTCTGTGCCTCTGTGCGAGCAGTGCCATGGGCAGATGAGGCTGAGCAACAGCTTTCCAGGCTAGCACCTTCTGGCTGCCAGCTATCTGCAGACGTTCGCACTTTCGGAGCAGGGCTGCGAAAGGAGCCTGGCTGGGACACCAACTTTCCCAGGCTGCGTTTGAAGTTTGAGGTGGCAAGACAAGCAAGCAGCCCCATTCTCTGTGCCTCTATACGAGCACTGCCATGGGCAGATGAGGCTGAGCAACAGCTTTCCAGGCTAGCCCCTTCTGGCTGCCAGCTATCTGCAGACGTTCGCACTTTCGGAGCAGGGCTGTGATAGGAGCCTGGCTGGGACACCACCATTCCCAGCATGCGTTTGAAGTTTGAGGTGGCAAGACAAGCAAGCAGCCCCATTCTCTGTGCCTCTGTGCGAGCACTGCCATGGGCAGATGAGGCTGAGCAACAGCTTTCCAGGCTAGCCCCTTCTGGCTGCCAGCTATCTGCAGACGTTCGCACTTTTGGAGCAGGGCTTTGATAGGAGCCTGGCAGGGACACCACCATTCCCAGCATGCGTTTGAAGTTTCAAGTGGCAAGATAAGCAAGCAGCCCCATTCTCTGTGCCTCTGTGGGAGCAGTGCCATGGGCAGATGAGGCTGAGCAACACCTTTCCAGGCTAGCACCTTCTGGCTGCCAGCTATCTGCAGACGTTCGCACATTCGGAGCAGGGCTGCGAAAGGAGCCTGGCTGGGACACCAACTTTCCCAGGCTACGTTTGAAGTTTCAGGTGGCAAGACAAGCAAGCAGCCCCATTCTCTGTGCGTCTATGCGAGCACTGCCATGGGCAGATGAGGCTGAGCAACAGCTTTCCAGGCTAGCACCTTCTGGCTGCCAGCTATCTGCAGACGTTCGCACTTTCGGAGCAGGGCTGTGATAGGAGCCTGGCAGGGACACCACCATTCCCAGCATGCGTTTGAAGTTTCAAGTGGCAAGATAAGCAAGCAGCCCCATTCTCTGTGCCTCTATGCGAACAGTGCCATGGGCAGATGAGGCTGAGCAACAGCTTTCCAGGCTAGCCCCTTCTGGCTGCCAGCTATCTGCAGACGTTCGCATTTCAAGAGCAGGGCTGCGAAAGGAGCCTGGCTGGGACACCAAATTTCCCAGGCTACGTTTGAAGTTTGAGGTGGCAAGACAAGCAAGCAGCCCCATTCTCTGTGCCTCTATACGAGCACTGCCATGGGCAGATGAGGCTGAGCAACAGCTTTCCAGGATAGCACCTTCTGGCTGCCAGCTATCTGCAGACGTTCGCACTTTCGGAGCAGGGCTGCAAAAGGAGCCTGGCTGGGACACCAACTTTCCCAGGCTACGTTTGAAGTTTCAGGTGGCAAGACAAGCAAGGAGCCCCATTCTCTGTGCCTCTGTGCGAGCACTGCCATGGGCAGGTGAGGCTGAGCAACAGCTTTCCAGGATAGCCCCTTCTGCCTGCCAGCTATCTGCAGACGTTCGCACTTTCGGAGCAGGGCTGCGAAAGGAGCCTGGCAGGGACACCACCATTCCCAGCATGCGTTTGAAGTTTCAAGTGGCAAGATAAGCAAGCAGCCCCATTCTCTGTGCCTCTGTGCGAGCACTGCCATGGGCAGATGAGGCTGAGCAACAGCTTTCCAGGATAGCCCCTTCTGGCTGCCAGCTATCTGCAGACGTTCGCATTTCAAGAGCAGGGCTGCGAAAGGAGCCTAGCAAGTACACCATCTTTCCCAGGCTACGTTTGAAGTTTGAGGTGGCAAGACAAGCAAGGAGCCCCATTCTCTGTGCCTCTGTGCGAGCAGTGCCATGGGCAGATGAGGCTGAGCAACAGCTTTCCAGGCTAGCACCTTCTGGCTGCCAGCTATCTGCAGACGTTCGCACTTTCGGAGCAGGGCTGCGAAAGGAGCCTGGCTGGGACACCACCATTCCCAGCATGCGCTTGAAGTTTCAAGTGGCAAGATAAGAAAGCAGCCCCATTCTCTGTGCCTCTGTGCGAGCACTGCCATGGGCAGGTGAGGCTGAGCAACAGCTTTCCAGGCTAGCCCCTTCTGGCTGCCAGCTATCTGCAGACGTTCGCATTTCAAGAGCAGGGCTGTGAAAGGAGCCTAGCAGGTACACCATCTTTCGCAGGCTACGTTTGAGGTGAGAAGACAAGCAAGGAGCCCCATTCTCTTTGCCTCTGTGCGAGCAGTGCCATGGGCACATGAGGCTGAGCAACAGCTTTCCAGGCTAGCACCTTCTGGCTGCCAGCTATCTGCAGACGTTCGCACTTTCGGAGAAGGGCTGCGAAAGGAGCCTGGCTGGGACACCAACTTTCCCAGCATGCGTTTGAAGTTTCAGGTGGCAAGACAAGCAAGCAGCCCCATTCTCTGTGCCTCTGTGCGAGCACTGCCATGGGCAGATGAGGCTGAGCAACAGCTTTCCAGGCTAGCACCTTCTGGCTGCCAGCTATCTGCAGACGTTCGCACTTTCGGAGCAGGGCTGTGATAGGAGCCTGGCAGGGACACCACCATTCCCAGCATGCGTTTGAAGTTTCAAGTGGCAAGACAAGCAAGGAGCCCCAGTCTCTGTGCCTCTGTGCGAGCAGTGCCATGGGCAGATGAGGCTGAGCAACAGCTTTCCAGGCTAGCACCTTCTGGCTGCCAGCTATCTGCAGACGTTCGCACTTTCGGAGCAGGGCTGCGAAAGGAGCCTGGCTGGGACACCAACTTTCCCAGGCTGCGTTTGAAGTTTGAGGTGGCAAGACAAGCAAGCAGCCCCATTCTCTGTGCCTCTATACGAGCACTGCCATGGGCAGATGAGGCTGAGCAACAGCTTTCCAGGCTAGCCCCTTCTGGCTGCCAGCTATCTGCAGACGTTCGCACTTTCGGAGCAGGGCTGTGATAGGAGCCTGGCTGGGACACCACCATTCCCAGCATGCGTTTGAAGTTTGAGGTGGCAAGACAAGCAAGCAGCCCCATTCTCTGTGCCTCTGTGCGAGCACTGCCATGGGCAGATGAGGCTGAGCAACAGCTTTCCAGGATAGCCCCTTCTGGCTGCCAGCTATCTGCAGACGTTCGCACTTTTGGAGCAGGGCTGTGATGGGAGCCTGGCAGGGAGACCAACATTCCCAGCATGCGTTTGAAGTTTCAAGTGGCAAGATAAGCAAGCAGCCCCATTCTCTGTGCCTCTATACGAGCACTGCCATGGGCAGATGAGGCTGAGCAACAGCTTTCCAGGCTAGCCCCTTCTGGCTGCCAGCTATCTGCAGACGTTCGCATTTCAAGAGCAGGGATGCGAAAGGAGCCCAGCAGGTACACCATCTTTCCGAGGCTACGTTTGAAGTTTGAGGTGGCAAGAGAAGCAAGGAGCCCCATTCTCTGTGCCTCTGTGCGAGCAGTGCCATGGGCAGATGGGGCTGAGCAACAGCTTTCCAGGATAGCACCTTCTGGCTGCCAGCTATCTGCAGACTTTCGCACTTTCGGAGCAGGGCTGCGAAAGGAGCCTGGCTGGGACACCAACTTTCCCAGGCTACGTTTGAAGTTTGAGGTGGTAAGACAAGCAAGCAGCCCCATTCTCTGTGCTCTGTGCGAGCACTGCCATGGGCAGATGAGGCTGAGCAACAGCTTTCCAGGATAGCCCCTTCTGCCTGCCACCTATCTGTAGACTTTAGCACTTTCGGAGCAGGGCTGCGAAAGGAGCCTGGCAGGGAGACCACCATTCCCAGCATGCGTTTGAAGTTTCAAGTTGCAAGATAAACAAGCAGCCCCATTCTCCATGCCTCTGTGCGAGCACTGCCATGGGTAGATGAGGCTGAGCAACAGCTTTCCAGGTTATCCCCTTCTGGCTGCCAGCTATCTGCAGACGTTCGCACTTTCGGAGCAGGGCTGCAAAAGGAGCCTGGCTGGGACACCAACTTTCCCAGGCTACGTTTGAAGTTTGAGGTGGCAAGACAAGCAAGCATCCCCATTCTCTGTGCCTCTGTGCGAGCAGTGCCATGGGCAGATGGGGCTGAGCAACAGCTTTCCAGGCTAGCCCCTTCTGGCTGCCAGCTATCTGCAGACGTTCGCATTTCAAGAGCAGGGCTGCGAAAGGAGCCTAGCAGGTACACCATCTTTCCCAGGCTATGTTTGAAGTTTGAGGTGGCAAGACAAGTAAGGAGCCCCATTCTCTGTGCCTCTGTGCGAGCAGTGCCATGGGCAGATGAGGCTGAGCAACAGCTTTCCAGGCTAGCCCCTTCTGGCTGCCAGCTATCTGCAGACGTACGCACTTTCGGAGCAGGGCTGCGAAAGGAGCCTGGCTGGGACACCAACTTTCCCAGCATGCGTTTGAAGTTTGAGGTGGCAAGACAAGCAAGCAGCCCCATTCTCTGTGCCTCTGTGCGAGCACTGCCATGGGCAGATGAGGCTGAGCAACAGCTTTCCAGGCTAGCCCCTTCTGGCTGCCAGCTATGTGCAGACGTTCGCACTTTCGGAGCAGGGCTGCGAAAGGAGACTGGCTGGGACACCAACTTTCCCAGGCTACGTTTGAAGTTTGAGGTGGCAAGACAAGCAAGCAGCCCCATACTGTGTGCCTCTGTGCGAGCACTGCCATGGGCAGATGAGGCTGAGCAACAGCTTTCCAGGCTAGCCCCTTCTGCCTGCCAGCTATCTGCAGACGTTCGCACTTTTGGAGCAGGGCTGTGATAGGAGCCTGGCAGGGACACCACCATTCCCAGCATGCGTTTGAAGTTTCAAGTAGCAAGATGAGCAAACAGCCCCATTCTCCGTGCCTCTGTGCGAGCACTGCCATGGGCAGATGAGGCTGAGCAACAGCTTTCCAGGCTAGCACCTTCTGGCTGCCAGCTATCTGCAGACGTTCGCACTTTCGGAGCAGGGCTGCGAAAGGAGCCTGGCTGGGACACCAACTTTCCCAGGCTACGTTTGAAGTTTGAGGTGGCAAGACAAGCAAGCAGCCCCATTCTCTGTGCCTCTGTGCGAGCACTGCCATGGGCAGGTGAGGCTGAGCAACAGCTTTCCAGGATAGCACCTTCTGGCTGCCAGCTATCTGCAGACGTTCGCACTTTCGGAGCAGGGCTCTGATAGGAGCCTGGCAGGGACACCACCATTCCCAGCATGCGTTTGAAGTTTCAAGTGGCAAGATAAGCAAGCAGCCCCCTTCTCAGTGCCTCTGTGCGAGCAGTGCCATGGGCAGATGAGGCTGAGCAACAGCTTTCCAGGCTAGCCCCTTCTGGCTGCCAGCTATCTGCAGACGTTCGCATTTCAAGAGCAGGGCTGCGAAGGGAGCCCAGTAGGTACACCATCTTTCCCAGGCTACGTTTGTAGTTTGAGGTGGCAAGAAAAGCAAGGAGCCCCATTCTCTGTGCCTCTGTGCGAGCAGTGCCATGGGCAGATGAGGCTGAGCAACAGCTTTCCAGGCTAGCACCTTCTGGCTGCCAGCTATCTGCAGACGTTCGCACTTTCGGAGCAGGGCTGCGAAAGGAGCCTGGCTGGGACACCAACTTTCCCAGGCTACGTTTGAAGGTTGAGGTGGCAAGACAAGCAAGCAGCCCCATTCTCTGTGCCTCTATGCGAGCAGTGCCATGGGCAGATGAGGCTGAGCAACAGCTTTCCAGGATAGCACCTTCTGGCTGCCAGCTATCTGCAGACGTTTGCACTTTCGGAGCAGAGCTGTGATAGGAGCCTGGCTGGGACACCACCATTCCCAGCATGCGTTTGAAGTTTCAAGTGGCAAGATAAGCAAGCAGCCCCATTCTCTGTGCCTCTATGTGAACAGTGCCATGGGCAGATGAGACTGAGCAACAGCTTTCCAGGATAGCCCCTTCTGCCTGCCAGCTATCTGCAGACGTTCGCATTTCAAGAGCAGGGCTGCGAAAGGAGCCTAGCAGGTAGACCATCTTTCCCAGGCTACGTTTGAGGTGGCAAGACAAGCAAGGAGCCCCATTCTCTTTGCCTCTGTGCGAGCAGTGCCATGGGCAGATGAGGCTGAGCAACAGCTTTCCAGGCTAGCCCCTTCTGGCTGCCAGCTATCTGCAGACGTTCGCATTTCAAGAGCAGGGCTGCGAAGGGAGCCCAGCAGGTACACCATCTTTCTCAGCCTACGTTTGAAGTTTGAGGTGGCAAGACAAGCAAGGAGCCCCATTCTCTGTGCCTCTGTGCGAGCACTGCCATGGGCAGATGAGGCTGAGCAACAGCTTTCCAGGCTAGCCACCTTCTGGCTGCCAGCTATCTGCAGACGTTCGCACTTTCGGAGCAGGGCTGCGAAAGGAGCCTGGCTGGGACACCAACTTTCCCAGGCTACGTTTGAAGTTTGAGGTGGCAAGACAAGCAAGCAGCCCCATTCTCTGTGCCTCTATGCGAGCAGTGCCATGGGCAGATGAGGCTGAGCAACAGCTTTCCAGGATAGCACCTTCTGGCTGCCAGCTATCTGCAGACGTTCGCACTTTCGGAGCAGGGCTGCGAAAGGAGCCTGGCTGGGACACCACCATTCCCAGCATGCGTTTGAAGTTTCAAGTGGCAAGATAAGCAAGCAGCCCCATTCTCTGTGCCTCTGTGCGAGCAGTGCCATGGGCAGATGAGGCTGAGCAACAGCTTTCCAGGCTAGCACCTTCTGGCTGCCAGCTATCTGCAGACGTTCGCACTTTCGGAGCAGGGCTGTGATAGGAGCCTGGCAGGGACACCACCATTCCCAGCATGCGTTTGAAGTTTGAGGTGGCAAGACAAGAAAGCAGCCCCATTCTCTGTGCCTCTGTGCGAGCAGTGCCATGGGCAGATGAGGCTGAGCAACAGCTTTCCAGGCTAGCACCTTCTGGCTGCCAGCTATCTGCAGACGTTCGCACTTTCGGAGCAGGGCTGTGATAGGAGCCTGGCAGGGACACCACCATTCCCAGCATGCGTTTGAAGTTTGAGGTGGCAAGACAAGCAAGCAGCCCCATTCTCTGTGCCTCTGTGCGAGCACTGCCATGGGCAGATGAGGCTGAGCAACAGCTTTCCAGGATAGCCCCTTCTGGCTGCCAGCTATCTGCAGACGTTCGCATTTCAAGAGCAGGGCTGCGAAGGGAGCCCAGCAGGTACACCATCTTTCCCAGGCTACGTTTAAAGTTTGAGGTGGCAAGACAAGCAAGGAGCCCCATTCTCTGTGCCTCTGTGCGAGCAGTGCCATGGGCAGATGAGGCTGAGCAACAGCTTTCCAGGCTAGCACCTTCTGGCTGCCAGCTATCTGCAGACGTTCGCACTTTCGGAGCATGGCTGCGAAAGGAGCCTGGCTGGGAAACCAACTTTCCCAGGCTACGTTTGAAGGTTGAGGTGGCAAGACAAGCAAGCAGCCCCATTCTCTGTGCCTCTATGCGAGCAGTGCCATGGGCAGATGAGGCTGAGCAACAGCTTTCCAGGATAGCACCTTCTGGCTGCCAGCTATCTGCAGACGTTCGCACTTTCGGAGCAGGGCTGTGATAGGAGCCTGGCAGGGACACCACCATTCCCAGCATGCGTTTGAAGTTTCAAGTGGCAAGATAAGCAAGCAGCCCCATTCTCTGTGCCTCTATGCGAACAGTGCCATGGGCAGATGAGGCTGAGCAACAGCTTTCCAGGCTAGCCCCTTCTGGCTGCCAGCTATCTGCAGACGTTCGCATTTCAAGAGCAGGGCTGCGAAAGGAGCCTAGCAGGTACACCATTTTTCCCAGGCTACGTTTGAGGTGGCAAGACAAGCAAGGAGCCCCATTCTCTTTGCCTCTGTGCGAGCAGTGCCATGGGCAGATGAGGCTGAGCAACAGCTTTCCAGGCTAGCCCCTTCTGGCTGCCAGCTATCTGCAGACGTTCGCATTTCAAGAGCAGGGCTGCGAAAGGAGCCCAGCAGGTACACCATCTTTCCCAGCCTACGTTTGAAGTTTGAGGTGGCAAGACAAGCAAGGAGCCCCATTCTCTGTGCCTCTGTGCGAGCAGTGCCATGGGCAGATGACGCTGAGCAACAGCTTTCCAGGCTAGCACCTTCTGGCTGCCAGCTATCTGCAGACGTTCGCACTTTCGGAGCAGGGCTGCGAAAGGAGCCTGGCTGGGAAACCAACTTTCCCAGGCTACGTTTGAAGGTTGAGGTGGCAAGACAAGCAAGCAGCCCCATTCTCTGTGCCTCTATGCGAGCAGTGCCATGGGCAGATGAGGCTGAGCAACAGCTTTCCAGGATAGCACCTTCTGGCTGCCAGCTATCTGCAGACGTTCGCACTTTCGGAGCAGGGCTGTGATAGGAGCCTGGCAGGGACACCACCATTCCCAGCATGCGTTTGAAGTTTCAAGTGGCAAGATAAGCAAGCAGCCCCATTCTCTGTGCCTCTATGCGAACAGTGCCATGGGCAGATGAGGCTGAGCAACAGCTTTCCAGGCTAGCCCCTTCTGGCTGCCAGCTATCTGCAGACGTTCGCATTTCAAGAGCAGGGCTGCGAAAGGAGCCTAGCAGGTACACCATTTTTCCCAGGCTACGTTTGAGGTGGCAAGACAAGCAAGGAGCCCCATTCTCTTTGCCTCTGTGCGAGCAGTGCCATGGGCAGATGAGGCTGAGCAACAGCTTTCCAGGCTAGCCCCTTCTGGCTGCCAGCTATCTGCAGACGTTCGCATTTCAAGAGCAGGGCTGCGAAAGGAGCCCAGCAGGTACACCATCTTTCCCAGCCTACGTTTGAAGTTTGAGGTGGCAAGACAAGCAAGGAGCCCCATTCTCTGTGCCTCTGTGCGAGCAGTGCCATGGGCAGATGAGGCTGAGCAACAGCTTTCCAGGATAGCACATTCTGGCTGCCAGCTATCTGCAGACGTTCGCACTTTCGGAGCAGGGCTGCGAAAGGAGCCTGGCTGGGACACCAACTTTCCCAGGCTGCGTTTGAAGTTTGAGGTGGCAAGACAAGCAAGCAGCCCCATTCTCTGTGCCTCTATACGAGCACTGCCATGGGCAGATGAGGCTGAGCAACAGCTTTCCAGGCTAGCCCCTTCTGGCTGCCAGCTATCTGCAGACGTTCGCACTTTCGGAGCAGGGCTGTGATAGGAGCCTGGCTGGGACACCACCATTCCCAGCATGCGTTTGAAGTTTGAGGTGGCAAGACAAGCAAGCAGCCCCATTCTCTGTGCCTCTGTGCGAGCACTGCCATGGGCAGATGAGGCTGAGCAACAGCTTTCCAGGCTAGCCCCTTCTGGCTGCCAGCTATCTGCAGACGTTCGCATTTCAAGAGCAGGGATGCGAAAGGAGCCCAGCAGGTACACCATCTTTCCGAGGCTACGTTTGAAGTTTGAGGTGGCAAGAGAAGCAAGGAGCCCCATTCTCTGTGCCTCTGTGCGAGCAGTGCCATGGGCAGATGGGGCTGAGCAACAGCTTTCCAGGATAGCACCTTCTGGCTGCCAGCTATCTGCAGACTTTCGCACTTTCGGAGCAGGGCTGCGAAAGGAGCCTGGCTGGGACACCAACTTTCCCAGGCTACATTTGAAGTTTGAGGTGGTAAGACAAGCAAGCAGCCCCATTCTCTGTGCTCTGTGCGAGCACTGCCATGGGCAGATGAGGCTGAGCAACAGCTTTCCAGGATAGCCCCTTCTGCCTGCCACCTATCTGTAGACTTTAGCACTTTCGGAGCAGGGCTGCGAAAGGAGCCTGGCAGGGAGACCACCATTCCCAGCATGCGTTTGAAGTTTCAAGTTGCAAGATAAACAAGCAGCCCCATTCTCCATGCCTCTGTGCGAGCACTGCCATGGGTAGATGAGGCTGAGCAACAGCTTTCCAGGCTATCCCCTTCTGGCTGCCAGCTATCTGCAGACGTTCGCACTTTCGGAGCAGGGCTGCAAAAGGAGCCTGGCTGGGACACCAACTTTCCCAGGCTACGTTTGAAGTTTGAGGTGGCAAGACAAGCAAGCATCCCCATTCTCTGTGCCTCTGTGCGAGCAGTGCCATGGGCAGATGGGGCTGAGCAACAGCTTTCCAGGCTAGCCCCTTCTGGCTGCCAGCTATCTGCAGACGTTCGCATTTCAAGAGCAGGGCTGCGAAAGGAGCCTAGCAGGTACACCATCTTTCCCAGGCTATGTTTGAAGTTTGAGGTGGCAAGACAAGTAAGGAGCCCCATTCTCTGTGCCTCTGTGCGAGCAGTGCCATGGGCAGATGAGGCTGAGCAACAGCTTTCCAGGCTAGCCCCTTCTGGCTGCCAGCTATCTGCAGACGTTCGCACTTTCGGAGCAGGGCTGCGAAAGGAGCCTGGCTGGGACACCAACTTTCCCAGCATGCGTTTGAAGTTTGAGGTGGCAAGACAAGCAAGCAGCCCCATTCTCTGTGCCTCTGTGCGAGCACTGCCATGGGCAGATGAGGCTGAGCAACAGCTTTCCAGGCTAGCCCCTTCTGGCTGCCAGCTATGTGCAGACGTTCGCACTTTCGGAGCAGGGCTGCGAAAGGAGACTGGCTGGGACACCAACTTTCCCAGGCTACGTTTGAAGTTTGAGGTGGCAAGACAAGCAAGCAGCCCCATACTCTGTGCCTCTGTGCGAGCACTGCCATGGGCAGATGAGGCTGAGCAACAGCTTTCCAGAATAGCACCTTCTGGCTGCCAGCTATCTGCAGACGTTCGCACTTTTGGAGCAGGGCTGTGATAGGAGCCTGGCAGGGACACCACCATTCCCAGCATGCGTTTGAAGTTTCAAGTAGCAAGATGAGCAAACAGCCCCATTCTCCGTGCCTCTGTGCGAGCACTGCCATGGGCAGATGAGGCTGAGCAACAGCTTTCCAGGCTAGCACCTTCTGGCTGCCAGCTATCTGCAGACGTTCGCACTTTCGGAGCAGGGCTGCGAAAGGAGCCTGGCTGGGACACCAACTTTCCCAGGCTACGTTTGAAGTTTGAGGTGGCAAGACAAGCAAGCAGCCCCATTCTCTGTGCCTCTGTGCGAGCACTGCCATGGGCAGGTGAGGCTGAGCAACAGCTTTCCAGGATAGCACCTTCTGGCTGCCAGCTATCTGCAGACGTTCGCACTTTCGGAGCAGGGCTCTGATAGGAGCCTGGCAGGGACACCACCATTCCCAGCATGCGTTTGAAGTTTCAAGTGGCAAGATAAGCAAGCAGCCCCCTTCTCAGTGCCTCTGTGCGAGCAGTGCCATGGGCAGATGAGGCTGAGCAACAGCTTTCCAGGCTAGCCCCTTCTGGCTGCCAGCTATCTGCAGACGTTCGCATTTCAAGAGCAGGGCTGCGAAGGGAGCCCAGTAGGTACACCATCTTTCCCAGGCTACGTTTGTAGTTTGAGGTGGCAAGAAAAGCAAGGAGCCCCATTCTCTGTGCCTCTGTGCGAGCAGTGCCATGGGCAGATGAGGCTGAGCAACAGCTTTCCAGGCTAGCACCTTCTGGCTGCCAGCTATCTGCAGACGTTCGCACTTTCGGAGCAGGGCTGCGAAAGGAGCCTGGCTGGGACACCAACTTTCCCAGGCTACGTTTGAAGGTTGAGGTGGCAAGACAAGCAAGCAGCCCCATTCTCTGTGCCTCTATGCGAGCAGTGCCATGGGCAGATGAGGCTGAGCAACAGCTTTCCAGGATAGCACCTTCTGGCTGCCAGCTATCTGCAGACGTTTGCACTTTCGGAGCAGGGCTGTGATAGGAGCCTGGCTGGGACACCACCATTCCCAGCATGCGTTTGAAGTTTCAAGTGGCAAGATAAGCAAGCAGCCCCATTCTCTGTGCCTCTATGTGAACAGTGCCATGGGCAGATGAGACTGAGCAACAGCTTTCCAGGATAGCCCCTTCTGCCTGCCAGCTATCTGCAGACGTTCGCATTTCAAGAGCAGGGCTGCGAAAGGAGCCTAGCAGGTACACCATCTTTCCCAGGCTACGTTTGAGGTGGCAAGACAAGCAAGGAGCCCCATTCTCTTTGCCTCTGTGCGAGCAGTGCCATGGGCAGATGAGGCTGAGCAACAGCTTTCCAGGCTAGCCCCTTCTGGCTGCCAGCTATCTGCAGACGTTCGCATTTCAAGAGCAGGGCTGCGAAGGGAGCCCAGCAGGTACACCATCTTTCTCAGCCTACGTTTGAAGTTTGAGGTGGCAAGACAAGCAAGGAGCCCCATTCTCTGTGCCTCTGTGCGAGCACTGCCATGGGCAGATGAGGCTGAGCAACAGCTTTCCAGGCTAGCCACCTTCTGGCTGCCAGCTATCTGCAGACGTTCGCACTTTCGGAGCAGGGCTGCGAAAGGAGCCTGGCTGGGACACCAACTTTCCCAGGCTACGTTTGAAGTTTGAGGTGGCAAGACAAGCAAGCAGCCCCATTCTCTGTGCCTCTATGCGAGCAGTGCCATGGGCAGATGAGGCTGAGCAACAGCTTTCCAGGATAGCACCTTCTGGCTGCCAGCTATCTGCAGACGTTCGCACTTTCGGAGCAGGGCTGCGAAAGGAGCCTGGCTGGGACACCACCATTCCCAGCATGCGTTTGAAGTTTCAAGTGGCAAGATAAGCAAGCAGCCCCATTCTCTGTGCCTCTGTGCGAGCAGTGCCATGGGCAGATGAGGCTGAGCAACAGCTTTCCAGGCTAGCACCTTCTGGCTGCCAGCTATCTGCAGACGTTCGCACTTTCGGAGCAGGGCTGTGATAGGAGCCTGGCAGGGACACCACCATTCCCAGCATGCGTTTGAAGTTTGAGGTGGCAAGACAAGAAAGCAGCCCCATTCTCTGTGCCTCTGTGCGAGCAGTGCCATGGGCAGATGAGGCTGAGCAACAGCTTTCCAGGCTAGCACCTTCTGGCTGCCAGCTATCTGCAGACGTTCGCACTTTCGGAGCAGGGCTGTGATAGGAGCCTGGCAGGGACACCACCATTCCCAGCATGCGTTTGAAGTTTGAGGTGGCAAGACAAGCAAGCAGCCCCATTCTCTGTGCCTCTGTGCGAGCACTGCCATGGGCAGATGAGGCTGAGCAACAGCTTTCCAGGATAGCCCCTTCTGGCTGCCAGCTATCTGCAGACGTTCGCATTTCAAGAGCAGGGCTGCGAAGGGAGCCCAGCAGGTACACCATCTTTCCCAGGCTACGTTTAAAGTTTGAGGTGGCAAGACAAGCAAGGAGCCCCATTCTCTGTGCCTCTGTGCGAGCAGTGCCATGGGCAGATGAGGCTGAGCAACAGCTTTCCAGGCTAGCACCTTCTGGCTGCCAGCTATCTGCAGACGTTCGCACTTTCGGAGCAGGGCTGCGAAAGGAGCCTGGCTGGGAAACCAACTTTCCCAGGCTACGTTTGAAGGTTGAGGTGGCAAGACAAGCAAGCAGCCCCATTCTCTGTGCCTCTATGCGAGCAGTGCCATGGGCAGATGAGGCTGAGCAACAGCTTTCCAGGATAGCACCTTCTGGCTGCCAGCTATCTGCAGACGTTCGCACTTTCGGAGCAGGGCTGTGATAGGAGCCTGGCAGGGACACCACCATTCCCAGCATGCGTTTGAAGTTTCAAGTGGCAAGATAAGCAAGCAGCCCCATTCTCTGTGCCTCTATGCGAACAGTGCCATGGGCAGATGAGGCTGAGCAACAGCTTTCCAGGCTAGCCCCTTCTGGCTGCCAGCTATCTGCAGACGTTCGCATTTCAAGAGCAGGGCTGCGAAAGGAGCCTAGCAGGTACACCATTTTTCCCAGGCTACGTTTGAGGTGGCAAGACAAGCAAGGAGCCCCATTCTCTTTGCCTCTGTGCGAGCAGTGCCATGGGCAGATGAGGCTGAGCAACAGCTTTCCAGGCTAGCCCCTTCTGGCTGCCAGCTATCTGCAGACGTTCGCATTTCAAGAGCAGGGCTGCGAAAGGAGCCCAGCAGGTACACCATCTTTCCCAGCCTACGTTTGAAGTTTGAGGTGGCAAGACAAGCAAGGAGCCCCATTCTCTGTGCCTCTGTGCGAGCAGTGCCATGGGCAGATGAGGCTGAGCAACAGCTTTCCAGGCTAGCACCTTCTGGCTGCCAGCTATCTGCAGACGTTCGCACTTTCGGAGCAGGGCTGCGAAAGGAGCCTGGCTGGGAAACCAACTTTCCCAGGATACGTTTGAAGGTTGAGGTGGCAAGACAAGCAAGCAGCCCCATTCTCTGTGCCTCTATGCGAGCAGTGCCATGGGCAGATGAGGCTGAGCAACAGCTTTCCAGGATAGCACCTTCTGGCTGCCAGCTATCTGCAGACGTTCGCACTTTCGGAGCAGGGCTGTGATAGGAGCCTGGCAGGGACACCACCATTCCCAGCATGCGTTTGAAGTTTCAAGTGGCAAGATAAGCAAGCAGCCCCATTCTCTGTGCCTCTATGCGAACAGTGCCATGGGCAGATGAGGCTGAGCAACAGCTTTCCAGGCTAGCCCCTTCTGGCTGCCAGCTATCTGCAGACGTTCGCATTTCAAGAGCAGGGCTGCGAAAGGAGCCTAGCAGGTACACCATTTTTCCCAGGCTACGTTTGAGGTGGCAAGACAAGCAAGGAGCCCCATTCTCTTTGCCTCTGTGCGAGCAGTGCCATGGGCAGATGAGGCTGAGCAACAGCTTTCCAGGCTAGCCCCTTCTGGCTGCCAGCTATCTGCAGACGTTCGCATTTCAAGAGCAGGGCTGCGAAAGGAGCCCAGCAGGTACACCATCTTTCCCAGCCTACGTTTGAAGTTTGAGGTGGCAAGACAAGCAAGGAGCCCCATTCTCTGTGCCTCTGTGCGAGCAGTGCCATGGGCAGATGAGGCTGAGCAACAGCTTTCCAGGATAGCACCTTCTGGCTGCCAGCTATCTGCAGACGTTCGCACTTTCGGAGCAGGGCTGCGAAAGGAGCCTGGCTGGGACACCAACTTTCCCAGGCTACGTTTGAAGTTTGAGGTGGCAAGACAAGCAAGCAGCCCCATTCTCTGTGCCTCTGTGCGAGCAGTGCCATGGGCAGATGAGGCTGAGCAACAGCTTTCCAGGCTAGCACCTTCTGGCTGCCAGCTATCTGCAGACGTTCGCACTTTCGGAGCAGGGCTGTGATAGGAGCCTGGCAGGGACACCACCATTCCCAGCATGCGTTTGAAGTTTGAGGTGGCAAGACAAGCAAGCAGCCCCATTCTCTGTGCCTCTGTGCGAGCACTGCCATGGGCAGATGAGGCTGAGCAACAGCTTTCCAGGATAGCCCCTTCTGGCTGCCAGCTATCTGCAGACGTTCGCATTTCAAGAGCAGGGCTGCGAAGGGAGCCCAGCAGGTACACCATCTTTTCCAGGCTACGTTTGAAGTTTGAGGTGGCAAGACAAGCAAGGAGCCCCATTCTCTGTGCCTCTGTGCGAGCAGTGCCATGGGCAGATGAGGCTGAGCAACAGCTTTCCAGGCTAGCACCTTCTGGCTGCCAGCTATCTGCAGACGTTCGCTCTTTCGGAGCAGGGCTGCGAAAGGAGCCTGGCTGGGAAACCAACTTTCCCAGGCTACGTTTGAAGGTTGAGGTGGCAAGACAAGCAAGCAGCCCCATTCTCTGTGCCTCTATGCGAGCAGTGCCATGGGCAGATGAGGCTGAGCAACAGCTTTCCAGGATAGCACCTTCTGGCTGCCAGCTATCTGCAGACGTTCGCACTTTCGGAGCAGGGCTGTGATAGGAGCCTGGCAGGGACACCACCATTCCCAGCATGCGTTTGAAGTTTCAAGTGGCAAGATAAGCAAGCAGCCCCATTCTCTGTGCCTCTATGCGAACAGTGCCATGGGCAGATGAGGCTGAGCAACAGCTTTCCAGGCTAGCCCCTTCTGGCTGCCAGCTATCTGCAGACGTTCGCATTTCAAGAGCAGGGCTGCGAAAGGAGCCTAGCAGGTACACCATTTTTCCCAGGCTACGTTTGAGGTGGCAAGACAAGCAAGGAGCCCCATTCTCTTTGCCTCTGTGCGAGCAGTGCCATGGGCAGATGAGGCTGAGCAACAGCTTTCCAGGCTAGCCCCTTCTGGCTGCCAGCTATCTGCAGACGTTCGCATTTCAAGAGCAGGGCTGCGAAAGGAGCCCAGCAGGTACACCATCTTTCCCAGCCTACGTTTGAAGTTTGAGGTGGCAAGACAAGCAAGGAGCCCCATTCTCTGTGCCTCTGTGCGAGCAGTGCCATGGGCAGATGAGGCTGAGCAACAGCTTTCCAGGCTAGCACCTTCTGGCTGCCAGCTATCTGCAGACGTTCGCACTTTCGGAGCAGGGCTGCGAAAGGAGCCTGGCTGGGACACCAACTTTCCCAGGCTACGTTTGAAGTTTGAGGTGGCAAGACAAGCAAGCAGCCCCATTCTCTGTGCCTCTATGCGAGCAGTGCCATGGGCAGATGAGGCTGAGCAACAGCTTTCCAGGCTAGCACCTTCTGGCTGCCAGCTATCTGCAGACGTTCGCACTTTCGGAGCAGGGCTGTGATAGGAGCCTGGCAGGGACACCACCATTCCCAGCATGCGTTTGAAGTTTCAAGTGGCAAGACAAGCAAGCAGCCCCATTCTCTGTGCCTCTATGCGAACAGTGCCATGGGCAGATGAGGCTGAGCAACAGCTTTCCAGGCTAGCCCCTTCTGGCTGCCAGCTATCTGCAGACGTTCGCATTTCAAGAGTAGGGCTGCGAAAGGAGCCTGGCTGGGACACCAAATTTCCCAGGCTGCGTTTGAAGTTTGAGGTGGCAAGACAAGCAAGCAGCCCCATTCTCTGTGCCTCTGTGCGAGCAGTGCCATGGGCAGATGAGGCTGAGCAACAGCTTTCCAGGATAGCCCCTTCTGGCTGCAAGCTATCTGCAGACATTCGCATTTCAAGAGCAGGGCTGCGAAAGGAGCCTAGCAGGTACACCATCTTTCCCAGGCTACGTTTGAGGTGGCAAGAGAAGCAAGGAGCCCCATTCTCTTTGCCTCTGTGCGAGCAGTGCCATGGGCACATGAGGCTGAGCAACAGCTTTCCAGGCTAGCACCTTCTGGCTGCCAGCTATCTGCAGACGTTCGCACTTTCGGAGCAGGGCTGCGAAAGGAGCCTGGCTGGGACACCAACTTTCCCAGGCTACGTTTGAAGTTTGAGGTGGCAAGACAAGCAAGCAGCCCCATTCTCTGTGCCTCTATGCGAGCAGTGCCATGGGCAGATGAGGCTGAGCAACAGCTTTCCAGGATAGCACCTTCTGGCTGCCAGCTATCTGCAGACGTTCGCACTTTCGGAGCAGGGCTGTGATAGGAGCCTGGCAGGGACACCACCATTCCCAGCATGCGTTTGAAGTTTCAAGTGGCAAGATAAGCAAGCAGCCCCATTCTCTGTGCCTCTATGCGAACAGTGCCATGGGCAGATGAGGCTGAGCAACAGCTTTCCAGGCTAGCACCTTCTGGCTGCCAGCTATCTGCAGACGTTCGCATTTCAAGAGCAGGGCTGCGAAAGGAGCCTAGCAGGTACACCATTTTTCCCAGGCTACGTTTGAGGTGGCAAGACAAGCAAGGAGCCCCATTCTCTGTGCCTCTGTGCGAGCAGTGCCATGGGCAGATGAGGCTGAGCAACAGCTTTCCAGGATAGCACCTTCTGGCTGCCAGCTATCTGCAGACGTTCGCACTTTCGGAGCAGGGCTGCAAAAGGAGCCTGGCTGGGACACCAACTTTCCCAGGCTACGTTTGAAGTTTCAGGTGACAAGACAAGCAAGGAGCCCCATTCTCTGTGCCTCTGTGCGAGCACTGCCATGGGCAGGTGAGGCTGAGCAACAGCTTTCCAGGATAGCCCCTTCTGCCTGCCAGCTATCTGCAGACGTTCGCACTTTCGGAGCAGGGCTGTGATAGGAGCCTGGCAGGGACACCACCATTCCCAGCATGCGTTTGAAGTTTCAAGTGGCAAGATAAGCAAGCAGCCCCATTCTCTGTGCCTCTGTGCGAGCAGTGCCATGGGCAGATGAGGCTGAGCAACAGCTTTCCAGGCTAGCCCCTTCTGGCTGCCAGCTATCTGCAGACGTTCGCATTTCAAGAGCAGGGCTGCGAAAGGAGCCTAGCAGGTACACCATCTTTCCCAGGCTACGTTTGAGGTGGCAAGACAAGCAAGGAGCCCCATTCTCTTTGCCTCTGTGCGAGCAGTGCCATGGGCAGATGAGGCTGAGCAACAGCTTTCCAGGCTAGCCCCTTCTGGCTGCCAGCTATCTGCAGACGTTCGCATTTCAAGACCAGGGCTGCGAAGGGAGCCCAGCAGGTACACCATCTTTCCCAGCCTACGTTTGAAGTTTGAGGTGGCAAGACAAACAAGGAGCCCCATTCTCTGTGCCTCTGTGCGAGCAGTGCCATGGGCAGATGAGGCTGAGCAACAGCTTTCCAGGCTAGCCCCTTCTGGCTGCCAGCTATCTGCAGACGTTCGCACTTTCGGAGCAGGGCTGCGAAAGGAGCCTGGCTGGGACACCACCATTCCCAGCATGCGCTTGAAGTTTCAAGTGGCAAGATAAGCAAGCAGCCCCATTCTCTGTGCCTCTGTGCGAGCACTGCCATGGGCAGGTGAGGCTGAGCAACAGCTTTCCAGGCTAGCCCCTTCTGGCTGCCAGCTATCTGCAGACGTTCGCATTTCAAGAGCAGGGCTGTGAAAGGAGCCTAGCAGGTACACCATCTTTCCCAGGCTACGTTTGAGGTGGCAAGACAAGCAAGGAGCCCCATTCTCTTTGCCTCTGTGCGAGCAGTGCCATGGGCAGATGAGGCTGAGCAACAGCTTTCCAGGATAGCCCCTTCTGGCTGCAAGCTATCTGCAGACGTTCGCATTTCAAGAGCAGGGCTGCGAAAGGAGCCTAGCAGGTACACCATCTTTCCCAGGCTACGTTTGAGGTGGCAAGAGAAGCAAGGAGCCCCATTCTCTTTGCCTCTGTGCGAGCAGTGCCATGGGCACATGAGGCTGAGCAACAGCTTTCCAGGCTAGCACCTTCTGGCTGCCAGCTATCTGCAGACGTTCGCACTTTCGGAGCAGGGCTGCGAAAGGAGCCTGGCTGGGACACCAACTTTCCCAGCATGCGTTTGAAGTTTGAGGTGGCAAGACAAGCAAGCAGCCCCATTCTCTGTGCCTCTGTGCGAGCACTGCCATGGACAGATGAGGCTGAGCAACAGCTTTCCAGGATAGCCCCTTCTGGCTGCCAGCTATCTGCAGACGTTCGCACTTTCGGAGCAGGGCTGTGATAGGAGCCTGGCAGGGACACCACCATTCCCAGCATGCGTTTGAAGTTTCAAGTGGCAAGATAAGCAAGCAGCCCCATTCTCTGTGCCTCTATGCGAACAGTGCCATGGGCAGATGAGGCTGAGCAACAGCTTTCCAGGCTAGCCCCTTCTGGCTGCCAGCTATCTGCAAACGTTCACATTTCAAGAGCAGGGCTGCGAAAGGAGCCTAGCAGGTACACCATCTTTCCCAGGCTACGTTTGAAGTTTGAGGTGGCAAGACAAGCAAGCAGCCCCATTCTCTGTGCCTCTGTGCGAGCACTGCCATGGGCAGATGAGGCTGAGCAACAGCTTTCCAGGCTAGCCCCTTCTGGCTGCCAGCTATCTGCAGACGTTCGCACTTTTGGAGCAGGGCTGTGATAGGAGCCTGGCAGGGACACCACCATTCCCAGCATGCGTTTGAAGTTTCAAGTGGCAAGATAAGCAAGCAGCCCCATTCTCTGTGCCTCTGTGGGAGCAGTGCCATGGGCAGATGAGGCTGAGCAACAGCTTTCCAGGCTAGCACCTTCTGGCTGCCAGCTATCTGCAGACGTTCGCACATTCGGAGCAGGGCTGCGAAAGGAGCCTGGCTGGGACACCAACTTTCCCAGGCTACGTTTGAAGTTTCAGGTGGCAAGACAAGCAAGCAGCCCCATTCTCTGTGCCTCTATGCGAGCACTGCCATGGGCAGATGAGGCTGAGCAACAGCTTTCCAGGCTAGCCCCTTCTGGCTGCCAGCTATCTGCAGACGTTCGCACTTTCGGAGCAGGGCTGTGATAGGAGCCTGGCAGGGACACCACCATTCCCAGCATGCGTTTGAAGTTTCAAGTGGCAAGACAAGCAAGGAGCCCCAGTATCTGTGCCTCTGTGCGAGCAGTGCCATGGGCAGATGAGGCTGAGCAACAGCTTTCCAGGCTAGCACCTTCTGGCTGCCAGCTATCTGCAGACGTTCGCACTTTCGGAGCAGGGCTGCGAAATTAGTCTGGCTGGGACACCACCATTCCCAGGCTACGTTTGAAGTTTGAGGTGGCAAGACAAGCAAGCAGCCCCATTCTCTGTGCCTCTGTGCGAGCACTGCCATGGGCAGATGAGGCTGAGCAACAGCTTTCCAGGATAGCCCCTTCTGCCTGCCACCTATCTGCAGACGTTCGCACTTTTGGAGCAGGGCTGTGATAGGAGCCTGGCAGGGACACCACCATTCCCAGCATGCGTTTGAAGTTTCAAGTGGCAAGACAAGCAAGGAGCCCCAGTCTCTGTACCTCTGTGCGAGCAGTGCCATGGGCAGATGAGGCTGAGCAACAGCTTTCCAGGCTAGCCCCTTCTGGCTGCCAGCTATCTGCAGACGTTCGCATTTCAAGAGCAGGGCTGCGAAAGGAGCCTGGCTGGGACACCATCTTTCCCAGGCTACGTTTGAAGTTTGAGGTGGCAAGACAAGCAAGGAGCCCCATTCTCTGTGCCTCTGTGCGAGCAGTGCCATGGTCAGATGAGGCTGAGCAACAGCTTTCCAGGCTAGCATCTTCTGGCTGCCAGCTATCTGCAGACGTTCGCATTTCAAGAGCAGGGCTGCGAAAGGAGCCTAGCAGGTACACCATCTTTCCCAGGCTACGTTTGAGGTGGCAAGACAAGCAAGGAGCCCCATTCTCTTTGCCTCTGTGCGAGCACTGCCATGGGCAGATGAGGCTGAGCAACAGCTTTCCAGGCTAGCCCCTTCTGGCTGCCAGCTATCTGCAGACGTTCGCATTTCAAGACCAGGGCTGCGAAGGGAGCCCAGCAGGTACACCATCTTTCCCAGCCTACGTTTGAAGTTTGAGGTGGCAAGAGAAGCAAGGAGCCCCATTCTCTTTGCCTCTGTGCGAGCAGTGCCATGGGCACATGAGGCTGAGCAACAGCTTTCCAGGCTAGCACCTTCTGGCTGCCAGCTATCTGCAGACGTTCGCACTTTCGGAGAAGGGCTGCGAAAGGAGCCTGGCAGGGACACCAACTTTCCCAGCATGCGTTTGAAGTTTGAGGTGGCAAGACAAGCAAGCAGCCCCATTCTCTGTGCCTCTGTGCGAGCACTGCCATGGGCAGATGAGGCTGAGCAACAGCTTTCCAGGCTAGCACCTTCTGGCTGCCAGCTATCTGCAGACGTTCGCACTTTCGGAGCAGGGCTGCGAAAGGAGCCTGGCAGGGACACCACCATTCCCAGCATGCGTTTGAAGTTTGAGGTGGCAAGACAAGCAAGGAGCCCCATTCTCTTTGCCTCTGTGCGAGCAGTGCCATGGGCAGATGAGGCTGAGCAACAGCTTTCCAGGCTAGCCCCTTCTGGCTGCCAGCTATCTGCAGACGTTCGCATTTCAAGAGCAGGGCTGCGAAGGGAGCCCAGCAGGTACACCATCTTTCCCAGCCTACGTTTGAAGTTTGAGGTGGCAAGACAAACAAGGAGCCCCATTCTCTGTGCCTCTGTGCGAGCAGTGCCATGGGCAGATGAGGCTGAGCAACAGCTTTCCAGGCTAGCCCCTTCTGGCTGCCAGCTATCTGCAGACGTTCGCACTTTCGGAGCAGGGCTGCGAAAGGAGCCTGGCTGGGACACCACCATTCCCAGCATGCGCTTGAAGTTTCAAGTGGCAAGATAAGCAAGCAGCCCCATTCTCTGTGCCTCTGTGCGAGCACTGCCATGGGCAGGTGAGGCTGAGCAACAGCTTTCCAGGCTAGCCCCTTCTGGCTGCCAGCTATCTGCAGACGTTCGCATTTCAAGAGCAAGGCTGTGAAAGGAGCCTAGCAGGTACACCATCTTTCCCAGGCTACGTTTGAGGTGGCAAGACAAGCAAGGAGCCCCATTCTCTTTGCCTCTGTGCGAGCAGTGCCATGGGCAGATGAGGCTGAGCAACAGCTTTCCAGGATAGCCCCTTCTGGCTGCAAGCTATCTGCAGACGTTCGCATTTCAAGAGCAGGGCTGCGAAAGGAGCCTAGCAGGTACACCATCTTTCCCAGGCTACGTTTGAGGTGGCAAGAGAAGCAAGGAGCCCCATTCTCTTTGCCTCTGTGCGAGCAGTGCCATGGGCACATGAGGCTGAGCAACAGCTTTCCAGGCTAGCACCTTCTGGCTGCCAGCTATCTGCAGACGTTCGCACTTTCGGAGCAGGGCTGCGAAAGGAGCCTGGCTGGGATAACAACTTTCCCAGCATGCGTTTGAAGTTTGAGGTGGCAAGACAAGCAAGCAGCCCCATTCTCTGTGCCTCTGTGCGAGCACTGCCATGGGCAGATAAGGCTGAGCAACAGCTTTCCAGGCTATCACCTTCTGGCTGCCAGCTATCTGCAGGCGTTCGCACTTTCGGAGCAGGGCTGCGAAAGGAGCCTGGAAGGGACACCACCATTCCCAGCATGCGTTTGAAGTTTGAGGTGCAAGACAAGCAAGCAGCCCCATTCTCTGTGCCTGTGTGCGAGCACTGCCATGGGCAGGTGAGGCTGAGCAACAGCTTTCCAGGCTAGCACCTTCTGGCTGCCAGCTATCTGCAGACGTTCGCACTTTCGGAGCAGGGCTGCGAAAGGAGCCTGGCAGGGACACCACCATTCCCAGCATGCGTTTGAAGTTTGAGGTGGCAAGACAAGCAAGCAGCCCCATTCTCTGTGCCTCTGTGCGAGCACTGCCATGGGCAGATGAGGCTGAGCAACAGCTTTCCAGGCTAGCCCCTTCTGGCTGCCAGCTATCTGCAGACGTTCGCACTTTTGGAGCAGGGCTGTGATAGGAGCCTGGCAGGGACACCACCATTCCCAGCATGCGTTTGAAGTTTCAAGTGGCAAGATAAGCAAGCAGCCCCATTCTCTGTGCCTCTGTGGGAGCAGTGCCATGGGCAGATGAGGCTGAGCAACAGCTTTCCAGGCTAGCACCTTCTGGCTGCCAGCTATCTGCAGACGTTCGCACATTCGGAGCAGGGCTGCGAAAGGAGCCTGGCTGGGACACCAACTTTCCCAGGCTACGTTTGAAGTTTCAGGTGGCAAGACAAGCAAGCAGCCCCATTCTCTGTGCCTCTATGCGAGCACTGCCATGGGCAGATGAGGCTGAGCAACAGCTTTCCAGGCTAGCCCCTTCTGGCTGCCAGCTATCTGCAGACGTTCGCACTTTCGGAGCAGGGCTGTGATAGGAGCCTGGCAGGGACACCACCATTCCCAGCATGCGTTTGAAGTTTCAAGTGGCAAGACAAGCAAGGAGCCCCAGTATCTGTGCCTCTGTGCGAGCAGTGCCATGGGCAGATGAGGCTGAGCAACAGCTTTCCAGGCTAGCACCTTCTGGCTGCCAGCTATCTGCAGACGTTCGCACTTTCGGAGCAGGGCTGCGAAATTAGTCTGGATGGGACACCACCATTCCCAGGCTACGTTTGAAGTTTGAGGTGGCAAGACAAGCAAGCAGCCCCATTCTCTGTGCCTCTGTGCGAGCACTGCCATGGGCAGATGAGGCTGAGCAACAGCTTTCCAGGATAGCCCCTTCTGCCTGCCACCTATCTGCAGACGTTCGCACTTTTGGAGCAGGGCTGTGATAGGAGCCTGGCAGGGACACCACCATTCCCAGCATGCGTTTGAAGTTTCAAGTGGCAAGACAAGCAAGGAGCCCCAGTCTCTGTACCTCTGTGCGAGCAGTGCCATGGGCAGATGAGGCTGAGCAACAGCTTTCCAGGCTAGCCCCTTCTGGCTGCCAGCTATCTGCAGACGTTCGCATTTCAAGAGCAGGGCTGCGAAAGGAGCCTGGCTGGGACACCATCTTTCCCAGGCTACGTTTGAAGTTTGAGGTGGCAAGACAAGCAAGGAGCCCCATTCTCTGTGCCTCTGTGCGAGCAGTGCCATGGTCAGATGAGGCTGAGCAACAGCTTTCCAGGCTAGCATCTTCTGGCTGCCAGCTATCTGCAGACGTTCGCATTTCAAGAGCAGGGCTGCGAAAGGAGCCTAGCAGGTACACCATCTTTCCCAGGCTACGTTTGAGGTGGCAAGACAAGGAAACAGCCCCATACTCTGTGCCTCTGTGCGAGCACTGCCATGGGCAGATGAGGCTGAGCAACAGCTTTCCAGGCTAGCCCCTTCTGGCTGCCAGCTATCTGCAGACGTTCGCACTTTCGGAGCAGGGCTGTGATAGGAGCCTGGCAGGGACACCACCATTCCCAGCATGCGTTTGAAGTTTCAAGTAGCAAGATGAGCAAGCAGCCCCATTCTCTGTGCCTCTGTGCGAGCAGTGCCATGGGCAGATGAGGCTGAGCAACAGCTTTCCAGGCTAGCCCCTTCTGGCTGCCAGCTATCTGCAGACGTTCGCATTTCAAGAGCAGGGCTGCGAAAGGAGCCTAGCAGGTACACCATCTTTCCCAGGCTACGTTTGAAGTTTGAGGTGGCAAGACAAGCAAGGAGCCCCATTCTCTGTGCCTCTGTGCGAGCAGTGCCATGGGCAGATGAGGCTGAGCAACAGCTTTCCAGGCTAGCACCTTCTGGCTGCCAGCTATCTGCAGACTTTCGCACTTTCGGAGCAGGGCTGTGAAAGGAGCCTGGCTGGGACACCAACTTTCCCAGGCTACGTTTGAAGTTTGAGGTGGTAAGACAAGCAAGCAGCCCCATTCTCTGTGCTCTGTGCGAGCACTGCCATGGGCAGGTGAGGCTGAGCAACAGCTTTCCAGGATAGCCCCTTCTGCCTGCCAGCTATCTGCAGACGTTCGCACTTTCGGAGCAGGGCTGCGATAGGACCCTGGCAGGGACACCACCATTCCCAGCATGCGTTTGAAGTTTCAAGTTGCAAGATAAACAAGCAGCCCCATTCTCCGTGCCTCTGTGCGAGCACTGCCATGGGTAGATGAGGCTGAGCAACAGCTTTCCAGGCTAGCACCTTCTGGCTGCCAGCTATCTGCAGACGTTCGCTCTTTCGGAGCAGGGCTGCGAAAGGAGCCTGGCTGGGACACCAACTTTCCCAGGCTACGTTTGAAGTTTGAGGTGGCAAGACAAGCAAGCAGCCCCATTCTCTGTGCCTCTGTGCGAGCAGTGCCATGGGCAGGTGAGGCTGAGCAACAGCTTTCCAGGCTATCCCCTTTTGGCTGCCAGCTATCTGCAGACGTTCGCACTTTCGGAGCAGGGCTGCGAAAGGAGCCTGGCAGGGACACCACCATTCCCAGCATGCGTTTGAAGTTTCAAGTGGCAAGACAAGCAAGCAACCCCATTCTCTGTGCCTCTGTGCGAGCAGTGCCATGGGCAGATGAGGCTGAGCAACAGCTTTCCAGGCTAGCCCCTTCTGGCTGCCAGCTATCTGCAGACGTTCGCATTTCAAGAGCAGGGCTGCGAAGGGAGCCTAGCAGGTACACCATCTTTCCCAGGCTACGTTTGAAGTTTGAGGTGGCAAGACAAGCAATGAGCCCCATTCTCTGTGCCTCTGTGCGAGCAGTGCCATGGGCAGATGAGGCTGAGCAACAGCTTTCCAGGATAGCACCTTCTGGCTGCCGGCTATATGCAGACGTCCGCACTTTCGGAGCAGGGCTGCGAAAGGAGCCTGGCTGGGACACCAAATTTCCCAGGCTACGTTTGAAGTTTGAGGTGGCAATACAAGCAAGGAGCCCCATTCTCTGTGCCTCTATGCGAGCAGTGCCATGGGCAGATGAGGCTGAGCAACAGCTTTCCAGGCTAGCACCTTCTGGCTGCCAGCTATCTGCAGACGTTCGCACTTTCGGAGCAGGGCTGTGATAGGAGCCTGGCAGGGACACCACCATTCCCAGCATGCGTTTGAAGTTTCAAGTGGCAAGATAAGCAAGCAGCCCCATTCTCTGTGCCTCTATGCGAACAGTGCCATGGGCAGATGAGGCTGAGCAACAGCTTTCCAGGCTAGCCCCTTCTGGCTGCCAGCTATCTGCAGACGTTCGCATTTCAGGAGCAGGGCTGCGAAAGGAGCCTGGCAGAGACATCATCTTTCCCAGGCCACGTTTGAGGTGGCAAGACAAGCAAGGAGCCCCATTCTCTTTGCCTCTGTGCGAGCAGTGCCATGGGCAGATGAGGCTGAGCAACAGCTTTCCAGGCTAGCCCCTTCTGGCTGCCAGCTATCTGCAGACGTTCGCATTTCAAGAGCAGGGCTGCGAAAGGAGCCTAGCAGGTACACCATCTTTCCCAGCATGCGTTTGAAGTTTGAGGTGGCAAGACAAGCAAGGAGCCCCATTCTCTGTGACTCTGTGCGAGCAGTGCCATGGGCAGATGAGGCTGAGCAACAGCTTTCCAGGCTAGCACCTTCTGGCTGCCAGCTATCTGCAGACGTTCACACTTTCGGAGCAGTGCTGCGAAAGGAGTCTGCCTGGGACACCAACTTTCCCAGGCTACGTTTGAAGTTTCAGGTGGCAAGACAAGCAAGCAGCCCCATTCTCTGTGCCTCTGTGCGAGCAGTGCCATGGGCAGATGAGGCTGAGCAACAGCTTTCCAGGCTAGCCCCTTCTGGCTGCCAGCTATCTGCAGACGTTCGCACTTTCGGAGCAGGGCTGCGAAAGGAGCCTGGCTGGGACACCATCTTTCCCAGGCTACGTTTGAAGTTTGTGGTGGCAAGACAAGCAAGGAGCCCCATTCTCTGTGCCTCTGTGCGAGCAGTGCCATGGTCAGATGAGGCTGAGCAACAGCTTTCCAGGCTAGCATCTTCTGGCTGCCAGCTATCTGCAGACGTTCGCATTTCAAGAGCAGGGCTGCGAAAGGAGCCTAGCAGGTACACCATCTTTCCCAGGCTACGTTTGAGGTGGCAAGACAAGGACACAGCCCCATACTCTGTGCCTCTGTGCGAGCACTGCCATGGGCAGATGAGGCTGAGCAACAGCTTTCCAGGATAGCCCCTTCTGGCTGCCAGCTATCTGCAGACGTTCGCACTTTCGGAGCAGGGCTGTGATAGGAGCCTGGCAGGGACACCACCATTCCCAGCATGCGTTTGAAGTTTCAAGTAGCAAGATGAGCAAGCAGCCCCATTCTCTGTGCCTCTGTGCGAGCACTGCCATGGGCAGATGAGGCTGAGCAACAGCTTTCCAGGATAGCACCTTCTGGCTGCCAGCTATCTGCAGACGTTCGCATTTCAAGAGCAGGGCTGCGAAAGGAGCCTAGCAGGTACACCATCTTTCCCAGGCTACGTTTGAAGTTTGAGGTGGCAAGACAAGCAAGGAGCCCCATTCTCTGTGCCTCTGTGCGAGCAGTGCCATGGGCAGATGAGGCTGAGCAACAGCTTTCCAGGATAGCACCTTCTGGCTGCCAGCTATCTGCAGACTTTCGCACTTTCGGAGCAGGGCTGCGAAAGGAGCCTGGCTGGGACACCAACTTTCCCAGGCTACGTTTGAAGTTTGAGGTGGTAAGACAAGCAAGCAGCCCCATTCTCTGTGCTCTGTGCGAGCACTGCCATGGGCAGGTCAGGCTGAGCAACAGCTTTCCAGGATAGCCCCTTCTGCCTGCCAGCTATCTGCAGACGTTCGCACTTTCGGAGCAGGGTGCGATAGGACCCTGGCAGGGACACCACCATTCCCAGCAAGCGTTTGAAGTTTCAAGTTGCAAGATAAACAAGCAGCCCCATTCTCCGTGCCTCTGTGCGAGCACTGCCATGGGTAGATGAGGCTGAGCAACAGCTTTCCAGGCTAGCACCTTCTGGCTGCCAGCTATCTGCAGACGTTCGCACTTTCGGAGCAGGGCTGCGAAAGGAGCCTGGCTGGGACACCAACTTTCCCAGGCTACGTTTGAAGTTTGAGGTGGCAAGACAAGCAAGCAGCCCCATTCTCTGTGCCTCTGTGCGAGCAGTGCCATGGGCAGGTGAGGCTGAGCAACAGCTTTCCAGGCTATCCCCTTTTGGCTGCCAGCTATCTGCAGACGTTCGCACTTTCGGAGCAGGGCTGCGAAAGGAGCCTGGCAGAGACACCACCATTCCCAGCATGCGTTTGAAGTTTCAGGTGGCAAGACAAGCAAGCAACCCCATTCTCTGTGCCTCTGTGCGAGCAGTGCCATGGGCAGATGAGGCTGAGCAACAGCTTTCCAGGCTAGCCCCTTCTGGCTGCCAGCTATCTGCAGACGTTCGCATTTCAAGAGCAGGGCTGCGAAGGGAGCGTAGCAGGTACACCATCTTTCCCAGGCTAAGTTTGAAGTTTGAGGTGGCAAGACAAGCAATGAGCCCCATTCTCTGTGCCTCTGTGCGAGCAGTGCCATGGGCAGATGAGGCTGAGCAACAGCTTTCCAGGATAGCACCTTCTGGCTGCCGGCTATATGCAGACGTTCGCACTTTCGGAGCAGGGCTGCGAAAGGAGCCTGGCTGGGACACCACCATTCCCAGCATGCGTTTGAAGTTTGAGGTGGCAAGACAAGCAAGCAGCCCCATTCTCTGTGCCTCTATGCGAACAGTGCCATGGGCAGATGAGGCTGAGCAACAGCTTTCCAGGCTAGCCCCTTCTGGCTGCCAGCTATCTGCAGACGTTCGCATTTCAAGAGCAGGGCTGCGAAAGGAGCCTTGCAGGTACACCATCTTTCCCAGGCTACGTTTGAGGTGGCAAGACAAGCAAGGAGCCCCATTCTCTTTGCCTCTGTGCGAGCAGTGCCATGGGCAGATGAGGCTGAGCAACAGCTTTCCAGGCTAGCCCCTTCTGGCTGCCAGCTATCTGCAGACGTTCGCATTTCAAGAGCAGGGCTGCGAAAGGAGCCTAGCAGGTACACCATCTTTCCCAGCATGTGTTTGAAGTTTGAGGTGGCAAGACAAGCAAGCAGCCCCATTCTCTGTGCCTCTGTGCGAGCAGTGCCATGGGCAGATGAGGCTGAGCAACAGCTTTCCAGGCTAGCACCTTCTGGCTGCCAGCTATCTGCAGACGTTCACACTTTCGGAGCAGGGCTGCGAAAGGAGTCTGCCTGGGACACCAACTTTCCCAGGCTACGTTTGAAGTTTCAGGTGGCAAGACAAGCAAGCAGCCCCATTCTCTGTGCTCTGTGCGAGCAGTGCCATGGGCAGATGAGGCTGAGCAACAGCTTTCCAGGCTAGCCCCTTCTGGCTGCCAGCTATCTGCAGACGTTCGCACTTTCGGAGCAGGGCTGCGAAAGGAGCCTGGCTGGGACACCAACATACCCAGGCTACGTTTGAAGTTTCAGGTGGCAAGACAAGCAGGCAACCCCATTCTCTGTGCCTCTGTGCGAGCAGTGCCATGGGCAGATGAGGCTGAGCAACAGCTTTCCAGGCTAGCCCCTTCTGGCTGCCAGCTATCTGCAGACGTTCGCATTTCAAGAGCAGGGCTGCGAAGGGAGCCTAGCAGGTACACCATCTTTCCCAGGCTACGTTTGAAGTTTGAGGTGGCAAGACAAGCAAGGAGCCCCATTCTCTGTGCCTCTGTGCGAGCACTGCCATGGGCAGATGAGGCTGAGCAACAGCTTTCCAGGCTAGCACCTTCTGGCTGCCAGCTATCTGCAGACGTTCGCAGTTTCGGAGCAGGGCTGCGAAAGGAGCCTGGCTGGGACACCAAATTTCCCAGGCTACGTTTGAAGTTTGAGGTGGCAATACAAGCAAGGAGCCCCATTCTCTGTGCCTCTATGCGAGCAGTGCCATGGGCAGATGAGGCTGAGCAACAGCTTTCCAGGATAGCACCTTCTGGCTGCCAGCTATCTGCAGACGTTCGCACTTTCGGAGCAGGGCTGCGAAAGGAGCCTAGCAGGTACACCATCTTTCCCAGGCTACGTTTGAGGTGGCAAGACAAGCAAGGAGCCCCATTCTCTTTGCCTCTGTGCGAGCACTGCCATGGGCAGATGAGGCTGAGCAACAGCTTTCCAGGCTAGCCCCTTCTGGCTGCCAGCTATCTGCAGACGTTCGCATTTCAAGAGCAGGGCTGCGAAAGGAGTCTGCCTGGGACACCAACTTTCCCAGGCTACGTTTGAAGTTTGAGGTGGCAAGACAAGCAAGCAGCCCCATTCTCTGTGCTCTGTGCGAGCACTGCCATGGGCAGACGAGGCTGAGCAACAGCTTTGCAGGCTAGCCCCTTCTGGCTGCCAGCTATCTGCAGACGTTCGCACTTTCGGAGCAGGGCTGCGAAAGGAGCCTGGCTGGGACACCAACATACCCAGGCTACGTTTGAAGTTTGAGGTGGCAAGACAAGCAGGCAGCCCCATTCTCTGTGCCTCTGTGCGAGCAGTGCCATGGGCAGATGAGGCTGAGCAACAGCTTTCCAGAATAGCACCTTCTGGCTGCCAGCTATCTGCAGACGTTCGCACTTTCGGAGCAGGGCTGTGATAGGAGCCTGGCAGGGACAAAACCATTCCCAGCATGCGTTTGAAGTTTGAGGTGGCAAGACAAGCAAGCAGCCCCATTCTCTGTGCCTCTGTGCGAGTAGTGCCATGGGCAGATGAGGCTGAGCAACAGCTTTCCAGGCTAGCACCTTCTGGCTGCCAGCTATCTGCAGACGTTCGCACTTTCGGAGCAGGGCTGTGATAGGAGCGTGGCAGGGACACCACCATTCCCAGCATGCGTTTGAAGTGTGAGGTGGCAAGACAAGCAAGCAGCCCCATTCTCTGTGCCTCTGTGCGAGCAGTGCCATGGGCAGATGAGGCTGAGCAACAGCTTTCCAGGCTAGCCCCTTCTGGCTGCCAGCTATCTGCAGACGTTCGCAGTTTTGGAGCAGGGCTGTGATAGGAGCCTGGCAGGGACACCACCATTCCCAGCATGCGTTTGAAGTTTCAAGTGGCAAGATAAGCAAGCAGCCCCATTCTCTGTGCCTCTGTGCGAGCAGTGCCATGGGCAGATGAGGCTGAGCAACAGCTTTCCAGGCTAGCACCTTCTGGGTGCCAGCTATCTGCAGACGTTCGCACTTTCGGAGCAGGGCTGCGAAAGGAGCCTGGCTGGGACACCATCTTTCCCAGGCTACGTTTGAAGTTTGAGGTGGCAAGACAAGCAAGCAGCCCCATTCTCTGTGCCTCTATGCGAGCACTGCCATGGGCAGATGAGGCTGAGCAACAGCTTTCCAGGCTAGCACCTTCTGGCTGCCAGCTATCTGCAGACGTTCGCACTTTCGGAGCAGGGCTGCGATAGGAGCCTGGCAGGGACACCACCATTCCCAGCATGCGTTTGAAGTTTGAGGTGGCAAGACAAGCAAGCAGCCCCATTCTCTGTGCCTCTGTGCGAGCAGTGCCATGGGCAGATGAGGCTGAGCAACAGCTTTCCAGGATAGCCCCTTCTGGCTGCCAGCTATCTGCAGACGTTCGCACTTTCGGAGCAGGGCTGTGATAGGAGCCTGGCAGGGACACCACCATTCCCAGCATGCGTTTGAAGTTTCAAGTGGCAAGACAAGCAAGCAGCCCCAGTCTCTGTGCCTCTGTGCGAGCAGTGCCATGGGCAGATGAGGCTGAGCAACAGCTTTCCAGGATAGCCCCTTCTGGCTGCCAGCTATCTGCAGACGTTCGCACTTTCGGAGCAGGGCTGCGAAAGGAGCCTGGCTGGGACACCAACTTTCCCAGGCTACGTTTGAAGTTTGAGGTGGCAAGACAAGCAAGCAGCCCCATTCTCTGTGCCTCTATGCGAGCAGTGCCATGGGCAGATGAGGCTGAGCAACAGCTTTCCAGGCTAGCACCTTCTGGCTGCCAGCTATCTGCAGACGTTCGCATTTCAAGAGCAGGGCTGCGAAAGGAGCCTAGCAGGTACATCATCTTTCCCAGGCTACGTTTGAAGTTTCAGGTGGCAAGACAAGCAAGGAGCCCCATTCTCTGTGCCTCTGTGCGAGCACTGCCATGGGCAGATGAGGCTGAGCAACAGCTTTCCAGGATAGCCCCTTCTGGCTGCCAGCTATCTGCAGACGTTCGCACTTTCGGAGCAGGGCTGCGAAAGGAGCCTGGCTGGGACACCAACTTTCCCAGGCTACGTTTGAAGTTTGAGGTGGCAAGACAAGCAAGCAGCCCCATTCTCTGTGCCTCTGTGCGAGCACTGCCATGGGCAGATGAGGCTGAGCAACAGCTTTCCAGGCTAGCACCTTCTGGCTGCCAGCTATCTGCAGACGTTCGCACTTTCGGAGCAGGGCTGCGAAAGGAGCCTGGCTGGGACACGAACTTTCCCAGGCTACGTTTGAAGTTTGAGGTGGCAAGACAAGCAAGCAGCCCCATACTCTGTGCCTCTGTGCGAGCACTGCCATGGGCAGATGAGGCTGAGCAACAGCTTTCCAGGATAGCCCCTTCTGGCTGCCAGCTATCTGCAGACATTCGCACTTTCGGAGCAGGGCTGTGATAGAAGCCTGGCAGGGACACCACCATTCCCAGCATGCGTTTGAAGTTTGAGGTGGCAAGACAAGCAAGCAGCCCCATTCTCTGTGCCTCTGTGCGAGCAGTGCCATGGGCAGATGAGGCTGAGCAACAGCTTTCCAGGCTATCCCCTTCTGGCTGCCAGCTATCTGCAGACGTTCGCACTTTCGGAGCAGGGCTGTGATAGGAGCCTGGCAAGGACACCACCATTCCCAGCATGCGTTTGAAGTTTCAAGTGGCAAGACAAGCAAGCACCCCAGTCTCTATGCCTCTGTGCGAGCAGTGCCATGGGCAGATGAGGCTGAGCAACAGCTTTCCAGGCTAGCCCCTTCTGGCTGCCAGCTATCTGCAGACGTTCGCATTTCAAGAGCAGGGCTGCGAAAGGAGCGTGGCTGGGACACCATCTTTCCCAGGCTACGTTTGAAGTTTGAGGTGGCAAGACAAGCAAGGAGCCCCATTCTCTGTGCCTCTGTGCGAGCAGTGCCATGGGCAGATGAGGCTGAGCAACAGCTTTCCAGGCTAGCACCTTCTGGCTGCCAGCTATCTGCAGACTTTCGCACTTTCGGAGCAGGGCTGCGAAAGGAGCCTGGCTGGGCCACCAACTTTCCCAGCATGCGTTTGAAGTTTGAGGTGGCAAGACAAGCAAGCAGCCCCATTCTCTGTGCCTCTGTGCGAGCACTGCCATGGGCAGATGAGGCTGAGCAACAGCTTTCCAGGCTAGCCCCTTCTGGCTGCCAGCTATCTGCAGACGTTCGCACTTTCGGAGCAGGGCTGCGAAAGGAGCCTGGCAGGGACACCAACTTTCCCAGGCTACGTTTGAAGTTTCAAGTGGCAAGATAAGCAAGCAGCCCCATTCTCTGTGCCTCTATGCGAACAGTGCCATGGGCAGATGAGGCTGAGCAACAGCTTTCCAGGCTAGCCCCTTCTGGCTGCCAGCTATCTGCAGACGTTCGCATTTCAAGAGCAGGGCTGCGAAAGGAGCCTGGCAGGGACACCACCATTCCCAGCATGCGTTTGAATTTTCAAGTGGCAAGACAAGCAAGCAGCCCCATTCTCTGTACCTCTGTGCGAGCAGTGCCATGGGCAGATGAGGCTGAGCAACAGCTTTCCAGGCTAGCACCTTCTGGCTGCCAGCTATCTGCAGACGTTCGCACTTTCGAAGCAGGGCTGTGATAGGAGCGTGGCAGGGACACCACCATTCCCAGCATGCGTTTGAAGTGTGAGGTGGCAAGACAAGCAAGCAGCCCCATTCTCTGTGCCTCTGTGCGAGCACTGCCATGGGCAGATGAGGCTGAGCAACAGCTTTCCAGGATAGCCCCTTCTGGCTGCCAGCTATCTGCAGACGTTCGCACTTTCGGAGCAGGGCTGTGATAGGAGCCTGGCAGGGACACCACCATTCCCAGCATGCGTTTGAAGTTTCAGGTGGCAAGACAAGCAAGCAGCCCCATTCTCTGTGCCTCTATGCGAGCAGTGCCATGGGCAGATGAGGCTGAGCAACAGCTTTCCAGGCTAGCACCTTCTGGCTGCCAGCTATCTGCAGACGTTCGCATTTCAAGAGCAGGGCTGCGAAAGGAGCCTAGCAGGTACACCATCTTTCCCAGGCTACGTTTGAAGTTTCAGGTGGCAAGACAAGCAAGGAGCCCCATTCTCTGTGCCTCTGTGCGAGCACTGCCATGGGCAGATGAGGCTGAGCAACAGCTTTCCAGGCTAGCCCCTTCTGGCTGCCAGCTATCTGAGAGACGTTCGCACTTTCGGAGCAGGGCTGCGAAAGGAGCCTGGCTGGGACACCAACTTTCCCAGGCTACGTTTGAAGTTTGAGGTGGCAAGACAAGCAAGCAGCCCCATTCTCTGTGCCTCTGTGCGAGCACTGCCATGGGCAGATGAGGCTGAGCAACAGCTTTCCAGGATAGCCCCTTCTGGCTGCCAGCTATCTGCAGACGTTCGCACTTTCGGAGCAGGGCTGTGATAGGAGCCTGGCAGGGACACCACCATTCCCAGCATGCGTTTGAAGTTTCAAGTGGCAAGATAAGCAAGCAGCCCCAGTCTCTGTGCCTCTATGCGAACAGTGCCATGGGCAGATGAGGCTGAGCAACAGCTTTCCAGGCTAGCCCCTTCTGGCTGCCAGCTATCTGCAAACGTTCGCATTTCAAGAGCAGGGCTGCGAAAGGAGCCTAGCAGGTACACCATCTTTCCCAGGCTACGTTTGAAGTTTGAGGTGGCAAGACAAGCAAGGAGCCCCATTCTCTGTGCCTCTGTGCGAGCACTGCCGTGGGCAGGGGAGGCTGAGCAACAGCTTTCAAGGATAGCCCCTTCTGGCTGCCAGCTATCTGCAGACGTTCGCACTTTCGGAGCAGGGCTGCGAAAGGAGCCTGGCTGGGACACCAACTTTCCCAGGCTACGTTTGAAGTTTCAGGTGGTAAGACAAGCAAGCAGCCCCATTCTCTGTGCTCTGTGCGAGCACTGCCATGGGCAGGTGAGGCTGAGCAACAGCTTTCAAGGATAGCCCCTTCTGGCTGCCAGCTATCTGCAGACGTTCGCACTTTCGGAGCAGGGCTGCGATAGGACCCTGGCAGGGACACCACCATTCCCAGCATGCGTTTGAAGTTTCAAGTGGCAAGATAAACAAGCAGCCCCATTCTCCGTGCCTCTGTGCGAGCACTGCCATGGGTAGATGAGGCTGAGCAACAGCTTTCCAGGCTAGCACCTTCTGGCTGCCAGCTATCTGCAGACGTTCGCACTTTCGGAGCAGGGCTGTGATAGGAGCCTAGCAGGTACACCATCTTTCCCAGGCTACGTTTGAAGTTTGAGGTGGCAAGACAAGCAAGGAGCCCCATTCTCTGTGCCTCTGTGCGAGCAGTGCCATGGGCAGATGAGGCTGAGCAACAGCTTTCCAGGCTATCCCCTTCTGGCTGCCAGCTATCTGCAGACTTTCGCACTTTCGGAGCAGGGCTGCGAAAGGAGCCTGGCTGGGACACCAACTTTCCCAGGCTACGTTTGAAATTTCAGGTGGTAAGACAAGCAAGCAGCCCCATTCTCTGTGCTCTGTGCGAGCACTGCCATGGGCAGGTGAGGCTGAGCAACAGCTTTCAATTGTAGCCCCTTCTGGCTGCCAGCTATCTGCAGACGTTCGCACTTTCGGAGCAGGGCTGCGAAAGGAGTCTGGCTGGGACACCATCTTTCCCAGGCTACGTTTGAAGTTTGAGGTGGCAAGACAAGCAAGGAGCCCCATTCTCTGTGCCTCTGTGCGAGCAGTGCCATGGGCAGATGAGGCTGAGCAACAGCTTTCCATGATAGCACCTTCTGGCTGCCAGCTATCTGCAGACGTTCGCACTTTCGGAGCAGGGCTGCGAAAGGAGCCTGGCTGGGACACCAACTTTCCCAGGCTACGTTTGAAGTTTCAGGTGGCAAGACAAGCAAGCAGCCCCATTCTCTGTGCCTCTATGCGAGCAGTGCCATGGGCAGATGAGGCTGAGCAACAGCTTTCCAGGCTAGCCCCTTCTGGCTGCCAGCTATCTGCAGACGTTCGCATTTCAAGAGCAGGGCTGCGAAAGGAGCCTAGCAGGTACACCATCTTTCCCAGGTTACGTTTGAAGTTTGAGGTGGCAAGACAAGCAAGGAGCCCCATTCTCTGTGCCTCTGTGCGAGCACTGCCATGGGCAGATGAGGCTGAGCAACAGCTTTCCAGGCTAGCCCCTTCTGGCTGCCAGCTATCTGAGAGAAGTTCGCACTTTCGGAGCAGGGCTGCGAAAGGAGCCTGGCTGGGACACCAACTTTCCCAGGCTACGTTTGAAGTTTGAGGTGGCAAGACAAGCAAGCAGCCCCATTCTCTGTGCCTCTGTGCGAGCACTGCCATGGACAGATGAGGCTGAGCAACAGCTTTCCAGGATAGCCCCTTCTGGCTGCCAGCTATCTGCAGACGTTCGCACTTTCGGAGCAGGGCTGTGATAGGAGCCTGGCAGGGACACCACCATTCCCAGCATGCGTTTGAAGTTTCAAGTGGCAAGATAAGCAAGCAGCCCCATTCTCTGTGCCTCTATGCGAACAGTGCCATGGGCAGATGAGGCTGAGCAACAGCTTTCCAGGCTAGCCCCTTCTGGCTGCCAGCTATCTGCAAACGTTCACATTTCAAGAGCAGGGCTGCGAAAGGAGCCTAGCAGGTACACCATCTTTCCCAGGCTACGTTTGAAGTTTGAGGTGGCAAGACAAGCAAGGAGCCCCATTCTCTGTGCCTCTGTGCGAGCACTGCCATGGGCAGGGGAGGCTGAGCAACAGCTTTCAAGGATAGCCCCTTCTGGCTGCCAGCTATCTGCAGACGTTCGCATTTCAAGAGCAGGGCTGCGAAAGGAGCCTGGCTGGGACACCAAATTTCCCAGGCTACGTTTGAAGTTTCAGGTGGTAAGACAAGCAAGCAGCCCCATTCTCTGTGCTCTGTGCGAGCACTGCCATGGGCAGGTGAGGCTGAGCAACAGCTTTCAAGGATAGCCCCTTCTGGCTGCCAGCTATCTGCAGACGTTCGCACTTTCGGAGCAGGGCTGCGATAGGACCCTGGCAGGGACACCACCATTCCCAGCATGCGTTTGAAGTTTCAAGTGGCAAGATAAACAAGCAGCCCCATTCTCCGTGCCTCTGTGCGAGCACTGCCATGGGTCGATGAGGCTGAGCAACAGCTTTCCAGGCTAGCACCTTCTGGCTGCCAGCTATCTGCAGACGTTCGCACTTTCGGAGCAGGGCTGTGATAGGAGCCTGGCTGGGACACCAACTTTCCCAGGCTACGTTTGAAGTTTGAGGTGGCAAGACAAGCAAGCAGCCCCATTCTCTGTGCCTCTGTGCGAGCACTGCCATGGGCAGATGAGGCTGAGCAACAGCTTTCCAGGATAGCCCCTTCTGCCTGGTAGCTATCTGGAGACGTTCGCACTTTCGGAGCAGGGCTGTGATAGGAGCCTGGCAGGGACACCACCATTCCCAGCATGTGTTTGAAGTTTCAAGTGGCAAGATAAGCAAGCAGCCCCATTCTCTGTGCCTCTGTGCGAGCACTGCCATGGGCAGATGAGGCTGAGCAACAGCTTTCCAGGCTAGCACCTTCTGGCTGCCAGCTATCTGCAGACGTTCGCATTTCAAGAGCAGGGCTGCGAAAGGAGCCTAGCAGGTACACCATCTTTCCCAGGCTACGTTTGAAGTTTGAGGTGGCAAGACAAGCAAGGAGCCCCATTCTCTGTGCCTCTGTGCGAGCACTGCCATGGGCAGATGAGGCTGAGCAACAGCTTTCCAGGATAGCACCTTCTGGCTGCCAGCTATCTGCAGACTTTCGCACTTTCGGAGCAGGGCTGCGAAAGGAGCCTGGCTGGGACACCAACTTTAGCAGGCTACGTTTGAAGTTTCAGGTGGTAAGACAAGCAAGCAGCCCCATTCTCTGTGCTCTGTGCGAGCACTGCCATGGACAGGTGAGGCTGAGCAACAGCTTTCAAGGATAGCCCCTTCTGGCTGCCAGCTATCTGCAGACGTTCGCACTTTCGGAGCAGGGCTGCGATAGGACCCTGGCAGGGACACCACCATTCCAAGCATGCGTTTGAAGTTTCAAGTGGCAAGATAAACAAGCAGCCCCATTCTCCGTGCCTCTGTGCGAGCAGTGCCATGGACAGATGAGGCTGAGCAACAGCTTTCCAGGCTAGCACCTTCTGGCTGCCAGCTATCTGCAGACGTTCGCACTTTCGGAGCAGGGCTGCGAAAGGAGCCTGGCTGGGACACCAACTTTCCCAGGCTACGTTTGAAGTCTGAGGTGGCAAGACAAGCAAGCAGCCCCATTCTCTGTGCCTCTGTGCGAGCACTGCCATGGGCAGATGAGGCTGAGCAACAGCTTTCCAGGATAGCCCCTTCTGGCTGCCAGCTATCTGCAGACGTTCGCACTTTCGGAGCAGGGCTGTGATAGGAGCCTGGCAGGGACACCACCATTCCCAGCATGCGTTTGAAGTTTCAACTAGCAAGATGAGCAAGCAGCCCCATACTCTGTGCCTCTGTGCGAGCAGTGCCATGGGCAGATGAGGCTGAGCAACAGCTTTCCAGAATAGCACCTTCTGGCTGCCAGCTATCTGCAGACGTTCGCACTTTCGGAGCAGGGCTGTGATAGGAGCCTGGCAGGGACACCACCATTCCCAGCATGCGTTTGAAGTTTCAAGTGGCAAGACAAGCAAGCAGCCCCATTCTCTCTGCTCTGTGCGAGCACTGCCATGGGCAGGTGAGGCTGAGCAACAGCTTTCAAGGATAGCCCCTTCTGGCTGCCAGCTATCTGCAGACGTTCGCACTTTCGGAGCAGGGCTGCGATAGGACCCTGGCAGGGACACCACCATTCCCAGCATGCGTTTGAAGTTTCAAGTGGCAAGATAAACAAGCAGCCCCATTCTCCGTGCCTCTGTGCGAGCACTGCCATGGGTAGATGAGGCTGAGCAACAGCTTTCCAGGCTAGCACCTTCTGGCTGCCAGCTATCTGCAGACGTTCGCACTTTCGGAGCAGGGCTGTGATAGGAGCCTGGCTGGGACACCAACTTTCCCAGGCTACGTTTGAAGTTTGAGGTGGCAAGACAAGCAAGCAGCCCCATTCTCTGTGCCTCTGTGCGAGCACTGCCATGGGCAGATGAGGCTGAGCAACAGCTTTCCAGGATAGCCCCTTCTGCCTGGTAGCTATCTGGAGACGTTCGCACTTTCGGAGCAGGGCTGTGATAGGAGCCTGGCAGGGACACCACCATTCCCAGCATGTGTTTGAAGTTTCAAGTGGCAAGATAAGCAAGCAGCCCCATTCTCTGTGCCTCTGTGCGAGCACTGCCATGGGCAGATGAGGCTGAGCAACAGCTTTCCAGGCTAGCACCTTCTGGCTGCCAGCTATCTGCAGACGTTCGCATTTCAAGAGCAGGGCTGCGAAAGGAGCCTAGCAGGTACACCATCTTTCCCAGGCTACGTTTGAAGTTTGAGGTGGCAAGACAAGCAAGGAGCCCCATTCTCTGTGCCTCTGTGCGAGCACTGCCATGGGCAGATGAGGCTGAGCAACAGCTTTCCAGGATAGCACCTTCTGGCTGCCAGCTATCTGCAGACTTTCGCACTTTCGGAGCAGGGCTGCGAAAGGAGCCTGGCTGGGACACCAACTTTAGCAGGCTACGTTTGAAGTTTCAGGTGGTAAGACAAGCAAGCAGCCCCATTCTCTGTGCTCTGTGCGAGCACTGCCATGGACAGGTGAGGCTGAGCAACAGCTTTCAAGGATAGCCCCTTCTGGCTGCCAGCTATCTGCAGACGTTCGCACTTTCGGAGCAGGGCTGCGATAGGACCCTGGCAGGGACACCACCATTCCAAGCATGCGTTTGAAGTTTCAAGTGGCAAGATAAACAAGCAGCCCCATTCTCCGTGCCTCTGTGCGAGCAGTGCCATGGACAGATGAGGCTGAGCAACAGCTTTCCAGGCTAGCACCTTCTGGCTGCCAGCTATCTGCAGACGTTCGCACTTTCGGAGCAGGGCTGCGAAAGGAGCCTGGCTGGGACACCAACTTTCCCAGGCTACGTTTGAAGTCTGAGGTGGCAAGACAAGCAAGCAGCCCCATTCTCTGTGCCTCTGTGCGAGCGCTGCCATGGGCAGATGAGGCTGAGCAACAGCTTTCCAGGATAGCCCCTTCTGGCTGCCAGCTATCTGCAGACGTTCGCACTTTCGGAGCAGGGCTGTGATAGGAGCCTGGCAGGGACACCACCATTCCCAGCATGCGTTTGAAGTTTCAACTAGCAAGATGAGCAAGCAGCCCCATACTCTGTGCCTCTGTGCGAGCAGTGCCATGGGCAGATGAGGCTGAGCAACAGCTTTCCAGAATAGCACCTTCTGGCTGCCAGCTATCTGCAGACGTTCGCACTTTCGGAGCAGGGCTGTGATAGGAGCCTGGCAGGGACACCACCATTCCCAGCATGCGTTTGAAGTTTCAAGTGGCAAGACAAGCAAGCAGCCCCATTCTCTGTGCCTCTGTGCGAGCACTGCCATGGGCAGATGAGGCTGAGCAACAGCTTTCCAGGATAGCCCCTTCTGGCTGCCAGCTATCTGCAGACTTTCGCACTTTCGGAGCAGGGCTGTGATAGGAGCCTGGCAGGGACACCACCATTCCCAGCATGCGTTTGAAGTTTCAAGTGGCAAGACAAGCAAGCAGCCCCATTCTCTGTGCCTCTGTGCGAGCACTGCCATGGGCAGGTGAGGCTGAGCAACGGCTTTCCAGGATAGCACCTTCTGGCTGCCAGCTATCTGCAGACTTTCGCACTTTCGGAGCAGGGCTGCGAAAGGAGCCTGGCTGGGACACCAACTTTCCCAGCATGCGTTTGAAGTTTGAGGTGGCAAGACAAGCAAGCAGCCCCATTCTCTGTGCCTCTGTGCGAGCGCTGCCATGGGCAGATGAGGCTGAGCAACAGCTTTCCAGGATAGCCCCTTCTGGCTGCCAGCTATCTGCAGACGTTCGCACTTTCGGAGCAGGGCTGCGAAAGGAGCCTGGCTGGGACACCAACTTTCCCAGGCTACGTTTGAAGTTTGAGGTGGCAAGACAAGCAAGCAGCCCCATACTCTGTGCCTCTGTGCGAGCGCTGCCATGGGCAGATGAGGATGAGCAACAGCTTTCCAGGATAGCCCCTTCTGGCTGCCAGCTATCTGCAGACGTTCGCACTTTCGGAGCAGGGCTGTGATAGGAGCCTGGCAGGGACACCACCATTCCCAGCATGCGTTTGAAGTTTCAACTAGCAAGATGAGGAAGCAGCCCCATACTCTGTGCCTCTGTGCGAGCAGTGCCATGGGCAGATGAGGCTGAGCAACAGCTTTCCAGAATAGCACCTTCTGGCTGCCAGCTATCTGCAGACGTTCCCATTTAAAGAGCAGGGCTGCGAAAGGAGCCTAGAAGGTACACCATCTTTCCCAGCATGCGTTTGAAGTTTGAGGTGGCAAGACAAGCAAGCAGCCCCATTCTCTGTGCCTCTGTGCGAGCACTGCCATGGGCAGATGAGGCTGAGCAAGAGCTTTCCAGAATAGCACCTTCTGGCTGCCAGCTATCTGCAGACGTTCGCACTTTCGGAGCAGGGCTGTGATAGGAGCCTGGCAGGGACACCACCATTCCCAGCATGCGTTTGAAGTTTCAAGTGGCAAGACAAGCAAGCAGCCCCATTCTCTGTGCCTCTGTGCGAGCAGTGCCATGGGCAGATGAGGCTGAGCAACAGCTTTCCAGGCTAGCACCTTCTGGCTGCCAGCTATCTGCAGACGTTCACACTTTCGGAGCAGGGCTGCGAAAGGAGCCTGGCTGGGACACCAACTTTCCCAGGCTACGTTTGAAGTTTGAGGTGGCAAGAAAAGTAAGCAGCCTCATTCTCTGTGCCTCTGTGCGAGCACTGCCATGGGCAGATGAGGCTGAGCAACAGCTTTCCAGGATAGCCCCTTCTGCCTGCCAGCCATCTTCAGACATTCGCACTTTTGAAGCAGGGCTGTGATAGGAGCCTGGCAGGGACAGCACCATTCCCAGCATGCGTTTGAAGTTTCAAGTAACAAGATGAGCAAGCAGCCCCATTCTCTGTGCCTCTGTGCGAGCAGTGCCATGGGCAGATGAGGCTGAGCAACGGCTTTCCAGGCTAGCACCTTCTGGCTGCCAGCTATCTGCAGACGTTCGCATTTCAAGAGCAGGGCTGCGAAAGGAGCCTAGCAGGTACACCATCTTTCCCAGGCTACGTTTGAAGTTTGAGGTGGCAAGACAAGCAAGGAGCCCCATACTCTGTGCCTCTGTGCGAGCAGTGCCATGGGCAGATGAGGCTGAGCAATAGCTTTCCAGGCTAGCACCTTCTGGCTGCCAGCTATCTGCAGACGTTCGCACTTTTGGAGCAGGGCTGCGAAAGGAGCCTGGCTGGGACACCAACTTTCCCAGGCTACGTTTGAAGTTTCAAGTGGCAAGATAAGCAAGCAGCCCCATTCTCTGTGCCTCTATGCGAACAGTGCCATGGGCAGATGAGGCTGAGCAACAGCTTTCCAGGCTAGCCCCTTCTGGCTGCCAGCTATCTGCAGACGTTCGCATTTCAACAGCAGGGATGCGAAAGGAGCCTAGCAGGTACACCATCTTTCCCAGTATGCGTTTGAAGTTTGAGGTGGCAAGACAAGCAAGGAGCCCCATTCTCTGTGCCTCTGTGCGAGCAGTGCCATGGGCAGATGAGGCTGAGCAACAGCTTTCCAGGCTAGCACCTTCTGGCTGCCAGCTATCTGCAGACATTCGCACTTTCGGAGCAGGGCTGCGAAAGGAGCGTGGCAGGGACACCAACATTCCCAGGCTACGTTTGAAGTTTGAGGTGGCAAAAAAGTAAGCAGCCTCATTCTCTGTGCCTCTGTGCGAGCACTGCCATGGGCAGATGAGGGTGAGCAACAGCTTTCCAGGATAGCCCCTTCTGCCTGCCAGCCATCTGCAGACATTCGCACTTTTGGAGCAGGGCTGTGATAGGAGCCTGGCAGGGACACCACCATTCCCAGCATGCGTTTGAAGTTTCAAGTAACAAGATGAGCAAGCAGCCCCATTCTCTGTGCCTCTGTGCGAGCAGTGCCATGGGCAGATGAGGCTGAGCAACGGCTTTCCAGGATAGCACCTTCTGGCTGCCAGCTATCTGCAGACGTTCGCATTTCAAGAGCAGGGCTGCGAAAGGAGCCTAGCAGGCACACCATCTTTCCCAGGCTACGTTTGAAGTTTGAGGTGGCAAGACAAGCAAGGAGCCCCATTCTCTGTGCCTCTGTGCGAGCAGTGCCATGGGCAGATGAGGCTGAGCAACAGCTTTCCAGGCTAGCACCTTCTGGCTGCCAGCTATCTGCAGACGTTCGCACTTTCGGAGCAGGGCTGTGATAGGAGCCTGGCAGGGACACCACCATTCCCAGCATGCGTTTGAAGTTTCAAGTGGCAAGACAAGCAAGCAGCCCCATTCTCTGTGCCTGTATGCGAACAGTGCCATGGGCAGATGAGGCTGAGCAACAGCTTTCCAGGCTAGCACCTTCTGGCTGCCAGCTATCTGCAGACGTTCGCATTTCAAGAGCAGGTCTGTGAAAGGAGCCTGTCTGGTACACCATCTTTCCCAGGCTACGTTTGAAGCTTGAGGTGGCAAGACAAGCAAGCAGCCCCATTCTCTGTGCCTGTATGCGAACAGTGCCATGGGCAGATGAGGCTGAGCAACAGCTTTCCAGGCTAGCACCTTCTGGCTGCCAGCTATCTGCAGACGTTCGCATTTCAAGACCAGGGCTGTGAAAGGTGCCTGGCTGGTACACCATCTTTCCCAGGCTACGTTTGAAGTTTGAGGTGGCAAGACAAGCAAGGAGCCCCATTCTCTGTGCCTCTGTGCGAGCAGTGCCATGGGCAGATGAGGCTGAGCAACAGCTTTCCAGGCTAGCCACTTCTGGCTGCCAGCTATCTGCAGACGTTCGCACTTTCGGAGCAGGGCTGCGAAAGGAGCCTGGCTGGGACACCAACTTTCCCAGGCTACCTTTGAAGTTTGAGGTGGCAAGACAAGAAAGCAGCCCCATTCTCTGTGCCTCTGTGCGAGCACTGCCATGGGCAGGTGAGGCTGAGCAACAGCTTTCCAGGCTAGCTCCTTCTGGCTGCCAGCTATCTGCAGACGTTCGCACTTTCGGAGCAGGGCTGTGATAGGAGCCTGGCAGGGACACCACCATTCCCAGCATGCGTTTGAAGTTTCAAGTGGCAAGATAAGCAAGCAGCCCCATTCTCTGTGCCTCTATGCGAACAGTGCCATGGGCAGATGAGGCTGAGCAACAGCTTTCCAGGCTAGCCCCTTCTGGCTGCCAGCTATCTGCAGACGTTCGCATTTCAAGAGCAGGGCTGTGAAAGGAGCCTGGCTGGGATAACAACTTTCCCAGGCTACGTCTGAAGTTTGAGGTGGCAAGACAAGCAAGCAGCCCCATTCTCTGTGCCTCTGTGCGAGCAGTGCCATGGGCAGATGAGGCTGAGCAACAGCTTTCCAGGCTAGCCCCTTCTGGCTGCCAGCTATCTGCAGACGTTCGCACTTTCGGAGCAGGGCTGCGAAAGGAGCCTGGCTGGGACACCAACTTTCCCAGGCTACGTTTGAAGTTTGAGGTGGCAAGACAAGCAAGCATCCCCATTCTCTGTGCCTCTGTGCGAGCAGTGCCATGGGCAGATGAGGCTGAGCAACAGCTTTCCAGGCTAGCACCTTCTGGCTGCCAGCTATCTGCAGACATTCGCATTTCAAGAGCAGGGCTGCGAAAGGAGCCTAGCAGGTACACCATCTTTCCCAGGCTACGTTTGAAGTTTGAGGTGGCAAGACAAGCAAGGAGCCCCATTCTCTGTGCCTCTGTGCGAGCAGTGCCATGGGCAGATGAGGCTGAGCAACAGCTTTCCAGGCTAGCCACTTCTGGCTGCCAGCTATCTGCAGACGTTCGCACTTTCGGAGCAGGGCTGCGAAAGGAGCCTGGCTGGGACACCAACTTTCCCAGGCTACGTTTGAAGTTTGAGGTGGCAAGACAAGCAAGCAGCCCCATTCTCTGTGCCTCTGTGCGAGCACTGCCATGGGCAGATGAGGCTGAGCAACAGCTTTCCAGGATAGCCACTTCTGGCTGCCAGCTATCTGCAGACGTTCGCACTTTCGGAGCAGGGCTGTGATAGGAGCCTGGCAGGGACACCACCATTCCCAGCATGCATTTGAAGTTTCAAGTGGCAAGATAAGCAAGCAGCCCCATTCTCTGTGCCTCTATGCGAACAGTGCCATGGGCAGATGAAGCTGAGCAACAGCTTTCCAGGCTAGCCACTTCTGGCTGCCAGCTATCTGCAGACGTTCGCATTTCAAGAGCAGGGCTGCGAAAGGAGCCTAGCAGGTACACCATCTTTCCCAGGCTACGTTTGAAGTTTGAGGTGGCAAGACAAGCAAGGAGCCCCATTCTCTGTGCCTCTGTGCGAGCAGTGCCATGGGCAGATGAGGCTGAGCAACAGCTTTCCAGGCTATCCCCTTCTGGCTGCAGCTATCTGCAGACGTTCGCACTTTCGGAGCAGGGCTGCGAAAGGAGCCTGGCTGGGACACCAACTTTCCCAGCATGCGTTTGAAGTTTGAGGTGGCAAGACATGCAAGCAGCCCCATACCCTGTGCCTCTGTGCGAGCACTGCCATGGGCAGATGAGGCTGAGCAACAGCTTTCCAGGATAGCCCCTTCTGGCTGCCAGCTATCTGCAGACGTTCGCATTTCAAGAGCAGGGCTGTGATAGGACCCTGGCTGGGACAGCACCTTTCCCAGGCTACGTTTGAAGTTTGAGGTGGCAAGACAAGCAAGGAGCCCCATTCTCTGTGCCTCTGTGCGAGCAGTGCCATGGGCAGATGAGGCTGAGCAACAGCTTTCCAGGCTAGCACCTTCTGGCTGCCAGCTATCTGCAGACGTTCGCACTTTCGGAGCAGGGCTGCGATAGGATCCTGGCAGGGACACTACCATTCCCAGCATGCGTTTGACGTTTCAGGTAGCAAGACAAGCAAGCAGCCCCCTTCTCAGTGCCTCTGTGCGAGCAGTGCCATGGGCAGATGAGGCTGAGCAACTGCTTTCCAGAATAGCACTTTCTGGCTGCCAGCTATCTGCAGACGTTCGCACTTTCGGAGCAGGGCTGCGAAAGGAGCCTGGCTGGGACACCAACTTTCCCAGGCTACGTTTGAAGTTTGAGGTGGCAAGACAAGCAAGCAGCCCCATTCTCTGTGCCTCTGTGCGAGCAGTGCCATGGGCAGATGAGGCTGAGCAACAGCTTTCCAGGATAGCCCCTTCTGGCTGCCAGCTATCTGCAGACGTTCGCATTTCAAGAGCAGGGCTGCGAAAGGAGCCTGGCAGGGACACCAACTTTCCCAGGCTACGTTTGAAGTTTCAAGTGGCAAGACAAGCAAGCAGCCCCATACTCTGTGCCTCTGTGCGAGCACTGCCATGGGCAGGTGAGGCTGAGCAACAGCTTTCCAGGCTAGCACCTTCTGGCTGCCAGCTATCTGCAGACGTTCGCACTTTCGGAGCAGGGCTGTGATAGGAGCCTGGCAGGGACACCACCATTCCCAGCATGCGTTTGAAGTTTCAAGTGGCAAGATAAGCAAGCAGCCCCATTCTCTGTGCCTCTATGCGAACAGTGCCATGGGCAGATGAGGCTGAGCAACAGCTTTCCAGGCTAGCCCCTTCTGGCTGCCAGCTATCTGCAGACGTTCGCATTTCAAGAGCAGGGCTGTGAAAGGAGCCTGGCTGGGACACCAACTTTCCCAGTCTACTTTTGAAGTTTGAGGTGGCAAGACAAGCAAGCAGCCCCATTCTCTGTGCCTCTGTGCGAGCACTGCCATGGGCAGATGAGGCTGAGCAACAGCTTTCCAGGCTAGCACCTTATGGCTGCCAGCTATCTGCAGACGTTCGCACTTTCGGAGCAGGGCTGCGAAAGGACCCTGGCTGGGACACCAACTTTCCCAGCATGCGTTTGAAGTTTGAGGTGGCAAGACAAGCAAGGAGCCCCATTCTCTGTGCCTCTGTGCGAGCACTGCCATGGGCAGATGAGGCTGAGCAACAGCTTTCCAGGCTAGCCCCTTCTGGCTGCCAGCTATCTGCAGACGTTCGCACTTTTGGAGCAGGGCTGTGATAGGAGCCTGGCAGGGACACCACCATTCCCAGCATGCGTTTGAAGTTTCAAGTGGCAAGATAAGCAAGCAGCCCCATTCTCTGTGCCTCTATGCGAACAGTGCCATGGGCAGATGAGGCTGAGCAACAGCTTTCCAGGCTAGCCCCTTCTGGCTGCCAGCTATCTGCAGACGTTCGCATTTCAAGAGCAGGGCTGTGAAAGGAGCCTGGCTGGGACACCAACTTTCCCAGTCTACTTTTGAAGTTTGAGGTGGCAAGACAAGCAAGCAGCCCCATTCTCTGTGCCTCTGTGCGAGCAGTGCCATGGGCAGATGAGGCTGAGCAACAGCTTTCCAGGCTAGCCCCTTCTGGCTGCCAGCTATCTGCAGACGTTCGCGTTTCAAGAGCAGGGCTGTGAAAGGAGCCTGGCTGGAACACAATCTTTCCCAGGCCACGTTTGAAGTTTGAGGTGGCAAGACAAGCAAGCAGCCCCATTCTCTGTGCCTCTGTGCGAGCACTGCCATGGGCAGATGAGGCTGAGCAACAGCTTTCCAGGCTAGCACCTTATGGCTGCGAGCTATCTGCAGACGTTCGCACTTTCGGAGCAGGGCTGCGATGGATCCTGGCAGGGACACCACCATTCCCAGCATGCGTTTGAAGTTTCAAGTGGCAAGATAAGCAAGGAGCCCCATTCTCTGTGCCTCTATGCGAGCACTGCCATGGGCAGATGAGGCTGAGCAACAGCTTTCCAGGCTAGCACCTTCTGGCTGCCAGCTATCTGCAGACGTTCGCACTTTCGGAGCAGGGCTGTGATAGGAGCCTGGCAGGGACACCACCATTCCCAGCATGCGTTTGAAGTTTCAAGTGGCAAGATAAGCAAGCAGACCCATTCTCTGTGCCTCTATGCGAACAGTGCCATGGGCAGATGAGGCTGAGCAACAGCTTTCCAGGCTAGCACCTTCTGGCTGCCAGCTATCTGCAGACGTTCGCATTTCAAGAGCAGGGATGCGAAAGGAGCCTAGCAGGTACACCATCTTTCCCAGGCTACGTTTGAAGCTTGAGGTGGCAAGACAAGCAAGCAGCCCCATTCTCTGTGCCTCTGTGCGAGCAGTGCCATGGGCAGATGAGGCTGAGCAACAGCTTTCCAGGCTAGCACCTTCTGGCTGCCAGCTATCTGCAGACGTTCGCATTTCAAGAGCAGGGCTGTGAAAGGACCCTGGCTGTGACACCATCTTTCCCAGGCTACCTTTGAAGTTTCAGGTGGCAAGACAAGCAAGGAGCCCCATTCTCTGTGCCTCTGTGCGAGCAGTGCCATGGGCAGATGAGGCTGAGCAACAGCTTTCCAGGCTAGCACCTTCTGGCTGCCAGCTATCTGCAGACGTTCGCACTCTCGGAGCAGGGCTGCGAAAGGAGCCTGGCTGGGACACCAACTTTCCCAGCATGCGTTTGAAGTTTGAGGAGGCAAGACAAGCAAGGAGCCCCATTCTCTGTGCCTCTGTGCGAGCAGTGCCATGGGCAGATGAGGCTGAGCAACAGCTTTCCAGGCTAACACCTTCTGGCTGCCAGCTATCTGCAGACATTCGCACTTTCGGAGCAGGGCTGCGAAAGGAGCCTGGCTGGGACACCATCTTTCCCAGGCTACGTTTGAAGTTTGAGGTGGCAAGACAAGCAAGCAGCCCCATTCTCTGTGCCTCTGTGCGAGCAGTGCCATGGGCAGATGAGGCTGAGCAACAGCTTTCCAGGCTAGCACCTTCTGGCTGCCAGCTATCTGCAGACGTTCGCATTTCAAGAGCAGGGCTGCGAAAGGAGCCTAGCAGGTACACCATCTTTCCCAGGCTACGTTTGAAGTTTGAGGTGGCAAGACAAGCAAGCAGCCCCATTCTCTGTGCCTCTGTGCGAGCAGTGCCATGGGCAGATGAGGCTGAGCAACAGCTTTCCAGGCTAGCACCTTCTGGCTGCCAGCTATCTGCAGACATTCGCTCTTTCGGAGCAGGGCTGCGAAAGGAGCCTGGCTGGGACACCACCATTCCCAGCATGCGTTTGAAGTTTGAGGTGGCAAGACAAGCAAGCAGCCCCATTCTCTGTGCCTCTGTGCGAGCACTGCCATGGGCAGATGAGGCTGAGCAACAGCTTTCCAGGATAGCCCCTTCTGGCTGCCAGCTATCTGCAGACGTTTGCACTTTCGGAGCAGGGCTGCGAAAGGAGCCTGGCAGGGACACCAACTTTCCCAGGCTACGTTTGAAGTTTGAGGTGGCAAGACAAGCAAGCAGCCCCATACTCTGTGCCTCTGTGCGAGCACTGCAATGGGCAGGTGAGGCTGAGTAACAGCTTTCCAGGCTAGCACCTTCTGGCTGCCAGCTATCTGCAGACGTTCGCACTTTCGGAGCAGGGCTGTGATAGGAGCCTGGCAGGGACACCACCATTCCCAGCATGCGTTTGAAGTTTCAAGTGGCAAGATAAGCAAGCAGACCCATTCTCTGTGCCTCTATGCGAACAGTGCCATGGGCAGATGAGGCTGAGCAACAGCTTTCCAGGCTAGCCACTTCTGGCTGCCAGCTATCTGCAGACGTTCGCATTTCAAGAGCAGGGATGCGAAAGGAGCCTAGCAGGTACACCATCTTTCCCAGGCTACGTTTGAAGCTTGAGGTGGCAAGACAAGCAAGCAGCCCCATTCTCTGTGCCTCTGTGCGAGCAGTGCCATGGGCAGATGAGGCTGAGCAACAGCTTTCCAGGCTAGCACCTTCTGGCTGCCAGCTATCTGCAGACGTTCGCACTTTCGGAGCAGGGCTGCGAAAGGAGCCTGGCTGGGACACCATCTTTCCCAGGCTACGTTTGAAGTTTGAGGTGGCAAGACAAGCAAGCAGCCCCATTCTCTGTGCCTCTGTGCGAGCAGTGCCATGGGCAGATGAGGCTGAGCAACAGCTTTCCAGGCTAGCACCTTCTGGCTGCCAGCTATCTGCAGACGTTCGCACTTTCGGAGCAGGGCTGCGAAAGGAGCCTGGCTGGGACACCAACTTTCCCAGTCTACTTTTGAAGTTTGAGGTGGCAAGACAAGCAAGCAGCCCCATTCTCTGTGCCTCTGTGCGAGCAGTGCCATGGGCAGATGAGGCTGAGCAACAGCTTTCCAGGCTAGCCACTTCTGGCTGCCAGCTATCTGCAGACGTTCGCACTTTCGGAGCAGGGCTGCGATGGAGCCTGGCTGGGACACCAACTTTCCCAGCATGCGTTTGAAGTTTCAAGTGGCAAGATAAGCAAGGAGCCCCATTCTCTGTGCCTCTGTGCGAGCACTGCCATGGGCAGATGAGGCTGAGCAACAGCTTTCCAGGCTAGCACCTTCTGGCTGCCAGCTATCTGCAGACGTTCGCACTTTCGGAGCAGGGCTGTGATAGGAGCCTGGCAGGGACACCACCATTCCCAGCATGCGTTTGAAGTTTCAAGCGGCAAGATAAGCAAGCAGCCCCATTCTCTGTGCCTCTATGCGAACAGTGCCATGGGCAGATGAGGCTGAGCAACAGCTTTCCAGGCTAGCCACTTCTGGCTGCCAGCTATCTGCAGACGTTCGCACTTTCGGAGCAGGGCTGTGATAGGAGCCTGGCAGGGACACCACCATTCCCAGCATGCGTTTGAAGTTTCAACTAGCAAGATGAGCAAGCAGCCCCATACTCTGTGCCTCTGTGCGAGCAGTGCCATGGGCAGATGAGGCTGAGCAACAGCTTTCCAGAATAGCACCTTCTGGCTGCCAGCTATCTGCAGACGTTCGCACTTTCGGAGCAGGGCTGTGATAGGAGCCTGGCAGGGACACCACCATTCCCAGCATGCGTTTGAAGTTTCAAGTGGCAAGACAAGCAAGCAGCCCCATTCTCTCTGCTCTGTGCGAGCACTGCCATGGGCAGGTGAGGCTGAGCAACAGCTTTCAAGGATAGCCCCTTCTGGCTGCCAGCTATCTGCAGACGTTCGCACTTTCGGAGCAGGGCTGCGATAGGACCCTGGCAGGGACACCACCATTCCCAGCATGCGTTTGAAGTTTCAAGTGGCAAGATAAACAAGCAGCCCCATTCTCCGTGCCTCTGTGCGAGCACTGCCATGGGTAGATGAGGCTGAGCAACAGCTTTCCAGGCTAGCACCTTCTGGCTGCCAGCTATCTGCAGACGTTCGCACTTTCGGAGCAGGGCTGTGATAGGAGCCTGGCTGGGACACCAACTTTCCCAGGGTACGTTTGAAGTTTGAGGTGGCAAGACAAGCAAGCAGCCCCATTCTCTGTGCCTCTGTGCGAGCACTGCCATGGGCAGATGAGGCTGAGCAACAGCTTTCCAGGATAGCCCCTTCTGCCTGGTAGCTATCTGGAGACGTTCGCACTTTCGGAGCAGGGCTGTGATAGGAGCCTGGCAGGGACACCACCATTCCCAGCATGTGTTTGAAGTTTCAAGTGGCAAGATAAGCAAGCAGCCCCATTCTCTGTGCCTCTGTGCGAGCACTGCCATGGGCAGATGAGGCTGAGCAACAGCTTTCCAGGCTAGCACCTTCTGGCTGCCAGCTATCTGCAGACGTTCGCATTTCAAGAGCAGGGCTGCGAAAGGAGCCTAGCAGGTACACCATCTTTCCCAGGCTACGTTTGAAGTTTGAGGTGGCAAGACAAGCAAGGAGCCCCATTCTCTGTGCCTCTGTGCGAGCACTGCCATGGGCAGATGAGGCTGAGCAACTGCTTTCCAGGATAGCACCTTCTGGCTGCCAGCTATCTGCAGACTTTCGCACTTTCGGAGCAGGGCTGCGAAAGGAGCCTGGCTGGGACACCAACTTTAGCAGGCTACGTTTGAAGTTTCAGGTGGTAAGACAAGCAAGCAGCCCCATTCTCTGTGCTCTGTGCGAGCACTGCCATGGACAGGTGAGGCTGAGCAACAGCTTTCAAGGATAGCCCCTTCTGGCTGCCAGCTATCTGCAGACGTTCGCACTTTCGGAGCAGGGCTGCGATAGGACCCTGGCAGGGACACCACCATTCCAAGCATGCGTTTGAAGTTTCAAGTGGCAAGATAAACAAGCAGCCCCATTCTCCGTGCCTCTGTGCGAGCAGTGCCATGGACAGATGAGGCTGAGCAACAGCTTTCCAGGCTAGCACCTTCTGGCTGCCAGCTATCTGCAGACGTTCGCACTTTCGGAGCAGGGCTGCGAAAGGAGCCTGGCTGGGACACCAACTTTCCCAGGCTACGTTTGAAGTCTGAGGTGGCAAGACAAGCAAGCAGCCCCATTCTCTGTGCCTCTGTGCGAGCGCTGCCATGGGCAGATGAGGCTGAGCAACAGCTTTCCAGGATAGCCCCTTCTGGCTGCCAGCTATCTGCAGACGTTCGCACTTTCGGAGCAGGGCTGTGATAGGAGCCTGGCAGGGACACCACCATTCCCAGCATGCGTTTGAAGTTTCAACTAGCAAGATGAGCAAGCAGCCCCATACTCTGTGCCTCTGTGCGAGCACTGCCATGGGCAGATGAGGCTGAGCAACAGCTTTCCAGAATAGCACCTTCTGGCTGCCAGCTATCTGCAGACGTTCGCACTTTCGGAGCAGGGCTGTGATAGGAGCCTGGCAGGGACACCACCATTCCCAGCATGCGTTTGAAGTTTCAAGTGGCAAGACAAGCAAGCAGCCCCATTCTCTGTGCCTCTGTGCGAGCACTGCCATGGGCAGATGAGGCTGAGCAACAGCTTTCCAGGATAGCCCCTTCTGGCTGCCAGCTATCTGCAGACTTTCGCACTTTCGGAGCAGGGCTGTGATAGGAGCCTGGCAGGGACACCACCATTCCCAGCATGCGTTTGAAGTTTCAAGTGGCAAGACAAGCAAGCAGCCCCATTCTCTGTGCCTCTGTGCGAGCACTGCCATGGGCAGGTGAGGCTGAGCAACAGCTTTCCAGGATAGCACCTTCTGGCTGCCAGCTATCTGCAGACTTTCGCACTTTCGGAGCAGGGCTGCGAAAGGAGCCTGGCTGGGACACCAACTTTCCCAGCATGCGTTTGAAGTTTGAGGTGGCAAGACAAGCAAGCAGCCCCATTCTCTGTGCCTCTGTGCGAGCGCTGCCATGGGCAGATGAGGCTGAGCAACAGCTTTCCAGGATAGCCCCTTCTGGCTGCCAGCTATCTGCAGACGTTCGCACTTTCGGAGCAGGGCTGCGAAAGGAGCCTGGCTGGGACACCAACTTTCCCAGGCTACGTTTGAAGTTTGAGGTGGCAAGACAAGCAAGCAGCCCCATACTCTGTGCCTCTGTGCGAGCGCTGCCATGGGCAGATGAGGATGAGCAACAGCTTTCCAGGATAGCCCCTTCTGGCTGCCAGCTATCTGCAGACGTTCGCACTTTCGGAGCAGGGCTGTGATAGGAGCCTGGCAGGGACACCACCATTCCCAGCATGCGTTTGAAGTTTCAACTAGCAAGATGAGGAAGCAGCCCCATACTCTGTGCCTCTGTGCGAGCAGTGCCATGGGCAGATGAGGCTGAGCAACAGCTTTCCAGAATAGCACCTTCTGGCTGCCAGCTATCTGCAGACGTTCCCATTTAAAGAGCAGGGCTGCGAAAGGAGCCTAGAAGGTACACCATCTTTCCCAGCATGCGTTTGAAGTTTGAGGTGGCAAGACAAGCAAGCAGCCCCATTCTCTGTGCCTCTGTGCGAGCACTGCCATGGGCAGATGAGGCTGAGCAAGAGCTTTCCAGAATAGCACCTTCTGGCTGCCAGCTATCTGCAGACGTTCGCACTTTCGGAGCAGGGCTGTGATAGGAGCCTGGCAGGGACACCACCATTCCCAGCATGCGTTTGAAGTTTCAAGTGGCAAGACAAGCAAGCAGCCCCATTCTCTGTGCCTCTGTGCGAGCAGTGCCATGGGCAGATGAGGCTGAGCAACAGCTTTCCAGGCTAGCACCTTCTGGCTGCCAGCTATCTGCAGACGTTCACACTTTCGGAGCAGGGCTGCGAAAGGAGCCTGGCTGGGACACCAACTTTCCCAGGCTACGTTTGAAGTTTGAGGTGGCAAGAAAAGTAAGCAGCCTCATTCTCTGTGCCTCTGTGCGAGCACTGCCATGGGCAGATGAGGCTGAGCAACAGCTTTCCAGGATAGCCCCTTCTGCCTGCCAGCCATCTTCAGACATTCGCACTTTTGAAGCAGGGCTGTGATAGGAGCCTGGCAGGGACAGCACAATTCCCAGCATGCGTTTGAAGTTTCAAGTAACAAGATGAGCAAGCAGCCCCATTCTCTGTGCCTCTGTGCGAGCACTGCCATGGGCAGATGAGGCTGAGCAACGGCTTTCCAGGATAGCACCTTCTGGCTGCCAGCTATCTGCAGACGTTCGCATTTCAAGAGCAGGGCTGCGAAAGGAGCCTAGCAGGTACACCATCTTTCCCAGGCTACGTTTGAAGTTTGAGGTGGCAAGACAAGCAAGGAGCCCCATACTCTGTGCCTCTGTGCGAGCAGTGCCATGGGCAGATGAGGCTGAGCAACAGCTTTCCAGGCTAGCACCTTCTGGCTGCCAGCTATCTGCAGACGTTCGCACTTTTGGAGCAGGGCTGCGAAAGGAGCCTGGCTGGGACACCAACTTTCCCAGGCTACGTTTGAAGTTTCAAGTGGCAAGATAAGCAAGCAGCCCCATTCTCTGTGCCTCTATGCGAACAGTGCCATGGGCAGATGAGGCTGAGCAACAGCTTTCCAGGCTAGCCCCTTCTGGCTGCCAGCTATCTGCAGACGTTCGCATTTCAACAGCAGGGATGCGAAAGGAGCCTAGCAGGTACACCATCTTTCCCAGTATGCGTTTGAAGTTTGAGGTGGCAAGACAAGCAAGGAGCCCCATTCTCTGTGCCTCTGTGCGAGCAGTGCCATGGGCAGATGAGGCTGAGCAACAGCTTTCCAGGCTAGCACCTTCTGGCTGCCAGCTATCTGCAGACATTCGCACTTTCGGAGCAGGGCTGCGAAAGGAGCGTGGCAGGGACACCAACATTCCCAGGCTACGTTTGAAGTTTGAGGTGGCAAAAAAGTAAGCAGCCTCATTCTCTGTGCCTCTGTGCGAGCACTGCCATGGGCAGATGAGGGTGAGCAACAGCTTTCCAGGATAGCCCCTTCTGCCTGCCAGCCATCTGCAGACATTCGCACTTTTGGAGCAGGGCTGTGATAGGAGCCTGGCAGGGACACCACCATTCCCAGCATGCGTTTGAAGTTTCAAGTAACAAGATGAGCAAGCAGCCCCATTCTCTGTGCCTCTGTGCGAGCAGTGCCATGGGCAGATGAGGCTGAGCAACGGCTTTCCAGGATAGCACCTTCTGGCTGCCAGCTATCTGCAGACGTTCGCATTTCAAGAGCAGGGCTGCGAAAGGAGCCTAGCAGGCACACCATCTTTCCCAGGCTACGTTTGAAGTTTGAGGTGGCAAGACAAGCAAGGAGCCCCATTCTCTGTGCCTCTGTGCGAGCAGTGCCATGGGCAGATGAGGCTGAGCAACAGCTTTCCAGGCTAGCACCTTCTGGCTGCCAGCTATCTGCAGACGTTCGCACTTTCGGAGCAGGGCTGTGATAGGAGCCTGGCAGGGACACCACCATTCCCAGCATGCGTTTGAAGTTTCAAGTGGCAAGACAAGCAAGCAGCCCCATTCTCTGTGCCTGTATGCGAACAGTGCCATGGGCAGATGAGGCTGAGCAACAGCTTTCCAGGCTAGCACCTTCTGGCTGCCAGCTATCTGCAGACGTTCGCATTTCAAGAGCAGGTCTGTGAAAGGAGCCTGTCTGGTACACCATCTTTCCCAGGCTACGTTTGAAGCTTGAGGTGGCAAGACAAGCAAGCAGCCCCATTCTCTGTGCCTGTATGCGAACAGTGCCATGGGCAGATGAGGCTGAGCAACAGCTTTCCAGGCTAGCACCTTCTGGCTGCCAGCTATCTGCAGACGTTCGCATTTCAAGACCAGGGCTGTGAAAGGTGCCTGGCTGGTACACCATCTTTCCCAGGCTACGTTTGAAGTTTGAGGTGGCAAGACAAGCAAGGAGCCCCATTCTCTGTGCCTCTGTGCGAGCAGTGCCATGGGCAGATGAGGCTGAGCAACAGCTTTCCAGGCTAGCCACTTCTGGCTGCCAGCTATCTGCAGACGTTCGCACTTTCGGAGCAGGGCTGCGAAAGGAGCCTGGCTGGGACACCAACTTTCCCAGGCTACCTTTGAAGTTTGAGGTGGCAAGACAAGAAAGCAGCCCCATTCTCTGTGCCTCTGTGCGAGCACTGCCATGGGCAGGTGAGGCTGAGCAACAGCTTTCCAGGCTAGCTCCTTCTGGCTGCCAGCTATCTGCAGACGTTCGCACTTTCGGAGCAGGGCTGTGATAGGAGCCTGGCAGGGACACCACCATTCCCAGCATGCGTTTGAAGTTTCAAGTGGCAAGATAAGCAAGCAGCCCCATTCTCTGTGCCTCTATGCGAACAGTGCCATGGGCAGATGAGGCTGAGCAACAGCTTTCCAGGCTAGCCCCTTCTGGCTGCCAGCTATCTGCAGACGTTCGCATTTCAAGAGCAGGGCTGTGAAAGGAGCCTGGCTGGGATAACAACTTTCCCAGGCTACGTCTGAAGTTTGAGGTGGCAAGACAAGCAAGCAGCCCCATTCTCTGTGCCTCTGTGCGAGCAGTGCCATGGGCAGATGAGGCTGAGCAACAGCTTTCCAGGCTAGCCCCTTCTGGCTGCCAGCTATCTGCAGACGTTCGCACTTTCGGAGCAGGGCTGCGAAAGGAGCCTGGCTGGGACACCAACTTTCCCAGGCTACGTTTGAAGTTTGAGGTGGCAAGACAAGCAAGCATCCCCATTCTCTGTGCCTCTGTGCGAGCAGTGCCATGGGCAGATGAGGCTGAGCAACAGCTTTCCAGGCTAGCACCTTCTGGCTGCCAGCTATCTGCAGACATTCGCATTTCAAGAGCAGGGCTGCGAAAGGAGCCTAGCAGGTACACCATCTTTCCCAGGCTACGTTTGAAGTTTGAGGTGGCAAGACAAGCAAGGAGCCCCATTCTCTGTGCCTCTGTGCGAGCAGTGCCATGGGCAGATGAGGCTGAGCAACAGCTTTCCAGGCTAGCCACTTCTGGCTGCCAGCTATCTGCAGACGTTCGCACTTTCGGAGCAGGGCTGCGAAAGGAGCCTGGCAGGGACACCAACTTTCCCAGGCTACGTTTGAAGTTTGAGGTGGCAAGACAAGCAAGCAGCCCCATTCTCTGTGCCTCTGTGCGAGCACTGCCATGGGCAGATGAGGCTGAGCAACAGCTTTCCAGGATAGCCACTTCTGGCTGCCAGCTATCTGCAGACGTTCGCACTTTCGGAGCAGGGCTGTGATAGGAGCCTGGCAGGGACACCACCATTCCCAGCATGCATTTGAAGTTTCAAGTGGCAAGATAAGCAAGCAGCCCCATTCTCTGTGCCTCTATGCGAACAGTGCCATGGGCAGATGAAGCTGAGCAACAGCTTTCCAGGCTAGCCACTTCTGGCTGCCAGCTATCTGCAGACGTTCGCATTTCAAGAGCAGGGCTGCGAAAGGAGCCTAGCAGGTACACCATCTTTCCCAGGCTACGTTTGAAGTTTGAGGTGGCAAGACAAGCAAGGAGCCCCATTCTCTGTGCCTCTGTGCGAGCAGTGCCATGGGCAGATGAGGCTGAGCAACAGCTTTCCAGGCTATCCCCTTCTGGCTGCCAGCTATCTGCAGACGTTCGCACTTTCGGAGCAGGGCTGCGAAAGGAGCCTGGCTGGGACACCAACTTTCCCAGCATGCGTTTGAAGTTTGAGGTGGCAAGACATGCAAGCAGCCCCATACCCTGTGCCTCTGTGCGAGCACTGCCATGGGCAGATGAGGCTGAGCAACAGCTTTCCAGGATAGCCCCTTCTGGCTGCCAGCTATCTGCAGACGTTCGCATTTCAAGAGCAGGGCTGTGATAGGACCCTGGCTGGGACAGCACCTTTCCCAGGCTACGTTTGAAGTTTGAGGTGGCAAGACAAGCAAGGAGCCCCATTCTCTGTGCCTCTGTGCGAGCAGTGCCATGGGCAGATGAGGCTGAGCAACAGCTTTCCAGGCTAGCACCTTCTGGCTGCCAGCTATCTGCAGACGTTCGCACTTTCGGAGCAGGGCTGCGAAAGGAGCCTGGCTGGGACACCAACTTTCCCAGGCTACGTTTGAAGTTTGAGGTGGCAAGACAAGCAAGCAGCCCCATTCTCTGTGCCTCTGTGCGAGCAGTGCCATGGGCAGATGAGGCTGAGCAACAGCTTTCCAGGATAGCCCCTTCTGCCTGCCAGCTATCTGCAGACGTTCGCATTTCAAGAGCAGGGCTGCGAAAGGAGCCTGGCAGGGACACCAACTTTCCCAGGCTACGTTTGAAGTTTCAAGTGGCAAGACAAGCAAGCAGCCCCATACTCTGTGCCTCTGTGCGAGCACTGCCATGGGCAGGTGAGGCTGAGCAACAGCTTTCCAGGCTAGCACCTTCTGGCTGCCAGCTATCTGCAGACGTTCGCACTTTCGGAGCAGGGCTGTGATAGGAGCCTGGCAGGGACACCACCATTCCCAGCATGCGTTTGAAGTTTCAAGTGGCAAGATAAGCAAGCAGCCCCATTCTCTGTGCCTCTATGCGAACAGTGCCATGGGCAGATGAGGCTGAGCAACAGCTTTCCAGGCTAGCCCCTTCTGGCTGCCAGCTATCTGCAGACGTTCGCATTTCAAGAGCAGGGCTGTGAAAGGAGCCTGGCTGGGACACTATCTTTCCCAGGCTACGTTTGAAGTTTGAGGTGGCAAGACAAGCAAGGAGCCCCATTCTCTGTGCCTCTGTGCGAGCAGTGCCATGGGCAGATGAGGCTGAGCAACAGCTTTCCAGGCTAGCCCCTTCTGGCTGCCAGCTATCTGCAGACGTTCGCGTTTCAAGAGCAGGGCTGTGATAGGAGCCTGGCTGGGACACCATCTTTCCCAGGCCACGTTTGAAGTTTGAGGTGGCAAGACAAGCAAGCAGCCCCATTCTCTGTGCCTCTGTGCGAGCACTGCCATGGGCAGATGAGGCTGAGCAACAGCTTTCCAGGCTAGCACCTTATGGCTGCCAGCTATCTGCAGACGTTCGCACTTTCGGAGCAGGGCTGCGAAAGGACCCTGGCTGGGACACCAACTTTCCCAGCATGCGTTTGAAGTTTGAGGTGGCAAGACAAGCAAGGAGCCCCATTCTCTGTGCCTCTGTGCGAGCACTGCCATGGGCAGATGAGGCTGAGCAACAGCTTTCCAGGCTAGCCCCTTCTGGCTGCCAGCTATCTGCAGACGTTCGCACTTTTGGAGCAGGGCTGTGATAGGAGCCTGGCAGGGACACCACCATTCCCAGCATGCGTTTGAAGTTTCAAGTGGCAAGATAAGCAAGCAGCCCCATTCTCTGTGCCTCTATGCGAACAGTGCCATGGGCAGATGAGGCTGAGCAACAGCTTTCCAGGCTAGCCCCTTCTGGCTGCCAGCTATCTGCAGACGTTCGCATTTCAAGAGCAGGGCTGTGAAAGGAGCCTGGCTGGGACACCAACTTTCCCAGTCTACTTTTGAAGTTTGAGGTGGCAAGACAAGCAAGCAGCCCCATTCTCTGTGCCTCTGTGCGAGCAGTGCCATGGGCAGATGAGGCTGAGCAACAGCTTTCCAGGCTAGCCCCTTCTGGCTGCCAGCTATCTGCAGACGTTCGCGTTTCAAGAGCAGGGCTGTGAAAGGAGCCTGGCTGGAACACAATCTTTCCCAGGCCACGTTTGAAGTTTGAGGTGGCAAGACAAGCAAGCAGCCCCATTCTCTGTGCCTCTGTGCGAGCACTGCCATGGGCAGATGAGGCTGAGCAACAGCTTTCCAGGCTAGCACCTTATGGCTGCGAGCTATCTGCAGACGTTCGCACTTTCGGAGCAGGGCTGCGATGGATCCTGGCAGGGACACCACCATTCCCAGCATGCGTTTGAAGTTTCAAGTGGCAAGATAAGCAAGGAGCCCCATTCTCTGTGCCTCTATGCGAGCACTGCCATGGGCAGATGAGGCTGAGCAACAGCTTTCCAGGCTAGCACCTTCTGGCTGCCAGCTATCTGCAGACGTTCGCACTTTCGGAGCAGGGCTGTGATAGGAGCCTGGCAGGGACACCACCATTCCCAGCATGCGTTTGAAGTTTCAAGTGGCAAGATAAGCAAGCAGACCCATTCTCTGTGCCTCTATGCGAACAGTGCCATGGGCAGATGAGGCTGAGCAACAGCTTTCCAGGCTAGCACCTTCTGGCTGCCAGCTATCTGCAGACGTTCGCATTTCAAGAGCAGGGATGCGAAAGGAGCCTAGCAGGTACACCATCTTTCCCAGGCTACGTTTGAAGCTTGAGGTGGCAAGACAAGCAAGCAGCCCCATTCTCTGTGCCTCTGTGCGAGCAGTGCCATGGGCAGATGAGGCTGAGCAACAGCTTTCCAGGCTAGCACCTTCTGGCTGCCAGCTATCTGCAGACGTTCGCATTTCAAGAGCAGGGCTGTGAAAGGACCCTGGCTGTGACACCATCTTTCCCAGGCTACCTTTGAAGTTTCAGGTGGCAAGACAAGCAAGGAGCCCCATTCTCTGTGCCTCTGTGCGAGCAGTGCCATGGGCAGATGAGGCTGAGCAACAGCTTTCCAGGCTAGCACCTTCTGGCTGCCAGCTATCTGCAGACGTTCGCACTCTCGGAGCAGGGCTGCGAAAGGAGCCTGGCTGGGACACCATCTTTCCCAGCATGCGTTTGAAGTTTGAGGAGGCAAGACAAGCAAGGAGCCCCATTCTCTGTGCCTCTGTGCGAGCAGTGCCATGGGCAGATGAGGCTGAGCAACAGCTTTCCAGGCTAGCACCTTCTGGCTGCCAGCTATCTGCAGACATTCGCACTTTCGGAGCAGGGCTGCGAAAGGAGCCTGGCTGGGACACCATCTTTCCCAGGCTACGTTTGAAGTTTGAGGTGGCAAGACAAGCAAGCAGCCCCATTCTCTGTGCCTCTGTGCGAGCAGTGCCATGGGCAGATGAGGCTGAGCAACAGCTTTCCAGGCTAGCACCTTCTGGCTGCCAGCTATCTGCAGACGTTCGCATTTCAAGAGCAGGGCTGCGAAAGGAGCCTAGCAGGTACACCATCTTTCCCAGGCTACGTTTGAAGTTTGAGGTGGCAAGACAAGCAAGCAGCCCCATTCTCTGTGCCTCTGTGCGAGCAGTGCCATGGGCAGATGAGGCTGAGCAACAGCTTTCCAGGCTAGCACCTTCTGGCTGCCAGCTATCTGCAGACATTCGCTCTTTCGGAGCAGGGCTGCGAAAGGAGCCTGGCTGGGACACCACCATTCCCAGCATGCGTTTGAAGTTTGAGGTGGCAAGACAAGCAAGCAGCCCCATTCTCTGTGCCTCTGTGCGAGCACTGCCATGGGCAGATGAGGCTGAGCAACAGCTTTCCAGGATAGCCCCTTCTGGCTGCCAGCTATCTGCAGACGTTTGCACTTTCGGAGCAGGGCTGCGAAAGGAGCCTGGCAGGGACACCAACTTTCCCAGGCTACGTTTGAAGTTTGAGGTGGCAAGACAAGCAAGCAGCCCCATACTCTGTGCCTCTGTGCGAGCACTGCCATGGGCAGGTGAGGCTGAGTAACAGCTTTCCAGGCTAGCACCTTCTGGCTGCCAGCTATCTGCAGACGTTCGCACTTTCGGAGCAGGGCTGTGATAGGAGCCTGGCAGGGACACCACCATTCCCAGCATGCGTTTGAAGTTTCAAGTGGCAAGATAAGCAAGCAGACCCATTCTCTGTGCCTCTATGCGAACAGTGCCATGGGCAGATGAGGCTGAGCAACAGCTTTCCAGGCTAGCCACTTCTGGCTGCCAGCTATCTGCAGACGTTCGCATTTCAAGAGCAGGGATGCGAAAGGAGCCTAGCAGGTACACCATCTTTCCCAGGCTACGTTTGAAGCTTGAGGTGGCAAGACAAGCAAGCAGCCCCATTCTCTGTGCCTCTGTGCGAGCAGTGCCATGGGCAGATGAGGCTGAGCAACAGCTTTCCAGGCTAGCACCTTCTGGCTGCCAGCTATCTGCAGACGTTCGCACTTTCGGAGCAGGGCTGCGAAAGGAGCCTGGCTGGGACACCATCTTTCCCAGGCTACGTTTGAAGTTTGAGGTGGCAAGACAAGCAAGCAGCCCCATTCTCTGTGCCTCTGTGCGAGCAGTGCCATGGGCAGATGAGGCTGAGCAACAGCTTTCCAGGCTAGCACCTTCTGGCTGCCAGCTATCTGCAGACGTTCGCACTTTCGGAGCAGGGCTGCGAAAGGAGCCTGGCTGGGACACCAACTTTCCCAGTCTACTTTTGAAGTTTGAGGTGGCAAGACAAGCAAGCAGCCCCATTCTCTGTGCCTCTGTGCGAGCACTGCCATGGGCAGATGAGGCTGAGCAACAGCTTTCCAGGCTAGCCACTTCTGGCTGCCAGCTATCTGCAGACGTTCGCACTTTCGGAGCAGGGCTGCGATGGAGCCTGGCTGGGACACCAACTTTCCCAGCATGCGTTTGAAGTTTCAAGTGGCAAGATAAGCAAGGAGCCCCATTCTCTGTGCCTCTGTGCGAGCACTGCCATGGGCAGATGAGGCTGAGCAACAGCTTTCCAGGCTAGCACCTTCTGGCTGCCAGCTATCTGCAGACGTTCGCATTTCAAGAGCAGGGATGCGAAAGGAGCCTAGCAGGTACACCATCTTTCCCAGGCTACGTTTGAAGCTTGAGGTGGCAAGACAAGCAAGGAGTCCCATTCTCTGTGCCTCTGTGCGAGCAGTGCCATGAGCAGATGAGGCTGAGCAACAGCTTTCCAGGCTAGCCACTTCTGGCTGCCAGCTATCTGCAGACGTTCGCATTTCAAGAGCAGGGCTGTGAAAGGAGCCTGGCTGTGACACCATCTTTCCCAGGCTACCTTTGAAGTTTCAGGTGGCAAGACAAGCAAGGAGCCCCATACTCTGTGCCTCTGTGCGAGCACTGCCATGGGCAGATGAGGCTGAGCAACAGCTTTCCAGGCTAGCACCTTCTGGCTGCCAGCTATCTGCAGACGTTCGCACTTTCGGAGCAGGGCTGTGATAGGAGCCTGGCAGGGACACCACCATTCCCAGCATGCGTTTGAAGTTTCAAGTGGCAAGATAACCAAGCAGACCCATTCTCTGTGCCTCTATGCGAACAGTGCCATGGGCAGATGAGGCTGAGCAACAGCTTTCCAGGCTAGCACCTTCTGGCTGCCAGCTATCTGCAGACGTTCGCACTTTCGGAGCAGGGCTGTGATAGGAGCCTGGCAGGGACACCACCATTCCCAGCATGCGTTTGAAGTTTCAAGTGGCAAGATAAGCAAGCAGACCCATTCTCTGTGCCTCTATGCGAACAGTGCCATGGGCAGATGAGGCTGAGCAACAGCTTTCCAGGCTAGCCACTTCTGGCTGCCAGCTATCTGCAGACGTTCGCATTTCAAGAGCAGGGATGCGAAAGGAGCCTAGCAGGTACACCATCTTTCCCAGGCTACGTTTGAAGCTTGAGGTGGCAAGACAAGCAAGCAGCCCCATTCTCTGTGCCTCTGTGCGAGCAGTGCCATGGGCAGATGAGGCTGAGCAACAGCTTTCCAGGCTAGCACCTTCTGGCTGCCAGCTATCTGCAGACGTTCGCACTTTCGGAGCAGGGCTGCGAAAGGAGCCTGGCTGGGACACCATCTTTCCCAGGCTACGTTTGAAGTTTGAGGTGGCAAGACAAGCAAGCAGCCCCATTCTCTGTGCCTCTGTGCGAGCAGTGCCATGGGCAGATGAGGCTGAGCAACAGCTTTCCAGGCTAGCACCTTCTGGCTGCCAGCTATCTGCAGACGTTCGCACTTTCGGAGCAGGGCTGCGAAAGGAGCCTGGCTGGGACACCAACTTTCCCAGTCTACTTTTGAAGTTTGAGGTGGCAAGACAAGCAAGCAGCCCCATTCTCTGTGCCTCTGTGCGAGCACTGCCATGGGCAGATGAGGCTGAGCAACAGCTTTCCAGGCTAGCCACTTCTGGCTGCCAGCTATCTGCAGACGTTCGCACTTTCGGAGCAGGGCTGCGATGGAGCCTGGCTGGGACACCAACTTTCCCAGCATGCGTTTGAAGTTTCAAGTGGCAAGATAAGCAAGGAGCCCCATTCTCTGTGCCTCTGTGCGAGCACTGCCATGGGCAGATGAGGCTGAGCAACAGCTTTCCAGGCTAGCACCTTCTGGCTGCCAGCTATCTGCAGACGTTCGCATTTCAAGAGCAGGGATGCGAAAGGAGCCTAGCAGGTACACCATCTTTCCCAGGCTACGTTTGAAGCTTGAGGTGGCAAGACAAGCAAGGAGCCCCATTCTCTGTGCCTCTGTGCGAGCAGTGCCATGAGCAGATGAGGCTGAGCAACAGCTTTCCAGGCTAGCCACTTCTGGCTGCCAGCTATCTGCAGACGTTCGCATTTCAAGAGCAGGGCTGTGAAAGGAACCTGGCTGTGACACCATCTTTCCCAGGCTACCTTTGAAGTTTCAGGTGGCAAGACAAGCAAGGAGCCCCATACTCTGTGCCTCTGTGCGAGCACTGCCATGGGCAGATGAGGCTGAGCAACAGCTTTCCAGGCTAGCACCTTCTGGCTGCCAGCTATCTGCAGACGTTCGCACTTTCGGAGCAGGGCTGTGATAGGAGCCTGGCAGGGACACCACCATTCCCAGCATGCGTTTGAAGTTTCAAGTGGCAAGATAACCAAGCAGACCCATTCTCTGTGCCTCTATGCGAACAGTGCCATGGGCAGATGAGGCTGAGCAACAGCTTTCCAGGCTAGCCACTTCTGGCTGCCAGCTATCTGCAGACGTTCGCATTTCAAGAGCAGGGATGCGAAAGGAGCCTAGCAGGTACACCATCTTTCCCTGGCTACGTTTGAAGCTTGAGGTGGCAAGACAAGCAAGCAGCCCCATTCTCTGTGCCTCTGTGCGAGCACTGCCATGGGCAGATGAGGCTGAGCAACAGCTTTCCAGGATAGCCCCTTCTGGCTGCCAGCTATCTGCAGACGTTCGCACTTTCGGAGCAGGGCTGCGAAAGGAGCCTGGCTGGGACACCAACTTTCCCAGTCTACTTTTGAAGTTTGAGGTGGCAAGACAAGCAAGCAGCCCCATTCTCTGTGCCTCTGTGCGAGCAGTGCCATGGGCAGATGAGGCTGAGCAACAGCTTTCCAGGCTAGCCACTTCTGGCTGCCAGCTATCTGCAGACGTTCGCACTTTCGGAGCAGGGCTGTGATAGGAGCCTGGCTGGGACACCACCTTTCCCAGGCTACGTTTGAAGTTTGAGGTGGCAAGACAAGAAAGCAGCCCCATTCTCTGTGCCTCTGTGCGAGCACTGCCATGGGCAGATGAGGCTGAGCAACAGCTTTCCAGGCTAGCCCCTTCTGGCTGCCAGCTATCTGCAGACGTTCGCATTTCAAGAGCAGGGCTGAGAAAGGAGCCTAGCAGGTACACCATCTTTCCCAGGCTACGTTTGAAGTTTGAGGTGGCAAGACAAGCAAGCAGCCCCATTCTCTGTGCCTCTGTGCGAGCACTGCCATGGGCAGATGAGGCTGAGCAACAGCTTTCCAGGCTAGCACCTTATGGCTGCCAGCTATCTGCAGACGTTCGCACTTTCGGAGCAGGGCTGCGATGGAGCCTGGCTGGGACACCAACTTTCCCAGCATGCGTTTGAAGTTTCAAGTGGCAAGATAAGCAAGGAGCCCCATTCTCTGTGCCTCTGTGCGAGCACTGCCATGGGCAGATGAGGCTGAGCAACAGCTTTCCAGGCTAGCACCTTCTGGCTGCCAGCTATCTGCAGACGTTCGCACTTTCGGAGCAGGGCTGTGATAGGAGCCTGGCAGGGACACCACCATTCCCAGCATGCGTTTGAAGTTTCAAGCGGCAAGATAAGCAAGCAGCCCCATTCTCTGTGCCTCTATGCGAACAGTGCCATGGGCAGATGAGGCTGAGCAACAGCTTTCCAGGCTAGCCACTTCTGGCTGCCAGCTATCTGCAGACGTTCGCATTTCAAGAGCAGGGATGCGAAAGGAGCCTAGCAGGTACACCATCTTTCCCAGGCTACGTTTGAAGCTTGAGGTGGCAAGACAAGCAAGGAGCCCCATTCTCTGTGCCTCTGTGCGAGCAGTGCCATGAGCAGATGAGGCTGAGCAACAGCTTTCCAGGCTTGCCACTTCTGGCTGCCAGCTATCTGCAGACGTTCGCACTTTCGGAGCAGGGCTGCGAAAGGAGCCTGGCTGGGACACCATCTTTCCCAGGCTACGTTTGAAGTTTGAGGTGGCAAGACAAGCAAGCAGCCCCATTCTCTGTGCCTCTGTGCGAGCAGTGCCATGGGCAGATGAGGCTGAGCAACAGCTTTCCAGGCTAGCACCTTCTGGCTGCCAGCTATCTGCAGACGTTCGCACTTTCGGAGCAGGGCTGCGAAAGGAGCCTGGCTGGGACACCAACTTTCCCAGTCTACTTTTGAAGTTTGAGGTGGCAAGACAAGCAAGCAGCCCCATTCTCTGTGCCTCTGTGCGAGCAGTGCCATGGGCAGATGAGGCTGAGCAACAGCTTTCCAGGCTAGCCACTTCTGGCTGCCAGCTATCTGCAGACGTTCGCACTTTCGGAGCAGGGCTGCGAAAGGAGCCTGGCTGGGACACCACCTTTCCCAGGCTACGTTTGAAGTTTGAGGTGGCAAGACAAGAAAGCAGCCCCATTCTCTGTGCCTCTGTGCGAGCACTGCCATGGGCAGATGAGGCTGAGCAACAGCTTTCCAGGATAGCCCCTTCTGGCTGCCAGCTATCTGCAGACGTTCGCATTTCAAGAGCAGGGCTGCGAAAGGAGCCTAGCAGGTACACCATCTTTCCCAGGCTACGTTTGAAGTTTGAGGTGGCAAGACAAGCAAGCAGCCCCATTCTCTGTGCCTCTGTGCGAGCAGTGCCATGGGCAGATGAGGCTGAGCAACAGCTTTCCAGGCTAGCACCTTCTGGCTGCCAGCTATCTGCAGACATTCGCACTTTAGGAGCAGGGCTGCGAAAGGACCCTGGCTGGGACACCACCATTCCCAGCATGCGTTTGAAGTTTGAGGTGGCAAGACAAGCAAGCAGCCCCATTCTCTGTGCCTCTGTGCGAGCACTGCCATGGGCAGATGAGGCTGAGCAACAGCTTTCCAGGCTAGCACCTTATGGCTGCCAGCTATCTGCAGGCGTTCGCACTTTCGGAGCAGGGCTGCGATGGAGCCTGGCTGGGACACCAACTTTCCCAGCATGCGTTTGAAGTTTCAAGTGGCAAGATAAGCAAGGAGCCCCATTCTCTGTGCCTCTGTGCGAGCACTGCCATGGGCAGATGAGGCTGAGCAACAGCTTTCCAGGCTAGCACCTTCTGGCTGCCAGCTATCTGCAGACGTTCGCACTTTCGGAGCAGGGCTGTGATAGGAGCCTGGCAGGGACACCACCATTCCCAGCATGCGTTTGAAGTTTCAAGCGGCAAGATAAGCAAGCAGCCCCATTCTCTGTGCCTCTATGCGAACAGTGCCATGGGCAGATGAGGCTGAGCAACAGCTTTCCAGGCTAGCCACTTCTGGCTGCCAGCTATCTGCAGACGTTCGCATTTCAAGAGCAGGGATGCGAAAGGAGCCTAGCAGGTACACCATCTTTCCCAGGCTACGTTTGAAGCTTGAGGTGGCAAGACAAGCAAGGAGCCCCATTCTCTGTGCCTCTGTGCGAGCAGTGCCATGGGCAGATGAGGCTGAGCAACAGCTTTCCAGGCTAGCCACTTCTGGCTGCCAGCTATCTGCAGACGTTCGCATTTCAAGAGCAGGGCTGTGAAAGGAGCCTGGCTGTGACACCATCTTTCCCAGGCTACCTTTGAAGTTTCAGGTGGCAAGACAAGCAAGGAGCCCCATTCTCTGTGCCTCTGTGCGAGCAGTGCCATGGGCAGATGAGGCTGAGCAACAGCTTTCCAGGCTAGCACCTTCTGGCTGCCAGCTATCTGCAGACGTTCGCACTTTCGGAGCAGGGCTGCGAAATGAGCCTAGCAGGTACACCATCTTTCCCAGGCTACGTTTTAAGCTTGAGGTGGCAAGACAAGCAAGGAGCCCCATTCTCTGTGCCTCTGTGCGAGCAGTGCCATGGGCAGATGAGGCTGAGCAACAGCTTTCCAGGCTAGCACCTTCTGGCTGCCAGCTATCTGCAGACATTCGCTCTTTCGGAGCAGGGCTGCGAAAGGAGCCTGGCTGGGACACCACCATTCCCAGCATGCGTTTGAAGTTTGAGGTGGCAAGACAAGCAAGCAGCCCCATTCTCTGTGCCTCTGTGCAAGCACTGCCATGGGCAGATGAGGCTGAGCAACAGCTTTCCAGGATAGCCCCTTCTGGCTGCCAGCTATCTGCAGACGTTTGCACTTTCGGAGCAGGGCTGCGAAAGGAGCCTGGCTGGGACACCAACTTTCCCAGGCTACGTTTGAAGTTTCAACTAGCAAGACAAGCAAGCAGCCCCATACTCTGTGCCTCTGTGCGAGCACTGCCATGGGCAGGTGAGGCTGAGCAACAGCTTTCCAGGCTAGCACCTTCTGGCTGCCAGCTATCTGCAGACGTTCGCACTTTCGGAGCAGGGCTGTGATAGGAGCCTGGCTGGGACACCAACTTTCCCAGGCTACGTTTGAAGTTTGAGGTGGCAAGACAAGTGAGCAGCCCCATTCTCTGTGCCTCTGTGCGAGCAGTGCCATGGGCAGATGAGGCTGAGCAACAGCTTTCCAGGCTAGCACCTTCTGGCTGCCAGCTATCTGCAGACGTTCGCACTTTCGGAGCAGGGCTGCGAAAGGAGCCTGGCTGGGACACCACCATTCCCAGCATGCGTTTGAAGTTTGAGGTGGCAAGACAAGCAAGCAGCCCCATTCTCTGTGCCTCTGTGCAAGCACTGCCATGGGCAGATGAGGCTGAGCAACAGCTTTCCAGGATAGCCCCTTCTGGCTGCCAGCTATCTGCAGACTTTCGCACTTTCGGAGCAGGGCTGCGAAAGGAGCCTGGCTGGGACACCAACTTTCCCAGGCTACGTTTGAAGTTTCAACTAGCAAGACAAGCAAGCAGCCCCATACTCTGTGCCTCTGTGCGAGCACTGCCATGGGCAGGTGAGGCTGAGCAACAGCTTTCCAGGCTAGCACCTTCTGGCTGCCAGCTATCTGCAGACGTTCGCACTTTCGGAGCAGGGCTGCGAAAGGAGCCTGGCTGGGACACCATCTTTCCCAGGCTACGTTTGAAGTTTGAGGTGGCAAGACAAGTGAGCAGCCCCATTCTCTGTGCCTCTGTGCGAGCAGTGCCATGGGCAGATGAGGCTGAGCAACAGCTTTCCAGGCTAGCACCTTCTGGCTGCCAGCTATCTGCAGACGTTCGCACTTTCGGAGCAGGGCTGCGAAAGGAGCCTGGCTGGGACACCATCTTTCCCAGGCTACGTTTGAAGTTTGAGGTGGCAAGACAAGCAAGGAGCCCCATTCTCTGTGCCTCTGTGCGAGCAGTGCCATGGGCAGATGAGGCTGAGCAACAGCTTTCCAGGCTAGCACCTTCTGGCTGCCAGCTATCTGCAGACGTTCGCACTTTCGGAGCAGGGCTGCGAAAGGAGCCTGGCTGGGACACCAACTTTCCCAGGCTACGTTTGAAGTTTGAGGTGGCAAGACAAGCAAGGAGCCCCATTCTCTGTGCCTCTGTGCGAGCAGTGCCATGGGCAGATGAGGCTGAGCAACAGCTTTCCAGGCTAGCACCTTCTGGCTGCCAGCTATCTGCAGACGTTTGCACTTTCGGAGCAGGGCTGCGAAAGGAGCCTGGCAGGGACACCAACTTTCCCAGGCTACGTTTGAAGTTTGAGGTGGCAAGACAAGCAAGCAGCCCCATACTCTGTGCCTCTGTGCGAGCACTGCCATGGGCAGATGAGGCTGAGCAACAGCTTTCCAGGCTAGCACCTTCTGGCTGCCAGCTATCTGCAGACGTTCGCACTTTCGGAGCAGGGTTTTGATAGGAGCCTGGCAGGGACACCACCATTCCCAGTCTACTTTTGAAGTTTGAGGTGGCAAGACAAGCAAGCAGCCCCATTCTCTGTGCCTCTGTGCGAGCAGTGCCATGGGCAGATGAGGCTGAGCAACAGCTTTCCAGGCTAGCCACTTCTGGCTGCCAGCTATCTGCAGACGTTTGCACTTTCGGAGCAGGGCTGCGAAAGGAGCCTGGCAGGGACACCAACTTTCCCAGGCTACGTTTGAAGTTTCAACTAGCAAGACAAGCAAGCAGCCCCATACTCTGTGCCTCTGTGCGAGCACTGCCATGGGCAGGTGAGGCTGAGCAACAGCTTTCCAGGCTAGCACCTTCTGGCTGCCAGCTATCTGCAGACGTTCGCACTTTCGGAGCAGGGCTGTGATAGGAGCCTGGCTGGGACACCAACTTTCCCAGCATGCGTTTGAAGTTTCAAGTGGCAAGATAAGCAAGCAGCCCCATTCTCTGTGCCTCTATGCGAACAGTGCCATGGGCAGATGAGGCTGAGCAACAGCTTTCCAGGCTAGCCCCTTCTGGCTGCCAGCTATCTGCAGACGTTCGCATTTCAGGAGCAGGGCTGCGAAAGGAGCCTGGCAGGGACACCAACTTTCAAAGGATACGTTTGAAGTTTCAGGTGGCAAGACAAGCAAGCAGCCCCATACTCTGTGCCTCTGTGCGAGCAGTGCCATGGGCAGATGAGGCTGAGCAACAGCTTTCCAGGCTAGCACCTTCTGGCTGCCAGCTATCTGCAGACGTTCGCACTTTCGGAGCAGGGCTGTGATAGGAGCCTGGCTGGGACACCACCATTCCCAGCATGCGTTTGAAGTTTCAAGAGGCAAGATAAGCAAGCAGCCCCATTCTCTGTGCCTCTATGCGAACAGTGCCATGGGCAGATGAGGCTGAGTAACAGCTTTCCAGGCTAGCACCTTCTGGCTGCCAGCTATCTGCAGACGTTCGCACTTTCGGAGCAGGGCTGCGAAAGGAGCCTGGCTGGGACACCATCTTTCCCAGGCTACGTTTGAAGTTTGAGGTGGCAAGACAAGCAAGGAGCCCCATTCTCTGTGCCTCTGTGCGAGCAGTGCCATGGGCAGATGAGGCTGAGCAACAGCTTTCCAGGCTAGCACCTTCTGGCTGCCAGCTATCTGCAGACGTTCGCACTTTCGGAGCAGGGCTGCGAAAGGAGCCTGGCTGGGACACCAACTTTCCCAGGCTACGTTTGAAGTTTGAGGTGGCAAGACAAGCAAGGAGCCCCATTCTCTGTGCCTCTGTGCGAGCAGTGCCATGGGCAGATGAGGCTGAGCAACAGCTTTCCAGGCTAGCACCTTCTGGCTGCCAGCTATCTGCAGACGTTTGCACTTTCGGAGCAGGGCTGCGAAAGGAGCCTGGCAGGGACACCAACTTTCCCAGGCTACGTTTGAAGTTTGAGGTGGCAAGACAAGCAAGCAGCCCCATACTCTGTGCCTCTGTGCGAGCACTGCCATGGGCAGATGAGGCTGAGCAACAGCTTTCCAGGCTAGCACCTTCTGGCTGCCAGCTATCTGCAGACGTTCGCACTTTCGGAGCAGGGTTTTGATAGGAGCCTGGCAGGGACACCACCATTCCCAGTCTACTTTTGAAGTTTGAGGTGGCAAGACAAGCAAGCAGCCCCATTCTCTGTGCCTCTGTGCGAGCAGTGCCATGGGCAGATGAGGCTGAGCAACAGCTTTCCAGGCTAGCCACTTCTGGCTGCCAGCTATCTGCAGACGTTCGCACTTTCGGAGCAGGGCTGCGAAAGGAGCCTGGCTGGGACACCAACTTTCCCAGGCTACGTTTGAAGTTTGAGGTGGCAAGACAAGAAAGCAGCCCCATTCTCTGTGCCTCTGTGCGAGCACTGCCATGGGCAGATGAGGCTGAGCAACAGCTTTCCAGGATAGCACCTTCTGGCTGCCAGCTATCTGCAGACGTTCGCATTTCAAGAGCAGGGCTGCGAAAGGAGCCTAGCAGGTACACCATCTTTCCCAGGCTATGTTTGAAGTTTGAGGTGGCAAGACAAGCAAGCAGCCCCATTCTCTGTGCCTCTGTGCGAGCAGTGCCATGGGCAGATGAGGCTGAGCAACAGCTTTCCAGGCTAGCACCTTCTGGCTGCCAGCTATCTGCAGACATTCGCACTTTAGGAGCAGGGCTGCGAAAGGACCCTGGCTGGGACACCACCATTCCCAGCATACGTTTGAAGTTTGAGGTGGCAAGACAAGCAAGCAGCCCCATTCTCTGTGCCTCTGTGCGAGCACTGCCATGGGCAGATGAGGCTGAGCAACAGCTTTCCAGGCTAGCACCTTATGGCTGCCAGCTATCTGCAGACGTTCGCACTTTCGGAGCAGGGCTGCGATGGAGCCTGGCTGGGACACCAACTTTCCCAGCATGCGTTTGAAGTTTCAAGTGGCAAGATAAGCAAGGAGCCCCATTCTCTGTGCCTCTGTGCGAGCAGTGCCATGGGCAGATGAGGCTGAGCAACAGCTTTCCAGGCTAGCACCTTCTGGCTGCCAGCTATCTGCAGACGTTCGCACTTTCGGAGCAGGGCTGTGATAGGAGCCTGGCAGGGACACCACCATTCCCAGCATGCGTTTGAAGTTTCAAGCGGCAAGATAAGCAAGCAGCCCCATTCTCTGTGCCTCTATGCGAACAGTGCCATGGGCAGATGAGGCTGAGCAACAGCTTTCCAGGCTAGCCACTTCTGGCTGCCAGCTATCTGCAGACGTTCGCATTTCAAGAGCAGGGATGCGAAAGGAGCCTAGCAGGTACACCATCTTTCCCAGGCTACGTTTGAAGCTTGAGGTGGCAAGACAAGCAAGGAGCCCCATTCTCTGTGCCTCTGTGCGAGCAGTGCCATGAGCAGATGAGGCTGAGCAACAGCTTTCCAGGCTAGCCACTTCTGGCTGCCAGCTATCTGCAGACGTTCGCATTTCAAGAGCAGGGCTGTGAAAGGAGCCTGGCTGTGACACCATCTTTCCCAGGCTACCTTTGAAGTTTCAGGTGGCAAGACAAGCAAGGAGCCCCATTCTCTGTGCCTCTGTGCGAGCAGTGCCATGGGCAGATGAGGCTGAGCAACAGCTTTCCAGGCTAGCACCTTCTGGCTGCCAGCTATCTGCAGACGTTCGCATTTCAAGAGCAGGGCTGCGAAATGAGCCTAGCAGGTACACCATCTTTCCCAGGCTACGTTTTAAGTTTGAGGTGGCAAGACAAGCAAGGAGCCCCATTCTCTGTGCCTCTGTGCGAGCAGTGCCATGGGCAGATGAGGCTGAGCAACAGCTTTCCAGGCTAGCACCTTCTGGCTGCCAGCTATCTGCAGACATTCGCTCTTTCGGAGCAGGGCTGCGAAAGGAGCCTGGCTGGGACACCACCATTCCCAGCATGCGTTTGAAGTTTGAGGTGGCAAGACAAGCAAGCAGCCCCATTCTCTGTGCCTCTGTGCAAGCACTGCCATGGGCAGATGAGGCTGAGCAACAGCTTTCCAGGATAGCCCCTTCTGGCTGCCAGCTATCTGCAGACGTTTGCACTTTCGGAGCAGGGCTGCGAAAGGAGCCTGGCAGGGACACCAACTTTCCCAGGCTACGTTTGAAGTTTCAACTAGCAAGACAAGCAAGCAGCCCCATACTCTGTGCCTCTGTGCGAGCACTGCCATGGGCAGGTGAGGCTGAGCAACAGCTTTCCAGGCTAGCACCTTCTGGCTGCCAGCTATCTGCAGACGTTCGCACTTTCGGAGCAGGGCTGTGATAGGAGCCTGGCTGGGACACCAACTTTCCCAGCATGCGTTTGAAGTTTCAAGTGGCAAGATAAGCAAGCAGCCCCATTCTCTGTGCCTCTATGCGAACAGTGCCATGGGCAGATGAGGCTGAGCAACAGCTTTCCAGGATAGCCCCTTCTGGCTGCCAGCTATCTGCAGACGTTCGCATTTCAGGAGCAGGGCTGCGAAAGGAGCCTGGCAGGGACACCAACTTTCCCAGGATACGTTTGAAGTTTCAGGTGGCAAGACAAGCAAGCAGCCCCATACTCTGTGCCTCTGTGCGAGCACTGCCATGGGCAGGTGAGGCTGAGCAACAGCTTTCCAGGCTAGCACCTTCTGGCTGCCAGCTATCTGCAGACGTTCGCACTTTCGGAGCAGGGCTGTGATAGGAGCCTGGCTGGGACACCACCATTCCCAGCATGCGTTTGAAGTTTCAAGAGGCAAGATAAGCAAGCAGCCCCATTCTCTGTGCCTCTATGCGAACAGTGCCATGGGCAGATGAGGCTGAGCAACAGCTTTCCAGGATAGCCCCTTCTGGCTGCCAGCTATCTGCAGACGTTCGCACTTTCGGAGCAGGGCTGCGAAAGGAGCCTGGCTGGGACACCATCTTTCCCAGGCTACGTTTGAAGTTTGAGGTGGCAAGACAAGCAAGCAGCCCCATTCTCTGTGCCTCTGTGCGAGCAGTGCCATGGGCAGATGAGGCTGAGCAACAGCTTTCCAGGCTAGCACCTTCTGGCTGCCAGCTATCTGCAGACGTTCGCACTTTCGGAGCAGGGCTGCGAAAGGAGCCTGGCTGGGACACCAACTTTCCCAGGCTACGTTTGAAGTTTGAGGTGGCAAGACAAGCAAGGAGCCCCATTCTCTGTGCCTCTGTGCGAGCAGTGCCATGGGCAGATGAGGCTGAGCAACAGCTTTCCAGGCTAGCCCCTTCTGGCTGCCAGCTATCTGCAGACGTTTGCACTTTCGGAGCAGGGCTGCGAAAGGAGCCTGGCTGGGACACCACCATTCCCAGCATGCGTTTGAAGTTTGAGGTGGCAAGACAAGCAAGCAGCCCCATTCTCTGTGCCTCTGTGCGAGCACTGCCATGGGCAGATGAGGCTGAGCAACAGCTTTCCAGGATAGCCCCTTCTGGCTGCCAGCTATCTGCAGACGTTCGCACTTTCGGAGCAGGGCTGCGAAAGGAGCCTGGCTGGGACACCACCATTCCCAGCATGCGTTTGAAGTTTCAAGTGGCAAGATAAGCAAGCAGCCCCATTCTCTGTGCCTCTGTGCGAGCACTGCCATGGGCAGATGAGGCTGAGCAACAGCTTTCCAGGCTAGCACCTTATGGCTGCCAGCTATCTGCAGACGTTCGCACATTCGGAGCAGGGCTGCGATGGAGCCTGGCTGGGACACCAACTTTCCCAGCATGCGTTTGAAGTTTCAAGTGGCAAGATAAGCAAGGAGCCCCATTCTCTGTGCCTCTATGCGAACAGTGCCATGGGCAGATGAGGCTGAGCAACAGCTTTCCAGGCTAGCCACTTCTGGCTGCCAGCTATCTGCAGACGTTCGCATTTCAAGAGCAGGGCTGCGAAAGGAGCCTAGCAGGTACACCATCTTTCCCAGGCTACGTTTGAAGCTTGAGGTGGCAAGACAAGCAAGCAGCCCCATTCTCTGTGCCTCTGTGCGAGCAGTGCCATGGGCAGATGAGGCTGAGCAAAAGCTTTCCAGGCTAGCACCTTCTGGCTGCCAACTATCTGCAGACGTTCGCACTTTCGGAGCAGGGCTGCGAAAGGAGCCTGGCTGGGACACCATCTTTCCCAGGCTACGTTTGAAGTTTGAGGTGGCAAGACAAGCAAGCAGCCCCATTCTCTGTGCCTCTGTGCGAGCAGTGCCATGGGCAGATGAGGCTGAGCAACAGCTTTCCAGGCTAGCACCTTCTGGCTGCCAGCTATCTGCAGACGTTCGCACTTTCGGAGCAGGGCTGCGAAAGGAGCCTGGCTGGGACACCAACTTTCCCAGTCTACTTTTGAAGTTTGAGGTGGCAAGACAAGCAAGCAGCCCCATTCTCTGTGCCTCTGTGCGAGCAGTGCCATGGGCAGATGAGGCTGAGCAACAGCTTTCCAGGATAGCCACTTCTGGCTGCCAGCTATCTGCAGACGTTCGCACTTTCGGAGCAGGGCTGCGAAAGGAGCCTGGCTGGGACACCAACTTTCCCAGGCTACGTTTGAAGTTTGAGGTGCCAAGACAAGCAAGCAGCCCCATTCTCTGTGCCTCTGTGCGAGCACTGCCATGGGCAGATGAGGCTGAACAACAGCTTTCCAGAATAGCACCTTCTGGCTGCCAGCTATCTGCAGACGTTCGCACTTTCGGAGCAGGGCTGCGAAAGGAGCCTGGCTGGGACACCAACTTTCCCAGGCTACGTTTGAAGTTTGAGGTGGCAAGACAAGCAAGCAGCCCCATTCTCTGTGCCTCTGTGCGAGCACTGCCATGGGCAGATGAGGCTGAGCAACAGCTTTCCAGGATAGCCCCTTCTGGCTGCCAGCTATCTGCAGACGTTCGCAATTTTGGAGCAGGGCTGTGATAGGAGCCTGGCAGGGACACCACCATTCCCAGCATGCGTTTGAAGTTTCAAGTGGCAAGATAAGCAAGCAGCCCCATTCTCTGTGCCTCTGTGCGAGCAGTGCCATGGGCAGATGAGGCTGAGCAACAGCTTTCCAGGCTAGCCACTTCTGGCTGCCAGCTATCTGCAGACGTTCGCATTTCAAGAGCAGGGCTGTGAAAGGAGCCTGGCTGTGACACCATCTTTCCCAGGCTACCTTTGAAGTTTCAGGTGGCAAGACAAGCAAGGAGCCCCATTCTCTGTGCCTCTGTGCGAGCAGTGCCATGGGCAGATGAGGCTGAGCAACAGCTTTCCAGGCTAGCACCTTCTGGCTGCCAGCTATCTGCAGACGTTCGCATTTCAAGAGCAGGGCTGCGAAATGAGCCTAGCAGGTACACCATCTTTCCCAGGCTACGTTTTAAGTTTGAGGTGGCAAGACAAGCAAGGAGCCCCATTCTCTGTGCCTCTGTGCGAGCAGTGCCATGGGCAGATGAGGCTGAGCAACAGCTTTCCAGGCTAGCACCTTCTGGCTGCCAGCTATCTGCAGACATTCGCTCTTTCGGAGCAGGGCTGCGAAAGGAGCCTGGCTGGGACACCACCATTCCCAGCATGCGTTTGAAGTTTGAGGTGGCAAGACAAGCAAGCAGCCCCATTCTCTGTGCCTCTGTGCAAGCACTGCCATGGGCAGATGAGGCTGAGCAACAGCTTTCCAGGATAGCCCCTTCTGGCTGCCAGCTATCTGCAGACGTTTGCACTTTCGGAGCAGGGCTGCGAAAGGAGCCTGGCAGGGACACCAACTTTCCCAGGCTACGTTTGAAGTTTCAACTAGCAAGACAAGCAAGCAGCCCCATACTCTGTGCCTCTGTGCGAGCACTGCCATGGGCAGGTGAGGCTGAGCAACAGCTTTCCAGGCTAGCACCTTCTGGCTGCCAGCTATCTGCAGACGTTCGCACTTTCGGAGCAGGGCTGTGATAGGAGCCTGGCTGGGACACCAACTTTCCCAGCATGCGTTTGAAGTTTCAAGTGGCAAGATAAGCAAGCAGCCCCATTCTCTGTGCCTCTATGCGAACAGTGCCATGGGCAGATGAGGCTGAGCAACAGCTTTCCAGGCTAGCCCCTTCTGGCTGCCAGCTATCTGCAGACGTTCGCATTTCAGGAGCAGGGCTGCGAAAGGAGCCTGGCAGGGACACCAACTTTCCCAGGATACGTTTGAAGTTTCAGGTGGCAAGACAAGCAAGCAGCCCCATACTCTGTGCCTCTGTGCGAGCACTGCCATGGGCAGGTGAGGCTGAGCAACAGCTTTCCAGGCTAGCACCTTCTGGCTGCCAGCTATCTGCAGACGTTCGCACTTTCGGAGCAGGGCTGTGATAGGAGCCTGGCTGGGACACCACCATTCCCAGCATGCGTTTGAAGTTTCAAGAGGCAAGATAAGCAAGCAGCCCCATTCTCTGTGCCTCTATGCGAACAGTGCCATGGGCAGATGAGGCTGAGCAACAGCTTTCCAGGATAGCCCCTTCTGGCTGCCAGCTATCTGCAGACGTTCGCACTTTCGGAGCAGGGCTGCGAAAGGAGCCTGGCTGGGACACCATCTTTCCCAGGCTACGTTTGAAGTTTGAGGTGGCAAGACAAGCAAGCAGCCCCATTCTCTGTGCCTCTGTGCGAGCAGTGCCATGGGCAGATGAGGCTGAGCAACAGCTTTCCAGGCTAGCACCTTCTGGCTGCCAGCTATCTGCAGACGTTCGCACTTTCGGAGCAGGGCTGCGAAAGGAGCCTGGCTGGGACACCAACTTTCCCAGGCTACGTTTGAAGTTTGAGGTGGCAAGACAAGCAAGGAGCCCCATTCTCTGTGCCTCTGTGCGAGCAGTGCCATGGGCAGATGAGGCTGAGCAACAGCTTTCCAGGCTAGCCCCTTCTGGCTGCCAGCTATCTGCAGACGTTTGCACTTTCGGAGCAGGGCTGCGAAAGGAGCCTGGCTGGGACACCACCATTCCCAGCATGCGTTTGAAGTTTGAGGTGGCAAGACAAGCAAGCAGCCCCATTCTCTGTGCCTCTGTGCGAGCACTGCCATGGGCAGATGAGGCTGAGCAACAGCTTTCCAGGATAGCCCCTTCTGGCTGCCAGCTATCTGCAGACGTTCGCACTTTCGGAGCAGGGCTGCGAAAGGAGCCTGGCTGGGACACCACCATTCCCAGCATGCGTTTGAAGTTTCAAGTGGCAAGATAAGCAAGCAGCCCCATTCTCTGTGCCTCTGTGCGAGCACTGCCATGGGCAGATGAGGCTGAGCAACAGCTTTCCAGGCTAGCACCTTATGGCTGCCAGCTATCTGCAGACGTTCGCACATTCGGAGCAGGGCTGCGATGGAGCCTGGCTGGGACACCAACTTTCCCAGCATGCGTTTGAAGTTTCAAGTGGCAAGATAAGCAAGGAGCCCCATTCTCTGTGCCTCTATGCGAACAGTGCCATGGGCAGATGAGGCTGAGCAACAGCTTTCCAGGCTAGCCACTTCTGGCTGCCAGCTATCTGCAGACGTTCGCATTTCAAGAGCAGGGCTGCGAAAGGAGCCTAGCAGGTACACCATCTTTCCCAGGCTACGTTTGAAGCTTGAGGTGGCAAGACAAGCAAGCAGCCCCATTCTCTGTGCCTCTGTGCGAGCAGTGCCATGGGCAGATGAGGCTGAGCAAAAGCTTTCCAGGCTAGCACCTTCTGGCTGCCAACTATCTGCAGACGTTCGCACTTTCGGAGCAGGGCTGCGAAAGGAGCCTGGCTGGGACACCATCTTTCCCAGGCTACGTTTGAAGTTTGAGGTGGCAAGACAAGCAAGCAGCCCCATTCTCTGTGCCTCTGTGCGAGCAGTGCCATGGGCAGATGAGGCTGAGCAACAGCTTTCCAGGCTAGCACCTTCTGGCTGCCAGCTATCTGCAGACGTTCGCACTTTCGGAGCAGGGCTGCGAAAGGAGCCTGGCTGGGACACCAACTTTCCCAGTCTACTTTTGAAGTTTGAGGTGGCAAGACAAGCAAGCAGCCCCATTCTCTGTGCCTCTGTGCGAGCAGTGCCATGGGCAGATGAGGCTGAGCAACAGCTTTCCAGGATAGCCACTTCTGGCTGCCAGCTATCTGCAGACGTTCGCACTTTCGGAGCAGGGCTGCGAAAGGAGCCTGGCTGGGACACCAACTTTCCCAGGCTACGTTTGAAGTTTGAGGTGCCAAGACAAGCAAGCAGCCCCATTCTCTGTGCCTCTGTGCGAGCACTGCCATGGGCAGATGAGGCTGAACAACAGCTTTCCAGAATAGCACCTTCTGGCTGCCAGCTATCTGCAGACGTTCGCACTTTCGGAGCAGGGCTGCGAAAGGAGCCTGGCTGGGACACCAACTTTCCCAGGCTACGTTTGAAGTTTGAGGTGGCAAGACAAGCAAGCAGCCCCATTCTCTGTGCCTCTGTGCGAGCACTGCCATGGGCAGATGAGGCTGAGCAACAGCTTTCCAGGATAGCCCCTTCTGGCTGCCAGCTATCTGCAGACGTTCGCAATTTTGGAGCAGGGCTGTGATAGGAGCCTGGCAGGGACACCACCATTCCCAGCATGCGTTTGAAGTTTCAAGTGGCAAGATAAGCAAGCAGCCCCATTCTCTGTGCCTCTGTGCGAGCAGTGCCATGGGCAGATGAGGCTGAGCAACAGCTTTCCAGGCTAGCCACTTCTGGCTGCCAGCTATCTGCAGACGTTCACATTTCAAGAGCAGGGCTGCGAAAGGAGCCTAGCAGGTACATCACCTTTCCCAGGCTACGTTTGAAGTTTGAGGTGGCAAGACAAGCAAGCAGCCCCATTCTCTGTGCCTCTGTGCGAGCACTGCCATGGGCAGATGAGGCTGAGCAACAGCTTTCCAGGATAGCACCTTCTGGCTGCCAGCTATCTGCAGACATTCGCTTTTTCGGAGCAGGGCTGCGAAAGGAGATGGCTGGGACACCACCATTCCCAGCATGCGTTTGAAGTTTGAGGTGGCAAGACAAGCAAGCAGCCCCATTCTCTGTGCCTCTGTGCGAGCACTGCCATGGGCAGATGAGGCTGAGCAACAGCTTTCCAGGATAGCCCCTTCTGGCTGCCAGCTATCTGCAGACGTTCGCACTTTCGGAGCAGGGCTGCGAAAGGAGCCTGGCAGGGACACCATCTTTCCCAGGCTACGTTTGAAGTTTGAGGTGGCAAGACAAGCAAGCAGCCCCATTCTCTGTGCCTCTGTGCGAGCAGTGCCATGGGCAGATGAGGCTGAGCAACAGCTTTCCAGGCTAGCACCTTCTGGCTGCCAGCTATCTGCAGACATTCGCTCTTTCGGAGCAGGGCTGCGAAAGGAGCCTGGCTGGGACACCACCATTCCCAGCATGCGTTTGAAGTTTGAGGTGGCAAGACAAGCAAGCAGCCCCATTCTCTGTGCCTCTGTGCGAGCAGTGCCATGGGCAGATGAGGCTGAGCAACAGCTTTCCAGGATAGCCACTTCTGGCTGCCAGCTATCTGCAGACGTTCGCACTTTCGGAGCAGGGCTGCGAAAGGAGCCTGGCTGGGACACCAACTTTCCCAGGCTACGTTTGAAGTTTGAGGTGCCAAGACAAGCAAGCAGCCCCATTCTCTGTGCCTCTGTGCGAGCACTGCCATGGGCAGATGAGGCTGAACAACAGCTTTCCAGAATAGCACCTTCTGGCTGCCAGCTATCTGCAGACGTTCGCACTTTCGGAGCAGGGCTGCGAAAGGAGCCTGGCTGGGACACCAACTTTCCCAGGCTACGTTTGAAGTTTGAGGTGGCAAGACAAGCAAGCAGCCCCATTCTCTGTGCCTCTGTGCGAGCACTGCCATGGGCAGATGAGGCTGAGCAACAGCTTTCCAGGATAGCCCCTTCTGGCTGCCAGCTATCTGCAGACGTTCGCAATTTTGGAGCAGGGCTGTGATAGGAGCCTGGCAGGGACACCACCATTCCCAGCATGCGTTTGAAGTTTCAAGTGGCAAGATAAGCAAGCAGCCCCATTCTCTGTGCCTCTGTGCGAGCAGTGCCATGGGCAGATGAGGCTGAGCAACAGCTTTCCAGGCTAGCCACTTCTGGCTGCCAGCTATCTGCAGACGTTCGCATTTCAAGAGCAGGGCTGTGAAAGGAGCCTGGCTGTGACACCATCTTTCCCAGGCTACCTTTGAAGTTTCAGGTGGCAAGACAAGCAAGGAGCCCCATTCTCTGTGCCTCTGTGCGAGCAGTGCCATGGGCAGATGAGGCTGAGCAACAGCTTTCCAGGCTAGCACCTTCTGGCTGCCAGCTATCTGCAGACGTTCGCATTTCAAGAGCAGGGCTGCGAAATGAGCCTAGCAGGTACACCATCTTTCCCAGGCTACGTTTTAAGTTTGAGGTGGCAAGACAAGCAAGGAGCCCCATTCTCTGTGCCTCTGTGCGAGCAGTGCCATGGGCAGATGAGGCTGAGCAACAGCTTTCCAGGCTAGCACCTTCTGGCTGCCAGCTATCTGCAGACATTCGCTCTTTCGGAGCAGGGCTGCGAAAGGAGCCTGGCTGGGACACCACCATTCCCAGCATGCGTTTGAAGTTTGAGGTGGCAAGACAAGCAAGCAGCCCCATTCTCTGTGCCTCTGTGCAAGCACTGCCATGGGCAGATGAGGCTGAGCAACAGCTTTCCAGGATAGCCCCTTCTGGCTGCCAGCTATCTGCAGACGTTTGCACTTTCGGAGCAGGGCTGCGAAAGGAGCCTGGCAGGGACACCAACTTTCCCAGGCTACGTTTGAAGTTTCAACTAGCAAGACAAGCAAGCAGCCCCATACTCTGTGCCTCTGTGCGAGCACTGCCATGGGCAGGTGAGGCTGAGCAACAGCTTTCCAGGCTAGCACCTTCTGGCTGCCAGCTATCTGCAGACGTTCGCACTTTCGGAGCAGGGCTGTGATAGGAGCCTGGCTGGGACACCACCATTCCCAGGATACGTTTGAAGTTTGAGGTGGCAAGACAAGCAAGCAGCCCCATACTCTGTGCCTCTGTGCGAGCACTGCCATGGGCAGGTGAGGCTGAGCAACAGCTTTCCAGGCTAGCACCTTCTGGCTGCCAGCTATCTGCAGACGTTCGCACTTTCGGAGCAGGGCTGTGATAGGAGCCTGGCTGGGACACCACCATTCCCAGCATGCGTTTGAAGTTTCAAGAGGCAAGATAAGCAAGCAGCCCCATTCTCTGTGCCTCTATGCGAACAGTGCCATGGGCAGATGAGGCTGAGCAACAGCTTTCCAGGATAGCCCCTTCTGGCTGCCAGCTATCTGCAGACGTTCGCACTTTCGGAGCAGGGCTGCGAAAGGAGCCTGGCTGGGACACCATCTTTCCCAGGCTACGTTTGAAGTTTGAGGTGGCAAGACAAGCAAGCAGCCCCATTCTCTGTGCCTCTGTGCGAGCAGTGCCATGGGCAGATGAGGCTGAGCAACAGCTTTCCAGGCTAGCACCTTCTGGCTGCCAGCTATCTGCAGACGTTCGCACTTTCGGAGCAGGGCTGCGAAAGGAGCCTGGCTGGGACACCAACTTTCCCAGGCTACGTTTGAAGTTTGAGGTGGCAAGACAAGCAAGGAGCCCCATTCTCTGTGCCTCTGTGCGAGCAGTGCCATGGGCAGATGAGGCTGAGCAACAGCTTTCCAGGCTAGCCCCTTCTGGCTGCCAGCTATCTGCAGACGTTTGCACTTTCGGAGCAGGGCTGCGAAAGGAGCCTGGCTGGGACACCACCATTCCCAGCATGCGTTTGAAGTTTGAGGTGGCAAGACAAGCAAGCAGCCCCATTCTCTGTGCCTCTGTGCGAGCACTGCCATGGGCAGATGAGGCTGAGCAACAGCTTTCCAGGATAGCCCCTTCTGGCTGCCAGCTATCTGCAGACGTTCGCACTTTCGGAGCAGGGCTGCGAAAGGAGCCTGGCTGGGACACCACCATTCCCAGCATGCGTTTGAAGTTTCAAGTGGCAAGATAAGCAAGCAGCCCCATTCTCTGTGCCTCTGTGCGAGCACTGCCATGGGCAGATGAGGCTGAGCAACAGCTTTCCAGGCTAGCACCTTATGGCTGCCAGCTATCTGCAGACGTTCGCACATTCGGAGCAGGGCTGCGATGGAGCCTGGCTGGGACACCAACTTTCCCAGCATGCGTTTGAAGTTTCAAGTGGCAAGATAAGCAAGGAGCCCCATTCTCTGTGCCTCTATGCGAACAGTGCCATGGGCAGATGAGGCTGAGCAACAGCTTTCCAGGCTAGCCACTTCTGGCTGCCAGCTATCTGCAGACGTTCGCATTTCAAGAGCAGGGCTGCGAAAGGAGCCTAGCAGGTACACCATCTTTCCCAGGCTACGTTTGAAGCTTGAGGTGGCAAGACAAGCAAGCAGCCCCATTCTCTGTGCCTCTGTGCGAGCAGTGCCATGGGCAGATGAGGCTGAGCAAAAGCTTTCCAGGCTAGCACCTTCTGGCTGCCAACTATCTGCAGACGTTCGCACTTTCGGAGCAGGGCTGCGAAAGGAGCCTGGCTGGGACACCATCTTTCCCAGGCTACGTTTGAAGTTTGAGGTGGCAAGACAAGCAAGCAGCCCCATTCTCTGTGCCTCTGTGCGAGCAGTGCCATGGGCAGATGAGGCTGAGCAACAGCTTTCCAGGCTAGCACCTTCTGGCTGCCAGCTATCTGCAGACGTTCGCACTTTCGGAGCAGGGCTGCGAAAGGAGCCTGGCTGGGACACCAACTTTCCCAGTCTACTTTTGAAGTTTGAGGTGGCAAGACAAGCAAGCAGCCCCATTCTCTGTGCCTCTGTGCGAGCAGTGCCATGGGCAGATGAGGCTGAGCAACAGCTTTCCAGGATAGCCACTTCTGGCTGCCAGCTATCTGCAGACGTTCGCACTTTCGGAGCAGGGCTGCGAAAGGAGCCTGGCTGGGACACCAACTTTCCCAGGCTACGTTTGAAGTTTGAGGTGCCAAGACAAGCAAGCAGCCCCATTCTCTGTGCCTCTGTGCGAGCACTGCCATGGGCAGATGAGGCTGAACAACAGCTTTCCAGAATAGCACCTTCTGGCTGCCAGCTATCTGCAGACGTTCGCACTTTCGGAGCAGGGCTGCGAAAGGAGCCTGGCTGGGACACCAACTTTCCCAGGCTACGTTTGAAGTTTGAGGTGGCAAGACAAGCAAGCAGCCCCATTCTCTGTGCCTCTGTGCGAGCACTGCCATGGGCAGATGAGGCTGAGCAACAGCTTTCCAGGATAGCCCCTTCTGGCTGCCAGCTATCTGCAGACGTTCGCAATTTTGGAGCAGGGCTGTGATAGGAGCCTGGCAGGGACACCACCATTCCCAGCATGCGTTTGAAGTTTCAAGTGGCAAGATAAGCAAGCAGCCCCATTCTCTGTGCCTCTGTGCGAGCAGTGCCATGGGCAGATGAGGCTGAGCAACAGCTTTCCAGGCTAGCCACTTCTGGCTGCCAGCTATCTGCAGACGTTCACATTTCAAGAGCAGGGCTGCGAAAGGAGCCTAGCAGGTACATCACCTTTCCCAGGCTACGTTTGAAGTTTGAGGTGGCAAGACAAGCAAGCAGCCCCATTCTCTGTGCCTCTGTGCGAGCACTGCCATGGGCAGATGAGGCTGAGCAACAGCTTTCCAGGATAGCACCTTCTGGCTGCCAGCTATCTGCAGACATTCGCTTTTTCGGAGCAGGGCTGCGAAAGGAGATGGCTGGGACACCACCATTCCCAGCATGCGTTTGAAGTTTGAGGTGGCAAGACAAGCAAGCAGCCCCATTCTCTGTGCCTCTGTGCGAGCACTGCCATGGGCAGATGAGGCTGAGCAACAGCTTTCCAGGATAGCCCCTTCTGGCTGCCAGCTATCTGCAGACGTTCGCACTTTCGGAGCAGGGCTGCAAAAGGAGCCTGGCAGGGACACCAACTTTCCCAGGCTACGTTTGAAGTTTGAGGTGGCAATACAAGCAAGCAGCCCCATACTCTGTGCCTCTGTGCGAGCACTGCCATGGGCAGGTGAGGCTGAGCAACAGCTTTCCAGGCTAGCACCTTCTGGCTGCCAGCTATCTGCAGACGTTCGCACTTTCGGAGCAGGGCTGTGATAGGAGCCTGGCAGGGACACCACCATTCCCAGCATGCGTTTGAAGTTTCAAGTGGCAAGATAAGCAAGCAGCCCCATTCTCTGTGCCTCTATGCGAACAGTGCCATGGGCAGATGAGGCTGAGCAACAGCTTTCCAGGCTAGCACCTTCTGGCTGCCAGCTATCTGCAGACGTTCGCACTTTCGGAGCAGGGCTGCGAAAGGAGCCTGGCAGGGACACCATCTTTCCCAGGCTACGTTTGAAGTTTGAGGTGGCAAGACAAGCAAGCAGCCCCATTCTCTGTGCCTCTGTGCGAGCAGTGCCATGGGCAGATGAGGCTGAGCAACAGCTTTCCAGGCTAGCACCTTCTGGCTGCCAGCTATCTGCAGACATTCGCTCTTTCGGAGCAGGGCTGCGAAAGGAGCCTGGCTGGGACACCACCATTCCCAGCATGCGTTTGAAGTTTGAGGTGGCAAGACAAGCAAGCAGCCCCATTCTCTGTGCCTCTGTGCGAGCACTGCCATGGGCAGATGAGGCTGAGCAACAGCTTTCCAGGCTAGCCCCTTCTGGCTGCCAGCTATCTGCAGACGTTCGCGTTTCAAGAGCAGGGCTGTGAAAGGAGCCTGGCTGGGACACCATCTTTCCCAGGCCACGTTTGAAGTTTGAGGTGGCAAGACAAGCAAGCAGTCCCATTCTCTGTGCCTCTGTGCGAGCACTGCCATGGGCAGATGAGGCTGAGCAACAGCTTTCCAGGCTAGCACCTTATGGCTGCCAGCTATCTGCAGACGTTCGCACTTTCGGAGCAGGGCTGCGATGGAGCCTGGCTGGGACACCAACTTTCCCAGCATGCGTTTGAAGTTTCAAGTGGCAAGATAAGCAAGGAGCCCCATTCTCTGTGCCTCTATGCGAACAGTGCCATGGGCAGATGAGGCTGAGCAACAGCTTTCCAGGCTAGCCACTTCTGGCTGCCAGCTATCTGCAGACGTTCGCATTTCAAGAGCAGGGATGCGAAAGGAGCCTAGCAGGTACACCATCTTTCCCAGGCTACGTTTGAAGCTTGAGGTGGCAAGACAAGCAAGCAGCCCCATTCTCTGTGCCTCTGTGCGAGCAGTGCCATGGGCAGATGAGGCTGAGCAAAAGCTTTCCAGGCTAGCACCTTCTGGCTGCCAACTATCTGCAGACGTTCGCACTTTCGGAGCAGGGCTGCGAAAGGAGCCTGGCTGGGACACCATCTTTCCCAGGCTACGTTTGAAGTTTGAGGTGGCAAGACAAGCAAGCAGCCCCATTCTCTGTGCCTCTGTGCGAGCAGTGCCATGGGCAGATGAGGCTGAGCAACAGCTTTCCAGGCTAGCACCTTCTGGCTGCCAGCTATCTGCAGACGTTCGCACTTTCGGAGCAGGGCTGCGAAAGGAGCCTGGCTGGGACACCAACTTTCCCAGTCTACTTTTGAAGTTTGAGGTGGCAAGACAAGCAAGCAGCCCCATTCTCTGTGCCTCTGTGCGAGCAGTGCCATGGGCAGATGAGGCTGAGCAACAGCTTTCCAGGCTAGCCACTTCTGGCTGCCAGCTATCTGCAGACGTTCGCACTTTCGGAGCAGGGCTGCGAAAGGAGCCTGGCTGGGACACCAACTTTCCCAGGCTACGTTTGAAGTTTGAGGTGCCAAGACAAGCAAGCAGCCCCATTCTCTGTGCCTCTGTGCGAGCACTGCCATGGGCAGATGAGGCTGAACAACAGCTTTCCAGAATAGCACCTTCTGGCTGCCAGCTATCTGCAGACGTTCGCACTTTCGGAGCAGGGCTGCGAAAGGAGCCTGGCTGGGACACCAACTTTCCCAGGCTACGTTTGAAGTTTGAGGTGGCAAGACAAGCAAGCAGCCCCATTCTCTGTGCCTCTGTGCGAGCACTGCCATTGGCAGATGAGGCTGAGCAACAGCTTTCCAGGATAGCCCCTTCTGGCTGCCAGCTATCTGCAGACGTTCGCAATTTTGGAGCAGGGCTGTGATAGGAGCCTGGCAGGGACACCACCATTCCCAGCATGCGTTTGAAGTTTCAAGTGGCAAGATAAGCAAGCAGCCCCATTCTCTGTGCCTCTGTGCGAGCAGTGCCATGGGCAGATGAGGCTGAGCAACAGCTTTCCAGGCTAGCCACTTCTGGCTGCCAGCTATCTGCAGACGTTCACATTTCAAGAGCAGGGCTGCGAAAGGAGCCTAGCAGGTACATCACCTTTCCCAGGATACGTTTGAAGTTTGAGGTGGCAAGACAAGCAAGCAGCCCCATTCTCTGTGCCTCTGTGCGAGCAGTGCCATGGGCAGATGAGGCTGAGCAACAGCTTTCCAGGATAGCACCTTCTGGCTGCCAGCTATCTGCAGACATTCGCTTTTTCGGAGCAGGGCTGCGAAAGGAGCCTGGCTGGGACACCACCATTCCCAGCATGCGTTTGAAGTTTGAGGTGGCAAGACAAGCAAGCAGCCCCATTCTCTGTGCCTCTGTGCGAGCACTGCCATGGGCAGATGAGGCTGAGCAACAGCTTTCCAGGATAGCCCCTTCTGGCTGCCAGCTATCTGCAGACGTTCGCACTTTCGGAGCAGGGCTGCAAAAGGAGCCTGGCAGGGACACCAACTTTCCCAGGCTACGTTTGAAGTTTGAGGTGGCAAGACGAGCAAGCAGCCCCATACTCTGTGCCTCTGTGCGAGCACTGCCATGGGCAGGTGAGGCTGAGCAACAGCTTTCCAGGCTAGCACCTTCTGGCTGCCAGCTATCTGCAGACGTTCGCACTTTCGGAGCAGGGCTGTGATAGGAGCCTGGCAGGGACACCACCATTCCCAGCATGCGTTTGAAGTTTCAAGTGGCAAGATAAGCAAGCAGCCCCATTCTCTGTGCCTCTATGCGAACAGTGCCATGGGCAGATGAGGCTGAGCAACAGCTTTCCAGGCTAGCCCCTTCTGGCTGCCAGCTATCTGCAGACGTTCGCACTTTCGGAGCAGGGCTGTGAAAGGAGCCTGGCTGGGACACCAACTTTCCCAGTCTACTTTTGAAGTTTGAGGTGGCAAGACAAGCAAGCAGCCCCATTCTCTGTGCCTCTGTGTGAGCAGTGCCATGGGCAGATGAGGCTGAGCAACAGCTTTCCAGGCTAGCCGCTTCTGGCTGCCAGCTATCTGCAGACGTTCACGTTTCAAGAGCAGGGCTGTGAAAGGAGCCTGGCTGGGACACCATCTTTCCCAGGCCACGTTTGAAGTTTGAGGTGGCAAGACAAGCAAGCAGCCCCATTCTCTGTGCCTCTGTGCGAGCACTGCCATGGGCAGATGAGGCTGAGCAACAGCTTTCCAGGCTAGCACCTTATGGCTGCCAGCTATCTGCAGACGTTCGCACTTTCGGAGCAGGGCTGCGATGGAGCCTGGCTGGGACACCAACTTTCCCAGCATGCGTTTGAAGTTTCAAGTGGCAAGATAAGCAAGGAGCCCCATTCTCTGTGCCTCTGTGCGAGCACTGCCATGGGCAGATGAGGCTGAGCAACAGCTTTCCAGGCTAGCACCTTCTGGCTGCCAGCTATCTGCAGACGTTCGCACTTTCGGAGCAGGGCTGCGAAAGGAGCCTGGCAGGGACACCATCTTTCCCAGGCTACGTTTGAAGTTTGAGGTGGCAAGACAAGCAAGCAGCCCCATTCTCTGTGCCTCTGTGCGAGCAGTGCCATGGGCAGATGAGGCTGAGCAACAGCTTTCCAGGCTAGCACCTTCTGGCTGCCAGCTATCTGCAGACATTCGCTCTTTCGGAGCAGAGCTGCGAAAGGAGCCTGGCTGGGACACCACCATTGCCAGCATGCGTTTGAAGTTTGAGGTGGCAAGACAAGCAAGCAGCCCCATTCTCTGTGCCTCTGTGCGAGCACTGCCATGGGCAGATGAGGCTGAGCAACAGCTTTCCAGGATAGCCCCTTCTGGCTGCCAGCTATCTGCAGACGTTCGCGTTTCAAGAGCAGGGCTGTGAAAGGAGCCTGGCTGGGACACCATCTTTCCCAGGCCACGTTTGAAGTTTGAGGTGGCAAGACAAGCAAGCAGCCCCATTCTCTGTGCCTCTGTGCGAGCACTGCCATGGGCAGATGAGGCTGAGCAACAGCTTTCCAGGCTAGCACCTTATGGCTGCCAGCTATCTGCAGACGTTCGCACTTTCGGAGCAGGGCTGCGATGGAGCCTGGCTGGGACACCAACTTTCCCAGGCTGCGTTTGAAGTTTCAAGTGGCAAGATAAGCAAGGAGCCCCATTCTCTGTGCCTCTGTGCGAGCACTGCCATGGGCAGATGAGGCTGAGCAACAGCTTTCCAGGCTAGCACCTTCTGGCTGCCAGCTATCTGCAGACGTTCGCACTTTCGGAGCAGGGCTGTGATAGGAGCCTGGCAGGGACACCACCATTCCCAGCATGCGTTTGAAGTTTCAAGTGGCAAGATAAGCAAGCAGACCCATTCTCTGTGCCTCTATGCGAACAGTGCCATGGGCAGATGAGGCTGAGCAACAGCTTTCCAGGCTAGCCACTTCTGACTGCCAGCTATCTGCAGACGTTCGCATTTCAAGAGCAGGGATGCGAAAGGAGCCTAGCAGGTACACCATCTTTCCCAGGCTACGTTTGAAGCTTGAGGTGGCAAGACAAGCAAGGAGCCCCATTCTCTGTGCCTCTGTGCGAGCAGTGCCATGGGCAGATGAGGCTGAGCAACAGCTTTCCAGGCTAGCCACTTCTGGCTGCCAGCTATCTGCAGACGTTCGCATTTCAAGAGCAGGGCTGTGAAAGGACCCTGGCTGTGACACCATCTTTCCCAGGCTACCTTTGAAGTTTCAGGTGGCAAGACAAGCAATGAGCCCCATTCTCTGTGCCTCTGTGCGAGCAGTGCCATGGGCAGATGAGGCTGAGCAACAGCTTTCCAGGCTAGCACCTTCTGGCTGCCAGCTATCTGCAGACGTTCGCACTTTCGGAGCAGGGCTGCGAAAGGAGCCTGGCTGGGACACCAACTTTCCCAGCATGCGTTTGAAGTTTGAGGAGGCAAGACAAGCAAGGAGCCCCATTCTCTGTGCCTCTGTGCGAGCAGTGCCATGGGCAGACGAGGCTGAGCAACAGCTTTCCAGGCTAGCACCTTCTGGCTGCCAGCTATCTGCAGACGTTCGCACTTTCGGAGCAGGGCTGCGAAAGGAGCCTGGCTGGGACACCATCTTTCCCAGGCTACGTTTGAAGTTTGAGGTGGCAAGACAAGCAAGCAGCCCCATTCTCTGTGCCTCTGTGCGAGCAGTGCCATGGGCAGATGAGGCTGAGCAACAGCTTTCCAGGCTAGCACCTTCTGGCTGCCAGCTATCTGCAGACGTTCGCATTTCAAGAGCAGGGCTGTGAAAGGAGCCTAGCAGGTACACCATCTTTCCCAGGCTACGTTTGAAGTTTGAGGTGGCAAGACAAGCAAGGAGCCCCATTCTCTGTGCCTCTGTGCGAGCACTGCCATGGGCAGATGAGGCTGAGCAACAGCTTTCCAGGCTAGCACCTTCTGGCTGCCTGCTATCTGCAGACATTCGCTCTTTCGGAGCAGGGCTGCGAAAGGAGCCTGGCTGGGACACCACCATTCCCAGCATGCGTTTGAAGTTTGAGGTGGCAAGACAAGCAAGCAGCCCCATTCTCTGTGCCTCTGTGCGAGCAGTGCCATGGGCAGATGAGGCTGAGCAACAGCTTTCCAGGCTAGCCCCTTCTGGCTGCCAGCTATCTGCAGACGTTCGCACTTTCGGAGCAGGGCTGTGATAGGAGCCTGGCAGGGACACCACCATTCCCAGCATGCGTTTGAAGTTTCAAGTGGCAAGATAAGCAAGCAGCCCCATTCTCTGTGCCTCTATGCGAACAGTGCCATGGGCAGATGAGGCTGAGCAACAGCTTTCCAGGCTAGCCACTTCTGGCTGCCAGCTATCTGCAGACGTTCGCATTTCAGGAGCAGGGCTGCGAAAGGAGCCTGGCAGGGACACCAGCTTTCCCAGGATACGTTTGAAGTTTCAGGTGGCAAGACAAGCAAGCAGCCCCATACTCTGTGCCTCTGTGCGAGCACTGCCATGGGCAGGTGAGGCTGAGCAACAGCTTTCCAGGCTAGCAACTTCTGGCTGCCAGCTATCTGCAGACGTTCGCTCTTTCAGAGCAGGGCTGTGAAAGGAGCCTGGCTGGGACACCATCTTTCCCAGGCCACGTTTGAAGTTTGAGGTGGCAAGACAAGCAAGCAGCCCCATTCTCTGTGCCTCTGTGCGAGCACTGCCATGGGCAGATGAGGCTGAGCAACAGCTTTCCAGGCTAGCACCTTATGGCTGCCAGCTATCTGCAGACGTTCGCACTTTCGGAGCAGGGCTGCGATGGAGCCTGGCTGGGACACCAACTTTCCCAGCATGCGTTTGAAGTTTCAAGTGGCAAGACAAGCAAGGAGCCCCATTCTCTGTGCCTCTGTGCGAGCAGTGCCATGGGCAGATGAGGCTGAGCAACAGCTTTCCAGGCTAGCCACTTCTGGCTGCCAGCTATCTGCAGACGTTCGCATTTCAAGAGCAGGGCTGTGAAAGGACCCTGGCTGTGACACCATCTTTCCCAGGTTACCTTTGAAGTTTCAAGTGGCAAGACAAGCAAGGAGCCCCATTCTCTGTGCCTCTGTGCGAGCAGTGCCATGGGCAGATGAGGCTGAGCAACAGCTTTCCAGGCTAGCCACTTCTGGCTGCCAGCTATCTGCAGACGTTCGCACTTTCGGAGCAGGGCTGCGAAAGGAGCCTGGCTGGGGCACCATCTTTCCCAGGCTACGTTTGAAGTTTGAGGTGGCAAGACAAGCAAGCAGCCCCATTCTCTGTGCCTCTGTGCGAGCAGTGCCATGGGCAGATGAGGCTGAGCAACAGCTTTCCAGGCTAGCACCTTCTGGCTGCCAGCTATCTGCAGACGTTCGCATTTCAAGAGCAGGGCTGCGAAAGGAGCCTAGCAGGTACACCATCTTTCCCAGGCTACGTTTGAAGTTTGAGGTGGCAAGACAAGCAAGGAGCCCCATTCTCTGTGCCTCTGTGCGAGCAGTGCCATGGGCAGATGAGGCTGAGCAACAGCTTTCCAGGCTAGCACCTTCTGGCTGCCAGCTATCTGCAGACATTCGCTCTTTCGGAGCAGGGCTGCGAAAGGAGCCTGGCTGGGACACCACCATTCCCAGCATGCGTTTGAAGTTTGAGGTGGCAAGACAAGCAAGCAGCCCCATTCTCTGTGCCTCTGTGCGAGCACTGCCATGGGCAGATGAGGCTGAGCAACAGCTTTCCAGGATAGCCCCTTCTGGCTGCCAGCTATCTGCAGACGTTTGCACTTTCGGAGCAGGGCTGCGAAAGGAGCCTGGCAGGGACACCAACTTTCCCAGGCTACGTTTGAAGTTTGAGGTGGCAAGACAAGCAAGCAGCCCCATTCTCTGTGCCTCTGTGCGAGCACTGCCATGGGCAGGTGAGGCTGAGCAACAGCTTTCCAGGCTAGCACCTTCTGGCTGCCAGCTATCTGCAGACGTTCGCACTTTCGGAGCAGGGCTGTGATAGGAGCCTGGCAGGGACACCACCATTCCCAGCATGCGTTTGAAGTTTCAAGTGGCAAGATAAGCAAGCAGCCCCATTCTCTGTGCCTCTATGCGAACAGTGCCATGGGCAGATGAGGCTGAGCAACAGCTTTCCAGGCTAGCCACTTCTGGCTGCCAGCTATCTGCAGACGTTCGCATTTCAGGAGCAGGGCTGCGAAAGGAGCCTGGCAGGGACACCAACTTTCCCAGGATACGTTTGAAGTTTCAGGTGGCAAGACAAGCAAGCAGCCCCATACTCTGTGCCTCTGTGCGAGCAGTGCCATGGGCAGGTGAGGCTGAGCAACAGCTTTCCAGGCTAGCACCTTCTGGCTGCCAGCTATCTGCAGACGTTCGCACTTTCGGAGCAGGGCTGTGATAGGAGCCTGGCAGGGACACCACCATTCCCAGCATGCGTTTGAAGTTTCAAGTGGCAAGATAAGCAAGCAGCCCCATTCTCTGTGCCTCTGTGCGAGCACTGCCATGGGCAGGTGAGGCTGAGCAACAGCTTTCCAGGCTAGCACCTTCTGGCTGCCAGCTATCTGCAGACGTTCGCACTTTCGGAGCAGGGCTGTGATAGGAGCCTGGCAGGGACACCACCATTCCCAGCATGCGTTTGAAGTTTCAAGTGGCAAGATAAGCAAGCAGCCCCATTCTCTGTGCCTCTATGCGAACAGTGCCATGGGCAGATGAGGCTGAGCAACAGCTTTCCAGGCTAGCCACTTCTGGCTGCCAGCTATCTGCAGACGTTCGCATTTAAGGAGCAGGGCTGCGAAAGGAGCCTGGCAGGGACACCAACTTTCCCAGGATACGTTTGAAGTTTCAGGTGGCAAGACAAGCAAGCAGCCCCATACTCTGTGCCTCTGTGCGAGCAGTGCCATGGGCAGGTGAGGCTGAGCAACAGCTTTCCAGGCTAGCACCTTCTGGCTGCCAGCTATCTGCAGACGTTCGCACTTTCGGAGCAGGGCTGTGATAGGAGCCTGGCAGGGACACCACCATTCCCAGCATGCGTTTGAAGTTTCAAGTGGCAAGATAAGCAAGCAGCCCCATTCTCTGTGCCTCTATGCGAACAGTGCCATGGGCAGATGAGGCTGAGTAACAGCTTTCCAGGCTAGCCCCTTCTGGCTGCCAGCTACCTGCAGACGTTCGCACTTTTGGAGCAGGGCTGCGAAAGGAGCCTGGCTGGGGCACCATCTTTCCCAGGCTACGTTTGAAGTTTGAGGTGGCAAGACAAGCAAGGAGCCCCATTCTCTGTGCCTCTGTGCGAGCAGTGCCATGGGCAGATGAGGCTGAGCAACAGCTTTCCAGGCTAGCACCTTCTGGCTGCCAGCTATCTGCAGACGTTCGCTCTTTCAGAGCAGGGCTGCGAAAGGAGCCTGGCTGGGACACCAACTTTCCCAGGCTACGTTTGAAGTTTGAGGTGGCAAGACAAGCAAGGAGCCCCATTCTCTGTGCCTCTGTGCGAGCAGTGCCATGGGCAGATGAGGCTGAGCAACAGCTTTCCAGGCTAGCACCTTCTGGCTGCCAGCTATCTGCAGACGTTCGCACTTTCGGAGCAGGGCTGCGAAAGGAGTCTGGCTGGGACACCAAATTTCCCAGGCTACGTTTGAAGTTTGAGGTGGCAAGACAAGCAAGCAGCCCCATTCTCTGTGCCTCTGTGCGAGCACTGCCATGGGCAGATGAGGCTGAGCAACAGCTTTCCAGGATAGCACCTTCTGGCTGCCAGCTATCTGCAGACGTTCGCACTTTCGGAGCAGGGCTGTGATAGGAGCCTGGCAGGGACACCACCATTCCCAGCATGCGTTTGAAGTTTCAAGTGGCAAGATAAGCAAGCAGCCCCATTCTCTGTGCCTCTATGCGAACAGTGCCATGGGCAGATGAGGCTGAGCAACAGCTTTCCAGGCTAGCCACTTCTGGCTGCCAGCTATCTGCAGACGTTCGCATTTCAAGAGCAGGGATGCGAAAGGAGCCTAGCAGGTACACCATCTTTCCCAGGCTACGTTTGAAGCTTGAGGTGGCAAGACAAGCAAGGAGCCCCATTCTCTGTGCCTCTGTGCGAGCAGTGCCATGGGCAGATGAGGCTGAGCAACAGCTTTCCAGGCTAGCCACTTCTGGCTGCCAGCTATCTGCAGACGTTCGCATTTCAAGAGCAGGGCTGTGAAAGGACCCTGGCTGTGACACCATCTTTCCCAGGCTACCTTTGAAGTTTCAGGTGGCAAGACAAGCAAGGAGCCCCGTTCTCTGTGCCTCTGTGCGAGCAGTGCCATGGGCAGATGAGGCTGAGCAACAGCTTTCCAGGCTAGCACCTTCTGGCTGCCAGCTATCTGCAGACGTTCGCACTTTCGGAGCAGGGCTGCGAAAGGAGCCTGGCTGGGACACCAACTTTCCCAGCATGCGTTTGAAGTTTGAGGAGGCAAGACAAGCAAGGAGCCCCATTCTCTGTGCCTCTGTGCGAGCACTGCCATGGGCAGATGAGGCTGAGCAACAGCTTTCCAGGCTAGCACCATCTGGTTGCCAGCTATCTGCAGACATTCGCTCTTTCGGAGCAGGGCTGCGAAAGGAGCCTGGCTGGGACACCACCATTCCCAGCATGCGTTTGAAGTTTGAGGTGGCAAGACAAGCAAGCAGCCCCATACTCTGTGCCTCTGTGCGAGCACTGCCATGGGCAGGTGAGGCTGAGCAACAGCTTTCCAGGCTAGCCCCTTCTGGCTGCCAGCTATCTGCAGACGTTCGCACTTTCGGAGCAGGGCTGTGATAGGAGCCTGGCTGGGACACCACCATTCCCAGCATGCGTTTGAAGTTTCAAGTGGCAAGATAAGCAAGCAGCCCCATTCTCTGTGCCTCTATGCGAACAGTGCCATGGGCAGATGAGGCTGAGCAACAGCTTTCCAGGCTAGCCCCTTCTGGCTGCCAGCTATCTGCAGACGTTCGCATTTCAGGAGCAGGGCTGCGAAAGGAGCCTGGCAGGGACACCAACTTTCCCAGGATACGTTTGAAGTTTGAGGTGGCAAGACAAGCAAGCAGCCCCATTCTCTGTGCCTCTGTGCGAGCAGTGCCATGGGCAGATGAGGCTGAGCAACAGCTTTCCAGGATAGCACCTTCTGGCTGCCAGCTATCTGCAGACATTCGCTTTTTCGGAGCAGGGCTGCGAAAGGAGCCTGGCTGGGACACCACCATTCCCAGCATGCGTTTGAAGTTTGAGGTGGCAAGACAAGCAAGCAGCCCCATTCTCTGTGCCTCTGTGCGAGCACTGCCATGGGCAGATGAGGCTGAGCAACAGCTTTCCAGGATAGCCCCTTCTGGCTGCCAGCTATCTGCAGACGTTCGCACTTTCGGAGCAGGGCTGCAAAAGGAGCCTGGCAGGGACACCAACTTTCCCAGGCTACGTTTGAAGTTTGAGGTGGCAAGACGAGCAAGCAGCCCCATACTCTGTGCCTCTGTGCGAGCACTGCCATGGGCAGGTGAGGCTGAGCAACAGCTTTCCAGGCTAGCACCTTCTGGCTGCCAGCTATCTGCAGACGTTCGCACTTTCGGAGCAGGGCTGTGATAGGAGCCTGGCAGGGACACCACCATTCCCAGCATGCGTTTGAAGTTTCAAGTGGCAAGATAAGCAAGCAGCCCCATTCTCTGTGCCTCTATGCGAACAGTGCCATGGGCAGATGAGGCTGAGCAACAGCTTTCCAGGCTAGCCCCTTCTGGCTGCCAGCTATCTGCAGACGTTCGCACTTTCGGAGCAGGGCTGTGAAAGGAGCCTGGCTGGGACACCAACTTTCCCAGTCTACTTTTGAAGTTTGAGGTGGCAAGACAAGCAAGCAGCCCCATTCTCTGTGCCTCTGTGCGAGCAGTGCCATGGGCAGATGAGGCTGAGCAACAGCTTTCCAGGCTAGCCGCTTCTGGCTGCCAGCTATCTGCAGACGTTCACGTTTCAAGAGCAGGGCTGTGAAAGGAGCCTGGCTGGGACACCATCTTTCCCAGGCCACGTTTGAAGTTTGAGGTGGCAAGACAAGCAAGCAGCCCCATTCTCTGTGCCTCTGTGCGAGCACTGCCATGGGCAGATGAGGCTGAGCAACAGCTTTCCAGGCTAGCACCTTATGGCTGCCAGCTATCTGCAGACGTTCGCACTTTCGGAGCAGGGCTGCGATGGAGCCTGGCTGGGACACCAACTTTCCCAGCATGCGTTTGAAGTTTCAAGTGGCAAGATAAGCAAGGAGCCCCATTCTCTGTGCCTCTGTGCGAGCACTGCCATGGGCAGATGAGGCTGAGCAACAGCTTTCCAGGCTAGCCACTTCTGGCTGCCAGCTATCTGCAGACGTTCGCACTTTCGGAGCAGGGCTGCGAAAGGAGCCTGGCAGGGACACCATCTTTCCCAGGCTACGTTTGAAGTTTGAGGTGGCAAGACAAGCAAGCAGCCCCATTCTCTGTGCCTCTGTGCGAGCAGTGCCATGGGCAGATGAGGCTGAGCAACAGCTTTCCAGGCTAGCACCTTCTGGCTGCCAGCTATCTGCAGACATTCGCTCTTTCGGAGCAGAGCTGCGAAAGGAGCCTGGCTGGGACACCACCATTGCCAGCATGCGTTTGAAGTTTGAGGTGGCAAGACAAGCAAGCAGCCCCATTCTCTGTGCCTCTGTGCGAGCACTGCCATGGGCAGATGAGGCTGAGCAACAGCTTTCCAGGATAGCCCCTTCTGGCTGCCAGCTATCTGCAGACGTTCGCGTTTCAAGAGCAGGGCTGTGAAAGGAGCCTGGCTGGGACACCATCTTTCCCAGGCCACGTTTGAAGTTTGAGGTGGCAAGACAAGCAAGCAGCCCCATTCTCTGTGCCTCTGTGCGAGCACTGCCATGGGCAGATGAGGCTGAGCAACAGCTTTCCAGGCTAGCACCTTATGGCTGCCAGCTATCTGCAGACGTTCGCACTTTCGGAGCAGGGCTGCGATGGAGCCTGGCTGGGACACCAACTTTCCCAGCATGCGTTTGAAGTTTCAAGTGGCAAGATAAGCAAGGAGCCCCATTCTCTGTGCCTCTGTGCGAGCACTGCCATGGGCAGATGAGGCTGAGCAACAGCTTTCCAGGCTAGCACCTTCTGGCTGCCAGCTATCTGCAGACGTTCGCACTTTCGGAGCAGGGCTGTGATAGGAGCCTGGCAGGGACACCACCATTCCCAGCATGCGTTTGAAGTTTCAAGTGGCAAGATAAGCAAGCAGACCCATTCTCTGTGCCTCTATGCGAACAGTGCCATGGGCAGATGAGGCTGAGCAACAGCTTTCCAGGCTAGCCACTTCTGACTGCCAGCTATCTGCAGACGTTCGCATTTCAAGAGCAGGGATGCGAAAGGAGCCTAGCAGGTACACCATCTTTCCCAGGCTACGTTTGAAGCTTGAGGTGGCAAGACAAGCAAGGAGCCCCATTCTCTGTGCCTCTGTGCGAGCAGTGCCATGGGCAGATGAGGCTGAGCAACAGCTTTCCAGGCTAGCCACTTCTGGCTGCCAGCTATCTGCAGACGTTCGCATTTCAAGAGCAGGGCTGTGAAAGGACCCTGGCTGTGACACCATCTTTCCCAGGCTACCTTTGAAGTTTCAGGTGGCAAGACAAGCAAGGAGCCCCATTCTCTGTGCCTCTGTGCGAGCAGTGCCATGGGCAGATGAGGCTGAGCAACAGCTTTCCAGGCTAGCACCTTCTGGCTGCCAGCTATCTGCAGACGTTCGCACTTTCGGAGCAGGGCTGCGAAAGGAGCCTGGCTGGGACACCAACTTTCCCAGCATGCGTTTGAAGTTTGAGGAGGCAAGACAAGCAAGGAGCCCCATTCTCTGTGCCTCTGTGCGAGCAGTGCCATGGGCAGACGAGGCTGAGCAACAGCTTTCCAGGCTAGCACCTTCTGGCTGCCAGCTATCTGCAGACGTTCGCACTTTCGGAGCAGGGCTGCGAAAGGAGCCTGGCTGGGACACCATCTTTCCCAGGCTACGTTTGAAGTTTGAGGTGGCAAGACAAGCAAGCAGCCCCATTCTCTGTGCCTCTGTGCGAGCAGTGCCATGGGCAGATGAGGCTGAGCAACAGCTTTCCAGGCTAGCACCTTCTGGCTGCCAGCTATCTGCAGACGTTCGCATTTCAAGAGCAGGGCTGTGAAAGGAGCCTAGCAGGTACACCAACTTTCCCAGGATACGTTTGAAGTTTCAGGTGGCAAGACAAGCAAGGAGCCCCATTCTCTGTGCCTCTGTGCGAGCACTGCCATGGGCAGATGAGGCTGAGCAACAGCTTTCCAGGCTAGCACCTTCTGGCTGCCTGCTATCTGCAGACATTCGCTCTTTCGGAGCAGGGCTGCGAAAGGAGCCTGGCTGGGACACCACCATTCCCAGCATGCGTTTGAAGTTTGAGGTGGCAAGACAAGCAAGCAGCCCCATTCTCTGTGCCTCTGTGCGAGCAGTGCCATGGGCAGATGAGGCTGAGCAACAGCTTTCCAGGCTAGCCCCTTCTGGCTGCCAGCTATCTGCAGACGTTCGCACTTTCGGAGCAGGGCTGTGATAGGAGCCTGGCAGGGACACCACCATTCCCAGCATGCGTTTGAAGTTTCAAGTGGCAAGATAAGCAAGCAGCCCCATTCTCTGTGCCTCTATGCGAACAGTGCCATGGGCAGATGAGGCTGAGCAACAGCTTTCCAGGCTAGCCACTTCTGGCTGCCAGCTATCTGCAGACGTTCGCATTTCAGGAGCAGGGCTGCGAAAGGAGCTTGGCAGGGACACCAGCTTTCCCAGGATACGTTTGAAGTTTCAGGTGGCAAGACAAGCAAGCAGCCCCATACTCTGTGCCTCTGTGCGAGCACTGCCATGGGCAGGTGAGGCTGAGCAACAGCTTTCCAGGCTAGCACCTTCTGGCTGACAGCTATCTGCAGACGTTAGCTCTTTCAGAGCAGGGCTGCGAAAGGAGCCTGGCTGGGACACCATCTTTCCCAGGCCACGTTTGAAGTTTGAGGTGGCAAGACAAGCAAGCAGCCCCATTCTCTGTGCCTCTGTGCGAGCACTGCCATGGGCAGATGAGGCTGAGCAACAGCTTTCCAGGCTAGCACCTTATGGCTGCCAGCTATCTGCAGACGTTCGCACTTTCGGAGCAGGGCTGCGATGGAGCCTGGCTGGGACACCAACTTTCCCAGCATGCGTTTGAAGTTTCAAGTGGCAAGACAAGCAAGGAGCCCCATTCTCTGTGCCTCTGTGCGAGCAGTGCCATGGGCAGATGAGGCTGAGCAACAGCTTTCCAGGCTAGCCACTTCTGGCTGCCAGCTATCTGCAGACGTTCGCATTTCAAGAGCAGGGCTGTGAAAGGACCCTGGCTGTGACACCATCTTTCCCAGGTTACCTTTGAAGTTTCAAGTGGCAAGACAAGCAAGGAGCCCCATTCTCTGTGCCTCTGTGCGAGCAGTGCCATGGGCAGATGAGGCTGAGCAACAGCTTTCCAGGCTAGCCACTTCTGGCTGCCAGCTATCTGCAGACGTTCGCACTTTCGGAGCAGGGCTGCGAAAGGAGCCTGGCTGGGGCACCATCTTTCCCAGGCTACGTTTGAAGTTTGAGGTGGCAAGACAAGCAAGCAGCCCCATTCTCTGTGCCTCTGTGCGAGCAGTGCCATGGGCAGATGAGGCTGAGCAACAGCTTTCCAGGCTAGCACCTTCTGGCTGCCAGCTATCTGCAGACGTTCGCATTTCAAGAGCAGGGCTGCGAAAGGAGCCTAGCAGGTACACCATCTTTCCCAGGCTACGTTTGAAGTTTGAGGTGGCAAGACAAGCAAGGAGCCCCATTCTCTGTGCCTCTGTGCGAGCAGTGCCATGGGCAGATGAGGCTGAGCAACAGCTTTCCAGGCTAGCACCTTCTGGCTGCCAGCTATCTGCAGACATTCGCTCTTTCGGAGCAGGGCTGCGAAAGGAGCCTGGCTGGGACACCACCATTCCCAGCATGCGTTTGAAGTTTGAGGTGGCAAGACAAGCAAGCAGCCCCATTCTCTGTGCCTCTGTGCGAGCACTGCCATGGGCAGATGAGGCTGAGCAACAGCTTTCCAGGATAGCCCCTTCTGGCTGCCAGCTATCTGCAGACGTTTGCACTTTCGGAGCAGGGCTGCGAAAGGAGCCTGGCAGGGACACCAACTTTCCCAGGCTACGTTTGAAGTTTGAGGTGGCAAGACAAGCAAGCAGCCCCATTCTCTGTGCCTCTGTGCGAGCACTGCCATGGGCAGGTGAGGCTGAGCAACAGCTTTCCAGGCTAGCACCTTCTGGCTGCCAGCTATCTGCAGACGTTCGCACTTTCGGAGCAGGGCTGTGATAGGAGCCTGGCAGGGACACCACCATTCCCAGCATGCGTTTGAAGTTTCAAGTGGCAAGATAAGCAAGCAGCCCCATTCTCTGTGCCTCTATGCGAACAGTGCCATGGGCAGATGAGGCTGAGCAACAGCTTTCCTGGCTAGCCACTTCTGGCTGCCAGCTATCTGCAGACGTTCGCATTTCAGGAGCAGGGCTGCGAAAGGAGCCTGGCAGGGACACCAACTTTCCCAGGATACGTTTGAAGTTTCAGGTGACAAGACAAGCAAGCAGCCCCATACTCTGTGCCTCTGTGCGAGCAGTGCCATGGGCAGGTGAGGCTGAGCAACAGCTTTCCAGGCTAGCACCTTCTGGCTGCCAGCTATCTGCAGACGTTCGCACTTTCGGAGCAGGGCTGTGATAGGAGCCTGGCAGGGACACCACCATTCCCAGCATGCGTTTGAAGTTTCAAGTGGCAAGATAAGCAAGCAGCCCCATTCTCTGTGCCTCTATGCGAACAGTGCCATGGGCAGATGAGGCTGAGTAACAGCTTTCCAGGCTAGCCCCTTCTGGCTGCCAGCTACCTGCAGACGTTCGCACTTTTGGAGCAGGGCTGCGAAAGGATCCTGGCTGGGGCACCATCTTTCCCAGGCTACGTTTGAAGTTTGAGGTGGCAAGACAAGCAAGGAGCCCCATTCTCTGTGCCTCTGTGCGAGCAGTGCCATGGGCAGATGAGGCTGAGCAACAGCTTTCCAGGCTAGCACCTTCTGGCTGCCAGCTATCTGCAGACGTTCGCTCTTTCAGAGCAGGGCTGCGAAAGGAGCCTGGCTGGGACACCAACTTTCCCAGGCTACGTTTGAAGTTTGAGGTGGCAAGACAAGCAAGGAGCCCCATTCTCTGTGCCTCTGTGCGAGCAGTGCCATGGGCAGATGAGGCTGAGCAACAGCTTTCCAGGCTAGCACCTTCTGGCTGCCAGCTATCTGCAGACGTTCGCACTTTCGGAGCAGGGCTGCGAAAGGAGTCTGGCTGGGACACCAAATTTCCCAGGCTACGTTTGAAGTTTGAGGTGGCAAGACAAGCAAGGAGCCCCATTCTCTGTGCCTCTGTGCGAGCACTGCCATGGGCAGATGAGGCTGAGCAACAGCTTTCCAGGATAGCACCTTCTGGCTGCCAGCTATCTGCAGACGTTCGCACTTTCGGAGCAGGGCTGTGATAGGAGCCTGGCAGGGACACCACCATTCCCAGCATGCGTTTGAAGTTTCAAGTGGCAAGATAAGCAAGCAGCCCCATTCTCTGTGCCTCTATGCGAACAGTGCCATGGGCAGATGAGGCTGAGCAACAGCTTTCCAGGCTAGCCACTTCTGGCTGCCAGCTATCTGCAGACGTTCGCATTTCAAGAGCAGGGATGCGAAAGGAGCCTAGCAGGTACACCATCTTTCACAGGCTACGTTTGAAGCTTGAGGTGGCAAGACAAACAAGCAGCCCCATTCTCTGTGCCTCTGTGCGAGCAGTGCCATGGGCAGATGAGGCTGAGCAACAGCTTTCCAGGCTAGCCACTTCTGGCTGCCAGCTATCTGCAGACGTTCGCATTTCAAGAGCAGGGCTGTGAAAGGACCCTGGCTGTGACACCATCTTTCCCAGGCTACCTTTGAAGTTTCAGGTGGCAAGACAAGCAAGGAGCCCCGTTCTCTGTGCCTCTGTGCGAGCAGTGCCATGGGCAGATGAGGCTGAGCAACAGCTTTCCAGGCTAGCACCTTCTGGCTGCCAGCTATCTGCAGACGTTCGCACTTTCGGAGCAGGGCTGCGAAAGGAGCCTGGCTGGGACACCAACTTTCCCAGCATGCGTTTGAAGTTTGAGGAGGCAAGACAAGCAAGGAGCCCCATTCTCTGTGCCTCTGTGCGAGCACTGCCATGGGCAGATGAGGCTGAGCAACAGCTTTCCAGGCTAGCACCATCTGGTTGCCAGCTATCTGCAGACATTCGCTCTTTCGGAGCAGGGCTGCGAAAGGAGCCTGGCTGGGACACCACCATTCCCAGCATGCGTTTGAAGTTTGAGGTGGCAAGACAAGCAAGCAGCCCCATACTCTGTGCCTCTGTGCGAGCACTGCCATGGGCAGGTGAGGCTGAGCAACAGCTTTCCAGGCTAGCCCCTTCTGGCTGCCAGCTATCTGCAGACGTTCGCACTTTCGGAGCAGGGCTGTGATAGGAGCCTGGCTGGGACACCACCATTCCCAGCATGCGTTTGAAGTTTCAAGTGGCAAGATAAGCAAGCAGCCCCATTCTCTGTGCCTCTATGCGAACAGTGCCATGGGCAGATGAGGCTGAGCAACAGCTTTCCAGGCTAGCCCCTTCTGGCTGCCAGCTATCTGCAGACGTTCGCATTTCAGGAGCAGGGCTGCGAAAGGAGCCTGGCAGGGACACCAACTTTCCCAGGATACGTTTGAAGTTTGAGGTTGCAAGACAAGCAAGCAGCCCCATTCTCTGTGCCTCTGTGCGAGCACTGCCATGGGCAGGTGAGGCGGAGCAACAGCTTTCCAGGCTAGCACCTTCTGGCTGCCAGCTATCTGCAGACGTTCGCACTTTCGGAGCAGGGCTGTGATAGGAGCCTGGCAGGGACACCACCATTCCCAGCATGCGTTTGAAGTTTCAAGTGGCAAGATAAGCAAGCAGCCCCATTCTCTGTGCCTCTATGCGAACAGTGCCATGGGCAGATGAGGCTGAGCAACAGCTTTCCAGGCTAGCCACTTCTGGCTGCCAGCTATCTGCAGACGTTCGCATTTCAAGAGCAGGGATGCGAAAGGAGCCTGGCTGGGACACCACCTTTCCCAGGCTACGTTTGAAGCTTGAGGTGGCAAGACAAGCAAGGAGCCCCATTCTCTGTGCCTCTGTGCGAGCAGTGCCATGGGCAGATGAGGCTGAGCAACAGCTTTACAGGCTATCACCTTCTGGCTGTCAACTATCTGCAGACGTTCGCACTTTCGGAGCAGGGCTGCGAAAGGAGCCTGGCTGGGACACCATCTTTCCCAGGCTACGTTTGAAGTTTGAGGTGGCAAGACAAGCAAGCAGCCCCATTCTCTGTGCCTCTGTGCGAGCAGTGCCATGGGCAGATGAGGCTGAGCAACAGCTTTCCAGGCTAGCACCTTCTGGCTGCCAGCTATCTGCAGACGTTCGCACTTTCGGAGCAGGGCTGCGAAAGGAGCCTGGCTGGGACACCAACTTTCCCAGTGTACTTTTGAAGTTTGAGGTGGCAAGACAAGCAAGCAGCCCCATTCTCTGTGCCTCTGTGCGAGCAGTGCCATGGGCAGATGAGGCTGAGCAACAGCTTTCCAGGCTAGCCACTTCTGGCTGCCAGCTATCTGCAGACGTTCGCACTTTCGGAGCAGGGCTGCGAAAGGAGCCTGGCTGGGACACCAACTTTCCCAGGCTACGTTTGAAGTTTGAGGTGCCAAGACAAGCAAGCAGCCCCATTCTCTGTGCCTCTGTGCGAGCACTGCCATGGGCAGATGAGGCTGAACAACAGCTTTCCAGAATAGCACCTTCTGGCTGCCAGCTATCTGCAGACATTCGCACTTTCGGAGCAGGGCTGCGAAAGGAGCCTGGCTGGGACACCAACTTTCCCAGGCTACGTTTGAAGTTTGAGGTGGCAAGACAAGCAAGCAGCCCCATTCTCTGTGCCTCTGTGCGAGCACTGCCATGGGCAGATGAGGCTGAGCAACAGCTTTCCAGGATAGCCCCTTCTGGCTGCCAGCTATCTGCAGACGTTCGCACTTTTGGAGCAGGGCTGTGATAGGAGCCTGGCAGGGACACCACCATTCCCAGCATGCGTTTGAAGTTTCAAGTGGCAAGATAAGCAAGCAGCCCCATTCTCTGTGCCTCTATACGAGCACTGCCATGGGCAGATGAGGCTGAGCAACAGCTTTCCAGGCTAGCACCTTCTGGCTGCCAGCTATCTGCAGACGTTTGCATTTCAAGAGCAGGGCTGCGAAAGGAGCCTAGCAGGTACACCATCTTTCCCAGGCTACGTTTGAAGTTTGAGGTGGCAAGACAAGCAAGCAGCCCCATTCTCTGTGCCTCTGTGCGAGCAGTGCCATGGGCAGATGAGGCTGAGCAACAGCTTTCCAGGCTAGCACCTTCTGGCTGCCAGCTATCTGCAGACATTCGCACTTTAGGAGCAGGGCTGCGAAAGGACCCTGGCTGGGACACCACCATTCCCAGCATGCGTTTGAAGTTTGAGGTGGCAAGACAAGCAAGCAGCCCCATCCTCTGTGCCTCTGTGCGAGCACTGCCATGGGCAGATGAGGCTGAGCAACAGCTTTCCAGGCTAGCACCTTCTGGCTGCCAGCTATCTGCAGACGTTCGCATTTCAAGAGCAGGGCTGCGAAAGGAGCCTAGCAGGTACACCATCTTTCCCAGGCTACGTTTGAAGTTTGAGGTGGCAAGACAAGCAAGCAGCCCCATTCTCTGTGCCTCTGTGCGAGCACTGCCATGGGCAGATGAGGCTGAGCAACAGCTTTCCAGGCTAGCACCTTCTGGCTGCCAGCTATCTGCAGACATTCGCACTTTAGGAGCAGGGCTGCGAAAGGACCCTGGCTGGGACACCACCATTCCCAGCATGCGTTTGAAGTTTGAGGTGGCAAGACAAGCAAGCAGCCCCATCCTCTGTGCCTCTGTGCGAGCACTGCCATGGGCAGATGAGGCTGAGCAACAGCTTTCCAGGCTAGCACCTTATGGCTGCCAGCTATCTGCAGACGTTCGCACTTTCGGAGCAGGGCTGCGATGGAGCCTGGCTGGGACACCAACTTTCCCAGCATGCGTTTGAAGTTTCAAGTGGCAAGATAAGCAAGGAGCCCCATTCTCTGTGCCTCTGTGCGAGCACTGCCATGGGCAGATGAGGCTGAGCAACAGCTTTCCAGGCTAGCACCTTCTGGCTGCCAGCTATCTGCAGACGTTCGCACTTTTGGAGCAGGGCTGTGATAGGAGCCTGGCAGGGACACCACCATTCCCAGCATGCGTTTGAAGTTTCAAGTGGCAAGATAAGCAAGCAGACCCATTCTCTGTGCCTCTATGCGAACAGTGCCATGGGCAGATGAGGCTGAGCAACAGCTTTCCAGGCTAGCCCCTTCTGGCTGCCAGCTATCTGCAGACGTTCGCATTTCAAGAGCAGGGATGCGAAAGGAGCCTAGCAGGTACACCATCTTTCCCAGGCTACGTTTGAAGCTTGAGGTGGCAAGACAAGCAAGGAGCCCCATTCTCTGTGCCTCTGTGCGAGCAGTGCCATGGGCAGATGAGGCTGAGCAACAGCTTTCCAGGCTAGCCACTTCTGGCTGCCAGCTATCTGCAGACGTTCGCATTTCAAGAGCAGGGCTGTGAAAGGACCCTGGCTGTGACACCATCTTTCCCAGGCTACCTTTGAAGTTTCAGGTGGCAAGACAAGCAAGGAGCCCCATTCTCTGTGCCTCTGTGCGAGCAGTGCCATGGGCAGATGAGGCTGAGCAACAGCTTTCCAGGCTAGCACCTTCTGGCTGCCAGCTATCTGCAGACGTTCGCACTTTCGGAGCAGGGCTGCGAAAGGAGCCTGGCTGGGACACCAACTTTCCCAGCATGCGTTTGAAGTTTGAGGAGGCAAGACAAGCAAGGAGCCCCATTCTCTGTGCCTCTGTGCGAGCACTGCCATGGGCAGATGAGGCTGAGCAACAGCTTTCCAGGCTAGCACCTTCTGGCTGCCAGCTATCTGCAGACGTTCGCACTTTTGGAGCAGGGCTGCGAAAGGAGCCTGGCTGGGACACCAACTTTCCCAGGCTACGTTTGAAGTTTGAGGTGGCAAGACAAGCAAGCAGCCCCATTCTCTGTGCCTCTGTGCGAGCAGTGCCATGGGCAGATGAGGCTGAGCAACAGCTTTCCAGGCTAGCACCTTCTGGCTGCCAGCTATCTGCAGACGTTCGCATTTCAAGAGCAGGGCTGCGAAATGAGCCTAGCAGGTACACCATCTTTCCCAGGCCACGTTTGAAGTTTGAGGTGGCAAGACAAGCAAGGAGCCCCATTCTCTGTGCCTCTGTGCGAGCAGTGCCATGGGCAGATGAGGCTGAGCAACCGCTTTCCAGGCTAGCCCCTTCTGGCTGCCAGCTATCTGCAGACGTTCGCACTTTCGGAGCAGGGCTTTGATAGGAGCCTGGCTGGGACACCACCATTCCCAGCATGCGTTTGAAGTTTCAAGTGGCAAGATAAGCAAGCAGCCCCATTCTCTGTGCCTCTATGCGAACAGTGCCATGGGCAGATGAGGCTGAGCAACAGCTTTCCAGAATAGCACCTTCTGGCTGCCAGCTATCTGCAGACGTTCGCATTTCAGGAGCAGGGCTGCGAAAGGAGCCTGGCAGGGACACCAACTTTCCCAGGATACGTTTGAAGTTTCAGGTGGCAAGACAAGCAAGCAGCCTCATACTCTGTGCCTCTGTGCGAGCACTGCCATGGGCAGGTGAGGCTGAGCAACAGCTTTCCAGGCTAGCACCTTCTGGCTGCCAGCTATCTGCAGACGTTCGCACTTTCGGAGCAGGGCTGTGATAGGAGCCTGGCAGGGACACCACCATTCCCAGCATGCGTTTGAATTTTCAAGTGGCAAGATAAGCAAGGAGCCCCATTCTCTGTGCCTCTATGCGAACAGTGCCATGGGCAGATGAGGCTGAGTAACAGCTTTCCAGGCTAGCCCCTTCTGGCTGCCAGCTATCTGCAGACGTTCGCACTTTCGGAGCAGGGCTGCGAAAGGAGCCTGGCTGGGACACCATCTTTCCCAGGCTATATTTGAAGTTTGAGGTGGCAAGACAAGCAAGGAGCCCCATTCTCTGTGCCTCTGTGCGAGCAGTGCCATGGGCAGATGAGGCTGAGCAACAGCTTTCCAGGCTAGCACCTTCTGGCTGCCAACTATCTGCAGACGTTCGCTCTTTCGGAGCAGGGCTGCGAAAGGAGCCTGGCTGGGACACCAACTTTCCCAGGCTACGTTTGAAGTTTGAGGTGGCAAGAGAAGCAAGGAGCCCCATTCTCTGTGCCTCTGTGCGAGCAGTGCCATGGGCAGATGAGGCTGAGCAACAGCTTTCCAGGCTAGCACCTTCTGGCTGCCAGCTATCTGCAGACGTTCGCACTTTCGGAGCAAGGCTGCGAAAGGAGTCTGGCTGGGACACCAACTTTCCCAGGCTACGTTTGAAGTTTGAGGTGGCAAGACAAGCAAGGAGCCCCATTCTCTGTGCCTCTGTGCGAGCACTGCCATGGGCAGATGAGGCTGAGCAACAGCTTTCCAGGCTAGCACCTTCTGGCTGCCAGCTATCTGCAGACGTTCACACTTTCGGAGCAGGGCTGTGATAGGAGCCTGGCAGGGACACCACCATTCCCAGCATGCGTTTGAAGTTTCAAGTGGCAAGATAAGCAAGCAGACCCATTCTCTGTGCCTCTATGCGAACAGTGCCATGGGCAGATGAGGCTGAGCAACAGCTTTCCAGGCTAGCCCCTTCTGGCTGCCAGCTATCTGCAGACGTTCGCATTTCAAGAGCAGGGATGCGAAAGGAGCCTAGCAGGTACACCATCTTTCCCAGGCTACGTTTGAAGCTTGAGGTGGCAAGACAAGCAAGCAGCCCCATTCTCTGTGCCTCTGTGCGAGCAGTGCCATGGGCAGATGAGGCTGAGCAACAGCTTTCCAGGCTAGCACCTTCTGGCTGCCAACTATCTGCAGACGTTCGCACTTTCGGAGCAGGGCTGCGAAAGGAGCCTGGCTGGGACACCATCTTTCCCAGGCTACGTTTGAAGTTTGAGGTGGCAAGACAAGCAAGCAGCCCCATTCTCTGTGCCTCTGTGCGAGCAGTGCCATGGGCAGATGAGGCTGAGCAACAGCTTTCCAGGCTAGCACCTTCTGGCTGCCAGCTATCTGCAGACGTTCGCACTTTCGGAGCAGGGCTGCGAAAGGAGCCTGGCTGGGACACCAACTTTCCCAGTCTACTTTTGAAGTTTGAGGTGGCAAGACAAGCAAGCAGCCCCATTCTCTGTGCCTCTGTGCGAGCAGTGCCATGGGCAGATGAGGCTGAGCAACAGCTTTCCAGGCTAGCACCTTCTGGCTGCCAGCTATCTGCAGACGTTCGCACTTTCGGAGCAGGGCTGCGAAAGGATCCTGGCTGGGACACCATCTTTCCCAGGCTACATTTGAAGTTTGAGGTGCCAAGACAAGCAAGCAGCCCCATTCTCTGTGCCTCTGTGAGAGCAGTGCCATGGGCAGATGAGGCTGAACAACAGCTTTCCAGAATAGCACCTTCTGGCTGCCAGCTATCTGCAGACGTTCGCACTTTTGGAGCAGGGCTGTGACAGGAGCCTGGCAGGGACACCACCATTCCCAGCATGCGTTTGAAGTTTCAAGTGGCAAGATAAGCAAGCAGCCCCATTCTCTGTGCCTCTATACGAGCACTGCCATGGGCAGATGAGGCTGAGCAACAGCTTTCCAGGCTAGCCACTTCTGGCTGCCAGCTATCTGCAGACGTTCGCATTTCAAGAGCAGGGCTGCGAAAGGAGCCTAGCAGGTACACCATCTTTCCCAGGCTACGTTTGAAGTTTGAGGTGGCAAGACAAGCAAGCAGCCCCATTCTCTGTGCCTCTGTGCGAGCACTGCCATGGGCAGATGAGGCTGAGCAACAGCTTTCCAGGATAGCCCCTTCTGGCTGCCAGCTATCTGCAGACGTTCGCACTTTCGGAGCAGGGCTGTGATAGGAGCCTGGCTGGGACACCACCATTCCCAGCATGCGTTTGAAGTTTCAAGTGGCAAGATAAGCAAGCAGCCCCATTCTCTGTGCCTCTGTGCGAACAGTGCCATGGGCAGATGAGGCTGAGCAACAGCTTTCCAGGCTAGCCCCTTCTGGCTGCCAGCTATCTGCAGACGTTCGCTCTTTCGGAGCAGGGCTGCGAAAGGAGCCTGGCTGGGACACCAACTTTCCCAGGCTACGTTTGAAGTTTGAGGTGGCAAGACAAGCAAGGAGCCCCATTCTCTGTGCCTCTGTGCGAGCAGTGCCATGGGCAGATGAGGCTGAGCAACAGCTTTCCAGGCTAGCACCTTCTGGCTGCCAGCTATCTGCAGACGTTCGCTCTTTCGGAGCAGGGCTGTGATAGGAGCCTGGCTGGGACACCACCATTCCCAGCATGCATTTGAAATTTCAAGTGGCAAGATAAGCAAGCAGCCCCATTCTCTGTGCCTCTATGCGAACAGTGCCATGGGCAGATGAGGCTGAGCAACAGCTTTCCAGGCTAGCCCCTTCTGGCTGCCAGCTATCTGCAGACGTTCGCACTTTCGGAACAGGGCTGCGAAAGGAGCCTGGCTGGGACACCAACTTTCCCAGGCTACGTTTGAAGTTTGAGGTGGCAAGACAAGCAAGCAGCCCCATTCTCTGTGCCTCTGTGTGAACAGTGCCATGGGCAGATGAGGCTGAGCAACAGCTTTCCAGGCTAGCACCTTCTGGCTGCCAGCTATCTGCAGACGTTCGCTCTTTTGGAGCAGGGCTGCGAAAGGAGCCTGGCTGGGACACCAACTTTCCCAGGCCACGTTTGAAGTTTGAGGTGGCAAGACAAGCAAGGAGCCCCATTCTCTGTGCCTCTGTGCGAGCAGTGCCATGGGCAGATGAGGCTGAGCAACAGCTTTCCAGGCTAGCACCTTCTGGCTGCCAGCTATCTGCAGACGTTCGCACTTTCGGAGCAGGGCTGCGAAAGGAGCCTGGCTGGGACACCAACTTTCCCAGGCTACGTTTGAAGTTTGAGGTGGCAAGACAAGCAAGGAGTCCCATTCTCTGTGCCTCTGTGCGAGCACTGCCATGGGCAGATGAGGCTGAGCAACAGCTTTCCAGGCTAGCACCTTCTGGCTGCCAGCTATCTGCAGACGTTCGCACTTTCGGAGCAGGGCTGCGAAAGGAGCCTGGCTGGGACACCAACTTTCCCAGGCTACGTTTGAAGTTTCAGGTGGCAAGGCAAGCAAGCAGCCCCATACTCTGTGCCTCTGTGCGAGCACTGCCATGGTCAGGTGAGGCTGAGCAACAGCTTTCCAGGCTAGCAACTTCTGGCTGCCAGCTATCTGCACACGTTCGCACTTTCGGAGCAGGGCTGTGATAGGAGCCTGGCAGGGACACCACCATTCCCAGCATGCGTTTGAAGTTTCAAGTGGCAAGATAAGCAAGCAGCCCCATTCTCTGTGCCTCTATGCGAACAGTGCCATGGGCAGATGAGGCTGAGCAACAGCTTTCCAGGCTAGCCCCTTCTGGGTGCCAGCTATCTGCAGACGTTCGCATTTCAAGAGCAGGGCTGCGAAAGGAGCCTGGCAGGGACACCAACTTTCCCAGGCTACGTTTGAAGTTTCAGGTGGCAAGACAAGCAAGCAGCCCCATACTCTGTGCCTCTGTGCGAGCACTGCCATGGGCAGGTGAGGCTGAGCAACAGCTTTCCAGGCTAGCACCTTCTGGCTGCCAGCTATCTGCAGACGTTCGCACTTTCGGAGCAGGGCTGTGATAGGAGCCTGGCTGGGACACCACCATTCCCAGCATGCATTTGAAATTTCAAGTGGCAAGATAAGCAAGCAGCCCCATTCTCTGTGCCTCTATGCGAACAGTGCCATGGGCAGATGAGGCTGAGCAACAGCTTTCCAGGCTAGCCCCTTCTGGCTGCCAGCTATCTGCAGACGTTCGCACTTTCGGAACAGGGCTGCGAAAGGAGCCTGGCTGGGACACCAACTTTCCCAGGCTACGTTTGAAGTTTGAGGTGGCAAGACAAGCAAGCAGCCCCATTCTCTGTGCCTCTGTGCGAACAGTGCCATGGGCAGATGAGGCTGAGCAACAGCTTTCCAGGCTAGCACCTTCTGGCTGCCAGCTATCTGCAGACGTTCGCTCTTTCGGAGCAGGGCTGCGAAAGGAGCCTGGCTGGGACAACAACTTTCCCAGGCCACGTTTGAAGTTTGAGGTGGCAAGACAAGCAAGGAGCCCCATTCTCTGTGCCTCTGTGCGAGCAGTGCCATGGGCAGATGAGGCTGAGCAACAGCTTTCCAGGCTAGCACCTTCTGGCTGCCAGCTATCTGCAGACGTTCGCACTTTCGGAGCAGGGCTGCGAAAGGAGCCTGGCTGGGACACCAACTTTCCCAGGCTACGTTTGAAGTTTGAGGTGGCAAGACAAGCAAGGAGCCCCATTCTCTGTGCCTCTGTGCGAGCACTGCCATGGGCAGATGAGGCTGAGCAACAGCTTTCCAGGCTAGCACCTTCTGGCTGCCAGCTATCTGCAGACGTTCGCACTTTCGGAGCAGGGCTGTGATAGGAGCCTGGCAGTGACACCACCATTCCCAGCATGCGTTTGAAGTTTCAAGTGGCAAGATAAGCAAGCAGACCCATTCTCTGTGCCTCTATGCGAACAGTGCCATGGGCAGATGAGGCTGAGCAACAGCTTTCCAGGCTAGCCACTTCTGGCTGCCAGCTATCTGCAGACGTTCGCATTTCAAGAGCAGGGCTGCGAAAGGAGCCTAGCAGGTACACCATCTTTCCCAGGCTACGTTTGAAGCTTGAGGTGGCAAGACAAGCAAGGAGCCCCATTCTCTGTGCCTCTGTGCGAGCAGTGCCATGGGCAGATGAGGCTGAGCAACAGCTTTCCAGGCTAGCACCTTCTGGCTGCCAGCTATCTGCAGACGTTCGCACTTTCGGAGCAGGGCTGTGAAAGGAGCCTGGCTGGGACACCAACTTTCCCAGTCTACGTTTGAAGTTTGAGGTGGCAAGACAAGCAAGCAGCCCCATTCTCTGTGCCTCTGTGCGAGCAGTGCCATGGGCAGATGAGGCTGAGCAACAGCTTTCCAGGCTAGCCACTTCTGGCTGCCAGCTATCTGCAGACGTTCGCACTTTCGGAGCAGGGCTGCGAAAGGAGCCTGGCTGGGACACCAACTTTCCCAGTCTACTTTTAAAGTTTGAGGTGGCAAGACAAGCAAGCAGCCCCATTCTCTGTGCCTCTATGCGAACAGTGCCATGGGCAGATGAGGCTGAGCAACAGCTTTCCAGGCTAGCCACTTCTGGCTGCCAGCTATCTGCAGACGTTCGCACTTTCGGAGCAGGGCTGCGAAAGGAGTCTGCCTGGGACACCAACTTTCCCAGGCTACGTTTGAAGTTTGAGGTGACAAGACAAGCAAGCAGCCCCATTCTCTGTGCCTCTGTGCGAGCAGTGCCATGGGCAGATGAGGCTGAGCAACAGCTTTCCAGGCTAGCCCCTTCTGGCTGCCAGCTATCTGCAGACGTTCGCACTTTCGGAGCAGGGCTGCGAAAGGCGTCTGGCTGGCACACCATCTTTCCCAGGATACGTTTGAAGTTTGAGGTGGCAAGACAAGCAAGCAGCCCCATTCTCTGTGCCTCTGTGCGAGCAGTGCCATGGGCAGATGAGGCTGAGCAACAGCTTTCCAGGCTAGCACCTTCTGGCTGCCAGCTATCTGCAGACGTTCGCACTTTCGGAGCAGGGCTGCGAAAGGAGCCTGGCTGGGACACCAACTTTCCCAGTCTACTTTTGAAGTTTGAGGTGGCAAGACAAGCAAGCAGCCCCATTCTCTGTGCCTCTGTGCGAGCACTGCCATGGGCAGATGAGGCTGAGCAACAGCTTTCCAGGCTAGCCACTTCTGGCTGCCAGCTATCTGCAGACGTTCGCAGTTTCGGAGCAGGGCTGCGAAAGGAGCCTGGCTGGGACACCAACTTTCCCAGGCTACGTTTGAAGTTTGAGGTGGCAAGACAAGCAAGCAGCCCCATTCTCTGTGCCTCTGTGCGAGCACTGCCATGGGCAGATGAGGCTGAGCAACAGCTTTCCAGGCTAGCACCTTATGGCTGCCAGCTATCTGCAGACGTTCGCACTTTCGGAGCAGGGCTGCGAAAGGAGCCTGGCTGGGACACCAACTTTCCCAGGCTACGTTTGAAGTTTGAGGTGGCAAGACAAGCAAGCAGCCCCATTCTCTGTGCCTCTGTGCGAGCACTGCCATGGGCAGATGAGGCTGAGCAACAGCTTTCCAGGATAGCCACTTTTGGCTGCCAGCTATCTGCAGACGTTCGCACTTTTGGAGCAGGGCTGTGATAGGAGCCTGGCAGGGACACCACCATTCCCAGCATGCGTTTGAAGTTTCAAGTGGCAAGATAAGCAAGCAGCCCCATTCTCTGTGCCTCTATACGAGCACTGCCATGGGCAGATGAGGCTGAGCAACAGCTTTCCAGGCTAGCCAATTCTGGCTGCCAGCTATCTGCAGACGTTCGCATTTCAAGAGCAGGGCTGTGATAGGACCCTGGCTGGGACAGAACCTTTCCCAGGCTACGTTTGAAGTTTGAGGTGGCAAGACAAGCAAGGAGCCGCATTCTCTGTGCCTCTGTGCGAGCAGTGCCATGGGCAGATGAGGCTGAGCAACAGCTTTCCAGGCTAGCACCTTCTGGCTGCCAGCTATCTGCAGACGTTCGCACTTGCGGAGCAGGGCTGCGATAGGAGCCTGGCAGGGACACCACCATTCCCAGCATGCGTTTGACGTTGGAGGTGGCAAGACAAGCAAGCAGCCCCCTTCTCAATGCCTCTGTGCGAGCAGTGCCATGGGCAGATGAGGCTGAGCAACAGCTTTCCAGGATAGCCCCTTCTGGCTGCCAGCTATCTGCAGACGTTCGCACTTTCGGAGCAGGGCTGTGATAGGAGCCTGGCAGGGACACCACCATTCCCAGCATGCGTTTGAAGTTTCAAGTGGCAAGATAAGCAAGCAGCCCCATTCTCTGTGCCTCTATACGAGCAGTGCCATGGGCAGATGAGGCTGAGCAACAGCTTTCCAGGCTAGCCACTTCTGGCTGTCAGCTATCTGCAGACGTTCGCATTTCAAGAGCAGGGCTGTGAAAGGAGCCTGGCTGGGACACCAACTTTCCCAGCATGCGTTTGAAGTTTGAGGAGGCAAGACAAGCAAGGAGCCCCATTCTCTGTGCCTCTGTGCGAGCACTGCCGTGGGCAGATGAGGCTGAGCAACAGCTTTCCAGGCTAGCCACTTCTGGCTGCCAGCTATCTGCAGACGTTCGCATTTCAAGAGCAGGGCTGCGAAAGGAGCCTGGCAGGGACACCAACTTTCCCAGGCTACGTTTGAAGTTTCAGCTGGCAAGACAAGCAAGCAGCCCCATACTCTGTGCCTCTGTGCGAGCACTGCCATGGGCAGGTGAGGCTGAGCAACAGCTTTCCAGGCTAGCACCTTCTGGCTGCCAGCTATCTGCAGACGTTCGCACTTTCGGAGCAGGGCTGTGATAGGAGCCTGGCTGGGACACCACCATTCCCAGCATGCATTTGAAATTTCAAGTGGCAAGATAAGCAAGCAGCCCCATTCTCTGTGCCTCTATGCGAACAGTGCCATGGGCAGATGAGGCTGAGCAACAGCTTTCCAGGCTAGCCCCTTCTGGCTGCCAGCTATCTGCAGACGTTCGCACTTTCGGAACAGGGCTGCGAAAGGAGCCTGGCTGGGACACCAACTTTCCCACGCTACGTTTGAAGTTTGAGGTGGCAAGACAAGCAAGCAGCCCCATTCTCTGTGCCTCTGTGCGAGCAGTGCCATGGGCAGATGAGGCTGAGCAACAGCTTTCCAGGCTAGCACCTTCTGGCTGCCAGCTATCTGCAGACGTTCGCTCTTTCGGAGCAGGGCTGCGAAAGGAGCCTGGCTGGGACACCAACTTTCCCAGGCCACGTTTGAAGTTTGAGGTGGCAAGACAAGCAAGGAGCCCCATTCTCTGTGCCTCTGTGCGAGCACTGCCATGGGCAGATGAGGCTGAGCAACAGCTTTCCAGGATAGCACCTTCTGGCTGCCAGCTATCTGCAGACGTTCGCACTTTCGGAGCAGGGCTGCGAAAGGAGTCTGGCTGGGACACCAACTTTCCCAGGCTACGTTTGAAGTTTGAGGTGGCAAGACAAGCAAGGAGCCCCATTCTCTGTGCCTCTGTGCGAGCACTGCCATGGGCAGATGAGGCTGAGCAACAGCTTTCCAGGCTAGCACCTTCTGGCTGCCAGCTATCTGCAGACGTTCGCACTTTCGGAGCAGGGCTGTGATAGGAGCCTGGCAGGGACACCACCATTCCCAGCATGCGTTTGAAGTTTCAAGTGGCAAGATAAGCAAGCAGACCCATTCTCTGTGCCTCTATGCGAACAGTGCCATGGGCAGATGAGGCTGAGCAACAGCTTTCCAGGCTAGCCACTTCTGGCTGCCAGCTATCTGCAGACGTTCGCATTTCAAGAGCAGGGCTGCGAAAGGAGCCTAGCAGGTACACCATCTTTCCCAGGCTACGTTTGAAGCTTGAGGTGGCAAGACAAGCAAGGAGCCCCATTCTCTGTGCCTCTGTGCGAGCAGTGCCATGGGCAGATGAGGCTGAGCAACAGCTTTCCAGGCTAGCACCTTCTGGCTGCCAGCTATCTGCAGACGTTCGCACTTTCGGAGCAGGGCTGCGAAAGGAGCCTGGCTGGGACACCAACTTTCCCAGTCTACGTTTGAAGTTTGAGGTGGCAAGACAAGCAAGCAGCCCCATTCTCTGTGCCTCTGTGCGAGCAGTGCCATGGGCAGATGAGGCTGAGCAACAGCTTTCCAGGCTAGCACCTTCTGGCTGCCAGCTATCTGCAGACGTTCGCATTTCAAGAGCAGGGCTGTGAAAGGAGCCTGGCTGGGACACCAACTTTCCCAGGATACGTTTGAAGTTTGAGGTGGCAAGACAAGCAAGCAGCCCCATTCTCTGTGCCTCTGTGCGAGCAGTGCCATGGGCAGATGAGGCTGAGCAACAGCTTTCCAGGCTAGCACCTTCTGGCTGCCAGCTATCTGCAGACGTTCGCACTTTCGGAGCAGGGCTGCGAAAGGAGCCTGGCTGGGATACCAACTTTCCCAGGCTACGTTTGAAGTTTGAGGTGGCAAGACAAGCAAGGAGCCCCATTCTCTGTGCCTCTGTGCGAGCAGTGCCATGGGCAGATGAGGCTGAGCAACAGCTTTCCAGGCTAGCCCCTTCTGGCTGCCAGCTATCTGCAGACGTTCGCACTTTCGGAGCAGGGCTGCGAAAGGCGTCTGGCTGGCACACCATCTTTCCCAGGATACGTTTGAAGTTTGAGGTGGCAAGACAAGCAAGGAGCCCCATTCTCTGTGCCTCTGTGCGAGCAGTGCCATGGGCAGATGAGGCTGAGCAACAGCTTTCCAGGCTAGCACCTTCTGGCTGCCAGCTATCTGCAGACGTTCGCACTTTCGGAGCAGGGCTGCGAAAGGAGCCTGGCTGGGACACCAACTTTCCCAGTCTACGTTTGAAGTTTGAGGTGGCAAGACAAGCAAGCAGCCCCATTCTCTGTGCCTCTGTGCGAGCAGTGCCATGGGCAGGTGAGGCTGAGCAACAGCTTTCCAGGCTAGCCACTTCTGGCTGCCAGCTATCTGCAGACGTTCGCACTTTCGGAGCAGGGCTGCGAAAGGAGCCTGGCTGGGACACCAACTTTCCCAGGCTACGTTTGAAGTTTGAGGTGGCAAGACAAGCAAGCAGCCCCATTCTCTGTGCCTCTGTGCGAGCAGTGCCATGGGCAGATGAGGCTGAGCAACAGCTTTCCAGGCTAGCACCTTCTGGCTGCCAGCTATCTGCAGACGTTCGCACTTGCGGAGCAGGGCTGCGATAGGAGCCTGGCAGGGACACCACCATTCCCAGCATGCGTTTGACGTTGGAGGTGGCAAGACAAGCAAGCAGCCCCCTTCTCAGTGCCTCTGTGCGAGCAGTGCCATGGGCAGATGAGGCTGAGCAACAGCTTTCCAGGATAGCCCCTTCTGGCTGCCAGCTATCTGCAGACGTTCGCACTTTCGGAGCAGGGCTGTGATAGGAGCCTGGCAGGGACACCACCATTCCCAGCATGCGTTTGAAGTTTCAAGTGGCAAGATAAGCAAGCAGCCCCATTCTCTGTGCCTCTATACGAGCAGTGCCATGGGCAGATGAGGCTGAGCAACAGCTTTCCAGGCTAGCCACTTCTGGCTGCCAGCTATCTGCAGACGTTCGCATTTCAAGAGCAGGGCTGTGAAAGGAGCCTGGCTGGGACACCATCTTTCCCAGGCTACCTTTGAAGTTTGAGGTGGCAAGACAAGCAAGGAGCCCCATTCTCTGTGCCTCTGTGCGAGCACTCCCATGGGCAGATGAGGCTGAGCAACAGCTTTCCAGGCTAGCACCTTCTGGCTGCCAGCTATCTGCAGACGTTCGCATTTCAAGAGCAGGGCTGTGAAAGGAGCCTGGCTGGGACACCAACTTTCCCAGGCTACGTTTGAAGTTTGAGGTGGCAAGACAAGCAAGCAGCCCCATTCTCTGTGCCTCTGTGCGAGCACTGCCATGGGCAGATGAGGCTGAGCAACAGCTTTCCAGGCTAGCACCTTCTGGCTGCCAGCTATCTGCAGACGTTCGCACTTTCGGAGCAGGGCTGTGATAGGAGCCTGGCAGGGACACCACCATTCCCAGCATGCGTTTGAAGTTTCAAGTGGCAAGATAAGCAAGCAGACCCATTCTCTGTGCCTCTATGCGAACAGTGCCATGGGCAGATGAGGCTGAGCAACAGCTTTCCAGGCTAGCCACTTCTGGCTGCCAGCTATCTGCAGACGTTCGCATTTCAAGAGCAGGGCTGCGAAAGGAGCCTAGCAGGTACACCATATTTCCCAGGCTACGTTTGAAGCTTGAGGTGGCAAGACAAGCAAGGAGCCCCATTCTCTGTGCCTCTGTGCGAACAGTGCCATGGGCAGATGAGGCTGAGCAACAGCTTTCCAGGCTAGCACCTTCTGGCTGCCAGCTATCTGCAGACGTTCGCACTTTCGGAGCAGGGCTGCGAAAGGAGCCTGGCTGGGACACCAACTTTCCCAGTCTACGTTTGAAGTTTGAGGTGGCAAGACAAGCAAGCAGCCCCATTCTCTGTGCCTCTGTGCGAGCAGTGCCATGGGCAGATGAGGCTGAGCAACAGCTTTCCAGGCTAGCCACTTCTGGCTGCCAGCTATCTGCAGACGTTCGCATTTCAAGAGCAGGGCTGTGAAAGGAGCCTGGCTGGGACACCAAATTTCCCAGGCTACGTTTGAAGTTTGAGGTGGCAAGACAAGCAAGCAGCCCCATTCTCTGTGCCTGTGTGCGAGCAGTGCCATGGGCAGATGAGGCTGAGCAACAGCTTTCCAGGCTAGCACCTTCTGGCTGCCAGCTATCTGCAGACGTTCGCACTTTCGGAGCAGGGCTGCGAAAGGAGCCTGGCTGGGATACCAACTTTCCCAGGCTACGTTTGAAGTTTGAGGTGGCAAGACAAGCAAGGAGCCCCATTCTCTGTGCCTCTGTGCGAGCAGTGCCATGGGCAGATGAGGCTGAGCAACAGCTTTCCAGGCTAGCCCCTTCTGGCTGCCAGCTATCTGCAGACTTTCGCACTTTCGGAGCAGGGCTGCGAAAGGCGTCTGGCTGGCACACCATCTTTCCCAGGATACGTTTGAAGTTTGAGGTGGCAAGACAAGCAAGCAGCCCCATTCTCTGTGCCTCTGTGCGAGCAGTGCCATGGGCAGATGAGGCTGAGCAACAGCTTTCCAGGCTAGCACCTTCTGGCTGCCAGCTATCTGCAGACGTTCGCACTTTCGGAGCAGGGCTGCGAAAGGAGCCTGGCTGGGACACCAACTTTCCCAGTCTACGTTTGAAGTTTGAGGTGGCAAGACAAGCAAGCAGCCCCATTCTCTGTGCCTCTGTGCGAGCAGTGCCATGGGCAGATGAGGCTGAGCAACAGCTTTCCAGGCTAGCCCCTTCTGGCTGCCAGCTATCTGCAGACGTTCGCACTTTCGGAGCAGGGCTGCGAAAGGAGCCTGGCTGGGACACCAACTTTCCCAGGCTACGTTTGAAGTTTGAGGTGGCAAGACAAGCAAGCAGCCCCATTCTCTGTGCCTCTGTGCGAGCACTGCCATGGGCAGATGAGGCTGAGCAACAGCTTTCCAGGCTAGCACCTTATGGCTGCCAGCTATCTGCAGACGTTCGCACTTTCGGAGCAGGGCTGCGAAAGGAGCCTGGCTGGGACACCAACTTTCCCAGGCTACGTTTGAAGTTTGAGGTGGCAAGACAAGCAAGCAGCCCCATTCTCTGTGCCTCTGTGAGAGCACTGCCATGGGCAGATGAGGCTGAGCAACAGCTTTCCAAGATAGCCACTTTTGGCTGCCAGCTATCTGCAGACGTTCGCACTTTTGGAGCAGGGCTGTGATAGGAGCCTGGCAGGGACACCACCATTCCCAGCATGCGTTTGAAGTTTCAAGTGGCAAGATAAGCAAGCAGCCCCATTCTCTGTGCCTCTATACGAGCACTGCCATGGGCAGATGAGGCTGAGCAACAGCTTTCCAGGCTAGCCACTTCTGGCTGCCAGCTATCTGCAGACGTTCGCATTTCAAGAGCAGGGCTGTGATAGGACCCTGGCTGGGACAGAACCTTTCCCAGGCTACGTTTGAAGTTTGAGGTGGCAAGACAAGCAAGGAGCCCCATTCTCTGTGCCTCTGTGCGAGCAGTGCCATGGGCAGATGAGGCTGAGCAACAGCTTTCCAGGCTAGCACCTTCTGGCTGCCAGCTATCTGCAGACGTTCGCACTTGCGGAGCAGGGCTGCGATAGGAGCCTGGCAGGGACACCACCATTCCCAGCATGCGTTTGACGTTGGAGGTGGCAAGACAAGCAAGCAGCCCCCTTCTCAGTGCCTCTGTGCGAGCAGTGCCATGGGCAGATGAGGCTGAGCAACAGCTTTCCAGGATAGCCCCTTCTGGCTGCCAGCTATCTGCAGACGTTCGCACTTTCGGAGCAGGGCTGTGATAGGAGCCTGGCAGGGACACCACCATTCCCAGCATGCGTTTGAAGTTTCAAGTGGCAAGATAAGCAAGCAGCCCCATTCTCTGTGCCTCTATACGAGCAGTGCCATGGGCAGATGAGGCTGAGCAACAGCTTTCCAGGCTAGCCACTTCTGGCTGCCAGCTATCTGCAGACGTTCGCATTTCAAGAGCAGGGCTGTGAAAGGAGCCTGGCTGGGACACCATCTTTCGCAGGCTACCTTTGAAGTTTGAGGTGGCAAGACAAGCAAGGAGCCCCATTCTCTGTGCCTCTGTGCGAGCACTCCCATGGGCAGATGAGGCTGAGCAACAGCTTTCCAGGCTAGCACCTTCTGGCTGCCAGCAATCTGCAGACGTTCGCACTTTCGGAGCAGGGCTGCGAAAGGAGCCTGGCTGGGACACCAACTTTCCCAGCATGCGTTTGAAGTTTGAGGAGGCAAGACAAGCAAGGAGCCCCATTCTCTGTGCCTCTGTGCGAGCACTGCCATGGGCAGATGAGACTGAGCAACAGCTTTCCAGGCTAGCCACTTCTGGCTGCCAGCTATCTGCAGACGTTCGCATTTCAAGAGCAGGGCTGTGAAAGGAGCCTGGCTGGGACACCAACTTTCCCAGGCTACGTTTGAAGTTTGAGGTGGCAAGACAAGCAAGCAGCCCCATTCTCTGTGCCTCTGTGCGAGCAGTGCCATGGGCAGATGAGGCTGAGCAACAGCTTTCCAGGCTAGCACCTTCTGGCTGCCAGCTATCTGCAGACGTTTGCACTTTCGGAGCAGGGCTGCGAAAGGAGCCTGGCTGGGACACCAACTTTCCCAGGCTACGTTTGAAGTTTGAGGTGGCAAGACAAGCAAGGAGCCCCATTCTCTGTGCCTCTGTGCGAGCAGTGCCATGGGCAGATGAGGCTGAGCAACAGCTTTCCAGGCTAGCACCTTCTGGCTGCCAGCTATCTGCAGACGTTCGCACTTTCGGAGCAGGGCTGCGAAAGGAGCCTGGCTGGGACACCAACTTTCCCAGGCTACGTTTGAAGTTTGAGGTGGCAAGACAAGCAAGCAGCCCCATTCTCTGTGCCTCTGTGCGAGCAGTGCCATGGGCAGATGAGGCTGAGCAACAGCTTTCCAGGCTAGCACCTTCTGGCTGCCAGCTATCTGCAGACGTTCGCATTACAAGAGCAGGGCTGCGAAAGGAGCCTAGCAGGTACGCCATCTTCCCAAGGTTACGTTTGAAGCTTGAGGTGGCAAGACAAGCAAGGAGCCCCATTCTCTGTGCCTCTGTGCGAGCAGTGCCATGGGCAGATGAGGCTGAGCAACAGCTTTCCAGGCTAGCACCTTCTGGCTGCCAGCTATCTGCAGACGTTCGCAGTTTCGGAGCAGGGCTGTGAAAGGAGCCTGGCTGGGACACCAACTTTCCCAGCATGCGTTTGAAGTTTGAGGTGGCAAGACAAGCAAGCAGCCCCATAGTCTGTGCCTCTGTGCGAGCAGTGCCATGGGCAGATGAGGCTGAGCAACAGCTTTCCAGGCTAGCCCCTTCTGGCTGCCAGCTATCTGCAGACGTTCGCACTTTCGGAGCAGGGCTGTGATAGGAGCCTGGCAGGGACACCACCATTCCCAGCATGCGTTTGAAGTTTCAAGTAGCAAGATGAGCAAGCAGCCACATTCTCTGTGCCTCTGTGCCAGCAGTGCCATGGGCAGATGAGGCTGAGCAACAGCTTTCCAGGCTAGCCCCTTCTGGCTGCCAGCTATCTGCAGACGTTCGCATTTCAAGAGCAGGGCTGCGAAAGGAGCCTAGCAGGTACACCATCTTACCCAGGCAACATTTGAAGTTTCAGGTGGCAAGACAAGCAAGGAGCCCCATTCTCTGTGCCTCTGTGCGAGCAGTGCCATGGGCAGATGAGGCTGACCAACAGCTTTCCAGGCTAGCCCCTTCTGGCTGCCAGCTATCTGCAGACGTTCGCATTTCAAGAGCAGGGCTGTGAAAGGACCCTGGCTGGGACAGCACCTTTCCCAGGCTACGTTTGAAGTTTGAGGTGGCAAGACAAGCAAGGAGCCCCATTCTCTGTGCCTCTGTGTGAACAGTGCCATGGGCAGATGAGGCTGAGCAACAGCTTTCCAGGCTAGCACCTTCTGGCTGCCAGCTATCTGCAGACGTTCGCACTTTCGGAGCAGAGCTGCAAAAGGAGCCTGGCTGGGATACCATCTTTCCCAGGCTACGTTTGAAGTTTGAGGTGGCAAGACAAGCAAGGAGCCCCATTCTCTGTGCCTCTATGCGAGCAGTGCCATGGGCAGATGAGGCTGAGCAACAGCTTTCCAGGCTAGCACCTTCTGGCTGCCAGGTATCTGCAGACGTTCGCACTTTCGGAGCAGGGCTGCGAAAGGATCCTTGCTGGGACACCAACTTTCCCAGCATGCGTTTGAAGTTTGAGGTGGCAAGACAAGCAAGGAGCCCCATTCTCTGTGCCTCTGTGCGAGCACTGCCATGGGCAGATGAGGCTGAGCAACAGCTTTCCAGGATAGCACCTTCTGGCTGCCAGCTATCTGCAGACGTTCGCACTTTCGGAGCAGGGCTGCGAAAGGAGCCTGGCTGGGACACCAACTTTCCCAGGCTACGTTTGAAGTTTGAGGTGGCAAGACAAGCAAGCAGCCCCATTCTCTGTGCCTCTGTGCGAGCAGTGCCATGGGCAGATGAGGCTGAGCAACAGCTTTCCAGGCTAGCACCTTCTGGCTGCCAGCTATCTGCAGACGTTCGCATTTCAGGAGCAGTGCTGCGAAAGGAGCCTAGCAGGTACACCATCCTTCCCAGGCTACGTTTGAAGTTTGAGGTGGCAAGACAAGCAAGCAGCCCCATTCTCTGTGCCTCTGTGCGAGCAGTGCCATGGGCAGATGAGGCTGAGCAACAGCTTTCCAGGCTAGCCCCTTCTGGCTGCCAGCTATCTGCAGACGTTCGCACTTTCGGAGCAGGGCTGCGAAGGGAGCCTGGCTGGGACACAAAATTTCCAGGCAACGTTTGAAGTTTGAGGTGGCAAGACAAGCAAGCAGCCCCATTCTCTGTGCCTCTGTGCGAGCAGTGCCATGGGCAGATGAGGCTGAGCAACAGCTTTCCAGGCTAGCACCTTCTGGCTGCCAGCTATCTGCAGACGTTCGCATTTCAAGAGCAGGGCTGCGAAAGGAGCCTAGCAGGTACACCATCTTTCCCAGGCTACGTTTGAAGTTTGAGGTGGCAAGACAAGCAAGCAGCCCCATTCTCTGTGCCTCTGTGCGAGCAGTGCCATGGGCAGATGAGGCTGAGCAACAGCTTTCCAGGCTAGCACCTTCTGGCTGCCAGCTATCTGCAGACGTTCGCACTTTCGGAGCAGGGCTGCGAAAGGAGCCTGGCTGGGACACAAAATTTCCAGGCTACGTTTGAAGTTTGAGGTGGCAAGACAAGCAAGCAGCCCCATTCTCTGTGCCTCTGTGCGAGCAGTGCCATGGGCAGATGAGGCTGAGCAACAGCTTTCCAGGCTAGCCCCTTCTGGCTGCCAGCTATCCGCAGACGTTTGCATTTCAAGAGAAGGGCTGCGAAAGAAGCCTAGCAGGTACACCATCTTTCCCAGGCTACGTTTGAAGTTTGAGGTGGCAAGACAAGCAAGCAGCCCCATTCTCTGTGCCTCTGTGCGAGCACTGCCATGGGCAGATGAGGCTGAGCAACAGCTTTCCAGGCTAGCACCTTCTGGCTGCCAGCTATCTGCAGACATTCGCACTTTCGGAGCAGGGCTGCGAAAGGAGCCTGGCTGGGACACCATCTTTCCCAGCGTGCGTTTGAAGTTTGAGGTGGCAAGACAAGCAAGCAGCCCCATTCTCTGTGCCTCTGTGCGAGCACTTCCAAGGGCAGATGAGGCTGAGCAACAGCTTTCCAGGATAGCCCCTTCTGGCTGCCAGCTATCTGCAGACGTTCGCATTTCAAGAGCAGGGCTGTGAAAGGAGCCTGGCTGGGACACCATCTTTCCCAGCATGCGTTTGAAGTTTGAGGTGGCAAGACAAGCAAGCAGCCCCATTCTCTGTGCCTCTGTGCGAGCAGTGCCATGGGCAGATGAGGCTGAGCAACAGCTTTCCAGGCTAGCACCTTCTGGCTGCCAGCTATCTGCAGACGTTCGCACTTTCGGAGCAGGGCTGCGAAAGGAGCCTGGCTGGGACACCAACTTTCCCAGGCTACGTTTGAAGTTTGAGGTGGCAAGACAAGCAAGGAGCCCCATTCTCTGTGCCTCTGTGCGAGCAGTGCCATGGGCAGATGAGGCTGAGCAACAGCTTTCCAGGCTAGCACCTTCTGGCTGCCAGCTATCTGCAGACGTTCGCACTTTCGGAGCAGGGCTGCGAAAGGAGTCTTGCTGGGACACCAACTTTCCCAACCTAATTTTGAAGTTTGAGGTGGCAAGACAAGCAAGCAGCCCCATTCTCTGTGCCTCTGTGCGAGCACTGCCATGGGCAGATGAGGCTGAGCAACAGCTTTCCAGGCTAGCACCTTCTGGCTGCCAGCTATCTGCAGATGTTCGCATTTCAAGAGCAGGGCTGCGAAAGGAGCCTAGCAGGTACACCATCTTCCCAGGCTACGTTTGAAGTTTGAGGTGGCAAGACAAGCAAGGAGCCCCATTCTCTGTGCCTCTGTGCGAGCACTGCCATGGGCAGATGAGGCTGAACAACAGCTTTCCAGGCTAGCACCTTCTGGCTGCCAGCTATCTGCAGACGTTCGCACTTTCGGAGCAGGGCTGCGAAAGGAGCCTGGCTGGGACACCAACTTTCCCAGCATGCGTTTGAAGTTTGAGGTGGCAAGACAAGCAAGCAGCCCCATAGTCTGTGCCTCTGCGCGAGCACTGCCATGGGCAGATGAGGCTGAGCAACAGCTTTCCAGGCTAGCCCCTTCTGGCTGCCAGCTATCTGCAGACGTTCGCACTTTCGGAGCAGGGCTGTGATAGGAGCCTGGCAGGGACACCACCATTCCCAGCATGCGTTTGAAGTTTCAAGTAGCAAGATGAGCAAGCAGCCACATTCTCTGTGCCTCTGTGCGAGCAGTGCCATGGGCAGATGAGGCTGAGCAACAGCTTTCCAGGCTAGCCCCTTCTGGCTGCCAGCTATCTGCAGACGTTCGCATTTCAAGAGCAGGGCTGCGAAAGGAGCCTAGCAGGTACACCATCTTTCCCAGGCTACGTTTGAAGTTTGAGGTGGCAAGACAAGCAAGGAGCCCCATTCTCTGTGCCTCTGTGCGAGCAGTGCCATGGGCAGATGAGGCTGAGCAACAGCTTTCCAGGCTAGCCCCTTCTTGCTGCCAGCTATCTGCAGACGTTCGCATTTCAAGAGCTGGGCTGTGAAAGGACCCTGGCTGAGACAGCACCTTTCCCAGGCTACGTTTGAAGTTTGAGGTGTCAAGACAAGCAAGGAGCCCCATTCTCTGTGCCTCTGTGTGAACAGTGCCATGGGCAGATGAGGCTGAGCAACAGCTTTCCAGGCTAGCACCTTCTGGCTGCCAGCTATCTGCAGACGTTCGCACTTTCGGAGCAGAGCTGCAAAAGGAGCCTGGCTGGGATACCATCTTTCCCAGGCTACGTTTGAAGTTTGAGGTGGCAATACAAGCAAGGAGCCCCATTCTCTGTGCCTCTATGCGAGCAGTGCCATGGGCAGATGAGGCTGAGCAACAGCTTTCCAGGCTAGCACCTTCTGGCTGCCAGCTATCTGCAGACGTTCGCACTTTCGGAGCAGGGCTGCGAAAGGAGCCTGGCTGGGACACCACCATTCCCAGCATGCGTTTGAAGTTTGAGGTGGCAAGACAAGCAAGGAGCCCCATTCTCTGTGCCTCTGTGCGAGCACTGCCATGGGCAGATGAGGCTGAGCAACAGCTTTCCAGGATAGCACCTTCTGGCTGCCAGCTATCTGCAGACGTTCGCACTTTCGGAGCAGGGCTGCGAAAGGAGCCTGGCTGGGACACCAACTTTCCCAGGCTACGTTTGAAGTTTGAGGTGGCAAGACAAGCAAGCAGCCCCATTCTCTGTGCCTCTGTGCGAGCAGTGCCATGGGCAGATGAGGCTGAGCAACAGCTTTCCAGGCTAGCACCTTCTGGCTGCCAGCTATCTGCAGACGTTCGCATTTCAAGAGCAGTGCTGCGAAAGGAGCCTAGCAGGTACACCATCCTTCCCAGGCTACGTTTGAAGTTTGAGGTGGCAAGACAAGCAAGCAGCCCCATTCTCTGTGCCTCTGTGCGAGCAGTGCCATGGGCAGATGAGGCTGAGCAACAGCTTTCCAGGCTAGCCCCTTCTGGCTGCCAGCTATCTGCAGACGTTCGCACTTTCGGAGCAGGGCTGCGAAGGGAGCCTGGCTGGGACACAAAATTTCCAGGCAACGTTTGAAGTTTGAGGTGGCAAGACAAGCAAGCAGCCCCATTCTCTGTGCCTCTGTGCGAGCAGTGCCATGGGCAGATGAGGCTGAGCAACAGCTTTCCAGGCTAGCCCCTTCTGGCTGCCAGCTATCTGCAGACGTTCGCATTTCAAGAGCAGGGCTGCGAAAGGAGCCTAGCAGGTACACCATCTTTCCCAGGCTACGTTTGAAGTTTGAGGTGGCAAGACAAGCAAGCAGCCCCATTCTCTGTGCCTCTGTGCGAGCAGTGCCATGGGCAGATGAGGCTGAGCAACAGCTTTCCAGGCTAGCACCTCCTGGCTGCCAGCTATCTGCAGACGTTCGCACTTTCGGAGCAGGGCTGCGAAAGGAGCCTGGCTGGGACACAAAATTTCCAGGCTACGTTTGAAGTTTGAGGTGGCAAGACAAGCAAGCAGCCCCATTCTCTGTGCCTCTGTGCGAGCAGTGCCATGGGCAGATGAGGCTGAGCAACAGCTTTCCAGGCTAGCCCCTTCTGGCTGCCAGCTATCCGCAGACGTTTGCATTTCAAGAGAAGGGCTGCGAAAGGAGCCTAGCAGGTACACCATCTTTCCCAGGCTACGTTTGAAGTTTGAGGTGGCAAGACAAGCAAGCAGCCCCATTCTCTGTGCCTCTGTGCGAGCACTGCCATGGGCAGATGAGGCTGAGCAACAGCTTTCCAGGCTAGCACCTTCTGGCTGCCAGCTATCTGCAGACATTCGCACTTTCGGAGCAGGGCTGCGAAAGGAGCCTGGCTGGGACACCATCTTTCCCAGCGTGCGTTTGAAGTTTGAGGTGGCAAGACAAGCAAGCAGCCCCATTCTCTGTGCCTCTGTGCGAGCACTTCCAAGGGCAGATGAGGCTGAGCAACAGCTTTCCAGGCTAGCACTTTCTGGCTGCCAGCTATCTGCAGACGTTCGCACTTTCGGAGCAGGGCTGCGAAAGGAGCCTGGCTGGGACACCAACTTTCCCAGGCTACGTTTGAAGTTTGAGGTGGCAAGACAAGCAAGGAGCCCCATTCTCTGTGCCTCTGTGCGAGCAGTGCCATGGGCAGATGAGGCTGAGCAACAGCTTTCCAGGCTAGCACCTTCTGGCTGCCAGCTATCTGCAGACGTTCGCACTTTCGGAGCAGGGCTGCGAAAGGAGTCTTGCTGGGACACCAACTTTCCCAACCTAATTTTGAAGTTTGAGGTGGCAAGACAAGCAAGCAGCCCCATTCTCTGTGCCTCTGTGCGAGCACTGCCATGGGCAGATGAGGCTGAGCAACAGCTTTCCAGGCTAGCACCTTCTGGCTGCCAGCTATCTGCAGATGTTCGCATTTCAAGAGCAGGGCTGCGAAAGGAGCCTAGCAGGTACACCATCTTCCCAGGCTACGTTTGAAGTTTGAGGTGGCAAGACAAGCAAGGAGCCCCATTCTCTGTGCCTCTGTGCGAGCACTGCCATGGGCAGATGAGGCTGAACAACAGCTTTCCAGGCTAGCACCTTCTGGCTGCCAGCTATCTGCAGACGTTCGCACTTTCGGAGCAGGGCTGCGAAAGGAGCCTGGCTGGGACACCAACTTTCCCAGCATGCGTTTGAAGTTTGAGGTGGCAAGACAAGCAAGCAGCCGCCTAGTCTGTGCCTCTGCGCGAGCACTGCCATGGGCAGATGAGGCTGAGCAACAGCTTTCCAGGCTAGCCCCTTCTGGCTGCCAGCTATCTGCAGACGTTCGCACTTTCGGAGCAGGGCTGTGATAGGAGCCTGGCAGGGACACCACCATTCCCAGCATGCGTTTGAAGTTTCAAGTAGCAAGATGAGCAAGCAGCCACATTCTCTGTGCCTCTGTGCGAGCAGTGCCATGGGCAGATGAGGCTGAGCAACAGCTTTCCAGGCTAGCCCCTTCTGGCTGCCAGCTATCTGCAGACGTTCGCATTTCAAGAGCAGGGCTGCGAAAGGAGCCTAGCAGGTACACCATCTTTCCCAGGCTACGTTTGAAGTTTGAGGTGGCAAGACAAGCAAGGAGCCCCATTCTCTGTGCCTCTGTGCGAGCAGTGCCATGGGCAGATGAGGCTGAGCAACAGCTTTCCAGGCTAGCACCTTCTGGCTGCCAGCTATCTGCAGACGTTCGCATTTCAAGAGCAGTGCTGCGAAAGGAGCCTAGCAGGTATACCATCTTTCCCAGGCTACGTTTGAAGTTTGAGGTGGCAAGACAAGCAAGCAGCCCCATTCTCTGTGCCTCTGTGCGAGCAGTGCCATGGGCAGATGAGGCTGAGCAACAGCTTTCCAGGCTAGCACCTCCTGGCTGCCAGCTATCTGCAGACGTTCGCACTTTCGGAGCAGGGCTGCGAAAGGAGCCTGGCTGGGACACAAAATTTCCAGGCTACGTTTGAAGTTTGAGGTGGCAAGACAAGCAAGCAGCCCCATTCTCTGTGCCTCTGTGCGAGCAGTGCCATGGGCAGATGAGGCTGAGCAACAGCTTTCCAGGCTAGCCCCTTCTGGCTGCCAGCTATCCGCAGACGTTTGCATTTCAAGAGAAGGGCTGCGAAAGGAGCCTAGCAGGTACACCATCTTTCCCAGGCTACGTTTGAAGTTTGAGGTGGCAAGACAAGCAAGCAGCCCCATTCTCTGTGCCTCTGTGCGAGCACTGCCATGGGCAGATGAGGCTGAGCAACAGCTTTCCAGGCTAGCACCTTCTGGCTGCCAGCTATCTGCAGACATTCGCACTTTCGGAGCAGGGCTGCGAAAGGAGCCTGGCTGGGACACCATCTTTCCCAGCGTGCGTTTGAAGTTTGAGGTGGCAAGACAAGCAAGCAGCTCCATTCTCTGTGCCTCTGTGCGAGCACTTCCAAGGGCAGATGAGGCTGAGCAACAGCTTTCCAGGCTAGCACTTTCTGGCTGCCAGCTATCTGCAGACGTTCGCACTTTCGGAGCAGGGCTGCGAAAGGAGCCTGGCTGGGACACCAACTTTCCCAGGCTACGTTTGAAGTTTGAGGTGGCAAGACAAGCAAGGAGCCCCATTCTCTGTGCCTCTGTGCGAGCAGTGCCATGGGCAGATGAGGCTGAGCAACAGCTTTCCAGGCTAGCACCTTCTGGCTGCCAGCTATCTGCAGACGTTCGCACTTTCGGAGCAGGGCTGCGAAAGGAGTCTTGCTGGGACACCAACTTTCCCAACCTAATTTTGAAGTTTGAGGTGGCAAGACAAGCAAGCAGCCCCATTCTCTGTGCCTCTGTGCGAGCACTGCCATGGGCAGATGAGGCTGAGCAACAGCTTTCCAGGCTAGCACCTTCTGGCTGCCAGCTATCTGCAGATGTTCGCATTTCAAGAGCAGGGCTGCGAAAGGAGCCTAGCAGGTACACCATCTTCCCAGGCTACGTTTGAAGTTTGAGGTGGCAAGACAAGCAAGGAGCCCCATTCTCTGTGCCTCTGTGCGAGCACTGCCATGGGCAGATGAGGCTGAACAACAGCTTTCCAGGCTAGCACCTTCTGGCTGCCAGCTATCTGCAGACGTTCGCACTTTCGGAGCAGGGCTGCGAAAGGAGCCTGGCTGGGACACCAACTTTCCCAGCATGCGTTTGAAGTTTGAGGTGGCAAGACAAGCAAGCAGCCGCCTAGTCTGTGCCTCTGCGCGAGCACTGCCATGGGCAGATGAGGCTGAGCAACAGCTTTCCAGGCTAGCCCCTTCTGGCTGCCAGCTATCTGCAGACGTTCGCACTTTCGGAGCAGGGCTGTGATAGGAGCCTGGAAGGGACACCACCATTCCCAGCATGCGTTTGAAGTTTCAAGTAGCAAGATGAGCAAGCAGCCACATTCTCTGTGCCTCTGTGCGAGCAGTGCCATGGGCAGATGAGGCTGAGCAACAGCTTTCCAGGCTAGCCCCTTCTGGCTGCCAGCTATCTGCAGACGTTCGCATTTCAAGAGCAGGGCTGCGAAAGGAGCCTAGCAGGTACACCATCTTTCCCAGGCTACGTTTGAAGTTTGAGGTGGCAAGACAAGCAAGGAGCCCCATTCTCTGTGCCTCTGTGCGAGCAGTGCCATGGGCAGATGAGGCTGAGCAACAGCTTTCCAGGCTAGCCCCTTCTTGCTGCCAGCTATCTGCAGACGTTCGCATTTCAAGAGCTGGGCTGTGAAAGGACCCTGGCTGAGACAGCACCTTTCCCAGGCTACGTTTGAAGTTTGAGGTGGCAAGACAAGCAAGGAGCCCCATTCTCTGTGCCTCTGTGATAACAGTGCCATGGGCAGATGAGGCTGAGCAACAGCTTTCCAGGCTAGCACCTTCTGGCTGCCAGCTATCTGCAGACGTTCGCACTTTCGGAGCAGAGCTGCAAAAGGAGCCTGGCTGGGATACCATCTTTCCCAGGCTACGTTTGAAGTTTGAGGTGGCAAGACAAGCAAGGAGCCCCATTCTCTGTGCCTCTATGCGAGCAGTGCCATGGGCAGATGAGGCTGAGCAACAGCTTTCCAGGCTAGCACCTTCTGGCTGCCAGCTATCTGCAGACGTTCGCACTTTCGGAGCAGGGCTGCGAAAGGAGCCTGGCTGGGACACCACCATTCCCAGCATGCGTTTGAAGTTTCAGGTGGCAAGACAAGCAAGGAGCCGCATTCTCTGTGCCTCTGTGCGAGCACTGCCATGGGCAGATGAGACTGAGCAACAGCTTTCCAGGCTAGCACCTTCTGGCTGCCAGCTATCTGCAGACGTTCGCACTTTCGGAGCAGGGCTGCGAAAGGAGCCTGGCTGGGACACCACCATTCCCAGCATGCGTTTGAAGTTTGAGGTGGCAAGACAAGCAAGCAGCCCCATTCTCTGTGCCTCTGTGCGAGCAGTGCCATGGGCAGATGAGGCTGAGCAACAGCTTTCCAGGCTAGCACCTTCTGGCTGCCAGCTATCTGCAGACGTTCGCACTTTCGGAGCAGGGCTGCGAAAGGAGCCTGGCTGGGACACAAAATTTCCAGGCTACGTTTGAAGTTTGAGGTGGCAAGACAAGCAAGCAGCCCCATTCTCTGTGCCTCTGTGCGAGCACTGCCATGGGCAGATGAGGCTGAGCAACAGCTTTCCAGGATAGCCCCTTCTGGCTGCCAGCTATCTGCAGACGTTCGCACTTTCGGAGCAGGGCTGTGATAGGAGCCTGGCAGGGACACCACCATTCCCAGCATGCGTTTGAAGTTTCAAGTAGCAAGATGAGCAAGCAGCCACATTCTCTGGGCCTCTGTGCCAGCAGTGCCATGGGCAGATGAGGCTGAGCAACAGCTTTCCAGGCTAGCCCCTTCTGGCTGCCAGCTATCTGCAGACGTTCGCATTTCAAGAGCAGGGCTGTGAAAGGACCCTGGCTGGGACAGCACCTTTCCCAGGCTACGTTTGAAGTTTGAGGTGGCAAGACAAGCAAGGAGCCCCATTCTCTGTGCCTCTGTGTGAACAGTGCCATGGGCAGATGAGGCTGAGCAACAGCTTTCCAGGCTAGCACCTTCTGGCTGCCAGCTATCTGCAGACGTTCGCACTTTCGGAGCAGAGCTGCAAAAGGAGCCTGGCTGGGATACCATCTTTCCCAGGCTACGTTTGAAGTTTGAGGTGGCAAGACAAGCAAGGAGCCCCATTCTCTGTGCCTCTATGCGAGCAGTGCCATGGGCAGATGAGGCTGAGCAACAGCTTTCCAGGCTAGCACCTTCTGGCTGCCAGGTATCTGCAGACGTTCGCACTTTCGGAGCAGGGCTGCGAAAGGATCCTTGCTGGGACACCAACTATCCCAGCATGCGTTTGAAGTTTCAGGTGGCAAGACAAGCAAGGAGCCCCATTCTCTGTGCCTCTGTGCGAGCACTGCCATGGGCAGATGAGGCTGAGCAACAGCTTTCCAGGATAGCCCCTTCTGGCTGCCAGCTATCTGCAGACGTTCGCACTTTCGGAGCAGGGCTGTGATAGGAGCCTGGCAGGGACACCACCATTCCCAGCATGCGTTTGAAGTTTCAAGTAGCAAGATGAGCAAGCAGCCACATTCTCTGTGCCTCTGTGCCAGCAGTGCCATGGGCAGATGAGGCTGAGCAACAGCTTTCCAGGCTAGCCCCTTCTGGCTGCCAGCTATCTGCAGACGTTCGCATTTCAAGAGCAGGGCTGTGAAAGGACCCTGGCTGGGACAGCACCTTTCCCAGGCTACGTTTGAAGTTTGAGGTGGCAAGACAAGCAAGGAGCCCCATTCTCTGTGCCTCTGTGTGAACAGTGCCATGGGCAGATGAGGCTGAGCAACAGCTTTCCAGGCTAGCACCTTCTGGCTGCCAGCTATCTGCAGACGTTCGCACTTTCGGAGCAGAGCTGCAAAAGGAGCCTGGCTGGGATACCATCTTTCCCAGGCTACGTTTGAAGTTTGAGGTGGCAAGACAAGCAAGGAGCCCCATTCTCTGTGCCTCTATGCGAGCAGTGCCATGGGCAGATGAGGCTGAGCAACAGCTTTCCAGGCTAGCACCTTCTGGCTGCCAGGTATCTGCAGACGTTCGCACTTTCGGAGCAGGGCTGCGAAAGGATCCTTGCTGGGACACCAACTATCCCAGCATGCGTTTGAAGTTTCAGGTGGCAAGACAAGCAAGCAGCCCCATTCTCTGTGCCTCTGTGCGAGCACTGCCATGGGCAGATGAGGCTGAGCAACAGCTTTCCAGGATAGCACCTTCTGGCTGCCAGCTATCTGCAGACGTTCGCACTTTCGGAGCAGGGCTGCGAAAGGAGCCTGGCTGGGACACCAACTTTCCCAGGCTACGTTTGAAGTTTGAGGTGGCAAGACAAGCAAGCAGCCCCATTCTCTGTGCCTCTGTGCGAGCACTGCCATGGGCAGATGAGGCTGAGCAACAGCTTTCCAGGCTAGCACCTTATGGCTGCCAGCTATCTGCAGACGTTCGCATTTCAAGAGCAGTGCTGCGAAAGGAGCCTAGCAGGTACACCATCCTTCCCAGGCTACGTTTGAAGTTTGAGGTGGCAAGACAAGCAAGCAGCCCCATTCTCTGTGCCTCTGTGCGAGCAGTGCCATGGGCAGATGAGGCTGAGCAACAGCTTTCCAGGCTAGACCCTTCTGGCTGCCAGCTATCTGCAGACGTTCGCACTTTCGGAGCAGGGCTGCGAAAGGAGCCTGGCTGGGACACAAAATTTCCAGGCTACGTTTGAAGTTTGAGGTGGCAAGACAAGCAAGCAGCCCCATTCTCTGTGCCTCTGTGCGAGCAGTGCCATGGGCAGATGAGGCTGAGCAACAGCTTTCCAGGCTAGCCCCTTCTGGCTGCCAGCTATCTGCAGACGTTCGCATTTCAAGAGCAGGGCTGCGAAAGGAGCCTAGCAGGTACACTATCTTTCCCAGGCTACGTTTGAAGTTTGAGGTGGCAAGACAAGCAAGCAGCCCCATTCTCTGTGCCTCTGTGCGAGCAGTGCCATGGGCAGATGAGGCTGAGCAACAGCTTTCCAGGCTAGCACCTTCTGGCTGCCAGCTATCTGCAGACGTTCGCACTTTCGGAGCAGGGCTGCGAAAGGAGCCTGGCTGGGACACAAAATTTCCAGGCTACGTTTGAAGTTTGAGGTGGCAAGACAAGCAAGCAGCCCCATTCTCTGTGCCTCTGTGCGAGCAGTGCCATGGGCAGATGAGGCTGAGCAACAGCTTTCCAGGCTAGCCCCTTCTGGCTGCCAGCTATCTGCAGACGTTCGCATTTCAAGAGCAGGGCTGTGAAAGGACCCTGGCTGGGACAGCACCTTTCCCAGGTTACGTTTGAAGTTTGAGGTGGCAAGACAAGCAAGGAGCCCCATTCTCTGTGCCTCTGTGTGAACAGTGCCATGGGCAGATGAGGCTGAGCAACAGCTTTCCAGGCTAGCACCTTCTGGCTGCCAGCTATCTGCAGACGTTCGCACTTTCGGAGCAGAGCTGCAAAAGGAGCCTGGCTGGGATACCATCTTTCCCAGGCTACGTTTGAAGTTTGAGGTGGCAAGACAAGCAAGGAGCCCCATTCTCTGTGCCTCTATGCGAGCAGTGCCATGGGCAGATGAGGCTGAGCAACAGCTTTCCAGGCTAGCACCTTCTGGCTGCCAGGTATCTGCAGACGTTCGCACTTTCGGAGCAGGGCTGCGAAAGGATCCTTGCTGGGACACCAACTATCCCAGCATGCGTTTGAAGTTTCAGGTGGCAAGACAAGCAAGCAGCCCCATTCTCTGTGCCTCTGTGCGAGCACTGCCATGGGCAGATGAGGCTGAGCAACAGCTTTCCAGGATAGCACCTTCTGGCTGCCAGCTATCTGCAGACGTTCGCACTTTCGGAGCAGGGCTGCGAAAGGAGCCTGGCTGGGACACCAACTTTCCCAGGCTACGTTTGAAGTTTGAGGTGGCAAGACAAGCAAGCAGCCCCATTCTCTGTGCCTCTGTGCGAGCACTGCCATGGGCAGATGAGGCTGAGCAACAGCTTTCCAGGCTAGCACCTTATGGCTGCCAGCTATCTGCAGACGTTCGCATTTCAAGAGCAGTGCTGCGAAAGGAGCCTAGCAGGTACACCATCCTTCCCAGGCTACGTTTGAAGTTTGAGGTGGCAAGACAAGCAAGCAGCCCCATTCTCTGTGCCTCTGTGCGAGCAGTGCCATGGGCAGATGAGGCTGAGCAACAGCTTTCCAGGCTAGACCCTTCTGGCTGCCAGCTATCTGCAGACGTTCGCACTTTCGGAGCAGGGCTGCGAAAGGAGCCTGGCTGGGACACAAAATTTCCAGGCTACGTTTGAAGTTTGAGGTGGCAAGACAAGCAAGCAGCCCCATTCTCTGTGCCTCTGTGCGAGCAGTGCCATGGGCAGATGAGGCTGAGCAACAGCTTTCCAGGCTAGCCCCTTCTGGCTGCCAGCTATCTGCAGACGTTCGCATTTCAAGAGCAGGGCTGCGAAAGGAGCCTAGCAGGTACACTATCTTTCCCAGGCTACGTTTGAAGTTTGAGGTGGCAAGACAAGCAAGCAGCCCCATTCTCTGTGCCTCTGTGCGAGCAGTGCCATGGGCAGATGAGGCTGAGCAACAGCTTTCCAGGCTAGCACCTTCTGGCTGCCAGCTATCTGCAGACGTTCGCACTTTCGGAGCAGGGCTGCGAAAGGAGCCTGGCTGGGACACAAAATTTCCAGGCTACGTTTGAAGTTTGAGGTGGCAAGACAAGCAAGCAGCCCCATTCTCTGTGCCTCTGTGCGAGCAGTGCCATGGGCAGATGAGGCTGAGCAACAGCTTTCCAGGCTAGCCCCTTCTGGCTGCCAGCTATCCGCAGACGTTCGCACTTTCGGAGCAGGGCTGCGAAAGGAGCCTGGCTGGGACACCAACTTTCCCAGCATGCGTTTGAAGTTTGAGGTGGCAAGACAAGCAAGCAGCCCCATTCTCTGTGCCTCTGTGCGAGCAGTGCCATGGGCAGATGAGGCTGAGCAACAGCTTTCCAGGCTAGCACCTTCTGGCTGCCAGCTATCTGCAGACGTTTGCATTTCAAGAGCAGGGCTGCGAAAGGAGCCTAGCAGGTACACCATCCTTCCCAGGCTACGTTTGAAGTTTGAGGTGGCAAGACAAGCAAGCAGCCCCATTCTCTGTGCCTCTGTGCGAGCAGTGCCATGGGCAGATGAGGCTGAGCAACAGCTTTCCAGGCTAGCACCTTCTGGCTGCCAGCTATCTGCAGACGTTCGCACTTTCGGAGCAGGGCTGCGAAAGGAGCCTGGCTGGGACACCAACTTTCCCAACCTAATTTTGAAGTTTGAGGTGGCAAGACAAGCAAGCAGCCCCATTCTCTGTGCCTCTGTGCGAGCACTGCCATGGGCAGATGAGGCTGAGCAACAGCTTTCCAGGCTAGCACCTTCTGGCTGCCAGCTATCTGCAGATGTTCGCATTGCAAGAGCAGGGCTGCGAAAGGAGCCTAGCAGGTACACCATCTTCCCAGGCTACGTTTGAAGTTTGAGGTGGCAAGACAAGCAAGGAGCCCCATTCTCTGTGCCTCTGTGCGAGCACTGCCATGGGCAGATGAGGCTGAACAACAGCTTTCCAGGCTAGCACCTTCTGGCTGCCAGCTATCTGCAGACGTTCGCACTTTCGGAGCAGGGCTGCGAAAGGAGCCTGGCTGGGACACCAACTTTCCCAGCATGCGTTTGAAGTTTGAGGTGGCAAGACAAGCAAGCAGCCGCCTAGTCTGTGCCTCTGCGCGAGCACTGCCATGGGCAGATGAGGCTGAGCAACAGCTTTCCAGGCTAGCCCCTTCTGGCTGCCAGCTATCTGCAGACGTTCGCACTTTCGGAGCAGGGCTGTGATAGGAGCCTGGCAGGGACACCACCATTCCCAGCATGCGTTTGAAGTTTCAAGTAGCAAGATGAGCAAGCAGCCACATTCTCTGTGCCTCTGTGCGAGCAGTGCCATGGGCAGATGAGGCTGAGCAACAGCTTTCCAGGCTAGCCCCTTCTGGCTGCCAGCTATCTGCAGACGTTCGCATTTCAAGAGCAGGGCTGCGAAAGGAGCCTAGCAGGTACACCATCTTTCCCAGGCTACGTTTGAAGTTTGAGGTGGCAAGACAAGCAAGGAGCCCCATTCTCTGTGCCTCTGTGCGAGCAGTGCCATGGGCAGATGAGGCTGAGCAACAGCTTTCCAGGCTAGCCCCTTCTTGCTGCCAGCTATCTGCAGACGTTCGCATTTCAAGAGCTGGGCTGTGAAAGGACCCTGGCTGAGACAGCACCTTTCCCAGGCTACGTTTGAAGTTTGAGGTGGCAAGAGAAGCAAGGAGCCCCATTCTCTGTGCCTCTGTGTGAACAGTGCCATGGGCAGATGAGGCTGAGCAACAGCTTTCCAGGCTAGCACCTTCTGGCTGCCAGCTATCTGCAGACGTTCGCACTTTCGGAGCAGAGCTGCAAAAGGAGCCTGGCTGGGATACCATCTTTCCCAGGCTACGTTTGAAGTTTGAGGTGGCAAGACAAGCAAGGAGCCCCATTCTCTGTGCCTCTATGCGAGCAGTGCCATGGGCAGATGAGGCTGAGCAACAGCTTTCCAGGCTAGCACCTTCTGGCTGCCAGCTATCTGCAGACGTTCGCACTTTCGGAGCAGGGCTGCGAAAGGAGCCTGGCTGGGACACCACCATTCCCAGCATGCGTTTGAAGTTTGAGGTGGCAAGACAAGCAAGCAGCCCCATTCTCTGTGCCTCTGTGCGAGCAGTGCCATGGGCAGATGAGGCTGAGCAACAGCTTTCCAGGCTAGCACCTTCTGGCTGCCAGCTATCTGCAGACGTTCGCACTTTCGGAGCAGGGCTGCGAAAGGAGCCTGGCTGGGACACAAAATTTCCAGGCTACGTTTGAAGTTTGAGGTGGCAAGACAAGCAAGCAGCCCCATTCTCTGTGCCTCTGTGCGAGCACTGCCATGGGCAGATGAGGCTGAGCAACAGCTTTCCAGGATAGCCCCTTCTGGCTGCCAGCTATCTGCAGACGTTCGCACTTTCGGAGCAGGGCTGTGATAGGAGCCTGGCAGGGACACCACCATTCCCAGCATGCGTTTGAAGTTTCAAGTAGCAAGATGAGCAAGCAGCCACATTCTCTGTGCCTCTGTGCCAGCAGTGCCATGGGCAGATGAGGCTGAGCAACAGCTTTCCAGGCTAGCACCTTCTGGCTGCCAGCTATCTGCAGACGTTCGCATTTCAAGAGCAGGGCTGTGAAAGGACCCTGGCTGGGACAGCACCTTTCCCAGGCTACGTTTGAAGTTTGAGGTGGCAAGACAAGCAAGGAGCCCCATTCTCTGTGCCTCTGTGTGAACAGTGCCATGGGCAGATGAGGCTGAGCAACAGCTTTCCAGGCTAGCACCTTCTGGCTGCCAGCTATCTGCAGACGTTCGCACTTTCGGAGCAGAGCTGCAAAAGGAGCCTGGCTGGGATACCATCTTTCCCAGGCTACGTTTGAAGTTTGAGGTGGCAAGACAAGCAAGGAGCCCCATTCTCTGTGCCTCTATGCGAGCAGTGCCATGGGCAGATGAGGCTGAGCAACAGCTTTCCAGGCTAGCACCTTCTGGCTGCCAGCTATCTGCAGACGTTCGCACTTTCGGAGCAGGGCTGCGAAAGGATCCTTGCTGGGACACCAACTATCCCAGCATGCGTTTGAAGTTTCAGGTGGCAAGACAAGCAAGGAGCCCCATTCTCTGTGCCTCTGTGCGAGCACTGCCATGGGCAGATGAGGCTGAGCAACAGCTTTCCAGGATAGCACCTTCTGGCTGCCAGCTATCTGCAGACGTTCGCACTTTCGGAGCAGGGCTGCGAAAGGAGCCTGGCTGGGACACCAACTTTCCCAGGCTACGTTTGAAGTTTGAGGTGGCAAGACAAGCAAGCAGCCCCATTCTCTGTGCCTCTGTGCGAGCACTGCCATGGGCAGATGAGGCTGAGCAACAGCTTTCCAGGCTAGCACCTTATGGCTGCCAGCTATCTGCAGACGTTCGCATTTCAAGAGCAGTGCTGCGAAAGGAGCCTAGCAGGTACACCATCCTTCCCAGGCTACGTTTGAAGTTTGAGGTGGCAAGACAAGCAAGCAGCCCCATTCTCTGTGCCTCTGTGCGAGCAGTGCCATGGGCAGATGAGGCTGAGCAACAGCTTTCCAGGCTAGCCCCTTCTGGCTGCCAGCTATCTGCAGACGTTCGCATTTCAAGAGCAGGGCTGCGAAAGGAGCCTAGCAGGTACACCATCTTTCCCAGGCTACGTTTGAAGTTTGAGGTGGCAAGACAAGCAAGCAGCCCCATTCTCTGTGCCTCTGTGCGAGCAGTGCCATGGGCAGATGAGGCTGAGCAACAGCTTTCCAGGCTAGCACCTTCTGGCTGCCAGCTATCTGCAGACGTTCGCACTTTCGGAGCAGGGCTGCGAAAGGAGCCTGGCTGGGACACAAAATTTCCAGGCTACGTTTGAAGTTTGAGGTGGCAAGACAAGCAAGCAGCCCCATTCTCTGTGCCTCTGTGCGAGCAGTGCCATGGGCAGATGAGGCTGAGCAACAGCTTTCCAGGCTAGCCCCTTCTGGCTGCCAGCTATCCGCAGACGTTCGCACTTTCGGAGCAGGGCTGCGAAAGGAGCCTGGCTGGGACACCAACTTTCCCAGCATGCGTTTGAAGTTTGAGGTGGCAAGACAAGCAAGCAGCCCCATTCTCTGTGCCTCTGTGCGAGCAGTGCCATGGGCAGATGAGGCTGAGCAACAGCTTTCCAGGCTAGCACCTTCTGGCTGCCAGCTATCTGCAGACGTTTGCATTTCAAGAGCAGGGCTGCGAAAGGAGCCTAGCAGGTACACCATCCTTCCCAGGCTACGTTTGAAGTTTGAGGTGGCAAGACAAGCAAGCAGCCCCATTCTCTGTGCCTCTGTGCGAGCAGTGCCATGGGCAGATGAGGCTGAGCAACAGCTTTCCAGGCTAGCACCTTCTGGCTGCCAGCTATCTGCAGACGTTCGCACTTTCGGAGCAGGGCTGCGAAAGGAGCCTGGCTGGGACACAAAATTTCCAGGCTACGTTTGAAGTTTGAGGTGGCAAGACAAGCAAGCAGCCCCATTCTCTGTGCCTCTGTGCGAGCACTGCCATGGGCAGATGAGGCTGAGCAACAGCTTTCCAGGCTAGCCCCTTCTGGCTGCCAGCTATCTGCAGACGTTCGCACTTTCGGAGCAGGGCTGCGAAAGGAGCCTGGCTGGGACACCAACTTTCCCAGGATACGTTTGAAGTTTGAGGTGGCAAGACAAGCAAGGAGCCCCATTCTCTGTGCCTCTGTGCGAGCAGTGCCATGGGCAGATGAGGCTGAGCAACAGCTTTCCAGGATAGCACCTTCTGGCTGCCAGCTATCTGCAGACGTTCGCACTTTCGGAGCAGGGCTGTGATAGGAGCCTGGCAGGGACACCACCATTCCCAGCATGCGTTTGAAGTTTCAAGTGGTAAGATAAACAAGCAGCCCCATTCTCCTTGCCTCTGTGCGAGCACTGCCATGGGTAGATGAGGCTGAGCAACAGCTTTCCAGGCTAGCCACTTCTGGCTGCCAGCTATCTGCAGACGTTCGCATTTCAAGAGCAGGGCTGCGAAAGGAGCCCAGCAGGTACACCATCTTTCCCAGGCTACGTTTGAAGTTTGAGGTGGCAAGACAAGCAAGGAGCCCCATTCTCTGTGCCTCTGTGCGAGCAGTGCCATGGGCAGATGAGGCTGAGCAACAGCTTTCCAGGCTAGCCCCTTCTGGCTGCCAGCTATCTGCAGACGTTCGCACTTTCGGAGCAGGGCTGCTAAAGGAGCCTGGCTGGGACACCAACTTTCCCAGGCTACGTTTGAAGTTTGAGGTGGCAAGACAAGCAAGGAGCCCCATTCTCTGTGCCTCTGTGCGAGCAGTGCCATGGGCAGATGAGGCTGAGCAACAGCTTTCCAGGCTAGCCCCTTCTGGCTGCCAGCTATCTGCAGACGTTCGCATTTCAAGAGCAGGGCTGCGAAAGGAGCCTAGCAGGTACACCATCTTTCCCAGGCTACGTTTGAAGTTTGAGGTGGCAAGACAAGCAAGCAGCCCCATTCTCTGTGCCTCTGTGTGAGCAGTGCCATGGGCAGATGAGGCTGAGCAACAGCTTTCCAGGCTAGCACCTTCTGGCTGCCAGCTATCTGCAGACGTTCGCACTTTCGGAGCAGGGCTGCGAAAGGAGCCTGGCTGGGACACCAACTTTCCCAGGCTACGTTTGAAGTTTGAGGTGGCAAGACAAGCAAGCAGCCCCATTCTCTGTGCCTCTGTGCGAGCAATGCCATGGGCAGATGAGGCTGAGCAACAGCTTTCCAGGATAGCCCCTTCTGGCTGCCAGCTATATGCAGACGTTCGCACTTTCGGAGCAGGGCTGCGAAAGGAGCCTGGCTGGGACACCAACTTTCCCAGGCTACGTTTGAAGTTTGAGGTGGCAAGACAAGCAAGGAGCCCCACTCTCTGTGCCTCTGTGCGAGCACTGCCATGGGCAGATGAGGCTGAGCAACAGCTTTCCAGGATAGCCCCTTCTGGCTGCCAGCTATCTGCAGACGTTTGCACTTTTGGAGCAGGGCTGTGATAGGAGCCTGGCAGGGACACCACCATTCCCAGCATGCGTTTGAAGTTTCAAGTGGCAAGATAAGCAAGCAGCCCCATTCTCTGTGCCTCTGTGCGAGCACTGCCATGGGCAGATGAGGCTGAGCAACAGCTTTCCAGGCCAGCCACTTCTGGCTGCCAGCTATCTGCAGACGTTCGCATTTCAAGAGCAGGGCTGTGAAAGGACCCTGGCTGGGACAGCACCTTTCCCAGGCTACGTTTGAAGTTTGAGGTGGCAAGACAAGCAAGGAGCCCCATTCTCTGTGCCTCTGTGTGAACAGTGCCATGGGCAGATGAGGCTGAGCAACAGCTTTCCAGGCTAGCCACTTCTGGCTGCCAGCTATCTGCAGACGTTCGCACTTTCGGAGCAGGGCTGCGAAAGGAGCCTGGCTGGGACACCAACTTTCCCAGGCTACATTTGAAGTTTCAGGTGGCAAGACAAGCAAGCAGCCCCATTCTCTGTGCCTCTATGCGAGCAGTGCCATGGGCAGATGAGGCTGAGCAACAGCTTTCCAGGCTAGCACCTTCTGGCTGCCAGCTATCTGCAGACGTTCGGACTTTCGGAGCAGAGTTGTGATAGGAGCCTGGCAGGGACACCACCATTCCCAGCATGCGTTTGAAGTTTGAGGTGGCAAGACAAGCAAGCAGCCCCATTCTCTGTGCCTCTGTGCGAGCAGTGCCATGGGCAGATGAGGCTGAGCAACAGCTTTCCAGGCTAGCACCTTCTGGCTGCCAGCTATCTGCAGACGTTCGCACTTTCGGAGCAGGGCTGCGAAAGGAGCCTGGCTGGGACACCAACTTTCCCAGGCTACGTTTGAAGTTTGAGGTGGCAAGACAAGCAAGCAGCCCCATTCTCTGTGCCTCTGTGCGAGCACTGCCATGGGCAGGTGAGGCTGAGCAACAGCTTTCCAGGATAGCACCTTCTGTCTGCCAGGTATCTGCAGACGTTCGCATTTCAAGAGCAGGGCTGCGAAAGGAGCCTAGCAGGTACACCATCTTTCCCAGGCTACGTTTGAAGTTTGAGGTGGCAAGACAAGCAAGCAGCCCCATTCTCTGTGCCTCTGTGCGAGCACTGCCATGGGCAGATGAGGCTGAGCAACAGCTTTCCAGGATAGCACCTTCTGGCTGCCAGCTATCTGCAGACGTTCGCACTTTCGGAGCAGGGCTGCGAAAGGAGCCTGGCTGGGACACCAACTTTCCCAGGCTACGTTTGAAGTTCGAGGTGGCAAGACAAGCAAGCAGCCCCACTCTCTGTGCCTCTGTGCGAGCACTGCCATGGGCAGATGAGGCTGAGCAACAGCTTTCCAGGATAGCCCCTTCTGGCTGCCAGCTATCTGCAGACGTTTGCACTTTCGGAGCAGGGCTGTGATAGGAGCGTGGCAGGGACACCACCATTCCCAGCATGCGTTTGAAGTTTCAAGTGGCAAGATAAGCAAGCAGCCCCATTCTCTGTGCCTCTGTGCGAGCACTGCCATGGGCAGATGAGGCTGAGCAACAGCTTTCCAGGCTAGCCACTTCTGGCTGCCAGCTATCTGCAGACGTTCGCATTTCAAGAGCAGGGCTGTGAAAGGACCCTGGCTGGGACCCCAACTTTCCCAGGCTACATTTGAAGTTTCAGGTGGCAAGACAATCAAGCAGCCCCATTCTCTGTGCCTCTATGCGAGCACTGCCATGGGCAGATGAGGCCCATGAAGTTTGAGGTGGCAAGACAAGCAAGCAGCCCCATTCTCTGTGCCTCTGTGTGAACAGTGCCATGGGCAGATGAGGCTGAGCAACAGCTTTCCAGGCTAGCACCTTCTGGCTGCCAGCTATCTGCAGACGTTCGCACTTTCGGAGCAGGGCTGCGAAAGGAGCCTGGATGGGACACCAACTTTCCCAGGCTACATTTGAAGTTTCAGGTGGCAAGACAAGCAAGCAGCCCCATTCTCTGTGCCTCTATGCGAGCACTGCCATGGGCAGATGAGGCTGAGCAACAGCTTTCCAGGCTAGCCCCTTCTGGCTGCCAGCTATCTGCAGACGTTCGCACTTTCGGAGCAGGGCTGCGAAAGGAGCCTGGCTGGGACACCAACTTTCCCAGGATACGTTTGAAGTTTGAAGTGGCAAGACAAGCAAGCAGCCCCATTCTCTGTGCCTCTGTGCGAGCAGTGCCATGGGCAGATGAGGCTGAGCAACAGCTTTCCAGGATACCACCTTCTGGCTGCCAGCTATCTGCAGACGTTCGCACTTTCGGAGCAGGGCTGTGATAGGAGCCTGGCAGGGACACCACCATTCCCAGCATGCGTTTGAAGTTTCAAGTGGTAAGATAAACAAGCAGCCCCATTCTCCGTGCCTCTGTGTGAGCACTGCCATGGGTAGATGAGGCTGAGCAACAGCTTTCCAGGCTAGCCACTTCTGGCTGCCAGCTATCTGCAGACGTTCGCATTTCAAGAGCAGGGCTGCGAAAGGAGCCTAGCAGGTACACCATCTTTCCCAGGCTACGTTTGAAGTTTGAGGTGGCAAGACAAGCAAGGAGCCCCATTCTCTGTGCCTCTGTGCGAGCAGTGCCATGGGCAGATGAGGCTGAGCAACAGCTTTCCAGGCTAGCACCTTCTGGCTGCCAGCTATCTGCAGACGTTCGCACTTTCGGAGCAGGGCTGCGAAAGGAGCCTGGCTGGGACACCAACTTTCCCAGGCTACGTTTGAAGTTTGAGGTGGCAAGACAAGCAAGGAGCCCCATTCTCTGTGCCTCTGTGCGAGCAGTGCCATGGGCAGATGAGGCTGAGCAACAGCTTTCCAGGCTAGCACCTTCTGGCTGCCAGCTATCTGCAGACGTTCGCATTTCAAGAGCAGGGCTGCGAAAGGAGCCTAGCAGGTACACCATCTTTCCCAGGTTAAGTTTGAAGTTTGAGGTGGCAAGACAAGCAAGCAGCCCCATTCTCTGTGCCTCTGTGCGAGCACTGCCATGGGCAGATGAGGCTGAGCAACAGCTTTCCAGGATAGCCCCTTCTGGCTGCCAGCTATCTGCAGACGTTCGCACTTTTGGAGCAGGGCTGTGATAGGAGCCTGGCAGGGACACCACCATTCCCAGCATGCGTTTGAAGTTTCAAGTGGCAAGATAAGCAAGCAGCCCCATTCTCTGTGCCTCTGTGCGAGCACTGCCATGGGCAGATGAGGCTGAGCAACAGCTTTCCAGGCTAGCACCTTCTGGCTGCCAGCTATCTGCAGACGTTCGCATTTCAAGAGCAGGGCTGTGAAAGGACCCTGGCTGGGACACCATCTTTCCCAGCATGCGTTTGAAGTTTGAGGTGGCAAGACAAGCAAGGAGCCCCATTCTCTGTGCCTCTGTGCGAGCAGTGCCATGGGCAGACGAGGCTGAGCAACAGCTTTCCAGGCTAGCACCTTCTGGCTGCCAGCTATCTGCAGACGTTCGCACTTTCGGAGCAGGGATGCGAAAGGAGCCTGGCTGGGACACCAACTTTCCCAGGCTACGTTTGACGTTTGAGGTGGCAAGACAAGCAAGCAGCCCCATTCTCTGTGCCTCTGTGCGAGCGCTGCCATGGGCAGATGAGGCTGAGCAACAGCTTTCCAGGCTAGCACCTTCTGGCTGCCAGCTATCTGCAGACGTTCGCATTTCAAGAGCAGGGCTGCGAAAGGAGCCTAGCAGGTACACCATCTTTCCCAGGTTAAGTTTGAAGTTTGAGGTGGCAAGACAAGCAAGCAGCCCCATTCTCTGTGCCTCTGTGCGAGCAGTGCCATGGGCAGATGAGGCTGAGCAACAGCTTTCCAGGCTAGCCCCTTCTGGCTGCCAGCTACCTGCAGACGTTCGCACTTTCGGAGCAGGGCTGCGAAAGGAGCCTGGCTGGGACACCAACTTTCCCAGGCTACGTTTGAAGTTTGAGGTGGCAAGACAAGCAAGCAGCCCCATTCTCTGTACCTCTGTGCGAGCAGTGCCATGGGCAGATGAGGCTGAGCAACAGCTTTCCAGGATAGCCCCTTCTGGCTGCCAGCTATCTGCAGACATTCGCACTTTCGGAGCAGGGCTGCGAAAGGAGCCTGGCTGGGACACCAACTTTCCCAGGCTACGTTTGAAGTTTGAGGTGGCAAGACAAGCAAGCAGCCCCATTCTCTGTGCCTCTGTGCGAGCACTGCCATGGGCAGATGAGGCTGAGCAACAGCTTTCCAGGATAGCCCCTTCTGGCTGCCAGCTATCTGCAGACGTTCGCACTTTTGGAGCAGGGCTGTGATAGGAGCCTGGCAGGGACACCACCATTCCCAGCATGCGTTTGAAGTTTCAAGTGGCAAGATAAGCAAGCAGCCCCATTCTCTGTGCCTCTGTGCGAGCACTGCCATGGGCAGATGAGGCTGAGCAACAGCTTTCCAGGCTAGCACCTTCTGGCTGCCAGCTATCTGCAGACGTTCGCATTTCAAGAGCAGGGCTGTGAAAGGACCCTGGCTGGGACACCATCTTTCCCAGCATGCGTTTGAAGTTTGAGGTGGCAAGACAAGCAAGGAGCCCCATTCTCTGTGCCTCTGTGCGAGCAGTGCCATGGGCAGACGAGACTGAGCAACAGCTTTCCAGGCTAGCACCTTCTGGCTGCCAGCTATCTGCAGACGTTCGCACTTTCGGAGCAGGGCTGCGAAAGGAGCCTGGCTTGGACACCAACTTTCCCAGCATGCGTTTGAAGTTTGAGGTGGCAAGACAAGCAAGCAGCCCCATTCTCTGTGCCTCTGTGCGAGCAGTGCCATGGGCAGATGAGGCTGAGCAACAGCTTTCCAGGCTAGCACCTTCTGGCTGCCAGCTATCTGCAGACGTTCGCATTTCAAGAGCAGGGCTGGGAAAGGAGCCTGGCAGGTACACCATCTTTCCCAGGCTACGTTTGAAGTTTGAGGTGGCAAGACAAGCAAGCAGCCCCATTCTCTGTGCCTCTGTGCGAGCAGTGCCATGGGCAGATGAGGCTGAGAAACAGCTTTCCAGGATAGCCCCTTCTGGCTGCCAGCTACCTGCAGACGTTCGCACTTTCGGAGCAGGGCTGCGAAAGGAGCCTGGCTGGGACACCAACTTTCCCAGGCTACGTTTGAAGTTTGAGGTGGCAAGACAAGCAAGCAGCCCCATTCTCTGTACCTCTGTGCGAGCAGTGCCATGGGCAGATGAGGCTGAGCAACAGCTTTCCAGGATAGCCCCTTCTGGCTGCCAGCTATCTGCAGACATTCGCACTTTCGGAGCAGGGCTGCGAAAGGAGCCTGGCTGGGACACCAACTTTCCCAGGCTACGTTTGAAGTTTGAGGTGGCAAGACAAGCAAGCAGCCCCATTCTCTGTGCCTCTGTGCGAGCACTGCCATGGGCAGATGAGGCTGAGCAACAGCTTTCCAGGATAGCCCCTTCTGGCTGCCAGCTATCTGCAGACGTTCGCACTTTCGGAGCAGGGTTGTGATAGGAGCCTGGCAGGGACACCACCATTCCCAGCATGCGTTTGAAGTTTCAAGTGGCAAGATAAGCAAGCAGCCCCATTCTCTGTGCCTCTGTGCGAGCACTGCCATGGGCAGATGAGGCTGAGCAACAGCTTTCCAGGCTAGCACCTTCTGGCTGCCAGCTATCTGCAGACGTTCGCATTTCAAGAGCAGGGCTGTGAAAGGACCCTGGCTGGGACACCATCTTTCCCAGGCTACGTTTGAAGTTTGAGGTGGCAAGACAAGCAAGGAGCCCCATTCTCTGTGCCTCTGTGCGAGCAGTGCCATGGGCAGACGAGGCTGAGCAACAGCTTTCCAGGCTAGCACCTTCTGGCTGCCAGCTATCTGCAGACGTTCGCACTTTCGGAGCAGGGCTGCGAAAGGAGCCTGGCTGGGACACCAACTTTCCCAGCATGCGTTTGAAGTTTGAGGTGGCAAGACAAGCAAGCAGCCCCATTCTCTGTGCCTCTGTGCGAGCAGTGCCATGGGCAGATGAGGCTGAGCAACAGCTTTCCAGGATAGCCCCTTCTGGCTGCCAGCTATCTGCAGACGTTCGCATTTCAAGAGCAGGGCTGCGAAAGGAGCCTAGCAGGTACACCATCTTTCCCAGGCTACGTTTGAAGTTTGAGGTGTCAAGACAAGCAAGCAGCCCCATTCTCTGTGCCTCTGTGCGAGCAGTGCCATGGGCAGATGAGGCTGAGCAACAGCTTTCCAGGATAGCACCTTCTGGCTGCCAGCTATCTGCAGACGTTCGCAGTTTCGGAGCAGGGCTGCGAAAGGAGCCTGGCTGGGACACCAACTTTCCCAGGCTACGTTTGAAGGTTGAGGTGGCAAGACAAGCAAGCAGCCCCATTCTCTGTGCCTCTATGCGAGCAGTGCCATGGGCAGATGAGGCTGAGCAACAGCTTTCCAGGATAGCACCTTCTGGCTGCCAGCTATCTGCAGACGTTCGCACTTTCGAAGCAGGGCTGTGATAGGAGCCTGGCAGGGACACCACCATTCCCAGCATGCGTTTGAAGTTTCAAGTGGCAAGATAAGCAAGCAGCCCCATTCTCTGTGCCTCTATGCGAACAGTGCCATGGGCAGATGAGGCTGAGCAACAGCTTTCCAGGCTAGCCCCTTCTGGCTGCCAGCTATCTGCAGACGTTCGCATTTCAAGAGCAGGGCTGTGAAAGGAGCCTAGCAGGTACACCATCCTTCCCAGGCTACGTTTGAAGTTTGAGGTGGCAAGACAAGCAAGGAGCCCCATTCTCTGTGCCTCTGTGCGAGCAGTGTCATGGGCAGATGAGGCTGAGCAACAGCTTTCCAGGCTAGCACCTTCTGGCTGCCAGCTATCTGCAGACGTTCGCATTTCAAGAGCAGGGCTGCGAAAGGAGCCTAGCAGGTACACCATCTTTCCCAGGCTACGTTTGAAGTTTGAGGTGGCAAGACAAGCAAGGAGCCCCATTCTCTGTGCCTCTGTGCGAGCAGTGCCATGGGCAGATGAGGCTGAGCAACAGCTTTCCAGGCTAGCACCTTCTGGCTTGCCAGCTATCTGCAGACGTTCGCACTTTCGGAGCAGGGCTGCGAAAGGAGCCTGGCTGGGACACCAACTTTCCCAGGCTACGTTTGAAGTTTGAGGTGGCAAGACAAGCAAGCAGCCCCATTCTCTGTGCCTCTGTGCGAGCAGTGCCATGGGCAGATGAGGCTGAGCAACAGCTTTCCAGGCTAGCACCTTCTGGCTGCCAGCTATCTGCAGACGTTCGCATTTCAAGAGCAGGGCTGCGAAAGGAGCCTAGCAGGTACACCATCTTTCCCAGGCTACGTTTGAAGTTTGAGGTGGCAAGACAAGCAAGCAGCCCCATTCTCTGTGCCTCTGTGCGAGCACTGCCATGGGCAGATGAGGCTGAGCAACAGCTTTCCAGGCTAGCCCCTTCTGGCTGCCAGCTATCTGCAGACGTTCGCACTTTCGGAGCAGGGCTGCGAAAGGAGCCTGGCTGGGACACCAACTTTCCCAGGATACGTTTGAAGTTCGAGGTGGCAAGACAAGCAAGCAGCCCCATTCTCTGTGCCTCTGTGCGAGCAGTGCCATGGGCAGATGAGGCTGAGCAACAGCTTTCCAGGATAGCCCCTTCTGCCTGCCAGCTATCTGCAGACGTTCGCACTTTCGGAGCAGGGCTGTGATAGGAGCCTGGCAGGGACACCACCATTCCCAGCATGCGTTTGAAGTTTCAAGTGGTAAGATAAACAAGCAGCCCCATTCTCCGTGCCTCTGTGCGAGCACTGCCATGGGTAGATGAGGCTGAGCAACAGCTTTCCAGGCTAGCCACTTCTGGCTGCCAGCTATCTGCAGACGTTCGCATTTCAAGAGCAGGGCTGCGAAAGGAGCCTAGCAGGTACACCATCTTTCCCAGGCTACGTTTGAAGTTTGAGGTGGCAAGACAAGCAAGGAGCCCCATTCTCTGTGCCTCTGTGCGAGCAGTGCCATGGGCAGATGAGGCTGAGCAACAGCTTTCCAGGCTAGCACCTTCTGGCTTGCCAGCTATCTGCAGACGTTCGCACTTTCGGAGCAGGGCTGCGAAAGGAGCCTGGCTGGGACACCAACTTTCCCAGGCTACGTTTGAAGTTTGAGGTGGCAAGACAAGCAAGCAGCCCCATTCTCTGTGCCTCTGTGCGAGCAGTGCCATGGGCAGATGAGGCTGAGCAACAGCTTTCCAGGCTAGCACCTTCTGGCTGCCAGCTATCTGCAGACGTTCGCATTTCAAGAGCAGGGCTGCGAAAGGAGCCTAGCAGGTACACCATCTTTCCCAGGCTACGTTTGAAGTTTGAGGTGGCAAGACAAGCAAGCAGCCCCATTCTCTGTGCCTCTGTGCGAGCACTGCCATGGGCAGATGAGGCTGAGCAACAGCTTTCCAGGATAGCACCTTCTGGCTGCCAGCTATCTGCAGACGTTCGCACTTTCGGAGCAGGGCTGCGAAAGGAGCCTGGCTGGGACACCAACTTTCCCAGGATACGTTTGAAGTTTGAGGTGGCAAGACAAGCAAGCAGCCCCATTCTCTGTGCCTCTGTGCGAGCAGTGCCATGGGCAGATGAGGCTGAGCAACAGCTTTCCAGGATAGCCTCTTCTGCCTGCCAGCTATCTGCAGACGTTCGCACTTTCGGAGCAGGGCTGTGAAAGGACCCTGGCTGGGACACCACCATTCCCAGCATGCGTTTGAAGTTTCAAGTGGTAAGATAAACAAGCAGCCCCATTCTCCTTGCCTCTGTGCGAGCACTGCCATGGGTAGATGAGGCTGAGCAACAGCTTTCCAGGCTAGCCACTTCTGGCTGCCAGCTATCTGCAGACGTTCGCATTTCAAGAGCAGGGCTGCGAAAGGAGCCCAGCAGGTACACCATCTTTCCCAGGCTACGTTTGAAGTTTGAGGTGGCAAGACAAGCAAGGAGCCCCATTCTCTGTGCCTCTGTGCGAGCAGTGCCATGGGCAGATGAGGCTGAGCAACAGCTTTCCAGGCTAGCCCCTTCTGGCTGCCAGCTATCTGCAGACGTTCGCACTTTCGGAGCAGGGCTGCTAAAGGAGCCTGGCTGGGACACCAACTTTCCCAGGCTACGTTTGAAGTTTGAGGTGGCAAGACAAGCAAGGAGCCCCATTCTCTGTGCCTCTGTGCGAGCAGTGCCATGGGCAGATGAGGCTGAGCAACAGCTTTCCAGGCTAGCCCCTTCTGGCTGCCAGCTATCTGCAGACGTTCGCATTTCAAGAGCAGGGCTGCGAAAGGAGCCTAGCAGGTACACCATCTTTCCCAGGCTACGTTTGAAGTTTGAGGTGGCAAGACAAGCAAGCAGCCCCATTCTCTGTGCCTCTGTGTGAGCAGTGCCATGGGCAGATGAGGCTGAGCAACAGCTTTCCAGGCTAGCACCTTCTGGCTGCCAGCTATCTGCAGACGTTCGCACTTTCGGAGCAGGGCTGCGAAAGGAGCCTGGCTGGGACACCAACTTTCCCAGGCTACGTTTGAAGTTTGAGGTGGCAAGACAAGCAAGCAGCCCCATTCTCTGTGCCTCTGTGCGAGCAATGCCATGGGCAGATGAGGCTGAGCAACAGCTTTCCAGGATAGCCCCTTCTGGCTGCCAGCTATATGCAGACGTTCGCACTTTCGGAGCAGGGCTGCGAAAGGAGCCTGGCTGGGACACCAACTTTCCCAGGCTACGTTTGAAGTTTGAGGTGGCAAGACAAGCAAGGAGCCCCACTCTCTGTGCCTCTGTGCGAGCACTGCCATGGGCAGATGAGGCTGAGCAACAGCTTTCCAGGATAGCCCCTTCTGGCTGCCAGCTATCTGCAGACGTTTGCACTTTTGGAGCAGGGCTGTGATAGGAGCCTGGCAGGGACACCACCATTCCCAGCATGCGTTTGAAGTTTCAAGTGGCAAGATAAGCAAGCAGCCCCATTCTCTGTGCCTCTGTGCGAGCACTGCCATGGGCAGATGAGGCTGAGCAACAGCTTTCCAGGCCAGCCACTTCTGGCTGCCAGCTATCTGCAGACGTTCGCATTTCAAGAGCAGGGCTGTGAAAGGACCCTGGCTGGGACAGCACCTTTCCCAGGCTACGTTTGAAGTTTGAGGTGGCAAGACAAGCAAGGAGCCCCATTCTCTGTGCCTCTGTGTGAACAGTGCCATGGGCAGATGAGGCTGAGCAACAGCTTTCCAGGCTAGCCACTTCTGGCTGCCAGCTATCTGCAGACGTTCGCACTTTCGGAGCAGGGCTGCGAAAGGAGCCTGGCTGGGACAACAACTTTCCCAGGCTACATTTGAAGTTTCAGGTGGCAAGACAAGCAAGCAGCCCCATTCTCTGTGCCTCTATGCGAGCAGTGCCATGGGCAGATGAGGCTGAGCAACAGCTTTCCAGGCTAGCACCTTCTGGCTGCCAGCTATCTGCAGACGTTCGGACTTTCGGAGCAGAGTTGTGATAGGAGCCTGGCAGGGACACCACCATTCCCAGCATGCGTTTGAAGTTTGAGGTGGCAAGACAAGCAAGCAGCCCCATTCTCTGTGCCTCTGTGCGAGCAGTGCCATGGGCAGATGAGGCTGAGCAACAGCTTTCCAGGCTAGCACCTTCTGGCTGCCAGCTATCTGCAGACGTTCGCACTTTCGGAGCAGGGCTGCGAAAGGAGCCTGGCTGGGACACCAACTTTCCCAGGCTACGTTTGAAGTTTGAGGTGGCAAGACAAGCAAGCAGCCCCATTCTCTGTGCCTCTGTGCGAGCACTGCCATGGGCAGATGAGGCTGAGCAACAGCTTTCCAGGATAGCCCCTTCTGGCTGCCAGCTATCTGCAGACGTTTGCACTTTCGGAGCAGGGCTGTGATAGGAGCGTGGCAGGGACACCACCATTCCCAGCATGCGTTTGAAGTTTCAAGTGGCAAGATAAGCAAGCAGCCCCATTCTCTGTGCCTCTGTGCGAGCACTGCCATGGGCAGATGAGGCTGAGCAACAGCTTTCCAGGCTAGCCACTTCTGGCTGCCAGCTATCTGCAGACGTTCGCATTTCAAGAGCAGGGCTGTGAAAGGACCCTGGCTGGGACCCCAACTTTCCCAGGCTACATTTGAAGTTTCAGGTGGCAAGACAATCAAGCAGCCCCATTCTCTGTGCCTCTATGCGAGCACTGCCATGGGCAGATGAGGCCCATGAAGTTTGAGGTGGCAAGACAAGCAAGCAGCCCCATTCTCTGTGCCTCTGTGTGAACAGTGCCATGGGCAGATGAGGCTGAGCAACAGCTTTCCAGGCTAGCACCTTCTGGCTGCCAGCTATCTGCAGACGTTCGCACTTTCGGAGCAGGGCTGCGAAAGGAGCCTGGATGGGACACCAACTTTCCCAGGCTACATTTGAAGTTTCAGGTGGCAAGACAAGCAAGCAGCCCCATTCTCTGTGCCTCTATGCGAGCACTGCCATGGGCAGATGAGGCTGAGCAACAGCTTTCCAGGCTAGCCCCTTCTGGCTGCCAGCTATCTGCAGACGTTCGCACTTTCGGAGCAGGGCTGCGAAAGGAGCCTGGCTGGGACACCAACTTTCCCAGGATACGTTTGAAGTTTGAAGTGGCAAGACAAGCAAGCAGCCCCATTCTCTGTGCCTCTGTGCGAGCAGTGCCATGGGCAGATGAGGCTGAGCAACAGCTTTCCAGGATACCACCTTCTGGCTGCCAGCTATCTGCAGACGTTCGCACTTTCGGAGCAGGGCTGTGATAGGAGCCTGGCAGGGACACCACCATTCCCAGCATGCGTTTGAAGTTTCAAGTGGTAAGATAAACAAGCAGCCACATTCTCCGTGCCTCTGTGTGAGCACTGCCATGGGTAGATGAGGCTGAGCAACAGCTTTCCAGGCTAGCCACTTCTGGCTGCCAGCTATCTGCAGACGTTCGCATTTCAAGAGCAGGGCTGCGAAAGGAGCCTAGCAGGTACACCATCTTTCCCAGGCTACGTTTGAAGTTTGAGGTGGCAAGACAAGCAAGGAGCCCCATTCTCTGTGCCTCTGTGCGAGCACTGCCATGGGCAGATGAGGCTGAGCAACAGCTTTCCAGGCTAGCACCTTCTGGCTGCCAGCTATCTGCAGACGTTCGCACTTTCGGAGCAGGGCTGCGAAAGGAGCCTGGCTGGGACACCAACTTTCCCAGGCTACGTTTGAAGTTTGAGGTGGCAAGACAAGCAAGCAGCCCCATTCTCTGTGCCTCTGTGCGAGCAGTGCCATGGGCAGATGAGGCTGAGCAACAGCTTTCCAGGCTAGCACCTTCTGGCTGCCAGCTATCTGCAGACGTTCGCATTTCAAGAGCAGGGCTGCGAAAGGAGCCTAGCAGGTACACCATCTTTCCCAGGATAAGTTTGAAGTTTGAGGTGGCAAGACAAGCAAGCAGCCCCATTCTCTGTGCCTCTGTGCGAGCACTGCCATGGGCAGATGAGGCTGAGCAACAGCTTTCCAGGATAGCCCCTTCTGGCTGCCAGCTATCTGCAGACGTTCGCACTTTTGGAGCAGGGCTGTGATAGGAGCCTGGCAGGGACACCACCATTCCCAGCATGCGTTTGAAGTTTCAAGTGGCAAGATAAGCAAGCAGCCCCATTCTCTGTGCCTCTGTGCGAGCACTGCCATGGGCAGATGAGGCTGAGCAACAGCTTTCCAGGCTAGCACCTTCTGGCTGCCAGCTATCTGCAGACGTTCGCATTTCAAGAGCAGGGCTGTGAAAGGACCCTGGCTGGGACACCATCTTTCCCAGCATGCGTTTGAAGTTTGAGGTGGCAAGACAAGCAAGGAGCCCCATTCTCTGTGCCTCTGTGCGAGCAGTGCCATGGGCAGACGAGGCTGAGCAACAGCTTTCCAGGCTAGCACCTTCTGGCTGCCAGCTATCTGCAGACGTTCGCACTTTCGGAGCAGGGATGCGAAAGGAGCCTGGCTGGGACACCAACTTTCCCAGGCTACGTTTGAAGTTTGAGGTGGCAAGACAAGCAAGCAGCCCCATTCTCTGTGCCTCTGTGCGAGCGCTGCCATGGGCAGATGAGGCTGAGCAACAGCTTTCCAGGCTAGCACCTTCTGGCTGCCAGCTATCTGCAGACGTTCGCATTTCAAGAGCAGGGCTGCGAAAGGAGCCTAGCAGGTACACCATCTTTCCCAGGTTAAGTTTGAAGTTTGAGGTGGCAAGACAAGCAAGCAGCCCCATTCTCTGTGCCTCTGTGCGAGCAGTGCCATGGGCAGATGAGGCTGAGCAACAGCTTTCCAGGCTAGCCCCTTCTGGCTGCCAGCTACCTGCAGACGTTCGCACTTTCGGAGCAGGGCTGCGAAAGGAGCCTGGCTGGGACACCAACTTTCCCAGGCTACGTTTGAAGTTTGAGGTGGCAAGACAAGCAAGCAGCCCCATTCTCTGTACCTCTGTGCGAGCAGTGCCATGGGCAGATGAGGCTGAGCAACAGCTTTCCAGGATAGCCCCTTCTGGCTGCCAGCTATCTGCAGACATTCGCACTTTCGGAGCAGGGCTGCGAAAGGAGCCTGGCTGGGACACCAACTTTCCCAGGCTACGTTTGAAGTTTGAGGTGGCAAGACAAGCAAGCAGCCCCATTCTCTGTGCCTCTGTGCGAGCACTGCCATGGGCAGATGAGGCTGAGCAACAGCTTTCCAGGATAGCCCCTTCTGGCTGCCAGCTATCTGCAGACGTTCGCACTTTTGGAGCAGGGCTGTGATAGGAGCCTGGCAGGGACACCACCATTCCCAGCATGCGTTTGAAGTTTCAAGTGGCAAGATAAGCAAGCAGCCCCATTCTCTGTGCCTCTGTGCGAGCACTGCCATGGGCAGATGAGGCTGAGCAACAGCTTTCCAGGCTAGCACCTTCTGGCTGCCAGCTATCTGCAGACGTTCGCATTTCAAGAGCAGGGCTGTGAAAGGACCCTGGCTGGGACACCATCTTTCCCAGCATGCGTTTGAAGTTTGAGGTGGCAAGACAAGCAAGGAGCCCCATTCTCTGTGCCTCTGTGCGAGCAGTGCCATGGGCAGATGAGGCTGAGCAACAGCTTTCCAGGCTAGCACCTTCTGGCTGCCAGCTATCTGCAGACGTTCGCACTTTCGGAGCAGGGCTGCGAAAGGAGCCTGGCTTGGACACCAACTTTCCCAGCATGCGTTTGAAGTTTGAGGTGGCAAGACAAGCAAGCAGCCCCATTCTCTGTGCCTCTGTGCGAGCAGTGCCATGGGCAGATGAGGCTGAGCAACAGCTTTCCAGGCTAGCACCTTCTGGCTGCCAGCTATCTGCAGACGTTCGCATTTCAAGAGCAGGGCTGGGAAAGGAGCCTGGCAGGTACACCATCTTTCCCAGGCTACGTTTGAAGTTTGAGGTGGCAAGACAAGCAAGCAGCCCCATTCTCTGTGCCTCTGTGCGAGCAGTGCCATGGGCAGATGAGGCTGAGAAACAGCTTTCCAGGCTAGCCCCTTCTGGCTGCCAGCTACCTGCAGACGTTCGCACTTTCGGAGCAGGGCTGCGAAAGGAGCCTGGCTGGGACACCAACTTTCCCAGCATGCGTTTGAAGTTTGAGGTGGCAAGACAAGCAAGCAGCCCCATTCTCTGTACCTCTGTGCGAGCAGTGCCATGGGCAGATGAGGCTGAGCAACAGCTTTCCAGGATAGCCCCTTCTGGCTGCCAGCTATCTGCAGACATTCGCACTTTCGGAGCAGGGCTGCGAAAGGAGCCTGGCTGGGACACCAACTTTCCCAGGCTACGTTTGAAGTTTGAGGTGGCAAGACAAGCAAGCAGCCCCATTCTCTGTGCCTCTGTGCGAGCAGTGCCATGGGCAGATGAGGCTGAGCAACAGCTTTCCAGGATAGCCCCTTCTGGCTGCCAGCTATCTGCAGACGTTCGCACTTTCGGAGCAGGGCTGTGATAGGAGCCTGGCAGGGACACCACCATTCCCAGCATGCGTTTGAAGTTTCAAGTGGCAAGATAAGCAAGCAGCCCCATTCTCTGTGCCTCTGTGCGAGCACTGCCATGGGCAGATGAGGCTGAGCAACAGCTTTCCAGGCTAGCACCTTCTGGCTGCCAGCTATCTGCAGACGTTCGCATTTCAAGAGCAGGGCTGTGAAAGGACCCTGGCTGGGACACCATCTTTCCCAGCATGCGTTTGAAGTTTGAGGTGGCAAGACAAGCAAGGAGCCCCATTCTCTGTGCCTCTGTGCGAGCAGTGCCATGGGCAGACGAGGCTGAGCAACAGCTTTCCAGGCTAGCACCTTCTGGCTGCCAGCTATCTGCAGACGTTCGCACTTTCGGAGCAGGGCTGCGAAAGGAGCCTGGCTGGGACACCAACTTTCCCAGCATGCGTTTGAAGTTTGAGGTGGCAAGACAAGCAAGCAGCCCCATTCTCTGTGCCTCTGTGCGAGCAGTGCCATGGGCAGATGAGGCTGAGCAACAGCTTTCCAGGCTAGCACCTTCTGGCTGCCAGCTATCTGCAGACGTTCGCATTTCAAGAGCAGGGCTGGGAAAGGAGCCTGGCAGGTACACCATCTTTCCCAGGCTACGTTTGAAGTTTGAGGTGGCAAGACAAGCAAGCAGCCCCATTCTCTGTGCCTCTGTGCGAGCAGTGCCATGGGCAGATGAGGCTGAGAAACAGCTTTCCAGGCTAGCCCCTTCTGGCTGCCAGCTATCTGCACACGTTCGCACTTCCGGAGCAGGGCTGCGCAAGGAGCCTGGCTGGGACACCAACTTTCCCAGGCTACGTTTGAAGTTTGAGGTGGCAAGACAAGAAAGCAGCCCCATTCTCTGTGCCTCTGTGCGAGCACTGCCATGGGCAGGTGAGGCTGAGCAACAGCTTTCCAGGCTAGCACCTTCTGGCTGCCAGCAATCTGCAGATGTTCGCACTTTCGGAGCAGGGCTGTGATAGGAGCCTGGCAGGGACACCACCATTCCCAGCATGCGTTTGAAGTTTCAAGTGGCAAGATAAGCAAGCAGCCCCATTCTCTGTGCCTCTGTGCGAGCAGTGCCATGGGCAGATGAGGCTGAGCAACAGCTTTCCAGGCTAGCCACTTCTGGCTGCCAGCTATCTGCAGACGTTCACACTTGCGGAGCAGGGCTGCGAAAGGAGCCTGGCTGGGACACCAACTTTCCCAGGATACGTTTGAAGTTTGAGGTGGCAAGACAAGCAAGCAGCCCCATACTCTGTGCCTCTGTGCGAGCACTGCCATGGGCAGATGAGGCTGAGCAACAGCTTTCCAGGATAGCACCTTCTGGCTGCCAGCTATCTGCAGACGTTCGCACTTTCGGAGCAGGGCTGCGAAAGGAGCCTGGCAGGGACACCACCATTCCCAGCATGCGTTTGAAGTTTCAAGTGGCAAGATAAGCAAGCAGCCCCATTCTCTGTGCCTCTATGCGAACAGTGCCATGGGCAGATGAGGCTGAGCAACAGCTTTCCAGGATAGCCCCTTCTGGCTGCCAGCTATCTGCAGACGTTCGCATTTCAAGAGCAGGGATGCGAAAGGAGCCCAGCAGGTACACCATCTTTCCCAGGCTACGTTTGAAGTTTGAGGTGGCAAGACAAGCAAGGAGCCCCATTCTCTGTGCCTCTGTGCGAGCAGTGCCATGGGCAGATGAGGCTGAGCAACAGCTTTCCAGAATAGCACCTTCTGGCTGCCAGCTATCTGCAGACGTTCGCACTTTCGGAGCAGGGCTGCGAAAGGAGCCTGGCTGGGACACCAACATTCCGAGGCTACGTTTGAAGTTTGAGGTGGCAAGACAAGCAAGCATCCCCATTCTCTGTACCTCTGTGCGAGCAGTGCCATGGGCAGATGGGGCTGAGCAACAGCTTTCCAGGCTAGCCCCTTCTGGCTGCCAGCTATCTGCAGACGTTCGCATTTCAAGAGCAGGGCTGCGAAAGGAGCCTAGCAGGTACACCATCTTTCCCAGGCTACGTTTGAAGTTTGAGGTGTCAAGACAAGCAAGCAGCCCCATTCTCTGTGCCTCTGTGCGAGCAGTGCCATGGGCAGATGAGGCTGAGCAACAGCTTTCCAGGATAGCACCTTCTGGCTGCCAGCTATCTGCAGACGTTCGCAGTTTCGGAGCAGGGCTGCGAAAGGAGCCTTGCTGGGACACCAACTTTCCCAGGCTACGTTTGAAGGTTGAGGTGGCAAGACAAGCAAGCAGCCCCATTCTCTGTGCCTCTATGCGAGCAGTGCCATGGGCAGATGAGGCTGAGCAACAGCTTTCCAGGATAGCACCTTCTGGCTGCCAGCTATCTGCAGACGTTCGCACTTTCGAAGCAGGGCTGTGATAGGAGCCTGGCAGGGACACCACCATTCCCAGCATGCGTTTGAAGTTTCAAGTGGCAAGATAAGCAAGCAGCCCCATTCTCTGTGCCTCTATGCGAACAGTGCCATGGGCAGATGAGGCTGAGCAACAGCTTTCCAGGCTAGCCCCTTCTGGCTGCCAGCTATCTGCAGACGTTCGCATTTCAAGAGCAGGGCTGTGAAAGGAGCCTAGCAGGTACACCATCCTTCCCAGGCTACGTTTGAAGTTTGAGGTGGCAAGACAAGCAAGGAGCCCCATTCTCTGTGCCTCTGTGCGAGCAGTGTCATGGGCAGATGAGGCTGAGCAACAGCTTTCCAGGCTAGCACCTTCTGGCTGCCAGCTATCTGCAGACGTTCGCATTTCAAGAGCAGGGCTGCGAAAGGAGCCTAGCAGGTACACCATCTTTCCCAGGCTACGTTTGAAGTTTGAGGTGGCAAGACAAGCAAGGAGCCCCATTCTCTGTGCCTCTGTGCGAGCAGTGCCATGGGCAGATGAGGCTGAGCAACAGCTTTCCAGGCTAGCACCTTCTGGCTTGCCAGCTATCTGCAGACGTTCGCACTTTCGGAGCAGGGCTGCGAAAGGAGCCTGGCTGGGACACCAACTTTCCCAGGCTACGTTTGAAGTTTGAGGTGGCAAGACAAGCAAGCAGCCCCATTCTCTGTGCCTCTGTGCGAGCAGTGCCATGGGCAGATGAGGCTGAGCAACAGCTTTCCAGGCTAGCACCTTCTGGCTGCCAGCTATCTGCAGACGTTCGCATTTCAAGAGCAGGGCTGGGAAAGGAGCCTGGCAGGTACACCATCTTTCCCAGGCTACGTTTGAAGTTTGAGGTGGCAAGACAAGCAAGCAGCCCCATTCTCTGTGCCTCTGTGCGAGCAGTGCCATGGGCAGATGAGGCTGAGAAACAGCTTTCCAGGCTAGCCCCTTCTGGCTGCCAGCTATCTGCACACGTTCGCACTTCCGGAGCAGGGCTGCGCAAGGAGCCTGGCTGGGACACCAACTTTCCCAGGCTACGTTTGAAGTTTGAGGTGGCAAGACAAGAAAGCAGCCCCATTCTCTGTGCCTCTGTGCGAGCACTGCCATGGGCAGGTGAGGCTGAGCAACAGCTTTCCAGGCTAGCACCTTCTGGCTGCCAGCAATCTGCAGACGTTCGCACTTTCGGAGCAGGGCTGTGATAGGAGCCTGGCAGGGACACCACCATTCCCAGCATGCGTTTGAAGTTTCAAGTGGCAAGATAAGCAAGCAGCCCCATTCTCTGTGCCTCTGTGCGAGCAGTGCCATGGGCAGATGAGGCTGAGCAACAGCTTTCCAGGCTAGCCACTTCTGGCTGCCAGCTATCTGCAGACGTTCACACTTGCGGAGCAGGGCTGCGAAAGGAGCCTGGCTGGGACACCAACTTTCCCAGGATACGTTTGAAGTTTGAGGTGGCAAGACAAGCAAGCAGCCCCATACTCTGTGCCTCTGTGCGAGCACTGCCATGGGCAGATGAGGCTGAGCAACAGCTTTCCAGGATAGCACCTTCTGGCTGCCAGCTATCTGCAGACGTTCGCACTTTCGGAGCAGGGCTGCGAAAGGAGCCTGGCAGGGACACCACCATTCCCAGCATGCGTTTGAAGTTTCAAGTGGCAAGATAAGCAAGCAGCCCCATTCTCTGTGCCTCTATGCGAACAGTGCCATGGGCAGATGAGGCTGAGCAACAGCTTTCCAGGATAGCCCCTTCTGGCTGCCAGCTATCTGCAGACGTTCGCATTTCAAGAGCAGGGATGCGAAAGGAGCCCAGCAGGTACACCATCTTTCCCAGGCTACGTTTGAAGTTTGAGGTGGCAAGACAAGCAAGGAGCCCCATTCTCTGTGCCTCTGTGCGAGCAGTGCCATGGGCAGATGAGGCTGAGCAACAGCTTTCCAGAATAGCACCTTCTGGCTGCCAGCTATCTGCAGACGTTCGCACTTTCGGAGCAGGGCTGCGAAAGGAGCCTGGCTGGGACACCAACATTCCGAGGCTACGTTTGAAGTTTGAGGTGGCAAGACAAGCAAGCATCCCCATTCTCTGTACCTCTGTGCGAGCAGTGCCATGGGCAGATGGGGCTGAGCAACAGCTTTCCAGGCTAGCCCCTTCTGGCTGCCAGCTATCTGCAGACGTTCGCATTTCAAGAGCAGGGCTGCGAAAGGAGCCTAGCAGGTACACCATCTTTCCCAGGCTACGTTTGAAGTTTGAGGTGTCAAGACAAGCAAGCAGCCCCATTCTCTGTGCCTCTGTGCGAGCAGTGCCATGGGCAGATGAGGCTGAGCAACAGCTTTCCAGGATAGCACCTTCTGGCTGCCAGCTATCTGCAGACGTTCGCAGTTTCGGAGCAGGGCTGCGAAAGGAGCCTTGCTGGGACACCAACTTTCCCAGGCTACGTTTGAAGGTTGAGGTGGCAAGACAAGCAAGCAGCCCCATTCTCTGTGCCTCTATGCGAGCAGTGCCATGGGCAGATGAGGCTGAGCAACAGCTTTCCAGGATAGCACCTTCTGGCTGCCAGCTATCTGCAGACGTTCGCACTTTCGAAGCAGGGCTGTGATAGGAGCCTGGCAGGGACACCACCATTCCCAGCATGCGTTTGAAGTTTCAAGTGGCAAGATAAGCAAGCAGCCCCATTCTCTGTGCCTCTATGCGAACAGTGCCATGGGCAGATGAGGCTGAGCAACAGCTTTCCAGGCTAGCCCCTTCTGGCTGCCAGCTATCTGCAGACGTTCGCATTTCAAGAGCAGGGCTGTGAAAGGAGCCTAGCAGGTACACCATCCTTCCCAGGCTACGTTTGAAGTTTGAGGTGGCAAGACAAGCAAGGAGCCCCATTCTCTGTGCCTCTGTGCGAGCAGTGTCATGGGCAGATGAGGCTGAGCAACAGCTTTCCAGGCTAGCACCTTCTGGCTGCCAGCTATCTGCAGACGTTCGCATTTCAAGAGCAGGGCTGCGAAAGGAGCCTAGCAGGTACACCATCTTTCCCAGGCTACGTTTGAAGTTTGAGGTGGCAAGACAAGCAAGGAGCCCCATTCTCTGTGCCTCTGTGCGAGCAGTGCCATGGGCAGATGAGGCTGAGCAACAGCTTTCCAGGCTAGCACCTTCTGGCTTGCCAGCTATCTGCAGACGTTCGCACTTTCGGAGCAGGGCTGCGAAAGGAGCCTGGCTGGGACACCAACTTTCCCAGGCTACGTTTGAAGTTTGAGGTGGCAAGACAAGCAAGCAGCCCCATTCTCTGTGCCTCTGTGCGAGCAGTGCCATGGGCAGATGAGGCTGAGCAACAGCTTTCCAGGCTAGCACCTTCTGGCTGCCAGCTATCTGCAGACGTTCGCATTTCAAGAGCAGGGCTGCGAAAGGAGCCTAGCAGGTACACCATCTTTCCCAGGCTACGTTTGAAGTTTGAGGTGGCAAGACAAGCAAGCAGCCCCATTCTCTGTGCCTCTGTGCGAGCACTGCCATGGGCAGATGAGGCTGAGCAACAGCTTTCCAGGCTAGCCCCTTCTGGCTGCCAGCTATCTGCAGACGTTCGCACTTTCGGAGCAGGGCTGCGAAAGGAGCCTGGCTGGGACACCAACTTTCCCAGGATACGTTTGAAGTTCGAGGTGGCAAGACAAGCAAGCAGCCCCATTCTCTGTGCCTCTGTGCGAGCAGTGCCATGGGCAGATGAGGCTGAGCAACAGCTTTCCAGGATAGCCCCTTCTGCCTGCCAGCTATCTGCAGACGTTCGCACTTTCGGAGCAGGGCTGTGATAGGAGCCTGGCAGGGACACCACCATTCCCAGCATGCGTTTGAAGTTTCAAGTGGTAAGATAAACAAGCAGCCCCATTCTCCGTGCCTCTGTGCGAGCACTGCCATGGGTAGATGAGGCTGAGCAACAGCTTTCCAGGCTAGCCACTTCTGGCTGCCAGCTATCTGCAGACGTTCGCATTTCAAGAGCAGGGCTGCGAAAGGAGCCTAGCAGGTACACCATCTTTCCCAGGCTACGTTTGAAGTTTGAGGTGGCAAGACAAGCAAGGAGCCCCATTCTCTGTGCCTCTGTGCGAGCAGTGCCATGGGCAGATGAGGCTGAGCAACAGCTTTCCAGGCTAGCACCTTCTGGCTTGCCAGCTATCTGCAGACGTTCGCACTTTCGGAGCAGGGCTGCGAAAGGAGCCTGGCTGGGACACCAACTTTCCCAGGCTACGTTTGAAGTTTGAGGTGGCAAGACAAGCAAGCAGCCCCATTCTCTGTGCCTCTGTGCGAGCAGTGCCATGGGCAGATGAGGCTGAGCAACAGCTTTCCAGGCTAGCACCTTCTGGCTGCCAGCTATCTGCAGACGTTCGCATTTCAAGAGCAGGGCTGCGAAAGGAGCCTAGCAGGTACACCATCTTTCCCAGGCTACGTTTGAAGTTTGAGGTGGCAAGACAAGCAAGCAGCCCCATTCTCTGTGCCTCTGTGCGAGCACTGCCATGGGCAGATGAGGCTGAGCAACAGCTTTCCAGGCTAGCCCCTTCTGGCTGCCAGCTATCTGCAGACGTTCGCACTTTCGGATCAGGGCTGCGAAAGGAGCCTGGCTGGGACACCAACTTTCCCAGGCTACGTTTGAAGGTTGAGGTGGCAAGACAAGCAAGCAGCCCCATTCTCTGTGCCTCTATGCGAGCAGTGCCATGGGCAGATGAGGCTGAGCAACAGCTTTCCAGGATAGCACCTTCTGGCTGCCAGCTATCTGCAGACGTTCGCACTTTCGAAGCAGGGCTGTGATAGGAGCCTGGCAGGGACACCACCATTCCCAGCATGCGTTTGAAGTTTCAAGTGGCAAGATAAGCAAGCAGCCCCATTCTCTGTGCCTCTATGCGAACAGTGCCATGGGCAGATGAGGCTGAGCAACAGCTTTCCAGGCTAGCCCCTTCTGGCTGCCAGCTATCTGCAGACGTTCGCATTTCAAGAGCAGGGCTGTGAAAGGAGCCTAGCAGGTACACCATCCTTCCCAGGCTACGTTTGAAGTTTGAGGTGGCAAGACAAGCAAGGAGCCCCATTCTCTGTGCCTCTGTGCGAGCAGTGTCATGGGCAGATGAGGCTGAGCAACAGCTTTCCAGGCTAGCACCTTCTGGCTGCCAGCTATCTGCAGACGTTCGCATTTCAAGAGCAGGGCTGCGAAAGGAGCCTAGCAGGTACACCATCTTTCCCAGGCTACGTTTGAAGTTTGAGGTGGCAAGACAAGCAAGGAGCCCCATTCTCTGTGCCTCTGTGCGAGCAGTGCCATGGGCAGATGAGGCTGAGCAACAGCTTTCCAGGCTAGCACCTTCTGGCTTGCCAGCTATCTGCAGACGTTCGCACTTTCGGAGCAGGGCTGCGAAAGGAGCCTGGCTGGGACACCAACTTTCCCAGGCTACGTTTGAAGTTTGAGGTGGCAAGACAAGCAAGCAGCCCCATTCTCTGTGCCTCTGTGCGAGCAGTGCCATGGGCAGATGAGGCTGAGCAACAGCTTTCCAGGCTAGCACCTTCTGGCTGCCAGCTATCTGCAGACGTTCGCATTTCAAGAGCAGGGCTGCGAAAGGAGCCTAGCAGGTACACCATCTTTCCCAGGCTACGTTTGAAGTTTGAGGTGGCAAGACAAGCAAGCAGCCCCATTCTCTGTGCCTCTGTGCGAGCACTGCCATGGGCAGATGAGGCTGAGCAACAGCTTTCCAGGCTAGCCCCTTCTGGCTGCCAGCTATCTGCAGACGTTCGCACTTTCGGAGCAGGGCTGCGAAAGGAGCCTGGCTGGGACACCAACTTTCCCAGGATACGTTTGAAGTTCGAGGTGGCAAGACAAGCAAGCAGCCCCATTCTCTGTGCCTCTGTGCGAGCAGTGCCATGGGCAGATGAGGCTGAGCAACAGCTTTCCAGGATAGCCCCTTCTGCCTGCCAGCTATCTGCAGACGTTCGCACTTTCGGAGCAGGGCTGTGATAGGAGCCTGGCAGGGACACCACCATTCCCAGCATGCGTTTGAAGTTTCAAGTGGTAAGATAAACAAGCAGCCCCATTCTCCGTGCCTCTGTGCGAGCACTGCCATGGGTAGATGAGGCTGAGCAACAGCTTTCCAGGCTAGCCACTTCTGGCTGCCAGCTATCTGCAGACGTTCGCATTTCAAGAGCAGGGCTGCGAAAGGAGCCTAGCAGGTACACCATCTTTCCCAGGCTACGTTTGAAGTTTGAGGTGGCAAGACAAGCAAGGAGCCCCATTCTCTGTGCCTCTGTGCGAGCAGTGCCATGGGCAGATGAGGCTGAGCAACAGCTTTCCAGGCTAGCACCTTCTGGCTTGCCAGCTATCTGCAGACGTTCGCACTTTCGGAGCAGGGCTGCGAAAGGAGCCTGGCTGGGACACCAACTTTCCCAGGCTACGTTTGAAGTTTGAGGTGGCAAGACAAGCAAGCAGCCCCATTCTCTGTGCCTCTGTGCGAGCAGTGCCATGGGCAGATGAGGCTGAGCAACAGCTTTCCAGGCTAGCACCTTCTGGCTGCCAGCTATCTGCAGACGTTCGCATTTCAAGAGCAGGGCTGCGAAAGGAGCCTAGCAGGTACACCATCTTTCCCAGGCTACGTTTGAAGTTTGAGGTGGCAAGACAAGCAAGCAGCCCCATTCTCTGTGCCTCTGTGCGAGCAGTGCCATGGGCAGATGAGGCTGAGCAACAGCTTTCCAGAATAGCACCTTCTGGCTGCCAGCTATCTGCAGACGTTCGCACTTTCGGAGCAGGGCTGCGAAAGGAGCCTGGCTGGGACACCAACTTTCCCAGGATACGTTTGAAGTTTGAGGTGGCAAGACAAGCAAGCAGCCCCATTCTCTGTGCCTCTGTGCGAGCAGTGCCATGGGCAGATGAGGCTGAGCAACAGCTTTCCAGGATAGCCTCTTCTGCCTGCCAGCTATCTGCAGACGTTCGCACTTTCGGAGCAGGGCTGTGATAGGAGCCTGGCAGGGACACCACCATTCCCAGCATGCGTTTGAAGTTTCAAGTGGTAAGATAAACAAGCAGCCCCATTCTCCGTGCCTCTGTGCGAGCACTGCCATGGGTAGATGAGGCTGAGCAACAGCTTTCCAGGCTAGCCACTTCTGGCTGCCAGCTATCTGCAGACGTTCGCATTTCAAGAGCAGGGCTGCGAAAGGAGCCTAGCAGGTACACCATCTTTCCCAGGCTACGTTTGAAGTTTGAGGTGGCAAGACAAGCAAGGAGCCCCATTCTCTGTGCCTCTGTGCGAGCAGTGCCATGGGCAGATGAGGCTGAGCAACAGCTTTCCAGGCTAGCACCTTCTGGCTTGCCAGCTATCTGCAGACGTTCGCACTTTCGGAGCAGGGCTGCGAAAGGAGCCTGGCTGGGACACCAACTTTCCCAGGCTACGTTTGAAGTTTGAGGTGGCAAGACAAGCAAGCAGCCCCATTCTCTGTGCCTCTGTGCGAGCAGTGCCATGGGCAGATGAGGCTGAGCAACAGCTTTCCAGGCTAGCACCTTCTGGCTGCCAGCTATCTGCAGACGTTCGCATTTCAAGAGCAGGGCTGCGAAAGGAGCCTAGCAGGTACACCATCTTTCCCAGGCTACGTTTGAAGTTTGAGGTGGCAAGACAAGCAAGCAGCCCCATTCTCTGTGCCTCTGTGCGAGCACTGCCATGGGCAGATGAGGCTGAGCAACAGCTTTCCAGGCTAGCCCCTTCTGGCTGCCAGCTATCTGCAGACGTTCGCACTTTCGGAGCAGGGCTGCGAAAGGAGCCTGGCTGGGACACCAACTTTCCCAGGCTACGTTTGAAGTTCGAGGTGGCAAGACAAGCAAGCAGCCTCATTCTCTGTACCTCTGTGCGAGCAGTGCCATGGGCAGATGAGGCTGAGCAACAGCTTTCCAGGCTAGCCCCTTCTGGCTGCCAGCTATCTGCAGACGTTCGCACTTTCGGAGCAGGGCTGCGAAACGAGCCTGGCTGGGACACCAACTTTCCCAGGATACGTTTGAAGTTTGAGGTGCCAAGACAAGCAAGCAGCCCCATTCTCTGTGCCTCTGTGCGAGCACTGCCATGGGCAAATGAGGCTGAGCAACAGCTTTCCAGGATAGCCCCTTCTGGCTGCCAGCTATCTGCAGACGTTCGCACTTTTGGAGCAGGGCTGTGATAGGAGCCTGGCAGGGACACCACCATTCCCAGCATACGTTTGAAGTTTCAAGTGGCAAGATAAGCAAGCAGCCCCATTCTCTGTGCCTCTATACGAGCACTGCCATGGGCAGATGAGGCTGAGCAACAGCTTTCCAGGCTAGCCCCTTCTGGCTGCCAGCTATCTGCAGACGTTCGCATTTCAAGAGCAGGAATGCGAAAGGAGCCCAGCAGGTACACCATCTTTCCCAGGCTACGTTTGAAGTTTGAGGTGGCAAGACAAGCAAGGAGCCCTATTCTCTGTGCCTCTGTGCGAGCAGTGCCATGGGCAGATGAGGCTGAGCAACAGCTTTCCAGGCTAGCACCTTCTGGCTGCCAGCTATCTGCAGACGTTCGCACTTTCGGAGCAGGGCTGCGAAAGGAGCCTGGCTGGGACACCAACTTTCCCAGGCTACGTTTGAAGTTTGAGTTGGCAAGACAAGCAAGCATCCCCATTCTCTGTGCCTCTGTGCGAGCAGTGCCATGGGCAGATGGGGCTGAGCAACAGCTTTCCAGGCTAGCCCCTTCGGGCTGCCAGCTATCTGCAGACGTTCGCATTTCAAGAGCAGGGCTGCGAAAGGAGCCTAGCAGGTACACCATCTTTCCCAGGCTACGTTTGAAGTTTGAGGTGGCAAGGCAAGCAAGCAGCCCCATTCTCTGTGCCTCTGTGCGAGCAGTGCCATGGGCAGATGAGGCTGAGCAACAGCTTTCCAGGCTAGCACCTTCTGGCTGCCAGCTATCTGCAGACGTTCGCACTTTCGGAGCAGGGCTGCGAAAGGAGCCTGGCTGGGAAACCAACTTTCCCAGGCTACATTTGAAGTTTGAGGTGGCAAGACAAGCAAGCAGCCCCATTCTCTGTGCCTCTATGCGAGCACTGCCATGGGCAGATGAGGCTGAGCAACAGCTTTCCAGGCTAGCCCCTTCTGGCTGCCAGCTATCTGCAGACGTTCGCACTTTCGGAGCAGGGCTGCGAAAGGAGCCTGGCTGGGACACCAACTTTCCCAGCATGCGTTTGAAGTTTGAGGTGGCAAGACAAGCAAGCAGCCCCATTCTCTGTGCCTCTGTGCGAGCAGTGCCATGGGCAGATGAGGCTGAGCAACAGCTTTCCAGGCTAGCCACTTCTGGCTGAAAGCTATCTGCAGACGTTCGCATTTCAAGAGCAGGGCTGCGAAAGGAGCCTAGCAGGTACACCATCTTTCCCAGGCTACGTTTGAGGTGGCAAGACAAGCAAGGAGCCCCATTCTCTTTGCCTCTGTGCGAGCAGTACCATGGGCAGATGAGGCTGAGCAACAGCTTTCCAGGATAGCACCTTCTGGCTGCCAGCTATCTGCAGACGTTCGCACTTTCGGAGCAGGGCTGTGATAGGAGACTGGCAGGGACACCACCATTCCCAGCATGCGTTTGAAGTTTCAAGTGGCAAGATAAGCAAGCAGCCCCATTCTCTGTGCCTCTGTGCGAGCACTGCCATGGGCAGATGAGGCTGAGCAACAGCTTTCCAGGCTAACCCCTTCTGGCTGCCAGCTATCTGCAGACGTTCGCATTTCAGGAGCAGGGCTGTGATAGGAGCCTGGCAGGGACACCACCATTCCCAGCATGCGTTTGAAATTTCAAGTGGCAAGATAAGCAAGCAGCCCCATTCTCTGTGCCTCTATGCGAACAGTGCCATGGGCAGATGAGGCTGAGCAACAGCTTTCCAGGATAGCCCCTTCTGGCTGCCAGCTATCTGCAGACGTTCGCATTTCAAGAGCAGGGCTGCGAAAGGAGCCTAGCAGGTACACTATCTTTCCCAGGCTACGTTTGAGGTGGCAAGACAACCAAGGAGCCCCATTCTCTTTGCCTCTGTGCGAGCAGTGCCATGGGCAGATGAGGCTGAGCAACAGCTTTCCAGGCTAGCCCCTTCTGGCTGCCAGCTATCTGCAGACGTTCGCATTTCAAGAGCAGGGCTGTGATAGGAGCCTGGCAGGGACACCACCATTCCCAGCATGCGTTTGAAGTTTGAGATGACAAGACAAGCAAGCAGCCCCATTCTCTGTGCCTCTGTGCGAGCAGTGCCATGGGCAGATGAGGCTGAGCAACAGCTTTCCAGGATAGCCCCTTCTGGCTGCCAGCTATCTGCAGACGTTCGCACTTTTGGAGCAGGGCTGTGATAGGAGCCTGGCAGGGACACAACCATTCCCCACATGCGTTTGAATTTTCAAGTGGCAAGATAAGCAAGCAGCCCCATTCTCTGTGCCTCTGTGCGAGCAGTGCCATGGGCAGATGAGGCTGAGCAACAGCTTTCCAGAATAGCACCTTCTGGCTGCCAGCTATCTGCAGACGTTCGCACTTTCGGAGCAGGGCTGCAAAAGGAGCCTGGCTGGGACACCAACTTTCCCAGGCTACGTTTGAAGTTTGAGGTGGCAAGACAAGCAAGCAGCCCCATTCTCTGTGCCTCTGTGCGAGCAGTGCCATGGGCAGGTGAGGCTGAGCAACAGCTTTCCAGGCTAGCACCTTCTGGCTGCCAGCTATCTGCAGACGTTCGCACTTTCGGAGCAGGGCTGTGATAGGAGCCTGGCAGGGACACCACCATTCCCAGCATGCGTTTGAAGTTTGAGGTGGCAAGATAAGCAAGCAGCCCCATTCTCTGTGCCTCTGTGCGAGCAGTGCCATGGACAGATGAGGCTGAGCAACAGCTTTCCAGGATAGCCCCTTCTGGCTGCCAGCTATCTGCAGACGTTCGCATTTCAAGAGCAGGGCTGCGAAGGGAGCCTAGCAGGTACACCATCTTTCCCAGGCTACGTTTGAAGTTTGAGGTGGCAAGACAAGCAAGGAGCCCCATTCTCTGTGCCTCTGTGCGAGCAGTGCCATGGGCAGATGAGGCTGAGCAACAGCTTTCCAGGATAGCACCTTCTGGCTGCCAGCTATCTGCAGACGTTCGCACTTTTGGAGCAGGGCTGTGATAGGAGCCTGGAAGGGACACCACCATTCCCAGCATGCGTTTGAAGTTTCAAGTGGTAAGATAAACAAGCAGCCCCATTCTCCGTGCCTCTTTGCGAGCACTGCCATGGGTAGATGAGGCTGAGCAACAGCTTTCCAGGCTAGCCACTTCTGGCTGCCAGCTATCTGCAGACGTTCGCATTTCAAGAGCAGGGCTGCGAAAGGAGCCTAGCAGGTACACCATCTTTCCCAGGCTACGTTTGAGGTGGCAAGACAAGCAAGGAGCCCCATTCTCTGTGCCTCTGTGCGAGCAGTGCCATGGGCAGATGAGGCTGAGCAACAGCTTTCCAGGCTAGCACCTTCTGGCTGCCAGCTATCTGCAGACGTTCGCACTTTCGGAGCAGGGCTGCGAAAGGAGCCTGGCTGGGACACCAACATTCCGAGGCTACGTTTGAAGTTTGAGGTGGCAAGACAAGCAAGCATCCCCATTCTCTGTACCTCTGTGCGAGCAGTGCCATGGGCAGATGGGGCTGAGCAACAGCTTTCCAGGCTAGCCCCTTCTGGCTGCCAGCTATCTGCAGACGTTCGCATTTCAAGAGCAGGGCTGCGAAAGGAGCCTAGCAGGTACACCATCTTTCCCAGGCTACGTTTGAAGTTTGAGGTGGCAAGACAAGCAAGGAGCCCCATTCTCTGTGCCTCTGTGCGAGCACTGCCATGGGCAGATGAGGCTGAGAAACAGCTTGCCAGGCTAGCCACTTCTGGCTGCCAGCTATCTGCAGACGTTCGCACTTTCGGAGCAGGGCTGCGAATGGAGCCTGGCTGGGACACCAACTTTCGCAGGCTACGTTTGAAGTTTGAGTTGGCAAGACAAGCAAGCATCCCCATTCTCTGTGCCTCTGTGCGAGCAGTGCCATGGGCAGATGGGGCTGAGCAACAGCTTTCCAGGCTAGCCCCTTCGGGCTGCCAGCTATCTGCAGACGTTCGCATTTCAAGAGCAGGGCTGCGAAAGGAGCCTAGCAGGTACACCATCTTTCCCAGGCTACGTTTGAAGTTTGAGGTGGCAAGGCAAGCAAGCAGCCCCATTCTCTGTGCCTCTGTGCGAGCAGTGCCATGGGCAGATGAGGCTGAGCAACAGCTTTCCAGGCTAGCACCTTCTGGCTGCCAGCTATCTGCAGACGTTCGCACTTTCGGAGCAGGGCTGCAAAAGGAGCCTGGCTGGGAAACCAACTTTCCCAGGCTACATTTGAAGTTTGAGGTGGCAAGACAAGCAAGCAGCCCCATTCTCTGTGCCTCTATGCGAGCACTGCCATGGGCAGATGAGGCTGAGCAACAGCTTTCCAGGCTAGCCCCTTCTGGCTGCCAGCTATCTGCAGACGTTCGCACTTTCGGAGCAGGGCTGCGAAAGGAGCCTGGCTGGGACACCAACTTTCCCAGCATGCGTTTGAAGTTTGAGGTGGCAAGACAAGCAAGCAGCCCCATTCTCTGTGCCTCTGTGCGAGCAGTGCCATGGGCAGATGAGGCTGAGCAACAGCTTTCCAGGCTAGCCACTTCTGGCTGAAAGCTATCTGCAGACGTTCGCATTTCAAGAGCAGGGCTGCGAAAGGAGCCTAGCAGGTACACCATCTTTCCCAGGCTACGTTTGAGGTGGCAAGACAAGCAAGGAGCCCCATTCTCTTTGCCTCTGTGCGAGCAGTACCATGGGCAGATGAGGCTGAGCAACAGCTTTCCAGGCTAGCACCTTCTGGCTGCCAGCTATCTGCAGACGTTCGCACTTTCGTAGCAGGGCAGTGATAGGAGCCTGGCAGGGACACCACCATTCCCAGCATGCGTTTGAAGTTTGAGGTGGCAAGACAAGCAAGCAGCCCCATTCTCTGTGCCTCTGTGCGAGCAGTGCCATGGGCAGATGAGGCTGAGCAACAGCTTTCCAGGATAGCACCTTCTGGCTGCCAGCTATCTGCAGACGTTCGCACTTTCGGAGCAGGGCTGTGATAGGAGACTGGCAGGGACACCACCATTCCCAGCATGCGTTTGAAGTTTCAAGTGGCAAGATAAGCAAGCAGCCCCATTCTCTGTGCCTCTGTGCGAGCACTGCCATGGGCAGATGAGGCTGAGCAACAGCTTTCCAGGCTAACCCCTTCTGGCTGCCAGCTATCTGCAGACGTTCGCATTTCAAGAGCAGGGCTGTGATAGGAGCCTGGCAGGGACACCACCATTCCCAGCATGCGTTTGAAATTTCAAGTGGCAAGATAAGCAAGCAGCCCCATTCTCTGTGCCTCTATGCGAACAGTGCCATGGGCAGATGAGGCTGAGCAACAGCTTTCCAGGATAGCCCCTTCTGGCTGCCAGCTATCTGCAGACGTTCGCATTTCAAGAGCAGGGCTGCGAAAGGAGCCTAGGAGGTACACTATCTTTCCCAGGCTACGTTTGAGGTGGCAAGACAACCAAGGAGCCCCATTCTCTTTGCCTCTGTGCGAGCAGTGCCATGGGCAGATGAGGCTGAGCAACAGCTTTCCAGGCTAGCCCCTTCTGGCTGCCAGCTATCTGCAGACGTTCGCATTTCAAGAGCAGGGCTGTGATAGGAGCCTGGCAGGGACACCACCATTCCCAGCATGCGTTTGAAGTTTGAGATGACAAGACAAGCAAGCAGCCCCATTCTCTGTGCCTCTGTGCGAGCAGTGCCATGGGCAGATGAGGCTGAGCAACAGCTTTCCAGGATAGCCCCTTCTGGCTGCCAGCTATCTGCAGACGTTCGCACTTTTGGAGCAGGGCTGTGATAGGAGCCTGGCAGGGACATCACCATTCCCCACATGCGTTTGAATTTTCAAGTGGCAAGATAAGCTAGCAGCCCCATTCTCTGTGCCTCTGTGCGAGCAGTGCCATGGGCAGATGAGGCTGAGCAACAGCTTTCCAGAATAGCACCTTCTGGCTGCCAGCTATCTGCAGACGTTCGCACTTTCGGAGCAGGGCTGCAAAAGGAGCCTGGCTGGGACACCAACTTTCCCAGGCTACGTTTGAAGTTTGAGGTGGCAAGACAAGCAAGCAGCCCCATTCTCTGTGCCTCTGTGCGAGCAGTGCCATGGGCAGGTGAGGCTGAGCAACAGCTTTCCAGGCTAGCACCTTCTGGCTGCCAGCTATCTGCAGACGTTCGCACTTTCGGAGCAGGGCTGTGATAGGAGCCTGGCAGGGACACCACCATTCCCAGCATGCGTTTGAAGTTTGAGGTGGCAAGATAAGCAAGCAGCCCCATTCTCTGTGCCTCTGTGCGAGCAGTGCCATGGACAGATGAGGCTGAGCAACAGCTTTCCAGGATAGCCCCTTCTGGCTGCCAGCTATCTGCAGACGTTCGCATTTCAAGAGCAGGGCTGCGAAGGGAGCCTAGCAGGTACACCATCTTTCCCAGGCTACGTTTGAAGTTTGAGGTGGCAAGACAAGCAAGGAGCCCCATTCTCTGTGCCTCTGTGCGAGCAGTGCCATGGGCAGATGAGGCTGAGCAACAGCTTTCCAGGATAGCACCTTCTGGCTGCCAGCTATCTGCAGACGTTCGCACTTTCGGAGCAGGGCTGTGATAGGAGCCTGGAAGGGACACCACCATTCCCAGCATGCGTTTGAAGTTTCAAGTGGTAAGATAAACAAGCAGCCCCATTCTCCGTGCCTCTTTGCGAGCACTGCCATGGGTAGATGAGGCTGAGCAACAGCTTTCCAGGCTAGCCACTTCTGGCTGCCAGCTATCTGCAGACGTTCGCATTTCAAGAGCAGGGCTGCGAAAGGAGCCTAGCAGGTACACCATCTTTCCCAGGCTACGTTTGAGGTGGCAAGACAAGCAAGGAGCCCCATTCTCTGTGCCTCTGTGCGAGCAGTGCCATGGGCAGATGAGGCTGAGCAACAGCTTTCCAGGCTAGCACCTTCTGGCTGCCAGCTATCTGCAGACGTTCGCACTTTCGGAGCAGGGCTGCGAAAGGAGCCTGGCTGGGACACCAACATTCCGAGGCTACGTTTGAAGTTTGAGGTGGCAAGACAAGCAAGCAGCCCCATTCTCTGTACCTCTGTGCGAGCAGTGCCATGGGCAGATGGGGCTGAGCAACAGCTTTCCAGGCTAGCCCCTTCTGGCTGCCAGCTATCTGCAGACGTTCGCATTTCAAGAGCAGGGCTGCGAAAGGAGCCTAGCAGGTACACCATCTTTCCCAGGCTACGTTTGAAGTTTGAGGTGGCAAGACAAGCAAGGAGCCCCATTCTCTGTGCCTCTGTGCGAGCACTGCCATGGGCAGATGAGGCTGAGAAACAGCTTGCCAGGCTAGCCACTTCTGGCTGCCAGCTATCTGCAGACGTTCGCACTTTCGGAGCAGGGCTGCGAATGGAGCCTGGCTGGGACACCACCATTCCCAGGCTACGTTTGAAGTTTGAGGTGGCAAGACAAGCAAGCAGCCCCATTCTCTGTGCCTCTGTGCGAGCACTGCCATGGGCAGATGAGGCTGAGCAACAGCTTTCCAGAATAGCACCTTCTGGCTGCCAGCTATCTGCAGACGTTCGCACTTTCGGAGCAGGGCTGCGAAAGGAGCCTGGCTGGGACACCAACTTTCCCAGGCTACGTTTGAAGTTTGAGGTGGCAAGACAAGCAAGCAGCCCCATTCTCTGTGCCTCTGTGCGAGCAGTGCCATGGGCAGATGAGGCTGAGCAACAGCTTTCCAGGATAGCCCCTTCTGGCTGCCAGCTATCTGCAGACGTTCGCATTTCAAGAGCAGGGCTGTGATAGGAGCCTGGCAGGGACACCACCATTCCCAGCATGCGTTTGAAGTTTGAGATGACAAGACAAGCAAGCAGCCCCATTCTCTGTGCCTCTGTGCGAGCAGTGCCATGGGCAGATGAGGCTGAGCAACAGCTTTCCAGGATAGCCCCTTCTGGCTGCCAGCTATCTGCAGACGTTCGCACTTTTGGAGCAGGGCTGTGATAGGAGCCTGGCAGGGACATCACCATTCCCCACATGCGTTTGAATTTTCAAGTGGCAAGATAAGCAAGCAGCCCCATTCTCTGTGCCTCTGTGCGAGCAGTGCCATGGGCAGATGAGGCTGAGCAACAGCTTTCCAGAATAGCACCTTCTGGCTGCCAGCTATCTGCAGACGTTCGCACTTTCGGAGCAGGGCTGCAAAAGGAGCCTGGCTGGGACACCAACTTTCCCAGGCTACGTTTGAAGTTTGAGGTGGCAAGACAAGCAAGCAGCCCCATTCTCTGTGCCTCTGTGCGAGCAGTGCCATGGGCAGGTGAGGCTGAGCAACAGCTTTCCAGGCTAGCACCTTCTGGCTGCCAGCTATCTGCAGACGTTCGCACTTTCGGAGCAGGGCTGTGATAGGAGCCTGGCAGGGACACCACCATTCCCAGCATGCGTTTGAAGTTTGAGGTGGCAAGATAAGCAAGCAGCCCCATTCTCTGTGCCTCTGTGCGAGCAGTGCCATGGACAGATGAGGCTGAGCAACAGCTTTCCAGGATAGCCCCTTCTGGCTGCCAGCTATCTGCAGACGTTCGCATTTCAAGAGCAGGGCTGCGAAGGGAGCCTAGCAGGTACACCATCTTTCCCAGGCTACGTTTGAAGTTTGAGGTGGCAAGACAAGCAAGGAGCCCCATTCTCTGTGCCTCTGTGCGAGCAGTGCCATGGGCAGATGAGGCTGAGCAACAGCTTTCCAGGATAGCACCTTCTGGCTGCCAGCTATCTGCAGACGTTCGCACTTTCGGAGCAGGGCTGTGATAGGAGCCTGGAAGGGACACCACCATTCCCAGCATGCGTTTGAAGTTTCAAGTGGTAAGATAAACAAGCAGCCCCATTCTCCGTGCCTCTTTGCGAGCACTGCCATGGGTAGATGAGGCTGAGCAACAGCTTTCCAGGCTAGCCACTTCTGGCTGCCAGCTATCTGCAGACGTTCGCATTTCAAGAGCAGGGCTGCGAAAGGAGCCTAGCAGGTACACCATCTTTCCCAGGCTACGTTTGAGGTGGCAAGACAAGCAAGGAGCCCCATTCTCTGTGCCTCTGTGCGAGCAGTGCCATGGGCAGATGAGGCTGAGCAACAGCTTTCCAGGCTAGCACCTTCTGGCTGCCAGCTATCTGCAGACGTTCGCACTTTCGGAGCAGGGCTGCGAAAGGAGCCTGGCTGGGACACCAACATTCCGAGGCTACGTTTGAAGTTTGAGGTGGCAAGACAAGCAAGCATCCCCATTCTCTGTACCTCTGTGCGAGCAGTGCCATGGGCAGATGGGGCTGAGCAACAGCTTTCCAGGCTAGCCCCTTCTGGCTGCCAGCTATCTGCAGACGTTCGCATTTCAAGAGCAGGGCTGCGAAAGGAGCCTAGCAGGTACACCATCTTTCCCAGGCTACGTTTGAAGTTTGAGGTGGCAAGACAAGCAAGGAGCCCCATTCTCTGTGCCTCTGTGCGAGCACTGCCATGGGCAGATGAGGCTGAGAAACAGCTTGCCAGGCTAGCCACTTCTGGCTGCCAGCTATCTGCAGACGTTCGCACTTTCGGAGCAGGGCTGCGAATGGAGCCTGGCTGGGACACCACCATTCCCAGGCTACGTTTGAAGTTTGAGGTGGCAAGACAAGCAAGCAGCCCCATTCTCTGTGCCTCTGTGCGAGCACTGCCATGGGCAGATGAGGCTGAGCAACAGCTTTCCAGAATAGCACCTTCTGGCTGCCAGCTATCTGCAGACGTTCGCACTTTCGGAGCAGGGCTGCGAAAGGAGCCTGGCTGGGACACCAACTTTCCCAGGCTACGTTTGAAGTTTGAGGTGGCAAGACAAGCAAGCAGCCCCATTCTCTGTGCCTCTGTGCGAGCAGTGCCATGGGCAGATGAGGCTGAGCAACAGCTTTCCAGGATAGCCCCTTCTGGCTGCCAGCTATCTGCAGACGTTCGCATTTCAAGAGCAGGGCTGCGAAAGGAGCCTAGCAGGTACACCATCTTTCCCAGGCTACGTTTGAAGTTTGAGGTGGCAAGACAAGCAAGCAGCCCCATTCTCTGTGCCTCTGTGCGAGCACTGCCATGGGCAGATGAGGCTGAGCAACAGCTTTCCAGGATAGCACCTTCTGGCTGCCAGCTATCTGCAGACGTTCGCAGTTTCGGAGCAGGGCTGCGAAAGGAGCCTGGCTGGGACACCAACTTTCCCAGGCTACGTTTGAAGGTTGAGGTGGCAAGACAAGCAAGCAGCCCCATTCTCTGTGCCTCTATGCGAGCAGTGCCATGGGCAGATGAGGCTGAGCAACAGCTTTCCAGGATAGCACCTTCTGGCTGCCAGCTATCTGCAGACGTTCGCACTTTCGAAGCAGGGCTGTGATAGGAGCCTGGCAGGGACACCACCATTCCCAGCATGCGTTTGAAGTTTCAAGTGGCAAGATAAGCAAGCAGCCCCATTCTCTGTGCCTCTATGCGAACAGTGCCATGGGCAGATGAGGCTGAGCAACAGCTTTCCAGGCTAGCCCCTTCTGGCTGCCAGCTATCTGCAGACGTTCGCATTTCAAGAGCAGGGCTGTGAAAGGAGCCTAGCAGGTACACCATCCTTCCCAGGCTACGTTTGAAGTTTGAGGTGGCAAGACAAGCAAGGAGCCCCATTCTCTGTGCCTCTGTGCGAGCAGTGTCATGGGCAGATGAGGCTGAGCAACAGCTTTCCAGGCTAGCACCTTCTGGCTGCCAGCTATCTGCAGACGTTCGCATTTCAAGAGCAGGGCTGCGAAAGGAGCCTAGCAGGTACACCATCTTTCCCAGGCTACGTTTGAAGTTTGAGGTGGCAAGACAAGCAAGGAGCCCCATTCTCTGTGCCTCTGTGCGAGCAGTGCCATGGGCAGATGAGGCTGAGCAACAGCTTTCCAGGCTAGCACCTTCTGGCTTGCCAGCTATCTGCAGACGTTCGCACTTTCGGAGCAGGGCTGCGAAAGGAGCCTGGCTGGGACACCAACTTTCCCAGGCTACGTTTGAAGTTTGAGGTGGCAAGACAAGCAAGCAGCCCCATTCTCTGTGCCTCTGTGCGAGCAGTGCCATGGGCAGATGAGGCTGAGCAACAGCTTTCCAGGCTAGCACCTTCTGGCTGCCAGCTATCTGCAGACGTTCGCATTTCAAGAGCAGGGCTGCGAAAGGAGCCTAGCAGGTACACCATCTTTCCCAGGCTACGTTTGAAGTTTGAGGTGGCAAGACAAGCAAGCAGCCCCATTCTCTGTGCCTCTGTGCGAGCACTGCCATGGGCAGATGAGGCTGAGCAACAGCTTTCCAGGCTAGCCCCTTCTGGCTGCCAGCTATCTGCAGACGTTCGCACTTTCGGAGCAGGGCTGCGAAAGGAGCCTGGCTGGGACACCAACTTTCCCAGGATACGTTTGAAGTTCGAGGTGGCAAGACAAGCAAGCAGCCCCATTCTCTGTGCCTCTGTGCGAGCAGTGCCATGGGCAGATGAGGCTGAGCAACAGCTTTCCAGGATAGCCCCTTCTGCCTGCCAGCTATCTGCAGACGTTCGCACTTTCGGAGCAGGGCTGTGATAGGAGCCTGGCAGGGACACCACCATTCCCAGCATGCGTTTGAAGTTTCAAGTGGTAAGATAAACAAGCAGCCCCATTCTCCGTGCCTCTGTGCGAGCACTGCCATGGGTAGATGAGGCTGAGCAACAGCTTTCCAGGCTAGCCACTTCTGGCTGCCAGCTATCTGCAGACGTTCGCATTTCAAGAGCAGGGCTGCGAAAGGAGCCTAGCAGGTACACCATCTTTCCCAGGCTACGTTTGAAGTTTGAGGTGGCAAGACAAGCAAGGAGCCCCATTCTCTGTGCCTCTGTGCGAGCAGTGCCATGGGCAGATGAGGCTGAGCAACAGCTTTCCAGGCTAGCACCTTCTGGCTTGCCAGCTATCTGCAGACGTTCGCACTTTCGGAGCAGGGCTGCGAAAGGAGCCTGGCTGGGACACCAACTTTCCCAGGCTACGTTTGAAGTTTGAGGTGGCAAGACAAGCAAGCAGCCCCATTCTCTGTGCCTCTGTGCGAGCAGTGCCATGGGCAGATGAGGCTGAGCAACAGCTTTCCAGGCTAGCACCTTCTGGCTGCCAGCTATCTGCAGACGTTCGCATTTCAAGAGCAGGGCTGCGAAAGGAGCCTAGCAGGTACACCATCTTTCCCAGGCTACGTTTGAAGTTTGAGGTGGCAAGACAAGCAAGCAGCCCCATTCTCTGTGCCTCTGTGCGAGCACTGCCATGGGCAGATGAGGCTGAGCAACAGCTTTCCAGGATAGCACCTTCTGGCTGCCAGCTATCTGCAGACGTTCGCACTTTCGGAGCAGGGCTGCGAAAGGAGCCTGGCTGGGACACCAACTTTCCCAGGATACGTTTGAAGTTTGAGGTGGCAAGACAAGCAAGCAGCCCCATTCTCTGTGCCTCTGTGCGAGCAGTGCCATGGGCAGATGAGGCTGAGCAACAGCTTTCCAGGATAGCCTCTTCTGCCTGCCAGCTATCTGCAGACGTTCGCACTTTCGGAGCAGGGCTGTGATAGGAGCCTGGCAGGGACACCACCATTCCCAGCATGCGTTTGAAGTTTCAAGTGGTAAGATAAACAAGCAGCCCCATTCTCCGTGCCTCTGTGCGAGCACTGCCATGGGTAGATGAGGCTGAGCAACAGCTTTCCAGGCTAGCCACTTCTGGCTGCCAGCTATCTGCAGACGTTCGCATTTCAAGAGCAGGGCTGCGAAAGGAGCCTAGCAGGTACACCATCTTTCCCAGGCTACGTTTGAAGTTTGAGGTGGCAAGACAAGCAAGGAGCCCCATTCTCTGTGCCTCTGTGCGAGCAGTGCCATGGGCAGATGAGGCTGAGCAACAGCTTTCCAGGCTAGCACCTTCTGGCTTGCCAGCTATCTGCAGACGTTCGCACTTTCGGAGCAGGGCTGCGAATGGAGCCTGGCTGGGACACCAACTTTCCCAGGCTACGTTTGAGGTGGCAAGACAACCAAGGAGCCCCATTCTCTTTGCCTCTGTGCGAGCAGTGCCATGGGCAGATGAGGCTGAGCAACAGCTTTCCAGGCTAGCCCGTTCTGGCTGCCAGCTATCTGCAGACGTTCGCATTTCAAGAGCAGGGCTGTGATAGGAGCCTGGCAGGGACACCACCATTCCCAGCATGCGTTTGAAGTTTGAGATGACAAGACAAGCAAGCAGCCCCATTCTCTGTGCCTCTGTGCGAGCAGTGCCATGGGCAGATGAGGCTGAGCAACAGCTTTCCAGGATAGCCCCTTCTAGCTGCCAGCTATCTGCAGACGTTCGCACTTTTGGAGCAGGGCTGTGATAGGAGCCTGGCAGGGACACCACCATTCCCCACATGCGTTTGAATTTTCAAGTGGCAAGATAAGCAAGCAGCCCCATTCTCTGTGCCTCTGTGCGAGCAGTGCCATGGGCAGATGAGGCTGAGCAACAGCTTTCCAGAATAGCACCTTCTGGCTGCCAGCTATCTGCAGACGTTCGCACTTTCGGAGCAGGGCTGCAAAAGGAGCCTGGCTGGGACACCAACTTTCCCAGGCTACGTTTGAAGTTTGAGGTGGCAAGACAAGCAAGCAGCCCCATTCTCTGTGCCTCTGTGCGAGCAGTGCCATGGGCAGGTGAGGCTGAGCAACAGCTTTCCAGGCTAGCACCTTCTGGCTGCCAGCTATCTGCAGACGTTCGCACTTTCGGAGCAGGGCTGTGATAGGAGCCTGGCAGGGACACCACCATTCCCAGCATGCGTTTGAAGTTTGAGGTGGCAAGATAAGCAAGGAGCCCCATTCTCTGTGCCTCTGTGCGAGCAGTGCCATGGACAGATGAGGCTGAGCAACAGCTTTCCAGGATAGCCCCTTCTGGCTGCCAGCTATCTGCAGACGTTCGCATTTCAAGAGCAGGGCTGCGAAGGGAGCCTAGCAGGTACACCATCTTTCCCAGGCTACGTTTGAAGTTTGAGGTGCCAAGACAAGCAAGGAGCCCCATTCTCTGTGCCTCTGTGCGAGCAGTGCCATGGGCAGATGAGGCTGAGCAACAGCTTTCCAGGATAGCACCTTCTGGCTGCCAGCTATCTGCAGACGTTCGCACTTTCGGAGCAGGGCTGTGATAGGAGCCTGGAAGGGACACCACCATTCCCAGCATGCGTTTGAAGTTTCAAGTGGTAAGATAAACAAGCAGCCCCATTCTCCGTGCCTCTTTGCGAGCACTGCCATGGGTAGATGAGGCTGAGCAACAGCTTTCCAGGCTAGCCACTTCTGGCTGCCAGCTATCTGCAGACGTTCGCATTTCAAGAGCAGGGCTGCGAAAGGAGCCTAGCAGGTACACCATCTTTCCCAGGCTACGTTTGAGGTGGCAAGAGAAGCAAGGAGCCCCATTCTCTGTGCCTCTGTGCGAGCAGTGCCATGGGCAGATGAGGCTGAGCAACAGCTTTCCAGGCTAGCACCTTCTGGCTGCCAGCTATCTGCAGACGTTCGCACTTTCGGAGCAGGGCTGCGAAAGGAGCCTGGCTGGGACACCAAATTTCCCAGGCTACGTTTGAAGTTTGAGGTGGCAAGACAAGCAAGCAGCCCCATTCTCTGTGCCTCTGTGCGAGCAGTGCCATGGGCAGATGAGGCTGAGCAACAGCTTTCCAGGCTAGCACCTTCTGGCTGCCAGCTATCTGCAGACGTTCGCACTTTCGGATCAGGGCTGCGAAAGGAGCCTGGCTGGGACACCAACTTTCCCAGGCTACGTTTGAAGTTTGAGGTGGCAAGACAAGCAAGCAGCCTCATTCTCTGTACCTCTGTGCGAGCAGTGCCATGGGCAGATGAGGCTGAGCAACAGCTTTCCAGGATAGCCCCTTCTGGCTGCCAGCTATCTGCAGACGTTCGCACTTTCGGAGCAGGGCTGTGATAGGAGCCTGGCAGGGACACCACCATTCCCAGCATGCGTTTGAAGTTTCAAGTGGCAAGATAAGCAAGCAGCCCCATTCTCTGTGCCTCTATGCGAACAGTGCCATGGGCAGATGAGGCTGAGCAACAGCTTTCCAGGCTAGCCCCTTCTGGCTGCCAGCTATCTGCAGACGTTCGCATTTCAAGAGCAGGGATGTGAAAGTAGCCCAGCAGGTACACCATCTTTCCCAGGCTACGTTTGAAGTTTGAGGTGGCAAGACAAGCAAGGAGCCCCATTCTCTGTGCCTCTGTGCGAGCAGTGCCATGGGCAGATGAGGCTGAGCAACAGCTTTCCAGGCTAGCACCTTCTGGCTGCCAGCTATCTGCAGACGTTCGCACTTTCAGAGCAGGGCTGCGAATGGAGCCTGGCTGGGACACCAACTTTCCCAGGCTACGTTTGAAGTTTGAGGTGGCAAGACAAGCAAGCATCCCCATTCTCTGTGCCTCTGTGCGAGCAGTGCCATGGGCAGGTGGGGCTGAGCAACAGCTTTCCAGGCTAGCCCCTTCTGGCTGCCAGCTATCTGCAGACGTTCGCATTTCAAGAGCAGGGCTGCGAAAGGAGCCTAGCAGGTACACCATCTTTCCCAGGCTACGTTTGAAGTTTGAGGTGGCAAGACAAGCAAGCAGCCCCATTCTCTGTGCCTCTGTGCGAGCAGTGCCATGGGCAGATGAGGCTGAGCAACAGCTTTCCAGGCTAGCACCTTCTGGTTGCCAGCTATCTGCAGACGTTCGCACTTTCGGAGCAGGGCTGCGAAAGGAGCCTGGCTGGGACACCAACTTTCCCAGGCTACGTTTGAAGTTTGAGGTGGCAAGACAAGCAAGGAGCCCCATTCTCTGTGCCTCTATGCGAGCAGTGCCATGGGCAGATGAGGCTGAGCAACAGCTTTCCAGGCTAGCACCTTCTGGCTGCCAGCTATCTGCAGACGTTCGCACTTTCGGAGCAGGGCTGCGAAAGGAGCCTGGCTGGGACACCACCATTCCCAGCATGCGTTTGAAGTTTGAGGTGGCAAGACAAGCAAGCAGCCCCATTCTCTGTGCCTCTGTGCGAGCAGTGCCATGGGCAGATGAGGCTGAGCAACAGCTTTCCAGGATAGCACCTTCTGGCTGCCAGCTATCTGCAGACGTTCGCACTTTTGGAGCAGGGCTGTGATAGGAGACTGGCAGGGACACCAACCATTCCCCACATGCGTTTGAAGTTTCAAGTGGCAAGATAAGCAAGCAGCCCCATTCTCTGTGCCTCTGTGCGAGCACTGCCATGGGCAGATGAGGCTGAGCAACAGCTTTCCAGGCTAGCACCTTCTGGATGCCAGCTATCTGCAGACGTTCCCACTTTCGGAGCAGGGCTGCAAAAGGAGCCTGGCTGGGACACCAACTTTCCCAGCATGCGTTTGAAGTTTGAGGTGGCAAGACAAGCAAGCAGCCCCATTCTCTGCGCCTCTGTGTGAGCAGTGCCATGGGCAGATGAGGCAACATCTCAGACGTTCGCATTTCAAGAGCAGGGCTGTGATAGGAGCCTGGCAGGGACACCACCATTCCCAGCATGCGTTTGAAGTTTGAGATGGCAAGACAAGCAAGCAGCCCCATTCTCTGTGCCTCTGTGCGAGCAGTGCCATGGGCAGATGAGGCTGAGCAACAGCTTTCCAGGATAGCCACTTCTGGCTGCCAGCTATCTGCAGACGTTCGCACTTTTGGAGCAGGGCTGTGATAGGAGCCTGGCAGGGACACCACCATTCCCCACATGCGTTTGAAGTTTCAAGTGGCAAGATAAGCAAGCAGCCCCATTCTCTGTGCCTCTGTGCGAGCAGTGCCATGGGCAGATGAGGCTGAGCAACAGCTTTCCAAAATAGCACCTTCTGGCTGCCAGCTATCTGCAGACGTTCGCACTTTCGGAGCAGGGCTGTGATAGGAGCCTGGCAGGGACACCAACTTTCCCAGGCTACGTTTGAAGTTTGAGGTGGCAAGACAAGCAAGCAGCCCCATTCTCTGTGCCTCTGTGCGAGCAGTGCCATGGGCAGGTGAGGCTGAGCAACAGCTTTCCAGGCTAGCACCTTCTGGCTGCCAGCTATCTGCAGACGTTCGCACTTTCGGAGCAGGGCTGTGATAGGAGCCTGGGAGGGACACCACCATTCCCAGCATGCGTTTGAAGTTTGAGGTGGCAAGATAAACAAGCAGCCCCATTCTCTGTGCCTCTGTGCGAGCAGTGCCATGGACAGATGAGGCTGAGCAACAGCTTTCCAGGCTAGCCCCTTCTGGCTGCCAGCTACCTGCAGACGTTCGCACTTTCGGAGCAGGGCTGCAAAAGGAGCCTGGCTGGGACACCAACTTTCCCAGCATGCGTTTGGAGTTTCAGGTGGCAAGACAAGCAAGCAGCCCCATTCTCTGTGCCTCTGTGCGAGCACTGCCATGGGCAGGTGAGGCTGAGCAACAGCTTTCCAGGATAGCGCCTTCTGGCTGCCAGCTATCTGCAGACGTTCGCACTTTCGGAGCAGGGCTGTGATAGGAGCCTGGCAGGGACACCACCATTCCCAGCATGCGTTTGAAGTTTCAAGTGGCAAGATAAGCAAGCAGCCCCATTCTCTGTGCCTCTGTGCGAGCACTGCCATGGGCAGGTGAGGCTGAGCAACAGCTTTCCAGGCTAGCCCCTTCTGGCTGCCAGCTATCTGCAGACGTTCGCATTTCAAGAGCAGGGCTGTGATAGGAGCCTAGCAGGTACACCATCTTTCCCAGGCTACGTTTGAAGTTTGAGGTGGCAAGACAAGCAAGGAGCCCCATTCTCTGTGCCTCTGTGCGAGCAGTGCCATGGGCAGATGAGGCTGAGCAACAGCTTTCCAGGCTAGCCACTTCTGGCTACCAGCTATCTGCAGACGTTCGCACTTTCGGAGCAGGGCTGCGAAAGGAGCCTGGCTGGGACACCAACTTTCCCAGGCTACGTTTGAAGTTTGAGGTGGCAAGACAAGCAAGCAGCCCCATTCTCTGTGCCTCTGTGCGAGCACTGCCATGGGCAGATGAGGCTGAGCAACAGCTTTCCAGGCTAGCACCTTCTGGCTGCCAGCTATCTGCAGACGTTCGCACTTTCGGAGCAGGGCTGCGAAAGGAGCCTGGCTGGGACACCAACTTTCCCAGGCTACGTTTGAAGTTTGAGGTGGCAAGACAAGCAAGCAGCCCCATTCTCTGTGCCTCTGTGCGAGCAGTGCCATGGGCAGATGAGGCTGAGCAACAGCTTTCCAGGATAGCCCCTTCTGGCTGCCAGCTATCTGCAGACGTTCGCTTTTCAAGAGCAGGGATGCGAAAGGAGCCCAGCAGGTACACCATCTTTCCCAGGATACGTTTGAAGTTTGAGGTGGCAAGACAAGCAAGGAGCCCCATTCTCTGTGCCTCTGTGCGAGCAGTGCCATGGGCAGATGAGGCTGAGCAACAGCTTTCCAGGATAGCACCTTCTGGCTGCCAGCTATCTGCAGACGTTCGCACTTTCGGAGCAGGGCTGCGAAAGGAGCCTGGCTGGGACACCAACTTTCCCAGGCTACGTTTGAAGGTTGAGGTGGCAAGACAAGCAAGCAGCCCCATTCTCTGTGCCTCTGTGCGAACAGTGCCATGGGCAGATGAGGCTGAGCAACAGCTTTCCAGGATAGCCCCTTCTGGCTGCCAGCTATCTGCAGACGTTCGCATTTCAGGAGCAGGGCTGCGAAAGGAGCCTAGCAGGTACACCGTCTTTCCCAGGCTACGTTTGAGGTGGCAAGACAAGCAAGGAGCCCCATTCTCTTTGCCTCTGTGCGAGCAGTGCCATGGGCAGATGAGGCTGAGCAACAGCTTTCCAGGCTAGCCCCTTCTGGCTGCCAGCTCTCTGCAGACGTTCGCATTTCAAGAGCAGGGCTGCGAAGGGAGCCTGGCAGTGACACCATCTTTCCCAGCCTACGTTTGAAGTTTGAGGTGGCAAGACAAGCAAGGAGCCCCATTCTCTGTGCCTCTGTGCGAGCAGTGCCATGGGCAGATGAGGCTGAGCAACAGCTTTCCAGGCTAGCACCTTCTGGCTGCCAGCTATCTGCAGACGTTCGCAGTTTCGGAGCAGGGCTGCGAAAGGAGCCTGGCTGGGACACCAACTTTCCCAGGCTACGTTTGAAGTTTGAGGTGGCAAGACAAGCAAGCAGCCCCATTCTCTGTGCCTCTATGCGAGCAGTGCCATGGGCAGATGAGGCTGAGCAACAGCTTTCCAGGATAGCACCTTCTGGCTGCCAGCTATCTGCAGACGTTCGCACTTTCGGAGCAGGGCTGTGATAGGAGCCTGGCAGGGACACCACCATTCCCAGCATGCGTTTGAAGTTTCAAGTGGCAATATAAGCAAGCAGCCCCATTCTCTGTGCCTCTATGCGAACAGTGCCATGGGCAGATGAGGCTGAGCAACAGCTTTCCAGGCTAGCCCCTTCTGGCTGCCAGCTATCTGCAGACGTTCGCACTTTTGGAGCAGGGCTGTGATAGGAGCCTGGCAGGGACACCACCATTCCCCACATGCGTTTGAAGTTTCAAGTGGCAAGATAAGCAAGCAGCCCCATTCTCTGTGCCTCTGTGCGAGCACTGCCATGGGCAGATGAGGCTGAGCAACAGCTTTCCAGAATAGCACCTTCTGGCTGCCAGCTCTCTGCAGACGTTCGCACTTTCGGAGCAGGGCTGTGATAGGAGCCTGGCTGGGACACCAACTTTCCCAGGCTACGTTTGAAGTTTGAGGTGGCAAGACAAGCAAGCAGCCCCATTCTCTGTGCCTCTGTGCGAGCAGTGCCATGGGCAGGTGAGGCTGAGCAACAGCTTTCCAGGCTAGCACCGTCTGGCTGCCAGCTATCTGCAGACGTTCGCACTTTCGGAGCAGGGCTGCGAAAGGAGCCTGGCTGGGACACCAACTTTCCCAGCATGCGTTTGAAGTTTGAGGTGGCAAGACAAGCAAGCAGCCCCATTCTCTGTGCCTCTGTGCGAGCAGTGCCATGGGCAGATGAGGCTGAGCAACAGCTTTCCAGGCTAGCACCTTCTGGCTGCCAGCTATCTGCAGACGTTCGCATTTCAAGAGTAGGGCTGCGAAAGGAGCCTAGCAGGTAAACCATCCTTCCCAGGCTACGTTTGAAGTTTGAGGTGGCAAGACAAGCAAGCAGCCCCATTCTCTGTGCCTCTGTGTGAGCAGTGCCATGGGCAGATGAGGCTGAGCAACAGCTTTCCAGGCTAGCACCTTCTGGCTGCCAGCTATCTGCAGACGTTCGCACTTTCGGAGCAGGGCTGCGAAAGGAGCCTGGCTGGGACACAAAATTTCCAGGCTACGTTTGAAGTTTGAGGTGGCAAGACAAGCAAGCAGCCCCATTCTCTGTGCCTCTGTGCGAGCACTGCCATGGGCAGATGAGGCTGAGCAACAGCTTTCCAGGCTAGCCCCTTCTGGCTGCCAGCTATCTGCAGACGTTCGCACTTTCGGAGCAGGGCTGCGAAAGGAGCCTGGCTGGGACACCAACTTTCCCAGGATACGTTTGAAGTTTGAGGTGGCAAGACAAGCAAGCAGCCCCATTCTCTGTGCCTCTGTGCGAGCAGTGCCATTGGCAGATGAGGCTGAGCAACAGCTTTCCAGGATAGCCCCTTCTGGCTGTCAGCTATCTGCAGACGTTTGCATTTCAAGAGCAGGGCTGCGAAAGGAGCCTAGCAGGTACACTATCTTTCCCAGGCTACGTTTGAGGTGGCAAGACAAGCAAGGAGCCCCATTCTCTTTGCCTCTGTGCGAGCAGTGCCATGGGCAGATGAGGCTGAGCAACAGCTTTCCAGGCTAGCCCCTTCTGGCTGCCAGCTATCTGCAGACGTTCGCATTTCAAGAGCAGGGCTGTGATAGGAGCCTGGCAGGGACACCACCATTCCCAGCATGCGTTTGAAGTTTGAGATGGCAAGAAAAGCAAGCACCCCATTCTCTGTGCCTCTGTGCGAGCAGTGCCATGGGCAGATGAGGCTGAGCAACAGCTTTCCAGGATAGCCCCTTCTGGCTGCCAGCTATCTGCAGACGTTCGCACTTTTGGAGCAGGGCTGTGATAGGAGCCTGGCAGGGACACCACCATTCCCCACATGCGTTTGAAGTTTCAAGTGGCAAGATAAGCAAGCAGCCCCATTCTCTGTGCCTCTGTGCGAGCAGTGCCATGGGCAGATGAGGCTGAGCAACAGCTTTCCAGAATAGCACCTTCTGGCTGCCAGCTATCTGCAGACGTTCGCACTTTCGGAGCAGGGCTGCAAAAGGAGCCTGGCTGGGACACCAACTTTCCCAGGCTACGTTTGAAGTTTGAGGTGGCAAGACAAGCAAGCAGCCCCATTCTCTGTGCCTCTGTGCGAGCAGTGCCATGGGCAGGTGAGGCTGAGCAACAGCTTTCCAGGCTAGCACCTTCTGGCTGCCAGCTATCTGCAGACGTTCGCACTTTCGGAGCAGGGCTGTGATAGGAGCCTGGGAGGGACACCACCATTCCCAGCATGCGTTTGAAGTTTGAGGTGGCAAGATAAGCAAGAAGCCCCATTCTCTGTGCCTCTGTGCGAGCAGTGCCATGGACAGATGAGGCTGAGCAACAGCTTTCCAGGCTAGCCCCTTCTGGCTGCCAGCTATCTGCAGACGTTCGCATTTCAAGAGCAGGGCTGCGAAGGGAGCCTAGCAGGTACGCCATCTTTCCCAGGCTACGTTTGAAGTTTGAGGTGGCAAGACAAGCAAGCAGCCCCATTCTCTGTGCCTCTGTGCGAGCAGTGCCATGGGCAGATGAGGCTGAGCAACAGCTTTCCAGGATAGCACCTTCTGGCTGCCAGCTACCTGCAGACGTTCGCACTATCGGAGCAGGGCTGCAAAAGGAGCCTGGCTGGGACACCAACTTTCCCAGCATGCGTTTGAACTTTCAGGTGGCAAGACAAGCAAGCAGCCCCATTCTCTGTGCCTCTGTGCGAGCACTGCCATGGGCAGGTGAGGCTGAGCAACAGCTTTCCAGGATAGCGCCTTCTGGCTGCCAGCTATCTGCAGACGTTCGCACTTTCGGAGCAGGGCTGTGATAGGAGCCTGGCAGGGACACCACCATTCCCAGCATGCGTTTGAAGTTTCAAGTGGCAAGATAAGCAAGCAGCCCCATTCTCTGTGCCTCTGTGCGAGCACTGCCATGGGCAGATGAGGCTGAGCAACAGCTTTCCAGGCTAGCCCCTTCTGGCTGCCAGCTATCTGCAGACGTTCGCATTTCAAGAGCAGGGCTGCGAAAGGAGCCTAGCAAGTACACCATCTTTCCCAGGCTACGTTTGAAGTTTGAGGTGGCAAGACAAGCAAGCAGCCCCATTCTCTGTGCCTCTGTGCGAGCAGTGCCATGGGCAGATGAGGCTGAGCAACAGCTTTCCAGGCTAGCACCTTCTGGCTGCCAGCTATCTGCAGACGTTCGCATTTCAAGAGTAGGGCTGCGAAAGGAGCCTAGCAGGTAAACCATCCTTCCCAGGCTACGTTTGAAGTTTGAGGTGGCAAGACAAGCACGCAGCCCCATTCTCTGTGCCTCTGTGCGAGCAGTGCCATGGGCAGATGAGGCTGAGCAACAGCTTTCCAGGCTAGCACCTTCTGGCTGCCAGCTATCTGCAGACGTTCGCACTTTCGGAGCAGGGCTGCGAAAGGAGCCTGGCTGGGACACAAAATTTCCAGGCTACGTTTGAAGTTTGAGGTGGCAAGACAAGCAAGCAGCCCCATTCTCTGTGCCTCTGTGCGAGCACTGCCATGGGCAGATGAGGCTGAGCAACAGCTTTCCAGGCTAGCCCCTTCTGGCTGCCAGCTATCTGCAGACGTTCGCACTTTCGGAGCAGGGCTGCGAAAGGAGCCTGGCTGGGACACCAACTTTCCCAGGATACGTTTGAAGTTTGAGGTGGCAAGACAAGCAAGCAGCCCCATTCTCTGTGCCTCTGTGCGAGCAGTGCCATTGGCAGATGAGGCTGAGCAACAGCTTTCCAGGATAGCCCCTTCTGGCTGTCAGCTATCTGCAGACGTTTGCATTTCAAGAGCAGGGCTGCGAAAGGAGCCTAGCAGGTACACTATCTTTCCCAGGCTACGTTTGAGGTGGCAAGACAAGCAAGGAGCCCCATTCTCTTTGCCTCTGTGCAAGCAGTGCCATGGGCAGATGAGGCTGAGCAACAGCTTTCCAGGCTAGCCCCTTCTGGCTGCCAGCTATCTGCAGACGTTCGCATTTCAAGAGCAGGGCTGTGATAGGAGCCTGGCAGGGACACCACCATTCCCAGCATGCGTTTGAAGTTTGAGATGGCAAGAAAAGCAAGCAGCCCCATTCTCTGTGCCTCTGTGCGAGCAGTGCCATGGGCAGATGAGGCTGAGCAACAGCTTTCCAGGATAGCCCCTTCTGGCTGCCAGCTATCTGCAGACGTTCGCACTTTTGGAGCAGGGCTGTGATAGGAGCCTGGCAGGGACACCACCATTCCCCACATGCGTTTGAAGTTTCAAGTGGCAAGATAAGCAAGCAGCCCCATTCTCTGTGCCTCTGTGCGAGCACTGCCATGGGCAGATGAGGCTGAGCAACAGCTTTCCAGAATAGCACCTTCTGGCTGCCAGCTATCTGCAGACGTTCGCACTTTCGGAGCAGGGCTGCAAAAGGAGCCTGGCTGGGACACCAACTTTCCCAGGCTACGTTTGAAGTTTGAGGTGGCAAGACAAGCAAGCAGCCCCATTCTCTGTGCCTCTGTGCGAGCAGTGCCATGGGCAGGTGAGGCTGAGCAACAGCTTTCCAGGCTAGCACCTTCTGGCTGCCAGCTATCTGCAGACGTTCGCACTTTCGGAGCAGGGCTGTGATAGGAGCCTGGGAGGGACACCACCATTCCCAGCATGCGTTTGAAGTTTGAGGTGGCAAGATAAGCAAGCAGCCCCATTCTCTGTGCCTCTGTGCGAGCAGTGCCATGGACAGATGAGGCTGAGCAACAGCTTTCCAGGCTAGCCCCTTCTGGCTGCCAGCTATCTGCAGACGTTCACATTTCAAGAGCAGGGCTGCGAAGGGAGCCTAGCAGGTACACCATCTTTCCCAGGCTACGTTTGAAGTTTGAGGTGGCAAGACAAGCAAGCAGCCCCATTCTCTGTGCCTCTGTGCGAGCAGTGCCATGGGCAGATGAGGCTGAGCAACAGCTTTCCAGGATAGCACCTTCTGGCTGCCAGCTACCTGCAGACGTTCGCACTATCGGAGCAGGGCTGCAAAAGGAGCCTGGCTGGGACACCAACTTTCCCAGCATGCGTTTGAAGTTTCAGGTGGCAAGACAAGCAAGCAGCCCCATTCTCTGTGCCTCTGTGCGAGCACTGCCATGGGCAGGTGAGGCTGAGCAACAGCTTTCCAGGATAGCGCCTTCTGGCTGCCAGCTATCTGCAGACGTTCGCACTTTCGGAGCAGGGCTGTGATAGGAGCCTGGCAGGGACACCACCATTCCCAGCATGCGTTTGAAGTTTCAAGTGGCAAGATAAGCAAGCAGCCCCATTCTCTGTGCCTCTGTGCGAGCACTGCCATGGGCAGATGAGGCTGAGCAACAGCTTTCCAGGCTAGCCCCTTCTGGCTGCCAGCTATCTGCAGACGTTCGCATTTCAAGAGCAGGGCTGCGAAAGGAGCCTAGCAAGTACACCATCTTTCCCAGGCTACGTTTGAAGTTTGAGGTGGCAAGACAAGCAAGCAGCCCCATTCTCTGTGCCTCTGTGCGAGCAGTGCCATGGGCAGATGAGGCTGAGCAACAGCTTTCCAGGCTAGCACCTTCTGGCTGCCAGCTATCTGCAGACGTTCGCACTTTCGGAGCAGGGCTGCGAAAGGAGCCTGGCTGGGACACAAAATTTCCAGGCTACGTTTGAAGTTTGAGGTGGCAAGACAAGCAAGCAGCCCCATTCTCTGTGCCTCTGTGCGAGCACTGCCATGGGCAGATGAGGCTGAGCAACAGCTTTCCAGGCTAGCACCTTCTGGCTGCCAGCTATCTGCAGACGTTCGCACTTTCGGAGCAGGGCTGCGAAAGGAGCCTGGCTGGGACACCAACTTTCCCAGGATACGTTTGAAGTTTGAGGTGGCAAGACAAGCAAGCAGCCCCATTCTCTGTGCCTCTGTGCGAGCAGTGCCATTGGCAGATGAGGCTGAGCAACAGCTTTCCAGGATAGCCACTTCTGGCTGCCAGCTATCTGCAGACGTTCGCACTTTCGGAGCAGGGCTGCGAAAGGAGCCTGGCTGGGACACCAACTTTCCCAGGCTACGTTTGAAGTTTGAGGTGGCAAGACAAGCAAGCAGCCCCATTCTCTGTGCCTCTGTGCGAGCACTGCCATGGGCAGATGAGGCTGAGCAACAGCTTTCCAGGCTAGCCCCTTCTGGCTGCCAGCTATCTGCAGACGTTCGCACTTTCGGAGCAGGGCTGCGAAAGGAGCCTGGCTGGGACACCAACTTTCCCAGGCTACGTTTGAAGTTTGAGGTGGCAAGACAAGCAAGCAGCCCCATTCTCTGTGCCTCTGTGCGAGCAGTGCCATGGGCAGATGAGGCTGAGCAACAGCTTTCCAGGATAGCCCCTTCTGGCTGCCAGCTATCTGCAGACGTTCGCTTTTCAAGAGCAGGGATGCGAAAGGAGCCCAGCAGGTACACCATCTTTCCCAGGCTACGTTTGAAGTTTGAGGTGGCAAGACAAGCAAGGAGCCCCATTCTCTCTGCCTCTGTGCGAGCAGTGCCATGGGCAGATGAGGCTGAGCAACAGCTTTCCAGGATAGCACCTTCTGGCTGCCAGCTATCTGCAGACGTTCGCACTTTCGGAGCAGGGCTGCGAAAGGAGCCTGGCTGGGACACCAACTTTCCCAGGCTACGTTTGAAGGTTGAGGTGGCAAGACAAGCAAGCAGCCCCATTCTCTGTGCCTCTATGCGAGCAGTGCCATGGGCAGATGAGGCTGAGCAACAGCTTTCCAGGCTAGCCCCTTCTGGCTGCCAGCTATCTGCAGACGTTCGCACTTTCGGAGCAGGGCTGTGATAGGAGCCTGGCAGGGACACCAGCATTCCCAGCATGCGTTTGAAGTTTCAAGTGGCAAGATAAGCAAGCAGCCCCATTCTCTGTGCCTCTGTGCGAACAGTGCTATGGGCAGATGAGGCTGAGCAACAGCTTTCCAGGCTAGCCCCTTCTGGCTGCCAGCTATCTGCAGACGTTCGCATTTCAAGAGCAGGGCTGCGAAAGGAGCCTAGCAGGTACACCATCTTTCCCAGGCTACGTTTGAGGTGGCAAGACAAGCAAGGAGCCCCATTCTCTTTGCCTCTGTGCGAGCAGTGCCATGGGCAGATGAGGCTGAGCAACAGCTTTCCAGGCTAGCCCCTTCTGGCTGCCAGCTCTCTGCAGACGTTCGCATTTCAAGAGCAGGGCTGCGAAGGGAGCCCAGCAGGTACACCATCTTTCCCAGCCTACGTTTGAAGTTTGAGGTGGCAAGACAAGCAAGGAGCCCCATTCTCTGTGCCTCTGTGCGAGCAGTGCCATGGGCAGATGAGGCTGAGCAACAGCTTTCCAGGCTAGCACCTTCTGGCTGCCAGCTATCTGCAGACGTTCGCACTTTCGGAGCAGGGCTGTGATAGGAGCCTGGCTGGGACACCAACTTTCCCAGGCTACGTTTGAAGTTTGAGGTGGCAAGACAAGCAAGCAGCCCCATTCTCTGTGCCTCTGTGCGAGCAGTGCCATGGGCAGGTGAGGCTGAGCAACAGCTTTCCAGGCTAGCACCGTCTGTCTGCCAGCTATCTGCAGACGTTCGCACTTTCGTAGCAGGGCTGCGAAAGGAGCCTGGCTGGGACACCATCCTTCCCAGGCTACGTTTGAAGTTTGAGGTGGCAAGACAAGCAAGCAGCCCCATTCTCTGTGCCTCTGTGCGAGCAGTGCCATGGGCAGATGACGCTGAGCAACAGCTTTCCAGGCTAGCACCTTCTGGCTGCCAGCTATCTGCAGACGTTCGCACTTTCGGAGCAGGGCTGCGAAAGGAGCCTGGCTGGGACACAAAATTTCCAGGCTACGTTTGAAGTTTGAGGTGGCAAGACAAGCAAGCAGCCCCATTCTCTGTGCCTCTGTGCGAGCACTGCCATGGGCAGATGAGGCTGAGCAACAGCTTTCCAGGCTAGCCCCTTCTGGCTGCCAGCTATCTGCAGACGTTCGCACTTTCGGAGCAGGGCTGCGAAAGGAGCCTGGCTGGGACACCAACTTTCCCAGGATACGTTTGAAGTTTGAGGTGGCAAGACAAGCAAGCAGCCCCATTCTCTGTGCCTCTGTGCGAGCAGTGCCATGGGCAGATGAGGCTGAGCAACAGCTTTCCAGGATAGCACCTTCTGGCTGCCAGCTATCTGCAGACGTTCGCACTTTCGGAGCAGGGCTGTGATAGGAGCCTGGCAGGGACACCAGCATTCCCAGCATGCGTTTGAAGTTTCAAGTGGTAAGATAAACAAGCAGCCCCATTCTCCGTGCCTCTGTGCGAGCACTGCCATGGGTAGATGAGGCTGAGCAACAGCTTTCCAGGCTAGCACCTTCTGGCTGCCAGCTATCTGCAGACGTTCGCATTTCAAGAGCAGGGCTGCGAAAGGAGCCTAGCAGGGACACCATCTTTCCCAGGCTACGTTTGAAGTTTGAGGTGGCAAGACAAGCAAGGAGCCCCATTCTCTGTGCCTCTGTGCGAGCAGTGCCATGGGCAGATGAGGCTGAGCAACAGCTTTCCAGGCTAGCACCTTCTGGCTGCCAGCTATCTGCAGACGTTCGCACTTTCGGAGCAGGGCTGCGAATGGAGCCTGGCTGGGACACCAACTTTCCCAGGCTACGTTTGAAGTTTGAGGTGGCAAGACAAGCAAGCAGCCCCATTCTCTGTGCCTCTGTGCGAGCAGTGCCATGCGCAGATGAGGCTGAGCAACAGCTTTCCAGGCTAGCACCTTCTGGCTGCCAGCTATCTGCAGACGTTCGCACTTTCGGAGCAGGGCTGCGAAAGGAGCCTGGCTGGGACACCACCATTCCCAGCATGCGTTTGAAGTTTGAGGTGGCAAGACAAGCAAGCAGCCCCATTCTCTGTGCCTCTGTGCGAGCAGTGCCATGGGCAGATGAGGCTGAGCAACAGCTTTCCAGGCTAGCACCTTCTGGCTGCCAGCTATCTGCAGACGTTCGCACTTTCGGAGCAGGGCTGTGATAGAAGCCTGGCAGGGACACCACCATTCCCAGCATGCGTTTGAAGTTTGAGGTGGCAAGACAAGCAAGCAGCCCCATTCTCTGTGCCTCTGTGTGAGCACTGCCATGGGCAGATGAGGCTGATCAACAGCTTTCCAGGATAGCCCCTTCTGGCTGCCAGCTATCTGCAGACGTTCGCATTTCAAGAGCAGGGCTGCGAAAGGAGCCCAGCAGGTACACCATCTTTCCCAGGCTACGTTTGAAGTTTGAGGTGGCAAGACAAGCAAGGAGCCCCATTCTCTGTGCCTCTGTGCGAGCAGTGCCATGGGCAGATGAGGCTGAGCAACAGCTTTCCAGGCTAGCACCTTCTGGCTGCCAGCTATCTGCAGACGTTCGCACTTTCGGAGCAGGGCTGCGAAAGGAGCCTGGCTGGGACACCAACTTTCCCAGGCTACGTTTGAAGGTTGAGGTGGCAAGACAAGCAAGCAGCCCCATTCTCTGTGCCTCTATGCGAGCAGTGCCATGGGCAGATGAGGCTGAGCAACAGCTTTCCAGGCTAACCCCTTCTGGCTGCCAGCTATCTGCAGACGTTCGCATTTCAAGAGCAGGGCTGTGATAGGAGCCTGACAGGGACACCACCATTCCCAGCATGCGTTTGAAATTTCAAGTGGCAAGATAAGCAAGGAGCCCCATTCTCTGTGCCTCTATGCGAGCAGTGCCATGGGCAGATGAGGCTGAGCAACAGCTTTCCAGGCTAGCCCCTTCTGGCTGCCAGCTATCTGCAGACGTTCGCATTTCAAGAGCAGGGCTGCGAAAGGAGCCTGGCTGGGACACCAACTTTCCCAGGCTACGTTTGAAGTTTGAGGTGGCAAGACAAGCAAGCAGCCCCATTCTCTGTGCCTCTGTGCGAGCACTGCCATGGGCAGATGAGGCTGAGCAACAGCTTTCCAGGCTAGCCCCTTCTGGCTGCCAGCTATCTGCAGACGTTCGCACTTTCGGAGCAGGGCTGCGAAAGGAGCCTGGCTGGGACACCAACTTTCCCAGGCTACGTTTGAAGTTTGAGGTGGCAAGACAAGCAAGCAGCCCCATTCTCTGTGCCTCTGTGCGAGCAGTGCAATGGGCAGATGAGGCTGAGCAACAGCTTTCCAGGCTAGCACCTTCTGGCTGCCAGCTATATGCAGACGTTCGCATTTCAAGAGCAGGGCTGCGAAAGGAGCCTAGCAGGTACACCATCTTTCCCAGGCTACGTTTGAGGTGGCAAGACAAGCAAGGAGCCCCATTCTCTTTGCCTCTGTGCGAGCAGTGCCATGGGCAGATGAGGCTGAGCAACAGCTTTCCAGGCTAGCCCCTTCTGGCTGCCAGCTATCTGCAGACGTTCGCACTTTCGGAGCAGGGCTGTGATAGGAGCCTGGCAGGGACACCACCATTCCCAGCATGCGTTTGAAGTTTGAGGTGGCAAGACAAGCAAGCAGCCCCATTCTCTGTGCCTCTGTGCGAGCAGTGCCATGGGCAGATGAGGCTGAGCAACAGCTTTCCAGGCTAGCACCTTCTGGCTGCCAGCTATCTGCAGACGTTCGCACTTTTGGAGCAGGGCTGTGATAGGAGCCTGGCAGGGACACCACCATTCCCCACATACATTTGAAGTTTCAAGTGGCAAGATAAGCAAGCAGCCCCATTCTCTGTGCCTCTGTGCGAGCAGTGCCATTGGCAGATGAGGCTGATCAACAGCTTTCCAGGCTAGCCCCTTCTGGCTGCCAGCTATCTGCAGACGTTCGCATTTCAAGAGCAGGGCTGCGAAAGGAGCCCAGTAGGTACACCATCTTTCCCAGGCTACGTTTGAAGTTTGAGGTGGCAAGACAAGCAAGCAGCCCCATTCTCTGTGCCTCTGTGCGAGCAGTGCCATGGGCAGATGAGGCTGAGCAACAGCTTTCCAGGATAGCCCCTTCTGGCTGCCAGCTATCTGCAGACGTTCGCACTTTTGGAGCAGGGCTGTGATAGGAGCCTGGCAGGGACACCACCATTCCCCACATGCGTTTGAAGTTTCAAGTGGCAAGATAAGCAAGCAGCCCCATTCTCTGTGCCTCTGTGCTAGCAGTGCCATGGGCAGATGAGGCTGAGAAACAGCTTTCCAGGCTAGCCCCTTCTGGCTGCCAGCTATCTGCAGACGTTCGCACTTTCGGAGCAGGGCTGCGAAAGGAGCCTGGCTGGGACACCAACTTTCCCAGTCTACGTTTGAAGTTTGAGGTGGCAAGATAAGCAAGCAGCCCCATTCTCTGTGCCTCTGTGCGAGCAGTGCCATGGGCAGGTGAGGCTGAGCAACAGCTTTCCAGGCTAGCACCTTCTGGCTGCCAGCTATCTGCAGACGTTCGCACTTTCGGAGCAGGGCTGTGATAGGAGCCTGGCAGGTACACCACCATTCCCAGCATGCGTTTGAAGTTTGAGGTGGCAAGATAAGCAAGCAGCCCCATTCTCTGTGCCTCTGTGCGAGCAGTGCCATGGACAGATGAGGCTGAGCAACAGCTTTCCAGGCTAGCCCCTTCTGGCTGCCAGCTATCTGCAGACGTTCGCATTTCAAGAGCAGGGCTGCGAAGGGAGCCTAGCAGGTACACCATCTTTCCCAGGCTACGTTTGAAGTTTGAGGTGGCAAGACAAGCAAGGAGCCCCATTCTCTGTGCCTCTGTGCGAGCAGTGCCATGGGCAGATGAGGCTGAGCAACAGCTTTCCAGGCTAGCACCTTCTGGCTGCCAGCTACCTGCAGACTTTCTCACTTTCGGAGCAGGGCTGCGAAAGGAGCCTGGCTGGGACACCAACTTTCCCAGGCTACGTTTGAAGTTTCAGGTGGCAAGACAAGCAAGCAGCCCCATTCTCTGTGCCTCTGTGCGAGCACTGCCATGGGCAGGTGAGGCTGAGCAACAGCTTTCCAGGATAGCGCCTTCTGGCTGCCAGCTATCTGCAGACGTTCGCACTTTTGGAGCAGGGCTGTGATAGGAGCCTGGCAGGGACACCACCATTCCCAGCATGCGTTTGAAGTTTCAAGTGGCAAGATAAGCAAGCAGCCTCATTCTCTGTGCCTCTGTGCGAGCACTGCCATGGGCAGATGAGGCTGAGCAACAGCTTTCCAGGATAGCCCCTTCTGGCTGCCAGCTATCTGCAGACGTTCGCATTTCAAGAGCAGGGCTGCGAAAGGAGCCTAGCAAGTACACCATCTTTCCCAGGCTACGTTTGAAGTTTCAGGTGGCAAGACAAGCAAGGAGCCCCATTCTCTGTGCCTCTATGCGAACAGTGCCATGGGCAGATGAGGCTGAGCAACAGCTTTCCAGGATAGCACCTTCTGGCTGCCAGCTATCTGCAGACGTTCGCACTTTCGGAGAAGGGCTGCGAAAGGAGCCTGGCTGGGACACCAACTTTCCCAGCATGCGTTTGAAGTTTCAGGTGGCAAGACAAGCAAGCAGCCCCATTCTCTGTGCCTCTGTGCGAGCACTGCCATGGGCAGATGAGGCTGAGCAACAGCTTTCCAGAATGGCACCTTCTGGCTGCCAGCTATCTGCAGACGTTCGCACTTTTGGAGCAGGGCTGTGATAGGAGCCTGGCAGGGACACCACCATTCCCAGCATGCGTTTGAAGTTTGAGGTGGCAAGACAAGCAAGCAGCCCCATTCTCTGTGCCTCTGTGCGAGCAGTGCCATGGGCAGATGAGGCTGAGCAACAGCTTTCCAGGCTAGCACCTTCTGGCTGCCAGCTATATGTAGGCGTTCGCACTTTCGGAGCAGGGCTGTGATAGGAGCCTGGCAGGGACACCACCATTCCCAGCATGCGTTTGAAGTTTGAGGTGGCAAGACAAGCAAGCAGCCCCATTCTCTGTGCCTGTGTGCGAGCACTGCCATGGGCAGGTGAGGCTGAGCAACAGCTTTCCAGGCTAGCACCTTCTGGCTGCCAGCTATCTGCAGACGTTCGCACTTTCGGAGCAGGGCTGTGATAGGAGCCTGGCAGGGACACCACCATTCCCAGCATGCGTTTGAAGTTTCAAGTGGCAAGATAAGCAAGCAGCCCCATTCTCTGTGCCTCTGTGCGAGCACTGCCATGGGCAGATGAGGCTGAGCAACAGCTTTCCAGGCTAGCCCCTTCTGGCTGCCAGCTATCTGCAGACGTTCGCATTTCAAGAGCAGGGCTGCGAAAGGAGCCTAGGAAGTACACCATCTTTCCCAGGCTACGTTTGAAGTTTGAGGTGGCAAGACAAGCAAGGAGCCCCATTCTCTGTGCCTCTGTGCGAGCAGTGCCATGGGCAGATGAGGCTGAGCAACAGCTTTCCAGGCTAGCACCTTCTGGCTGCCAGCTATCTGCAGACGTTCGCAGTTTCGGAGCAGGGCTGCGAAAGGAGCATGGCTGGGACACCACCATTCCCAGCATGCGTTTGAAGTTTCAAGTGGCAAGATAAGCAAGCAGCCCCATTCTCTGTGCCTCTGTGCGAGCACTGCCATGGGCAGGTGAGGCTGAGCAACAGCTTTCCAGGCTAGCCCCTTCTGGCTGCCAGCTATCTGCAGACGTTCGCATTTCAAGAGCAGGGCCTCGAAAGGAGCCTAGCAGGTACACCATTTTTCCCAGGCTACGTTTGAGGTGGCAAGACAAGCAAGGAGCCCCATTCTCTTTGCCTCTGTGCGAGCAGTGCCATGGGCAGATGAGGCTGAGCAACAGCTTTCCAGGCTAGCCCCTTCTGGCTGCCAGCTATCTGCAGACGTTCGCTTTTCAAGAGCAGGGCTGCGAAAGGAGCCTAGCAGGTACACCATCTTTCCCAGGCTACGTTTCAGGTGGCAAGACAAGCAAGGAGCCCCATTCTCTTTGCCTCTATGCGAACAGTGCCATGGGCAGATGAGGCTGAGCAACAGCTTTCCAGGCTAGCCCCTTCTGGCTGCCAGCTATCTGCAGACGTTCGCACTTTCGGAGAAGGGTTGCGAAAGGAGCCTGGCTGGGACACCAACTTTCCCAGCATGCGTTTGAAGTTTCAGGTGGCAAGACAAGCAAGCAGCCCCATTCTCTGTGCCTCTGTGCGAGCACTGCCATGGGCAGATGAGGCTGAGCAACAGCTTTCCAGAATGGCACCTTCTGGCTGCCAGCTATCTGCAGACGTTCGCACTTTTGGAGCAGGGCTGTGATAGGAGCCTGGCAGGGACACCACCATTCCCAGCATGCGTTTGAAGTTTGAGGTGGCAAGACAAGCAAGCAGCCCCATTCTCTGTGCCTCTGTGCGAGCAGTGCCATGGGCAGATGAGGCTGAGCAACAGCTTTCCACGCTAGCACCTTCTGGCTGCCAGCTATCTGCAGGCGTTCGCACTTTCGGAGCAGGGCTGTGATAGGAGCCTGGCAGGGACACCACCATTCCCAGCATGCGTTTGAAGTTTCAGGTGGCAAGACAAGCAAGCAGCCCCATTCTCTGTGCCTCTGTGCGAGCAGTGCCATGGGCAGATGAGGCTGAGCAACAGCTTTCCAGGATAGCCCCTTCTGGCTGCCAGCTATCTGCAGACGTTCGCATTTCAAGAGCAGGGCTGTGATAGGAGCCTGGCAGGGGCACCACCATTCCCAGCATGCGTTTGAAGTTTGAGGTGGCAAGACAAGCAAGCAGCCCCATTCTCTGTGCCTCTGTGCGAGCAGTGCCATGGGCAGATGAGGCTGAGCAACAGCTTTCCAGGATAGCCCCTTCTGGCTGCCAGCTATCTGCAGACGTTCGCACTTTTGGAGCAGGGCTGTGATAGGAGCCTGGCAGGGACACCACCATTCCCCACATGCGTTTGAAGTTTCAAGTGGCAAGATAAGCAAGCAGCCCCATTCTCTGTGCCTCTGTGCTAGCAGTGCCATGGGCAGATGAGGCTGAGAAACAGCTTTCCAGGATAGCCCCTTCTGGCTGCCAGCTATCTGCAGACGTTCGCACTTTCGGAGCAGGGCTGCGAAAGGAGCCTGGCTGGGACACCAACTTTCCCAGGATACGTTTGAAGTTTGAGGTGGCAAGATAAGCAAGCAGCCCCATTCTCTGTGCCTCTGTGCGAGCAGTGCCATGGGCAGGTGAGGCTGAGCAACAGCTTTCCAGGCTAGCACCTTCTGGCTGCCAGCTATCTGCAGACGTTCGCACTTTCGGAGCAGGGCTGTGATAGGAGCCTGGCAGGGACACCACCATTCCCAGCATGCGTTTGAAGTTTGAGGTGGCAAGATAAGCAAGCAGCCCCATTCTCTGTGCCTCTGTGCGAGCAGTGCCATGGACAGATGAGGCTGAGCAACAGCTTTCCAGGCTAGCCCCTTCTGGCTGCCAGCTATCTGCAGACGTTCGCATTTCAAGAGCAGGGCTGCGAAGGGAGCCTAGCAGGTACACCATCTTTCCCAGGCTACGTTTGAAGTTTGAGGTGGCAAGACAAGCAAGGAGCCCCATTCTCTGTGCCTCTGTGCGAGCAGTGCCATGGGCAGATGAGGCTGAGCAACAGCTTTCCAGGCTAGCACCTTCTGGCTTCCAGCTACCTGCAGACGTTCACACTTTCGAAGCAGGGCTGCGAAAGGAGTCTGCCTGGGACACCAACTTTCCCAGCATGCGTTTGAAGTTTGAGCTGGTAAGACAAGCAAGCAGCCCCATTCTCTGTGCTCTGTGCGAGCACTGCTATGGGCAGGTGAGGCTGAGCAACAGCTTTCAAGGATAGCCCCTTCTGGCTGCCAGCTATCTGCAGACGTTCGCACTTTCGGAGCAGGGCTGCGATAGGACCTTGGCAGGGACACCACCATTCCCAGCAAGCGTTTGAAGTTTCAAGTGGCAAGACAAGCAAGGAGCCCCATTCTCCGTGCCTCTGTGCGAGCAGTGCCATGGGCAGATGAGGCTGAGCAACAGCTTTCCAGGCTAGCACCTTCTGGCTGCCAGCTATCTGCAGACGTTCGCACTTTTGGAGCAGGGCTGCGAAAGGAGCCTGGCTGGGACACCAACTTTCCCAGGCTACGTTTGAAGTTTGAGGTGGCAAGACAAGCAAGCAGCCCCATTCTCTGTGCCTCTGTGCGAGCAGTGCCATGGGCAGATGAGGCTGAGCAACAGCTTTCCAGGCTAGCACCTTCTGGCTGCCAGCTATCTGCAGACGTTCGCACTTTCGGAGCAGGGCTGCGAAAGGAGCCTGGCTGGGACACCAACTTTCCCAGGCTACGTTTGAAGTTTCAGGTGGCAAGACAAGCAAGCAGCCCCATTCTCTGTGCCTCTGTGCGAGCGCTGCCATGGGCAGATGAGGCTGAGCAACAGCTTTCCAGGCTAGCACCTTCTGGCTGCCAGCTATCTGCAGACGTTCGCATTTCAAGAGCAGGGCTGCGAAAGGAGCCTAGCAGGTACACCATCTTTCCCAGGCTACGTTTGAAGTTTGAGGTGGCAAGACAAGCAAGGAGCCCCATTCTCTGTGCCTCTGTGCGAGCACTGCCATGGGCAGATGAGGCTGAGCAACAGCTTTCCAGGATAGCCCCTTCTGGCTGCCAGCTATCTGCAGACATTCGCACTTTCGGAGCAGGGCTGCAAAAGGAGCCTGGCTGGGACACCAACTTTCCCAGGCTACGTTTGAAGTTTGAGGTGGCAAGACAAGCAAGCAGCCCCATTCTCTGTGCCTCTGTGCGAGCACTGCCATGGGCAGATGAGGCTGAGCAACATCTTTCCAGGATAGCCCCTTCTGGCTGCCAGCTATCTGCAGACGTTCGCACTTTCGGAGCAGGGCTGCGAAAGGAGCCTGGCTGGGACACCAACTTTCCCAGGCTACGTTTGAAGTTTGAGGTGGCAAGACAAGCAAGCAGCCCCATTCTCTGTGCCTCTGTGCGAGCACTGCCATGGGCAGATGAGGCTGAGCAACAGCTTTCCAGGCTAGCCCCTTCTGGCTGCCAGCTATCTGCAGACGTTCGCACTTTCGGAGCAGGGCTGTGATAGGAGCCTAGCAGGTACACCATCTTTCCCAGGCTACGTTTGAAGTTTGAGGTGGCAAGACAAGCAAGCAGCCCCATTCTCTGTGCCTCTGTGCGAGCAGTGCCATGGGCAGATGAGGCTGAGCAACAGCTTTCCAGGATAGCACCTTCTGGCTGCCAGCTATCTGCAGACGTTCGCACTTTCGGAGCAGGGCTGCGAAAGGAGCCTGGCTGGGACACCAACTTTCCCAGGCTACGTTTGAAGTTTGAGGTGGCAAGACAAGCAAGCAGCCCCATACTCTGTGCCTGTGTGCGAGCACTGCCATGGGCAGGTGAGGCTGAGCAACAGCTTTCCAGGATAGCCCCTTCTGCCTGCCAGCTATCTGCAGACGTTCGCACTTTCGGAGCAGGGCTGTGATAGGAGCCTGGCAGGGACACCACCATTCCCAGCATGCATTTGAAGTTTCAAGTAGCAAGATGAGCAAGCAGCCCCATTCTCTGTGCCTCTGTGCGAGCAGTGCCATGGGCAGATGAGGCTGAGCAACAGCTTTCCAGGCTAGCCCCTTCTGGCTGCCAGCTATCTGCAGACGTTCGCATTTCAAGAGCAGGGCTGCGAAAGGAGCCTAGCAGGTACACCATCTTTCCCAGGCTACGTTTGAAGTTTGAGGTGGCAAGACAAGCAAGGAGCCCCATTCTCTGTGCCTCTGTGCGAGCAGTGCCATGGGCAGATGAGGCTGAGCAACAGCTTTCCAGGCTAGCCCCTTCTGGCTGCCAGCTATCTGCAGACGTTCGCACTTTCGGAGCAGGGCTGTGATAGGAGCCTGGCAGGGACACCACCATTCCCAGCATGCGTTTGAATTTTGAGGTGGCAAGACAAGCAAGCAGCCCCATTCTCTGTGCCTCTGTGCGAGCAGTGCCATGGGCAGATGAGGCTGAGCAACAGCTTTCCAGGATAGCCCCTTCTGGCTGCCAGCTATCTGCAGACGTTCGCATTTCAAGAGCAGGGCTGTGAAAGGAGCCTGGCTGGGACACCATCTTTCCCAGGCTACGTTTGAAGTTTGAGGTGGCAAGACAAGCAAGGAGCCCCATTCTCTGTGCCTCTGTGCGAGCACTGCCATGGGCAGATGAGGCTGAGCAACAGCTTTCCAGGCTAGCCCCTTCTGGCTGCCAGCTATCTGCAGACGTTCGCACTTTCGGAGCAGGGCTGCGAAAGGAGTCTGGCTGGGACACCAACTTTCCCAGCATGCGTTTGAAGTTTGAGGTGGCAAGACAAGCAAGCAGCCCCATTCTCTGTGCCTCTGTGCGAGCAGTGCCATGGGCAGATGAGGCTGAGCAACAGCTTTCCAGGCTAGCACCTTCTGGCTGCCAGCTATCTGCAGACGTTCGCATTTCAAGAGCAGGGCTGCGAAAGGAGCCTAGCAGGTGCACCATCTTTCCCAGGATACGTTTGAAGTTTGAGGTGACAAGACAAGCAAGGAGCCCCATTCTCTGTGCCTCTGTGCGAGTAGTGCCATGGGCAGATGAAGCTGAGCAACAGCTTTCCAGGCTAGCCCCTTCTGGCTGCCAGCTATCTGCAGACGTTCGCACTTTCGGAGCAGGGCTGCGAAAGGAGCCTGGCTGGGACACCAACTTTCCCAGCCTACGTTTGAAGTTTGAGGTGGCAAGACAAGCAAGCAGCCCCATTCTCTGTGCCTCTGTGCGAGCACTGCCATGGGCAGATGAGGCTGAGCAACAGCTTTCCAGGATAGCCCCTTCTGGCTGCCAGCTATCTGCAGACGTTCGCACTTTCGGAGCAGGGCTGCGAAAGGAGCCTGGCTGGGACACCAACTTTCCCAGGCTACGTTTGAAGTTTGAGGTGGCAAGACAAGCAAGCAGCCCCATTCTCTGTGCCTCTGTGCGAGCACTGCCATGGGCAGATGAGGCTGAGCAACAGCTTTCCAGGATAGCCCCTTCTGGCTGCCAGCTATCTGCAGACGTTCGCACTTTCGGAGCAAGGCGGTGATAGGAGCCTGGCAGGGACACCACCATTCCCAGCATGCGTTTGAAGTTTCAAGTGGCAAGATAAGCAAGCAGCCCCATTCTCTTGGCCTCTATGCGAACAGTGCCATGGGCAGATGAGGCTGAGCAACAGCTTTCCAGGCTAGCACCTTCTGGCTGCCAGCTATCTGCAGACGTTCGCATTTCAAGAGCAGGGCTGCGAAAGGAGCCTAGCAGGTACACCATCTTTCCCAGGCTACGTTTGAAGTTTGAGGTGGCAAGACAAGCAAGGAGCCCCATTCTCTGTGCCTCTGTGCGAGCAGTGCCATGGGCAGATGAGGCTGAGCAACAGCTTTCCAGGCTAGCCCCTTCTGGCTGCCAGCTATCTGCAGACGTTCGCATTTCAAGAGCAGGGCTGCGAAAGGAGCCTAGCAGGTACACCATCTTTCCCAGGCTACGTTTGAAGTTTGAGGTGGCAAGACAAGCAAGGAGCCCCATTCTCTGTGCCTCTGTGCGAGCAGTGCCATGGGCAGATGAGGCTGAGCAACAGCTTTCCAGGCTAGCCCCTTCTGGCTGCCAGCTATCTGCAGACGTTCGCACTTTCGGAGCAGGGCTGTGATAGGAGCCTGGCAGGGACACCACCATTCCCAGCATGCGTTTGAAGTTTGAGGTGGCAAGACAAGCAAGCAGCCCCATTCTCTGTGCCTCTGTGCGAGCAGTGCCATGGGCGGATGAGGCTGAGCAACAGCTTTCCAGGATAGCCCCTTCTGGCTGCCAGCTATCTGCAGACGTTCGCATTTTAAGAGCAGGGCTGTGAAAGGAGCCTGGCTGGGACACCATCTTTCCCAGGCTACGTTTGAAGTTTGAGGTGGGAAGGCAAGCAAGGAGCCCCATTCTCTGTGCCTCTGTGCGAGCACTGCCATGGGCAGATGAGGCTGAGCAACAGCTTTCCAGGCTAGCACCTTCTGGCTGCCAGCTATCTGCAGACGTTCGCACTTTCGGAGCAGGGCTGCGAAAGGAGTCTGGCTGGGACACCAACTTTCCCAGCATGCGTTTGAAGTTTGAGGTGGCAAGACAAGCAAGCAGCCCCATTCTCTGTGCCTCTGTGCGAGCACTGCCATGGGCAGATGAGGCTGAGCAACAGCTTTCCAGGCTAGTACCTTCTGGCTGCCAGCTATCTGCAGACGTTCGCATTTCAAGAGCAGGGCTGCGAAAGGAGCCTGGCAGGTACACCATCTTTCCCAGGCTACGTTTGAAGTTTGAGGTGACAAAACAAGCAAGGAGCCCCATTCTCTGTGCCTCTGTGCGAGCAGTGCCATGGGCAGATGAGGCTGAGCAACAGCTTTCCAGGCTAGCCCCTTCTGGCTGCCAGCTATCTGCAGACGTTCGCACTTTCGGAGCAGGGCTGTGATAGGAGCCTGGCAGGGACACCACCATTCCCGGCATGCGTTTGAAGTTTGAGGTGGCAAGACAAGCAAGCAGCCCCATTCTCTGTGCCTCTGTGCGAGCAGTGCCATGGGCAGATGAGGCTGAGCAACAGCTTTCCAGGATAGCCCCTTCTGGCTGCCAGCTATCTGCAGACGTTCGCATTTCAAGAGCAGGGCTGTGAAAGGAGCCTGGCTGGGACACCATCTTTCCCAGGCTACGTTTGAAGTTTGAGGTGGGAAGGCAAGCAAGGAGCCCCATTCTCTGTGCCTCTGTGCGAGCACTGCCATGGGCAGATGAGGCTGAGCAACAGCTTTCCAGGCTAGCACCTTCTGGCTGCCAGCTATCTGCAGACGTTCGCACTTTCAGAGCAGGGCTGCGAAAGGAGTCTGGCTGGGACACCAACTTTCCCAGCATGCGTTTGAAGTTTGAGCTGGTAAGACAAGCAAGCAGCCCCATTCTCTGTGCTCTGTGCGAGCACTGCTATGGGCAGGTGAGGCTGAGCAACAGCTTTCAAGGATAGCCCCTTCTGGCTGCCAGCTATCTGCAGACGTTCGCACTTTCGGAGCAGGGCTGCGATAGGACCTTGGCAGGGACACCACCATTCCCAGCAAGCGTTTGAAGTTTCAAGTGGCAAGACAAGCAAGGAGCCCCATTCTCCGTGCCTCTGTGCGAGCAGTGCCATGGGCAGATGAGGCTGAGCAACAGCTTTCCAGGCTAGCACCTTCTGGCTGCCAGCTATCTGCAGACGTTCGCACTTTCGGAGCAGGGCTGCGAAAGGAGCCTGGATGGGACACCAACTTTCCCAGGCTACGTTTGAAGTTTGAGGTGGCAAGACAAGCAAGCAGCCCCATTCTCTGTGCCTCTGTGCGAGCAGTGCCATGGGCAGATGAGGCTGAGCAACAGCTTTCCAGGCTAGCACCTTCTGGCTGCCAGCTATCTGCAGACGTTCGCACTTTCGGAGCAGGGCTGCGAAAGGAGCCTGGCTGGGACACCAACTTTCCCAGGCTACGTTTGAAGTTTCAGGTGGCAAGACAAGCAAGCAGCCCCATTCTCTGTGCCTCTGTGCGAGCGCTGCCATGGGCAGATGAGGCTGAGCAACAGCTTTCCAGGCTAGCACCTTCTGGCTGCCAGCTATCTGCAGACGTTCGCATTTCAAGAGCAGGGCTGCGAAAGGAGCCTAGCAGGTACACCATCTTTCCCAGGCTACGTTTGAAGTTTCAGGTGGCAAGACAAGCAAGGAGCCCCATTCTCTGTGCCTCTGTGCGAGCACTGCCATGGGCAGATGAGGCTGAGCAACAGCTTTCCAGGATAGCCCCTTCTGGCTGCCAGCTATCTGCAGACATTCGCACTTTCGGAGCAGGGCTGCAAAAGGAGCCTGGCTGGGACACCAACTTTCCCAGGCTACGTTTGAAGTTTGAGGTGGCAAGACAAGCAAGCAGCCCCATTCTCTGTGCCTCTGTGCGAGCACTGCCATGGGCAGATGAGGCTGAGCAACATCTTTCCAGGATAGCCCCTTCTGGCTGCCAGCTATCTGCAGACGTTCGCACTTTCGGAGCAGGGCTGCGAAAGGAGCCTGGCTGGGACACCAACTTTCCCAGGCTACGTTTGAAGTTTGAGGTGGCAAGACAAGCAAGCAGCCCCATTCTCTGTGCCTCTGTGCGAGCACTGCCATGGGCAGATGAGGCTGAGCAACAGCTTTCCAGGCTAGCCCCTTCTGGCTGCCAGCTATCTGCAGACGTTCGCACTTTCGGAGCAGGGCTGTGATAGGAGCCTGGCAGGGACACCACCATTCCCAGCATGCGTTTGAAGTTTCAAGTGGCAAGATAAGCAAGCAGCCCCATTCTCTGTGCCTCTATGCGAACAGTGCCATGGGCAGATGAGGCTGAGCAACAGCTTTCCAGGCTAGCACCTTCTGGCTGCCAGCTATCTGCAGACGTTCGCATTTCAAGAGCAGGGCTGCGAAAGGAGCCTAGCAGGTACACCATCTTTCCCAGGCTACGTTTGAAGTTTGAGGTGGCAAGACAAGCAAGCAGCCCCATTCTCTGTGCCTCTGTGCGAGCAGTGCCATGGGCAGATGAGGCTGAGCAACAGCTTTCCCGGCTAGCACCTTCTGGCTGCCAGCTATCTGCAGACGTTCGCACTTTCGGAGCAGGGCTGCGAAAGGAGCCTGGCTGGGACACCAACTTTCCCAGGCTACGTTTGAAGTTTGAGGTGGCAAGACAAGCAAGCAGCCCCATACTCTGTGCCTCTGTGCGAGCACTGCCATGGGCAGATGAGGCTGAGCAACAGCTTTCCAGGATAGCCCCTTCTGCCTGCCAGCTATCTGCAGACGTTCGCACTTTCGGAGCAGGGCTGTGATAGGAGCCTGGCAGGGACACCACCATTCCCAGCATGCGTTTGAAGTTTCAAGTAGCAAGATGAGCAAGCAGCCCCATTCTCTGTGCCTCTGTGCGAGCACTGCCATGGGCAGATGAGGCTGAGCAACAGCTTTCCAGGCTAGCCCCTTCTGGCTGCCAGCTATCTGCAGACGTTCGCATTTCAAGAGCAGGGCTGCGAAAGGAGCCTAGCAGGTACACCATCTTTCCCAGGCTACGTTTGAAGTTTGAGGTGGCAAGACAAGCAAGGAGCCCCATTCTCTGTGCCTCTGTGCGAGCAGTGCCATGGGCAGATGAGGCTGAGCAACAGCTTTCCAGGCTAGCCCCTTCTGGCTGCCAGCTATCTGCAGACGTTCGCACTTTCGGAGCAGGGCTGTGATAGGAGCCTGGCAGGGACACCACCATTCCCAGCATGCGTTTGAAGTTTGAGGTGGCAAGACAAGCAAGCAGCCCCATTCTCTGTGCCTCTGTGCGAGCAGTGCCATGGGCAGATGAGGCTGAGCAACAGCTTTCCAGGCTAGCCCCTTCTGGCTGCCAGCTATCTGCAGATGTTCGCACTTTCGGAGCAGGGCTGTGAAAGGAGCCTGGCTGGGACACCATCTTTCCCAGGCTACGTTTGAAGTTTGAGGTGGCAAGACAAGCAAGGAGCCCCATTCTCTGTGCCTCTGTGCGAGCAGTGCCATGGGCAGATGAGGCTGAGCAACAGCTTTCCAGGCTAGCCCCTTCTGGCTGCCAGCTATCTGCAGACGTTCGCACTTTCGGAGCAGGGCTGCGAAAGGAGTCTGGCTGGGACACCAACTTTCCCAGCATGCGTTTGAAGTTTGAGGTGGCAAGACAAGCAAGCAGCCCCATTCTCTGTGCCTCTGTGCGAGCAGTGCCATGGGCAGATGAGGCTGAGCAACAGCTTTCCAGGCTAGCACCTTCTGGCTGCCAGCTATCTGCAGACGTTCGCATTTCAAGAGCAGGGCTGCGAAAGGAGCCTAGCAGGTGCACCATCTTTCCCAGGCTACGTTTGAAGATTGAGGTGACAAGACAAGCAAGGAGCCCCATTCTCTGTGCCTCTGTGCGAGTAGTGCCATGGGCAGATGAGGCTGAGCAACAGCTTTCCAGGCTAGCCCCTTCTGGCTGCCAGCTATCTGCAGACGTTCGCACTTTCGGAGCAGGGCTGTGATAGGAGCCTGGCTGGGACACCACCATTCCCAGGCTACGTTTGAAGTTTGAGGTGGCAAGACAAGCAAGCAGCCCCATTCTCTGTGCCTCTGTGCGAGCACTGCCATGGGCAGATGAGGCTGAGCAACAGCTTTCCAGGATAGCCCCTTCTGGCTGCCAGCTATCTGCAGACGTTCGCACTTTCGGAGCAGGGCTGCGCAAGGAGCCTGGCTGGGACACCAACTTTCCCAGGCTACGTTTGAAGTTTGAGGTGGCAAGACAAGCAAGCAGCCCCATTCTCTGTGCCTCTGTGCGAGCACTGCCATGGGCAGATGAGGCTGAGCAACAGCTTTCCAGGCTAGCCCCTTCTGGCTGCCAGCTATCTGCAGACGTTCGCACTTTCGGAGCAGGGCTGTGATAGGAGCCTGGCAGGGGCAGCACCATTCCCAGCATGCGTTTGAAGTTTCAAGTGGCAAGATAAGCAAGCAGCCCCATTCTCTTGGCCTCTATGCGAACAGTGCCATGGGCAGATGAGGCTGAGCAACAGCTTTCCAGGCTAGCCCCTTCTGGCTGCCAGCTATCTGCAGACGTTCGCATTTCAAGAGCAGGGCTGCGAAAGGAGCCTAGCAGGTACACCATCTTTCCCAGGCTACGTTTGAAGTTTGAGGTGGCAAGACAAGCAAGCAGCCCCATTCTCTGTGCCTCTGTGCGAGCAGTGCCATGGGCAGATGAGGCTGAGCAACAGCTTTCCAGGCTAGCACCTTCTGGCTGCCAGCTATCTGCAGACGTTCGCACTTTCGGAGCAGGGCTGCGAAAGGAGCCTGGCTGGGACACCAACTTTCCAGGCTACGTTTGAAGTTTGAGGTGGCAAGACAAGCAAGCAGCCCCATTCTCTGTGCCTCTGTGCGAGCACTGCCATGGGCAGATGAGGCTGAGCAACAGCTTTCCAGGATAGCCCCTTCTGGCTGCCAGCTATCTGCAGACGTTCGCACTTTCGGAGCAGGGCTGTGATAGGAGCCTGGCAGGGACACCACCATTCCCAGCATGCGTTTGAAGTTTCAAGTGGCAAGATAAACAACCAGCTCCATTCTCCGTGCCTCTGTGCGAGCACTGCCATGGGTAGATGAGGCTGAGCAACAGCTTTCCAGGCTAGCACCTTCTGGCTGCCAGCTATCTGCAGACGTTCGCACTTTCGGAGCAGGGCTGCGAAAGGAGCCTGGCTGGGACACCAACTTTCCCAGGCTACGTTTGAAGTTTGAGGTGTCAAGACAAGCAAGCAGCCCCATACTCTGTGCCTCTGTGCGAGCGCTGCCATGGGCAGATGAGGCTGAGCAACAGCTTTCCAGGCTAGCCCCTTCTGGCTGCCAGCTATCTGCAGACGTTCGCATTTCAAGAGCAGGGCTGCGAAAGGAGCCTAGCAGGTACACCATCTTTCCCAGGCTACGTTTGAAGTTTGAGGTGGCAAGACAAGCAAGGAGCCCAAGCAAGGAGCCCCATTCTCTGTGCCTCTATGCGAACAGTGCCATGGGCAGATGAGGCTGAGCAACAGCTTTCCAGGCTAGCACCTTCTGGCTGCCAGCTATCTGCAGACGTTCGCATTTCAAGAGCAGGGCTGCGAAAGGAGCCTAGCAGGTACACCATCTTTCCCAGGCTACGTTTGAGGTGGCAAGACAAGCAAGGAGCCCCATTCTCTTTGCCTCTGTGCGAGCAGTGCCATGGGCAGATGAGGCTGAGCAACAGCTTTCCAGGATAGCCCCTTCTGGCTGCCAGCTATCTGCAGACGTTCGCACTTTTGGAGCAGGGCTGTGATAGGAGCCTGGCAGGGACACCACCATTCCCAGCATGCGTTTGAAGTTTCAAGTGGCAAGACAAGCAAGCAGCCCCATTCTCTGTGCCTCTGTGCGAGCAGTGCCATGGGCAGATGAGGCTGAGCAACAGCTTTCCAGGCTAGCCCCTTCTGGCTGCCAGCTATCTGCAGACGTTCGCACTTTCGGAGCAGGGCTGTGATTGGAGCCTGGCAGGGACACCACCATTCCCAGGCTACGTTTGAAGTTTCAGGTGGCAAGACAAGCAAGCAGCTCCATTCTCTGTGCTCTGTGCGAGCACTGCCATGGGCAGATGAGGCTGAGCAACAGCTTTCCAGGCTAGCACCTTCTGGCTGCCAGCTATCTGCAGACGTTCGCACTTTCGGAGCAGGGCTGTGATAGGAGCCTGGCAGGGACACCACCATTCCCAGGCTACGTTTGAAGTTTGAGGTGGCAAGATAAGCAAGCAGCCCCATTCTCTGTGCCTCTGTGCGAGCACTGCCATGGGCAGATGAGGCTGAGCAACAGCTTTCCAGGCTAGCCCCTTCTGGCTGCCAGCTATCTGCAGACGTTCGCATTTCAAGAGCAGGGCTGCGAAAGAAGCCTAGCAGGTACACCATCCTTCCCAGGCTACGTTTGAAGTTTGAGGTGGCAAGACAAGCAAGCAGCCCCATTCTCTGTGCCTCTGTGCGAGCAGTGCCATGGGCAGATGAGGCTGAGCAACAGCTTTCCAGGCTAGCACCTTCTGGCTGCCAGCTATCTGCAGACGTTCGCACTTTCGGAGCAGGGCTGCGAAAGGAGCCTGGCTGGGACACCAACTTTCCCAGCATGCGTTTGAAGTTTGAGGTGGCAAGACAAGCAAGCAGCCCCATTCTCTGTGCCGCTGTGCGAGCACTGCCATGGGCAGTTGAGGCTGAGCAACAGCTTTCCAGGATAGCCCCTTCTGGCTGCCAGCTATCTGCAGACGTTCGTGCTTTCGGAGCAGGGCTGCGAAAGGAGCCTGGCTGGGACACCAACTTTCCCAGGCTACGTTTGAAGTTTGAGGTGGCAAGACAAGCAAGCAGCCCCATTCTCTGTGCCTCTGTGCGAGCACTGCCATGGGCAGATGAGGCTGAGCAACAGCTTTCCAGGCTAGCCCCTTCTGGCTGCCAGCTATCTGCAGACGTTCGCACTTTCGGAGCAGGGCTGTGATAGGAGCCTGGCAGGGGCAGCACCATTCCCAGCATGCGTTTGAAGTTTCAAGTGGCAAGATAAGCAAGCAGCCCCATTCTCTTGGCCTCTATGCGAACAGTGCCATGGGCAGATGAGGCTGAGCAACAGCTTTCCAGGCTAGCCCCTTCTGGCTGCCAGCTATCTGCAGACGTTCGCATTTCAAGAGCAGGGCTGCGAAAGGAGCCTAGCAGGTACACCATCTTTCCCAGGCTACGTTTGAAGTTTGAGGTGGCAAGACAAGCAAGCAGCCCCATTCTCTGTGCCTCTGTGCGAGCAGTGCCATGGGCAGATGAGGCTGAGCAACAGCTTTCCAGGCTAGCACCTTCTGGCTGCCAGCTATCTGCAGACGTTCGCACTTTCGGAGCAGGGCTGCGAAAGGAGCCTGGCTGGGACACCAACTTTCCAGGCTACGTTTGAAGTTTGAGGTGGCAAGACAAGCAAGCAGCCCCATTCTCTGTGCCTCTGTGCGAGCACTGCCATGGGCAGATGAGGCTGAGCAACAGCTTTCCAGGATAGCCCCTTCTGGCTGCCAGCTATCTGCAGACGTTCGCACTTTCGGAGCAGGGCTGTGATAGGAGCCTGGCAGGGACACCACCATTCCCAGCATGCGTTTGAAGTTTCAAGTGGCAAGATAAACAACCAGCTCCATTCTCCGTGCCTCTGTGCGAGCACTGCCATGGGTAGATGAGGCTGAGCAACAGCTTTCCAGGCTAGCACCTTCTGGCTGCCAGCTATCTGCAGACGTTCGCACTTTCGGAGCAGGGCTGCGAAAGGAGCCTGGCTGGGACACCAACTTTCCCAGGCTACGTTTGAAGTTTGAGGTGTCAAGACAAGCAAGCAGCCCCATACTCTGTGCCTCTGTGCGAGCGCTGCCATGGGCAGATGAGGCTGAGCAACAGCTTTCCAGGCTAGCCCCTTCTGGCTGCCAGCTATCTGCAGACGTTCGCATTTCAAGAGCAGGGCTGCGAAAGGAGCCTAGCAGGTACACCATCTTTCCCAGGCTACGTTTGAAGTTTGAGGTGGCAAGACAAGCAAGGAGCCCCATTCTCTGTGCCTCTGTGCGAGCAGTGCCATGGGCAGATGAGGCTGAGCAACAGCTTTCCAGGCTAGCCCCTTCTGGCTGCCAGCTATCTGCAGACGTTCGCACTTTCGGAGCAGGGCTGTGATAGGAGCCTGGCAGGGACACCACCATTCCCAGCATGCGTTTGAAGTTTGAGGTGGCAAGACAAGCAAGCAGCCCCATTCTCTGTGCCTCTGTGCGAGCACTGCCATGGGCAGATGAGGCTGAGCAACAGCTTTCCAGGCTAGCACCTTCTGGCTGCCAGCTATCTGCAGACGTTCGCACTTTCGGAGCAGGGCTGCGAAAGGAGTCTGGCTGGGACACCAACTTTCCCAGCATGCGTTTGAAGTTTGAGGTGGCAAGACAAGCAAGCAGCCCCATTCTCTGTGCCTCTGTGCGAGCACTGCCATGGGCAGATGAGGCTGAGCAACAGCTTTCCAGGCTAGTACCTTCTGGCTGCCAGCTATCTGCAGACGTTCGCATTTCAAGAGCAGGGCTGCGAAAGGAGCCTAGCAGGTACACCATCTTTCCCAGGCTACGTTTGAAGTTTGAGGTGACAAAACAAGCAAGGAGCCCCATTCTCTGTGCCTCTATGCGAACAGTGCCATGGGCAGATGAGGCTGAGCAACAGCTTTCCAGGCTAGCACCTTCTGGCTGCCAGCTATCTGCAGACGTTCGCATTTCAAGAGCAGGGCTGCGAAAGGAGCCTAGCAGGTACACCATCTTTCCCAGGCTACGTTTGAGGTGGCAAGACAAGCAAGGAGCCCCATTCTCTTTGCCTCTGTGCGAGCAGTGCCATGGGCAGATGAGGCTGAGCAACAGCTTTCCAGGATAGCCCCTTCTGGCTGCCAGCTATCTGCAGACGTTCGCACTTTTGGAGCAGGGCTGTGATAGGAGCCTGGCAGGGACACCACCATTCCCAGCATGCGTTTGAAGTTTCAAGTGGCAAGACAAGCAAGCAGCCCCATTCTCTGTGCCTCTGTGCGAGCAGTGCCATGGGCAGATGAGGCTGAGCAACAGCTTTCCAGGCTAGCCCCTTCTGGCTGCCAGCTATCTGCAGACGTTCGCACTTTCGGAGCAGGGCTGTGATTGGAGCCTGGCAGGGACACCACCATTCCCAGGCTACGTTTGAAGTTTCAGGTGGCAAGACAAGCAAGCAGCTCCATTCTCTGTGCTCTGTGCGAGCACTGCCATGGGCAGATGAGGCTGAGCAACAGCTTTCCAGGCTAGCACCTTCTGGCTGCCAGCTATCTGCAGACGTTCGCACTTTCGGAGCAGGGCTGTGATAGGAGCCTGGCAGGGACACCACCATTCCCAGGCTACGTTTGAAGTTTGAGGTGGCAAGATAAGCAAGCAGCCCCATTCTCTGTGCCTCTGTGCGAGCACTGCCATGGGCAGATGAGGCTGAGCAACAGCTTTCCAGGCTAGCCCCTTCTGGCTGCCAGCTATCTGCAGACGTTCGCATTTCAAGAGCAGGGCTGCGAAAGAAGCCTAGCAGGTACACCATCCTTCCCAGGCTACGTTTGAAGTTTGAGGTGGCAAGACAAGCAAGCAGCCCCATTCTCTGTGCCTCTGTGCGAGCAGTGCCATGGGCAGATGAGGCTGAGCAACAGCTTTCCAGGCTAGCACCTTCTGGCTGCCAGCTATCTGCAGACGTTCGCACTTTCGGAGCAGGGCTGCGAAAGGAGCCTGGCTGGGACACCAACTTTCCCAGCATGCGTTTGAAGTTTGAGGTGGCAAGACAAGCAAGCAGCCCCATTCTCTGTGCCGCTGTGCGAGCACTGCCATGGGCAGTTGAGGCTGAGCAACAGCTTTCCAGGATAGCCCCTTCTGCCTGCCAGCTATCTGCAGACGTTCGCACTTTCGGAGCAGGGCTGCGAAAGGAGCCTGGCTGGGACACCAACTTTCCCAGGCTACGTTTGAAGTTTGAGGTAGCAAGAGAAGCAAGCAGCCCCATACTCTGTGCCTCTGTGCGAGCGCTGCCATGGGCAGATGAGGCAGAGCAACAGCTTTCCAGGATAGCACCTTCTGGCTGCCAGCTATCTGCAGACGTTCGCATTTCAAGAGCAGGGCTGCGAAAGGAGCCTAGCAGGTACACCATCTTTCCCAGCATGCGTTTCAAGTTTGAGGTAGCAAGACAAGCAAGCAGCCCCATTCTCAGTGCCTCTGTGCGAGCAGTGCCATGGGCAGATGAGGCTGAGCAACAGCTTTCCAGGCTAGCACCTTCTGGCTGCCAGCTATCTGCAGACGTTCGCACTTTCGGAGCAGGGCTGCGAAAGGAGCCTGGCTGGGACACCAACTTTCCCAGGCTACGTTTGAAGTTTCAGGTGGCAAGACAAGCAAGGAGCCCCATTCTCTGTGCCTCTATGCGAGCAGTGCCATGGGCAGATGAGGCTGAGCAACAGCTTTCCAGGATAGCACCTTCTGGCTGCCAGCTATCTGCAGACGTTCGCACTTTCGGAGCAGGGCTGTGATAGGAGCCTGGCAGGGACACCACCATTCCCAGCATGCGTTTGAAGTTTCAAGTGGCAAGATAAGCAAGCAGACTCATTCTCTGTGCCTCTATGCGAACAGTGCCATGGGCAGATGAGGCTGAGCAACAGCTTTCCAGGCTAGCCCCTTCTGGCTGCCAGCTATCTGCAGACGTTCGCATTTCAAGAGCAGGGCTGTGATAGGAGCCTAGCAGGTACACCGTCTTTCCCAGGCTACGTTTGAGGTGGCAAGACAAGCAAGGAGCCCCATTCTCTTTGCCTCTGTGCGAGCAGTGCCATGGGCAGATGAGGCTGAGCAACAGCTTTCCAGGATAGCCCCTTCTGGCTGCCAGCTATCTGCAGACGTTCGCACTTTTGGAGCAGGGCTGTGATAGGAGCCTGGCAGGGACACCACCATTCCCAGCATGCGTTTGAAGTTTCAAGTGGCAAGACAAGCAAGCAGCCCCATTCTCTGTGCCTCTGTGCGAGCAGTGCCATGGGCAGATGAGGCTGAGCAACAGCTTTCCAGGCTAGCCCCTTCTGGCTGCCAGCTATCTGCAGACGTTCGCACTTTCGGAGCAGGGCTGTGATTGGAGCCTGGCAGGGACACCACCATTCCCAGGCTACGTTTGAAGTTTCAGGTGGCAAGACAAGCAAGCAGCTCCATTCTCTGTGCTCTGTGCGAGCACTGCCATGGGCAGATGAGGCTGAGCAACAGCTTTCCAGGCTAGCACCTTCTGGCTGCCAGCTATCTGCAGACGTTCGCACTTTCGGAGCAGGGCTGTGATAGGAGCCTGGCAGGGACACCACCATTTCCAGCATGCGTTTGAAGTTTCAAGTGGCAAGATAAGCAAGCAGCCCCATTCTCTGTGCCTCTGTGCGAGCACTGCCATGGGCAGATGAGGCTGAGCAACAGCTTTCCAGGATAGCCCGTTCTGGCTGCCAGCTATCTGCAGACGTTCGCATTTCAAGAGCAGGGCTGCGAAAGGAGCCTAGCAGGTACACCATCTTTCCCAGGCTACTTTTAAGGTGGCAAGACAAGCAAGGAGCCCCATTCTCTTTGCCTCTGTGCGAGCAGTGCCATGGGCAGATGAGGCTGAGCAACAGCTTTCCAGGCTAGCACCTTCTGGCTGCCAGCTATCTGCAGACGTTCGCACTTTCGGAGCAGGGCTGCGAAAGGAGCCTGGCAGGGACACCACCATTCCCAGCATGCGTTTGAAGTTTCAAGTGGCAAGATAAGAAAGCAGCCCCATTCTCTGTGCCTCTGTGCGAGCAGTGCCATGGGCAGGTGAGGCTGAGCAACAGCTTTCTAGGCTAGCATCTTCTGGCTGCCAGCTATCTGCAGACATTCGCACTTTCGGAGCAGGGCTGTGATAGGAGCCTGGCAGGGACACCACCATTCCCAGCATGCGTTTGAAGTTTCAAGTGGCAAGATAAGCAAGCAGCCCCATTCTCTGTGCCTCTGTGCGAGCAGTGCCATGGGCAGATGAGGCTGAGCAACAGCTTTCCAGGCTAGCCCCTTCTGGCTGCCAGCTATCTGCAGACATTCGCATTTCAACAGCAGGGCTGCGAAGGGAGCCTAGCAGGTACACCATCTTTCCGAGGCTACTTTTGAGGTGGCAAGACAAGCAAGGAGCCCCATTCTCTTTGCCTCTGTGCGAGCAGTGCCATGGGCAGATGAGGCTGAGCAACAGCTTTCCAGGCTAGCCCCTTCTGGCTGCCAGCTATCTGCAGACGTTCGCACTTTCAAGAGCAGGGCTGAGAAAGGAGCCTAGCAGGTACACCATCTTTCCCAGGCTACGTTTGAAGTTTGAGGTGGCAAGACAAGCAAGGAGCCCCATTCTCTGTGCCTCTGTGCGACCACTGCCATGGGCAGATGAGGCTGAGCAACAGCTTTCCAGGATAGCCCCTTCTGGCTGCCAGCTATCTGCAGACGTTCGCATTTCAAGAGCAGGGCTGCGAAAGGAGCCTAGCAGGTACACCATCTTTCCCAGCATGCGTTTGAAGTTTGAGGTGGCAAGACAAGCAAGCAGCCCCATTCTCTGTGTCTCTGTGCGAGCAGTGCCATGGGCAGACGAGGCTGAGCAACAGCTTTCCAGGCTAGCACCTTCTGGCTGCCAGCTATCTGCAGACGTTCGCACTTTCGGAGCAGGGCTGCGAAAGGAGCCTGGCTGGGACACCAACTTTCCAGGCTACGTTTGAAGTTTGAGGTGGCAAGACAAGCAAGCAGCCCCATTCTCTGTGCCTCTGTGCGAGCACTGCCATGGGCAGATGAGGCTGAGCAACAGCTTTCCAGGATAGCGCCTTCTGGCTGCCAGCTATCTGCAGACGTTCGCACTTTCGGAGCAGGGCTGTGATAGGAGCCTGGCAGGGACACCACCATTCCCAGCATGCGTTTGAAGTTTCAAGTGGCAAGATAAAAAACCATCCCCATTCTCCGTGCCTCTGTGCGAGCACTGCCATGGGTAGATGAGGCTGAGCAACAGCTTTCCAGGCTAGCACCTTCTGGCTGCCAGCTATCTGCAGACGTTCGCACTTTCGGAGCAGGGCTGCGAAAGGAGCCTGGCTGGGACACCAACTTTCCCAGGCTACGTTTGAAGTTTGAGGTGGCAAGACAAGCAAGCAGCCCCATTCTCTGTGGCTCTGTGCGAGCAGTGCCATGGGCAGATGAGGCTGAGCAACAGCTTTCCAGGCTAGCACCTTCTGGCTGCCAGCTATCTGCAGACGTTCGTGCTTTCGGAGCAGGGCTGCGAAAGGAGCCTGGCTGGGACACCAACTTTCCCAGGCTACGTTTGAAGTTTCAGGTGGCAAGACAAGCAAGGAGCCCCATTCTCTGTGCCTCTGTGCGAGCAGTGCCATGGGCAGATGAGGCTGAGCAACAGCTTTCCAGGCTAGCCCCTTCTGGCTGCCAGCTATCTGCAGACGTTCGCACTTTCAAGAGCAGGGCTGAGAAAGGAGCCTAGCAGGTACACCATCTTTCCCAGGCTACGTTTGAAGTTTGAGGTGGCAAGACAAGCAAGGAGCCCCATTCTCTGTGCCTCTGTGCGAGCACTGCCATGGGCAGATGAGGCTGAGCAACAGCTTTCCAGGATAGCACCTTCTGGCTGCCAGCTATCTGCAAACGTTCGCACTTTCGGAGCAGGGCTGCGAAAGGAGCCTGACTGGGACAACAACTTTCCCAGGCTACGTTTGAAGTTTGAGGTGACAATACAAGCAAGGAGCCCTATTCTCTGTGCCTCTATGCGAGCAGTGCCATGGGCAGATGAGGCTGAGCAACAGCTTTCCAGGCTAGCCCCTTCTGGCTGCCAGCTATCTGCAGACGTTCGCATTTCAAGAGCAGGGCTGCGAAAGGAGCCTAGCAGGTACACCATCATTCCCAGCATGCGTTTGAAGTTTGAGGTGGCAAGACAAGCAAGCAGCCCCATTCTCTGTGTCTCTGTGCGAGCAGTGCCATGGGCAGACGAGGCTGAGCAACAGCTTTCCAGGCTAGCACCTTCTGGCTGCCAGCTATCTGCAGACGTTCGCACTTTCGGAGCAGGGCTGCGAAAGGAGCCTGGCTGGGACACCAACTTTCCAGGCTACGTTTGAAGTTTGAGGTGGCAAGACAAGCAAGCAGCCCCATTCTCTGTGCCTCTGTGCGAGCACTGCCATGGGCAGATGAGGCTGAGCAACAGCTTTCCAGGATAGCGCCTTCTGGCTGCCAGCTATCTGCAGACGTTCGCACTTTCGGAGCAGGGCTGTGATAGGAGCCTGGCAGGGACACCACCATTCCCAGCATGCGTTTGAAGTTTCAAGTGGCAAGATAAAAAACCAGCCCCATTCTCCGTGCCTCTGTGCGAGCACTGCCATGGGTAGATGAGGCTGAGCAACAGCTTTCCAGGCTAGCCCCTTCTGGCTGCCAGCTATCTGCAGACGTTCGCACTTTCAAGAGCAGGGCTGAGAAAGGAGCCTAGCAGGTACACCATCTTTCCCAGGCTACGTTTGAAGTTTGAGGTGGCAAGACAAGCAAGGAGCCCCATTCTCTGTGCCTCTGTGCGACCACTGCCATGGGCAGATGAGGCTGAGCAACAGCTTTCCAGGATAGCACCTTCTGGCTGCCAGCTATCTGCAAACGTTCGCACTTTCGGAGCAGGGCTGCGAAAGGAGCCTGACTGGGACAACAACTTTCCCAGGCTACGTTTGAAGTTTGAGGTGGCAATACAAGCAAGGAGCCCTATTCTCTGTGCCTCTATGCGAGCAGTGCCATGGGCAGATGAGGCTGAGCAACAGCTTTCCAGGCTAGCCCCTTCTGGCTGCCAGCTATCTGCAGACGTTCGCATTTCAAGAGCAGGGCTGCGAAAGGAGCCTAGCAGGTACACCATCTTTCCCAGCATGCGTTTGAAGTTTGAGGTGGCAAGACAAGCAAGCAGCCCCATTCTCTGTGTCTCTGTGCGAGCAGTGCCATGGGCAGACGAGGCTGAGCAACAGCTTTCCAGGCTAGCACCTTCTGGCTGCCAGCTATCTGCAGACGTTCGCACTTTCGGAGCAGGGCTGCGAAAGGAGCCTGGCTGGGACACCAACTTTCCAGGCTACGTTTGAAGTTTGAGGTGGCAAGACAAGCAAGCAGCCCCATTCTCTGTGCCTCTGTGCGAGCACTGCCATGGGCAGATGAGGCTGAGCAACAGCTTTCCAGGATAGCGCCTTCTGGCTGCCAGCTATCTGCAGACGTTCGCACTTTCGGAGCAGGGCTGTGATAGGAGCCTGGCAGGGACACCACCATTCCCAGCATGCGTTTGAAGTTTCAAGTGGCAAGATAAAAAACCATCCCCATTCTCCGTGCCTCTGTGCGAGCACTGCCATGGGTAGATGAGGCTGAGCAACAGCTTTCCAGGCTAGCACCTTCTGGCTGCCAGCTATCTGCAGACGTTCGCACTTTCGGAGCAGGGCTGCGAAAGGAGCCTGGCTGGGACACCAACTTTCCCAGGCTACGTTTGAAGTTTGAGGTGGCAAGACAAGCAAGCAGCCCCATTCTCTGTGGCTCTGTGCGAGCAGTGCCATGGGCAGATGAGGCTGAGCAACAGCTTTCCAGGCTAGCACCTTCTGGCTGCCAGCTATCTGCAGACGTTCGTGCTTTCGGAGCAGGGCTGCGAAAGGAGCCTGGCTGGGACACCAACTTTCCCAGGCTACGTTTGAAGTTTCAGGTGGCAAGACAAGCAAGGAGCCCCATTCTCTGTGCCTCTGTGCGAGCAGTGCCATGGGCAGATGAGGCTGAGCAACAGCTTTCCAGGCTAGCCCCTTCTGGCTGCCAGCTATCTGCAGACGTTCGCACTTTCAAGAGCAGGGCTGAGAAAGGAGCCTAGCAGGTACACCATCTTTCCCAGGCTACGTTTGAAGTTTGAGGTGGCAAGACAAGCAAGGAGCCCCATTCTCTGTGCCTCTGTGCGAGCACTGCCATGGGCAGATGAGGCTGAGCAACAGCTTTCCAGGATAGCACCTTCTGGCTGCCAGCTATCTGCAAACGTTCGCACTTTCGGAGCAGGGCTGCGAAAGGAGCCTGACTGGGACAACAACTTTCCCAGGCTACGTTTGAAGTTTGAGGTGACAATACAAGCAAGGAGCCCTATTCTCTGTGCCTCTATGCGAGCAGTGCCATGGGCAGATGAGGCTGAGCAACAGCTTTCCAGGCTAGCCCCTTCTGGCTGCCAGCTATCTGCAGACGTTCGCATTTCAAGAGCAGGGCTGCGAAAGGAGCCTAGCAGGTACACCATCATTCCCAGCATGCGTTTGAAGTTTGAGGTGGCAAGACAAGCAAGCAGCCCCATTCTCTGTGTCTCTGTGCGAGCAGTGCCATGGGCAGACGAGGCTGAGCAACAGCTTTCCAGGCTAGCACCTTCTGGCTGCCAGCTATCTGCAGACGTTCGCACTTTCGGAGCAGGGCTGCGAAAGGAGCCTGGCTGGGACACCAACTTTCCAGGCTACGTTTGAAGTTTGAGGTGGCAAGACAAGCAAGCAGCCCCATTCTCTGTGCCTCTGTGCGAGCACTGCCATGGGCAGATGAGGCTGAGCAACAGCTTTCCAGGATAGCGCCTTCTGGCTGCCAGCTATCTGCAGACGTTCGCACTTTCGGAGCAGGGCTGTGATAGGAGCCTGGCAGGGACACCACCATTCCCAGCATGCGTTTGAAGTTTCAAGTGGCAAGATAAAAAACCAGCCCCATTCTCCGTGCCTCTGTGCGAGCACTGCCATGGGTAGATGAGGCTGAGCAACAGCTTTCCAGGCTAGCACCTTCTGGCTGCCAGCTATCTGCAGACGTTCGCACTTTCGGAGCAGGGCTGCGAAAGGAGCCTGGCTGGGACACCAACTTTCCCAGGCTACGTTTGAAGTTTCAGGTGGCAAGACAAGCAAGGAGCCCCATTCTCTGTGCCTCTGTGCGAGCAGTGCCATGGGCAGATGAGGCTGAGCAACAGCTTTCCAGGCTAGCACCTTCTGGCTGCCAGCTATCTGCAGACGTTCGTGCTTTCGGAGCAGGGCTGCGAAAGGAGCCTGGCTGGGACACCAACTTTCCCAGGCTACGTTTGAAGTTTCAGGTGGCAAGACAAGCAAGGAGCCCCATTCTCTGTGCCTCTGTGCGAGCAGTGCCATGGGCAGATGAGGCTGAGCAACAGCTTTCCAGGATAGCATCTTCTGGCTGCCAGCTATCTGCAGACGTTCGCACTTTCGGAGCAGGGCTGTGATAGGAGCCTGGCAGGGACACCACCATTCCCAGCATGCGTTTGAAGTTTCAGGTGGCAAGATAAACAAGCAGCCCCATTCTCTGTGCCTCTATGCGAACAGTGCCATGGGCAGATGAGGCTGAGCAACAGCTTTCCAGGCTAGCCCCTTCTGGCTGCCAGCTATCTGCAGACGTTCGCATTTCAAGAGCAGGGCTGCGAAAGGAGCCTAGCAGGTACACCATCTTTCCCAGGCTACTTTTAAGGTGGCAAGACAAGCAAGGAGCCCCATTCTCTTTACCTCTGTGCGAGCACTGCCAAGGGCAGATGAGGCTGAGCAACAGCTTTCCAGGATAGCACCTTCTGGCTGCCAGCTATCTGCAGACGTTCGCACTTTCGGAGCAGGGCTGTGATAGGAGCCTGGCAGGGACACCACCATTCCCAGCATGCGTTTGAAGTTTTGAGGTGGCAAGACAAGCAAGCAGCCCCATTCTCTGTGCCTCTGTGCGAGCAGTGCCATGGGCAGGTGAGGCTGAGCAACAGCTTTCCAGGCTAGCACCTTCTGGCTGCCAGCTATCTGCAGACGTTCGCATTTCAAGAGCAGGGCTGCGAAACGAGCCTAGCAGGTACACCATCTTTCCCAGGCTACGTTTGAAGTTTGAGGTGGCAAGACAAACAAGGAGCCCCATTCTCTGTGCCTCTGTGCGAGCACTGCCATGGGCAGATGAGGCTGAGCAACAGCTTTCCAGGCTAGCCCCTTCTGGCTGCCAGCTATCTGCAGACGTTCGCACTTTCGGAGCAGGGCTGTGATAGGAGCCTGGCAGGGACACCACCATTCCCAGCATGCGTTTGAAGTTTCAAATGGCAAGATAAGCAAGCAGCCCCATTCTCTGTGCCTCTGTGCGAGCACTGCCATGGGCAGATGAGGCTGAGCAACAGCTTTCCAGGATAGCCCCTTCTGGCTGCCAGCTATCTGCAGACGTTCGCATTTCATGAGCAGGGCTGCGAAAGGAGCCTAGCAGGTACACCATCTTTCCCAGGCTACGTTTGAGGTGGCAAGACAAGCAAGGAGCCCCATTCTCTTTGCCTCTGTGCGAGCAGTGCCATGGGCAGATGAGGCTGAGCAACAGCTTTCCAGGATAGCCCCTTCTGGCTGACAGCTATCTGCAGACGTTCGCATTTCAAGAGCAGGGCTGCGAAAGGAGCCTAGCAGGTACACCATCTTTCCCAGGCTACTTTTAAGGTGGCAAGACAAGCAAGGAGCCCCATTCTCTTTGCCTCTGTGCGAGCAGTGCCATGGGCAGATGAGGCTGAGCAACAGCTTTCCAGGCTAGCACCTTCTGGCTGCCAGCTATCTGCAGACGTTCGCACTTTCGGAGCAGGGCTGTGATAGGAGCCTGGCAGGGACACCACCATTTCCAGCATGCGTTTGAAGTTTGAGGTGGCAAGACAAGCAAGCAGCCCCATTCTCTGTGCCTCTGTGCGAGCAGTGCCATGGGCAGATGAGGCTGAGCAACAGCTTTCCAGGATAGCCCCTTCTGGCTGCCAGCTATCTGCAGACGTTCGCACTTTTGGAGCAGGGCTGTGATAGGAGCCTGGCAGGGACACCACCATTCCCAGCATGCGTTTGAAGTTTCAAGTGACAAGATAAGCAAGCAGCCCCATTCTCTGTGCCTCTGTGCGAGCAGTGCCATGGGCAGATGAGGCTGAGCAACAGCTTTCTAGGCTAGCATCTTCTGGCTGCCAGCTATCTGCAGACATTCGCACTTTCGGAGCAGGGCTGTGATAGGAGCCTGGCAGGGACACCACCATTCCCAGCATGCGTTTGAAGTTTCAAGTGGCAAGATAAGCAAGCAGCCCCATTCTCTGTGCCTCTGTGCGAGCAGTGCCATGGGCAGATGAGGCTGAGCAACAGCTTTCCAGGCTAGCCCCTTCTGGCTGCCAGCTATCTGCAGACGTTCGCATTTCAAGAGCAGGGCTGCGAAGGGAGCCTAGCAGGTACACCATCTTTCCCAGGCTACGTTTGAGGTGGCAAGACAAGCAAGGAGCCCCATTCTCTTTGCCTCTGTGCGAGCAGTGCCATGGGCAGATGAGGCTGAGCAACAGCTTTCCAGGCTAGCCCCTTCTGGCTGCCAGCTATCTGCAGACGTTCGCATTTCAAGAGCAGGGCTGCGAAAGGAGCCTAGCAGGTACACCATCTTTCCCAGGCTACGTTTGAAGTTTGAGGTGGCAAGACAAGCAAGGAGCCCCATTCTCTGTGCCTCTGTGCGAGCACTGCCATGAGCAGATGAGGCTGAGCAACAGCTTTCCAGGATAGCACCTTCTGGCTGCCAGCTATCGGCAGACGTTCGCACTTTCGGAGCAGGGCTGCGAAAGGAGCCTGGCTGGGACACCAACTTTCCCAGGCTACGTTTGAAGTTTGAGGTGGCAATACAAGCAAGGAGCCCTATTATCTGTGCCTCTATGCGAGCAGTGCCATGGGCAGATGAGGCTGAGCAACAGCTTTCCAGGATAGCACCTTCTGGCTGCCAGCTATCTGCAGACGTTCGCACTTTCGGAGCAGGGCTGTGATAGGAGCCTGGCAGGGACACCACCATTCCCAGCATGCGTTTGAAGTTTCAAGTGGCAAGATAAGCAAGCAGACTCATTCTCTGTGCCTCTATGCGAACAGTGCCATGGGCAGATGAGGCTGAGCAACAGCTTTCCAGGCTAGCCCCTTCTGGCTGCCAGCTATCTGCAGACGTTCGCACTTTCGGAGCAGGGCTGCGAAAGGAGCCTAGCAGGTACCCCATCTTTCCCAGGCTACGTTTGAGGTGGCAAGACAAGCAAGGAGCCCCATTCTCTTTGCCTCTGTGCGAGCAGTGCCATGGGCAGATGAGGCTGAGCAACAGCTTTCCAGGCTAGCCCCTTCTGGCTGCCAGCTATCTGCAGACGTTCGCATTTCAAGAGCAGGGCTGCGAAAGGAGCCTAGGAGGTACACCATCTTTCCCAGGCTACTTTTAAGGTGGCAAGACAAGCAAGGAGCCCCATTCTCTTTGCCTCTGTGCGAGCAGTGCCATGGGCAGATGAGGCTGAGCAACAGCTTTCCAGGCTAGCCCCTTCTGGCTGCCAGCTATCTGCAGACGTTCGCACTTTTGGAGCAGGGCTGTGATAGGAGCCTGGCAGGGACACCACCATTCCCAGCATGCGTTTGAAGTTTCAAGTGGCAAGACAAGCAAGCAGCCCCATTCTCTGTGCCTCTGTGCGAGCAGTGCCATGGGCAGATGAGGCTGAGCAACAGCTTTCCAGGATAGCCCCTTCTGGCTGCCAGCTATCTGCAGACGTTCGCACTTTTGGAGCAGGGCTGTGATAGGAGCCTGGCAGGGACACCACCATTCCCAGCATGCGTTTGAAGTTTCAAGTGGCAAGATAAGCAAGCAGCCCCATTCTCTGTGCCTCTGTGCGAGCAGTGCCATGGGCAGGTGAGGCTGAGCAACAGCTTTCCAGGATAGCACCTTCTGGCTGCCAGCTATCTGCAGACATTCGCACTTTCGGAGCAGGGCTGTGATAGGAGCCTGGCAGGGACACCACCATTCCCAGCATGCGTTTGAAGTTTCAAGTGGCAAGATAAGCAAGTAGCCCCATTCTCTGTGCCTCTATGCGAACAGTGCCATGGGCAGATGAGGCTGAGCAACAGCTTTCCAGGCTAGCCCCTTCTGGCTGCCAGCTATCTGCAGACGTTCGCATTTCAAGAGCAGGGCTGCGAAGGGAGCCTAGCAGGTACACCATCTTTCCCAGGCTACGTTTAAGGTGGCAAGACAAGCAAGGAGCCCCATTCTCTTTGCCTCTGTGCGAGCAGTGCCATGGGCAGATGAGGCTGAGCAACAGCTTTCCAGGCTAGCCCCTTCTGGCTGCCAGCTATCTGCAGACGTTCGCATTTCAAGAGCAGGGCTGCGAAAGGAGCCTAGCAGGTACACCATCTTTCCCAGCATGCGTTTGAAGTTTGAGGTGGCAAGACAAGCAAGGAGACTCATTCTCTGTGCCTCTGTGCGAGCACTGCAATGGGCAGATGAGGCTGAGCAACAGCTTTCCAGGCTAGCACCTTCTGGCTGCCAGCTATCTGCAGACGTTCGCACTTTCGGAGCAGGGCTGCGAAAGGAGCCTGGCAGGGACACCAACTTTCCCAGGCTACGTTTGAAGTTTGAGGTGGCAAGACAAGCAAGCAGCCCTATTCTCTGTGCCTCTATGCGAGCAGTGCCATGGGCAGATGAGGCTGAGCAACAGCTTTCCAGGATAGTACCTTCTGGCTGCCAGCTATCTGCAGACGTTCGCACTTTCGGAGCAGGGCTGTGATAGGAGCCTGGCAGGGACACCACCACCATTCCCAGCATGCGTTTGAAGTTTCAAGTAGCAAGACAAGCAAGGAGCCCCATTCTCTGTGCCTCTGTGCGAGCAGTGCCATGGGCAGATGAGGCTGAGCAACAGCTTTCCAGGCTAGCACCTTCTGGCTGCCAGCTATCTGCAGACGTTCGCACTTTCGGAGCAGGGCTGCGAAAGGAGTCTGCCTGGGACACCAAATTTCCCAGGCTACGTTTGAAGTTTCAGGTGGCAAGACAAGCAAGCAGCTCCATTCTCTGTGCTCTGTGCGAGCACTGCCATGGGTACATGAGGCTGAGCAACAGCTTTCC